>NC_134826.1:120664226-121864226 GCF_004210375.1 Tachypleus tridentatus | reverse complement strand
TGTTTTAAATATAAACATTAATACGCGATTCTTAACAGGGGCACGGGCCTAATACTTGTTCGTGAGGCTGCATGGTTGCTGCAGGATGGTCGCTCACTGACCTAAATAAATTTATCGTTTCTTATATTTAGCTCAAATATTGCTTGCAGCTTAACATAAGGTATTATTATTAGCTTTTAATCTAATTTTATTTCATGACCAAGTCTGAAGGTAACACACTCTTGTAGGAAGATATCTTGATTAAACTTAACTTTTAACTATGAGAACGTAATCAGCTAACACAAACAAGAGACGCACAAACTGGAGAAAAAAGACGAAATGTGGCATTGTGAGTGAGCAGAAGAATAGCACAATTCATTCAACATTTGCACAGTTCGTTTATCATGCCAGTCACACATTCTCTCAAGAATACATGCTCTTTCATTATTATGACTCAACGTTATTACAAGTTTAGTTGCCGAGGCTATTCCATAACCAACCAGATCATTAGTTTATGTCCACATTAATATCACACCTAAGATTAAACTATGTGTAATTTAGTTTGTCAAGAAACGAGGGATCTTGGAATATTATCTTAACCCTATTACTATAATTATCTTAACATATCTAAAAAGTCTTCTGATCATGAAATAGCCTGTCCAGCTTTCAACTTAAAAACAAAACAAAAACAACTTTTGTCCAGTGCTCAAAAACTAGTCTAGCATGCAACGCAGTACACTAGCTGGAAATCCATTCAAAAATACTTTTTGTCAAAATTCTTCGTGGTGGAGTTTACTTTAGGAGTTACATTCTCAAGAACAATCCGTTACCGATATTTGGTACTTTTGTGATGTACAGGAATATGGAAATTTTAATTTAAAAAATAAACATATCAACACTATGATAGCTCACTCTTCCGCTCATTAAATACACGCGTACTTCTCTCGTGAAAGTGTTAATTAATAAGTATGAAATGTCAATTGAAAATAGCACTTCATTAAAAAACAGTAAATATAAGAGCCGATACTTGACACGTGTGTGTGTGTGTGTGTGCGCATGTGTATCCTAGCGTCGAAAATTCCATTTTACAGTTAGAAAAGTAAATATGGTCTGTAACTGATCTGTCTCGTTGTTTGTTTTACAGGAAAATCATATTATCTTTTGTGTCCACCTTGAGAAATCGAACCCTGGATTTTAGCGTTGCAAATCCGTAAACCAACAGTTATACCACCGACAGGCTTTACCCGTTTAACAAAATATGTAGAAAAATCAAAGTGTACCTGTCGTTACACGCCTTATTATCACTTGCTATTATAATAACCGTTAGTTTAACCAACAAACAATGGTAAGTAATTCTGCTTTATAAATTTGAAAGTTTTGTATATTTTGTAAAAATAAAAGATGTGGCAGAAGTTTGTGAAATAGGAAAAAAGTTTAATCAATATTTGTAACTGCAGTTCTACAAAAGTTTAATCAATATTTGTAACTGCAGTACTACAAAAGTTTAATCAATATCTGTAACTGCAGTTCTACAAAAGTTTAATCAATATTTGTAACTGCAGTACTACAAAAGTTTAATCAATATTTGTAACTGCAGTACTACAAAAGTTTAATCAATATCTGTAACTGCAGTACTACAAAAGTTTAATCAATATTTGTAACTGCAGTACTACAAAAGTTTAATCAATATTTGTAACTGCAGTACTACAAAAGTTTAATCAATATTTGTAACTGCAGTTCTACAAAAGTTTAATCAATATTTGTAACTGCAGTACTACAAAAGTTTAATCAATATTTGTAACTGCAGTACTACAAAAGTTTAATCAATATCTGTAACTGCAGTTCTACAAAAGTTTAATCAATATTTGTAACTGCAGTACTACAAAAGTTTAATCAATATTTGTAACTGCAGTACTACAAAGTTTAATCAATATTTGTAACTGCAGTACTACAAAAGTTTAATCAATATCTGTAACTGCAGTTCTACAAAAGTTTAATCAATATTTGTAACTGCAGTACTACAAAAGTTTAATCAATATTTGTAACTGCAGTACTACAAAAGTTTAATCAATATCTGTAACTGCAGTACTACAAAAGTTTAATCAATATTTGTAACTGCAGTACTACAAAAGTTTAATCAATATTTGTAACTGCAGTACTACAAAAGTTTAATCAATATTTGTAACTGCAGTACTACAAAAGTTTAATCAATATTTGTAACTGCAGTACTACCTAGTTTTTAGATTATTGTGATCTCTTACTGCAGCTTTTATTATTTACCAGTAGAAACGTTTTTTTTTTTTTACGTTTACTATACTAGAACCGCTACAGTTCATCATTCCAAACCTGAGTTTCATACTACGAAAATAACAGAGTGATATCCTAAACAAACAGCAGCTATAGTGGAACCGCTACAGTTCATCATTCTACACCAGAACTTCACACTACGAACACAATAGAGTGATATCCTAAACAAACAGCAGCTATAGTGGAACCGCTAAAGCACATCATTCTACACCAGAACTTCATACTACGAACACAATAGAGTGATATCCTAAACAAACAGCAGCTATAGTGGAACCGCTACAGTTCATCATTCCACATCTGAACTTCAACATTACGAAACACAGTACTTTGAATATGTAGATTCTTCAAAAGATGGATTATGAATATGATTCAATGGAAAAAAACCTAAGCAAAATCAAGCTTTAGAAAACGCACCTTAACAGTTCGGATTCGTTAATTATTCGGCTTAGAATGTTTAAACACCAGAATAGCTACAGATTTGTCACAAAGGTAATGAAAGAACTGTCAACCGTGGCCAGGAAAGTCTTACGTCTACTGGTTATTTCACTCAAAATTTCAACTCAAGCAGAATTCATTGTTTCAGTAGCCCTGACACTTGAAAACTAGGATGCATATTACACTGACACAAAGCACACTGAATTTTGTCACACGCACTGAGATATTCTGGGCAAGACCGATCCTAGATGAATCAAGTTCAAAATCAGGCGTAAGAAGAATCAGGTTAAGGAAATATTTAGGTGAGTAACCATAATTGTTTTTTTGAATCGTAAAATATTAGTGTCTAATAATATGAAAAAAGCTACTATTTTCTGATAAATCAAGATTATATTTAAAATATATGTTTGATGTAATAAGGTAATAACATTTGTCTTCATCCGCCTCAGAACAGAGATCGACGCCCTTTCATTTGTTTGTGTTGCAGATGTTTACTTAAACATGAACCCTGGTGTGTAACATTACTACAGTGTTACTTATAACTTATGCTAAAACAGCCTTTGTAACTCGTTTTTGGTTAATATTATAATAAAACTGTAAACAGTGAGGGGTAGAGTGCTTTAGTTTACAAGATTAAGAGTGTTAACTGTGTTGAGGACATGTTTCGAGATTTGACATCAACTTTATCGGATGTTCTTTATTTATTTATACGGGTATTTTTCACAAATTTATTTTGTCACATGTAGAAACGAAATCTTTGTATTTAAACTGGACTCAAAACGGAAAGCCCTGAAGTTAACTGAAATAAAGTATATGTTTACTGAATTACTTAGGATACGAAAACTTGTTGTCTTCTTCCTTGTCATGTTTTGTCCATAACTTCTGAAAACGACAATCATCCGAGGATATGAACATCGATTTCCGCCCATGATACGATTTACACCATTTTTTATTTATAGCCACCAATTTATCAATACAGCTTGGTGGAATACGCACTCAACTGATAGAAACCAGAGTTCTCCGACACGAATACTGTGTTCACGAGCTGATATGACGCAATGAATATCTTTCGTAATAATAGGGACGTATTTCAAACTGCACGGCTGGTAGAGGAATTCCTATTTGAATGTTTCTATTTTCTGTACAATAAATGCCTATTTCTCATATTATACTCACTCATAAAAATTATACAAATATCATATAACAGGGGGCACTTCCCACCATCCACCAGCTGTTGCGCTGGTGTAATTATGGGAAAAACCTCGGCGAGAATATTGTTTTTATTATAATTTTATTTCATTGGGCTTTACAATTTATTTCTGCAAACCTCAAACGTTTACAGGTTGGATACTTCTATGGAAGACTATGTTTCAGTTTATGAAACTAATGACATGGTTTGTTTGTTTGTGTTTGAATTTCGCGCATAGCTACACGAGAGCTACCTGCGCTAGCCATTCCTAATTTAGCAGTGTAAGACTAGAGGGAAGGCAGCTAGTCATCATCACCCACCGCCAACTCTTGGGCTACTCTTTTACCAACGAATAGTGGGATTGATCATCATATTATAACACCTCCACAGCTGAAATGGCATGTTTGGTGCGACAGGGATTCGAACCCGAGACCTCCAAATCACGAGTCGAGTGCCTTAACCACCGGGCCTCTAATGACATGGTTCTCGATGGTGCGGTAGTCTGTTTTCATTATTATTACATGCTATTAAGTTTATATACTTTAAGTAACATTGGAACGTACCTTGTACAGTTTAAAAATATCTTTTCGAGGTTATAGTATTATATTTGGATTTCAAATGACAAGGCAGGGGATGCACTTATCTGATAAGTGAGACAATACTTTACTATTTTTTACGTTAATGTAAATATCCGAAACATGATGCTAATTTGTAATCCTTTCAAAAACATTTATAAAAATAAATTTCATAGTTCAATTTTATTTTGATTGGTTACCGGAAGATGAATTATCATAGTGTAGATAACAATTTGAATTGTATTAAACCTCTTTCTGAAGCTCTTTACATATTTAGACTCCAGCAGAGTTTAGAACAGTCATTTCACGCTTGTATACATATCTTTGTTTTTCAATTATCAAAACGTTTATGTTAAGTAAAAAAGTCTTTGTTAACTTTGTGTGGAAAAGGTTTTCACTAATGCAGTTACCGTAAGTAACGGATTACAAAAAGTAATTGGCATATACTTCTGTCCAGAATCATGTATGTATTTATGGCACCACAGACAAAGACAGATATCCTGATCCTGTTTACTAGTAGTCGTTATTTTTCATACATATTTTACACTATAAAGGGAAACTACTTTTTCGTAGATTTGAAAAAATTACTTCTTAATAATTTAGTAAAATGATATCGAATTAAGGGCTTTAAAAAGTCTCTGGTTTATGGGAAATAAACTTTCAATTTTTAGAAATATCTTCACTGTTATATGTTACAAAATTAATTTTAATATTACAGCTAAAATGGTTATGACATGAGAAATAAGCAGTTAGAATAGATAAGTTGCTATGATTAATATATGATTAGCATTTCTTTTAACCAATGAAATCAAACTGTTAAACACAAAATCACATATTCCTATTAATTGCTAAATAATCATTATTTGAATACGTACAGCATTTTGAATAAAGAACATAATACAAGACAAACTGTTGCTATTTATCACAAATTATTAGCATAAATAATACACAAATCTAGAAACTTTCTAATTTATAGTAACATTCAAATTAAACCACGAATGAAAAGCACAAAAACTAAGCCTTTCTTAACTGACTGAATCTATAATGAATTTCAACTGTTTATCACTAGATGTTATTTACACAAAAAGTAAAGATGAATTTTTATAATAATATTTTTCAATCTATAAAGCACTTTAAGGTTTTTATAAATGTTTAAAGCAATGATTTCAAAATATTTTTTTTAAACAGTCTGAAACAGAACACTAAGAGCTTGTTCACTGATTTATATTGTACTTTGAGACAGAGAAAGCTCAGATTGGAAACTTACCTTCATCATCAATAGTAATGTATTGAGGACAATGAGAACCATGATAAAGTACTCAAAACCTGTCGATACGACAAGTTTCCACATTTTGTATTTGATACTGTCTTTGTTTTTAGGCATATAACGCTGAAGTGGCTTGGCTTGTAATGCAAAGTCAATACAAGATTTCTGAAAATAAACAATTGTTTTCTGCTATTTTATGTTTAAAAAGACACTTTCATAATCAAAGATCAAAAGGTGAAAGACCCTTTCTAACAGTGTTAAAATCAAAAGCCAAGAAAAAGTGTTAAAAGGATTTGGAAGTACAAAAAATATGAAGAATGAGAAAAATTTGGAAAAAAAACAAACAAACTAAATTCAAACATAGTAATTCAAATATAGTGAAGAAAACATAAAAAATAAGTAATTAAGCAGAAAATTAAAACGTAGGAAAGAAAGACAATTTTAAGGTTGAAAAAGACAGACATTAGAATCTAACAAAATTAAGGCTAGGTACAGATAAATATAAAGAGAGAAGACTAAGGTAAAATAGCTTAAAATGAATGAATAAAGGTGAAGAAAAGATAACATTATTTGAGAATTTAAGATAATCATCAAAATTCTTCACCTTTCTACTGTTATTAAAATACTTAACTTTGCTAAAGTTACTAATAACCATAACTTATGAGCCATCTCAGAATAATAAAATATTTATTGTAAAAAATTTGTAATTATATGTAACAGTGAATTTGACAATTTTATTTACAAAATAAAAAAAAATAGAATTGATTAATCATTCTAATATGATTTAATGAATGTCTGATAATTTAGTGTAGATAATAATAATTATTTTACACTATAAATGAAAACTACTTTTTCGTAGCTTTGAGAAAATGACTTCTTAATAATTTAGTAAAATTATATTGAATTAATGGCTTTACAAATTCTCTGATTTATGGGAAATAAACTTTCAATTTTTTGAAATGTCTTTGCTGTCATATGCTACAAAACTAATTAATCATATGCTTTATTTTAAATTTTTATTGCATTTGAAAGAATTCAATACAGTAAATATTTTGATATAACATTTTTTTTTTGCATTAGAAATATTGGATTATTAAAATACATCTAGTTCATTAAGACTTTTCTATGTACAACCTGCACCACCAAACTTTTAATCTTCCAATATGATGGAAATGGAACAAATAAGAATTTTGTCCAAATACTTAAGAGTAAGCTGAGAGTTATCTTCCTGTTTTGTTTACAGAAGATGTTATATTTAGTGAATGACATTTATTTTACCACTTTAACTACTTAGATGATACTCATAAATGTTTGTTATCAAAGTAGTTAAAGCAGTAGAATAAATGTCAGTCACTGAATGTAACATCTTTTAAACAAAACACGAAGATAACTCTTAGCTTACTCTTTTCTAGAGTACAGTTATTTTGATTGTGCTAATATTATAAGCACACAAATACTTCTGTCAGTCCTTAAACTCACTTTCATTTTTATCCATTTTAATGCAAGATGGACAAAGCAAAAAGCTTGGGTAGAGTTTTCACATCATAAACTATCTGAATCTGTCACATATTCATACAATTTAAAGTATTTTCTAATCACATATCAGTGAAATGACTGTTTGGGTAAAATATCATAACTAATAAGCCCATTGAACACTTTTGAATATTTATTTACGTTTACCAATGTTATCTCATCTTTTATCTTAATGAAAAAGGAAACAGTGGTTTCACTGTGAATAGCTGTATGAGTCTAATGAAAGTTTTATAGCAACTATAAATAGTTAAGTTTCAGTGGATATCTGTACAACAATGTACAAAACCAAGATTTTTTTAACCTGCCTTTTGCAAAGCAATATAACTAAAGTTGTCTTTAAAACAGGTATCTTTAAGCTTGTTTTCTCAATGAAATATCTTCTAATCTGCTTTTCCAATGAAATATCCAACAATCTACCTTTACAAGAAAGCATAAAAAACTGACATTCTTGTGAAATATCAAATAATTTCCCTTTCAATACAGTGTAAAAAAAATCTGCCTTTCCAATGAATGTATAAAGAAACTTTTTGTCAAATAAAACATAACAAAAGTGCCTCCAAACCTGCCTTTTGATGGAAGCATTGCCAAAATTATCTGATCAAGAAGGCATTTTTAAACCATTTTCAAAGGAGCACTTTCAAACTTGCCTTTCTGAGAAATATATGTTGTTATAATACAGAGAATATATTAAGACCAAACTCATGATTTCCTTTAACTAATAACATGTTTTGCAGTATTAACGTAAACTTACATAATTTGATAACAAACAACTTGTAGAATCTTACTTGATTTTTGTCAAGATCACCTTCTTCTAATTCTTTTTCTCCTTGCTCCTGAAATGTAATAATAATCAAGGCCACAAAGATATTCACAAAGAAAAATGGAAAAACGATGAAGAAAACAACATAAAAAATTGCCATTTCAATACGAAATCTGGGTAAAGGTCCATAATCTTCATACGTTGCATCCATAGAATTCTGTAGGACACTGCAAAACAAAACAAGAATATAAGGCCACTAAACAAAATTTTGCTACAAATTATTTTTAGTTTTATTGTGATTCATTGTTACACAGACTATTGGTCAATAAAAAACATAGCATTTTCACTAAAAACACTTCAAGTACCTTTAAAATTGTAGGCAACTGATCAAATAACATTGACAATTTTAGCCCTCAACTGGTTAAAATATATAATTTATTTTGCAGAATTTCTCGCAAAAACTACTCGAGTACTATATGTGTTTGCTATCCCAAAGAGGAAAATAACTCAGCCAACAACTCTTAGGTTGCCCTTTACTAATAGATAGTAAGGTTGGCTGTCACATTATATAATCTCACAGTTAAAAGATCGAACATGTGTGACAACGGGTTTTGGTCTAGCAATCAGTTTCCAAATCAAGCATCCTAACAAGCACACCATGTAAGAATTCAGTGTTTTCTATTGCTTCATAAATAGTATATTCTTTTGAAACTCTGAAAAGAAATTGATATAATGAAATTTATTTATTTTTTATTAAAATATAAATAGTATGTATATATATACACTACTGGCCAAAATCTTAATGCTAATGAGCATAAAGAAAAAATATGCATTTTGCGTTGCTAGACTCAACCACTTATTTGAGTAGAGTTTCGAAATATGAAAATAAGAAAAGGAAAAATAAAAAAAACTTTTTTAGCATTTAATAGGGAAAATGTAAACACTATGAAATTAGCCTAAATACTAGCTGGTCAAAAGTTTAAGATCATACTAAAAAGATGTCCTAAACAGGGTAGGAAATGCCCAACAAGAGGTCTCAGTAGCGAGTTGCACGGCCGTCATTGCGAACAACTTCAAACATTCGCTTTGACGTGGTCGATATAAGCGTTTGCAGAAGGACTGGCTGGAATGTTACTCCAAGTGGTGAAGATGGCTTCACGAAGATATGCACTGTTTGGAATTGATGTCCATTTCTATAGACTTCCCTTGCCATCCACCCCAAACATTTTCAATGGGATTCACTTCGGGCGAACACGCTGAATGGTCCAAAAGAATCACGTTATTCGCCTTGAAAAAGTACTTTGTTCTACAGGCATTGTGGATTGTAGCGTTGACCTGCTGAAAGATCCAGTCATTTCCACACAAGCAAGAGCCTTCAGTCAATAAGAATACTCTCTCGAACATGCCCATGTAGCCAGCTGCTGTTTGACGCCCCTGTATAACCTGAAGCTCCATTGTTTCCATGGAAGAAGAAAGCACCCCAGATCATAATGGAACCTCCTCCACTGTGTCCTGTAGAAAATGTCTCTGACGGGATATCGTTGTCGTGCCAGTAACGTTGGAAACCATCTGGACCAACCAGGTTCGTCCACTTTTCCACGTCTCATGTTTGGTGCTTCTCAGCAAAGTTTAACAGAGCTGTTTCGTGGTGTGGAAGGAGGCGTTGCCTTTGAAGCCGTTTACGGTTTTTAAAGCCTTTCTCTCGTAGATGCCGTCTTATTGTTCTTGAGCTGCATTTTGCGTCAATTAGAGCCTTAATGTGGTTCGACGATCGGCTAGTATCTTAACGGACAACTCGTCGAATCCTTCTGCTCAACGCCGGCGAAATTTATTGGGCCGACCACTTGAAATTCTCGTTCCGTATCCATCAGGGTCTTTTAAGAAATTTGCAACAACAGTTTTACTATGCCCAATCTCACCAGCGATGGCACGTTGAGAGAGGTTTTGCTGTTGCAGCTCGACAATTCTGCCACGTTCAAACTCTGTCAACGTTTTAGCCTTTGCCATGTTTTTACCCAATGTAACAGAGGAGGCGTCAGTGGGAGATGTTGACAACGCTAATGCTTGAACATAAATCACTAAATTTCGTTATGTGTTTACCGATTAACGCTTCGTTTCAGTATGGTCTTAAACTTTTGACCAGCTAGTATATAGACTAATTTAATAATGTTCACATTTTCCCTATTAAATGCTAATTTTTTTTTTTTATTTTTCCTTTTCTTATTTTCATCTTTCGAAGCTCTACTCAAATAAGAGGTTGCGTCTAACAATGCAAAATGCATATTTTTTCTTTATGTTCATTGGCCAGCAGTGTACAATACATATACCAGAAGGGATATTGGCTACAAAATCTTAAATCTACGGTTAAATACCAATCAAAGACAACGTTTAATATAAAATACTTTTAAAGTTCTTCTAATCCAAAGTATTACGTATACACATTTGCAAAATACGATGTTTTTACAAAACTTGGAACACATGCAAGCGTTCTCAACTTACGCAGGCCAACCTTCGCCTGTCGAAACTGTGAAAAGGGTTAACATAGCGGACATGACGTCATCGTAATGAAATGGTTGCTTCTCCCATAGTCGTTTGTTAACTTCCGGTGGCTTTCCGTCTTCTTTGAAGACGAAGTATTCTCCTCTGATTGAAGAAAAATTATTATATCTTAAATTTATATAAATACTTTTATAACACGTGTTATAAAAAGTAAAAGTTGAATTTTGATTTTCTTGTGTCACATAAATATATTGCATTACGTTGTTAAAGTATTCCTCTGCTAGAAAAGCAAAAATAAAACAATAATAATTGTTCTCATAGAACTGACACAAGATTCTATAAAAAATTCCTAAGCTGTTTAAACCATTCGTAAAAGTATACTATTATGTACTTTTGGAATTAAAAAACAACAAAACTTTCTATAGTTTTAATGAGAATGAATTACTTCATTAACACAGTGGCTGTTTTAATGAAAATGGATTATTTCATTAACACTGTAGTTATTTCAATGAAAATGGATTATTTCTTTAGCACTGTGTTTATTTTAATGAGAATGGATTACTTCATTAACACTGTAAATGTTTTAATGAGAATGGATTATTTCATTAACACTGTGGCTGTTTTAATGAGAATGGATTATTTCTTTAGCACTGGTTATTTTAGAGAGAATGGATTATTTCTTTAACACTGTTCAAGAAATTTAACTTGAATTCTGCCTAATCCAGATGTTAGATTATTTCTCTAACATTGTGATTATTTTAATGAGAATGGATTATTTCTTTAACACTGGTTATTTTAAAGATAATGGATTATTTCTTTAACACTGTGGTTATTTTAATGAAAATAGATTATTTCTCTAACATTGTGGTTATTTTAATGAGAATGGATTATTTCTTTAACTCTGTGGCTGTTTATCTTTCATAAACTTACTCGCATTCTTCTTTTGTGAGTTTAGATTCATCGTTACAAAAGAAAAATCTCCCGTTGAAGAGTTGTACAGCTATCACAGCAAAGATGAATTGGAAAAGGATATATACAATAAGGATATTGAAAACATTTTTCAAAGACGTCACCACACAATCAAACACCGCCTGTAATAAAAGTGATCGTAGGTAAAACAGACATGAACACAAGAGTCCAAATAACACTTAGACACGATAGTATTACAAACAATTATTCTATTTGATACAATGCACAGCGATTTACTTGATACAAGAACACGTGTTTAAAATCCAGTCTGATTTTGTTTGCGAGGCATTTAGCTTTCGCTGAATAATAACACATGTAAAACGACATTTACTTTCTGCTGTCCTCAATAATACACTTTTCGTCTGAATGTCAATTACTTGAAATATCCAAAAACAAAACTCACACAATTTCTTCCACAACAAACAAATACGAAATATTCATACGAATGTCTCTACTACAAAAAAGAAAGTATTATATTTGAACATAAATCTAAGTTGTTATGGATTTCAGTTTCTAAGAAATCCATTAAGTAACTAGTAAGGGTGGGAAACATTCTCTTGTTTTTTATAAAGACAGTTTCACTCAAAAACAAAGTAATTTTTAGATAACAGATCAAGAGCTTTCCGCATAAAGGTCTTTGTAAACCCTTTGAGAATTTTTTCCGTCTATACTTAAGTCGTTATTATTACCAGTCTAAAGAGAAATAACGATAAAAATTACTATAACAGTATCATTTCAAGATTTAGCTGCTAATTTTAAGGAAAATTCTCGTCATCTCTGATGAAACGTTGAATACTTTTGTAAGTAAAGTTTTAAAAGTGTCTTTATAAGTGATGGTTAAACTGAGATCCTGAAAGAAGTTCGAACTTCATTTTGTGAATTATTTCGTACTATCAGCGTGATACAACAGAGGGCAATACACTCCCTAAGAGTGATACAACATAGGACAATACACTCCCTAAGAGTGATACAACATAGGACAATACACTCCCTAAGAGTGATACAACAGAGGACAATACACTCCTTAAGAGTGATACAACAGAGGACAATACACTCCCTAAGAAGAGTATTAACATGTCAAATAGTTCCGTCTTTACATTCCAATCACAAGAAGACCAGGACGGATACGGGCTTAAATCCACAAGGGGCGGAACTTCGTTCTGCATCGTTTCGACCCAGTGTACTCCCGGTTTTAAATATGTTAAATCGATTCGTTCCACTTTTTTACTTGAAAGCAGTGTCGTAAAACTGTACCCGAATAACGTGTTACTACGTCATCAAATATTTAAATAACTGTGGAACATTATAATATTCTCTTCAAACGCTTTCTCACCTATATTCAAATCGTGGCTTGTAAACACTTCATCACAGCTTCTCTGTTGCTCTCTTATGCTGGCACCAGTACTGTTTTCATCTTTTTCTTTAAAACCAAAATAATCTCTTCCTTGTAAAGATCATATTTTAATTAATATTTAATCTGCGATAATTTGGGTTGAATGAACTGTGATCAAGGTTATTTTTTAATTAAGTGACAATCACGCTCACTGTTACTACGTTTGCATTGTATCAAATTTATTTTGTAAATTAGCGTCATTTCCTAAGTTTGCCTCATCGGGGAAACATTTTCTTAACCTTAATATTCTGGTTAATTCTTCATTTTGAACCGGTCCCGGCGTCTCAGCAGTAGGCTTAATAGTACAGATCAGATAGTAGTTTGTGTCATTTTGATGGTAAAAACGAAACAATCACATCGAACTTAATTATAAGTAGCACATGTCAAACGAGAAACGCACCATTTTCGAATCATTATTTCATCTTCTGTGAAGTATTAAATAGTTAAATTTAAAACTATGATAAATACGTATGTTTCTTATTACTACATTTTGTAGTAGACTTTCTTCCAGTTTCTTCTGGTTTGAAATATTATGCATTCACTGCATGATTTTCGTTGTGGATTACTTATTAACCCATCATTCATTCCGTTTCTAGTTGTATTCCCCCTCAGTGCTATTACGTTAGTTTTACGGCATTTCTGTCTTCCTTTATTATAATCCTCGGTGTGTCTTAACTTCATTTAACCGCTTTAAGTTGGGCTTACTGCTTCTTCTACCATCATACTCCAGTCCTTTCTTCTATTTCAGTCAGAATCTCATTTTTCCACAACTGTTTCATGTGCCTTGCTTTCTGTAGCACAAACACTAGTAATCACAGCATTATACATATTTTTTTCTATATTATTTTTACCATATACTCTGACGTTTTATTTTATGTTTGTTTGCTAATATCTGCACAACTCTCACTGGTCATAAAGTTTCTGTTCTAGTTAAAGAAGTATTTGGATTAAGAACCACTTAGTAATCTAGTGTCCAATTCAATGCTTTGAAATATCCCCAATTCATAAATATCCTTTCATTTAATGTCTCTCTCAAATCATTCGCTTCTGGTTTATTTTTCGGTCTTTTATGCAGAATTTGAGGCTGTAATAAGTATTTACATGTAGTGTTCAAAACTGAGAAAAAGAGAACCGATACTATGAAACTTTGTTTTGTTTGGTTCGTTTTTGTGAATTTCATGCAAAGCTACAGAAAGGCTATCTGCGCTAGTCGTCCCTAATTTAGCAGTGTAAGACTAGAGAGGATGCAGTTAGTCATCACCACTCACCACCAACTCTTTTACCAACGAATACTGGGATTCACCATCAAACTATAACACCCTCACGAATGAAAGGGGTATGACGTGGATTCGAACCCGAAAGCCTCAGACTACGAGTGGAGCGCCCTAACTATCTGGCTATGACGGGCTGTCTACTGCGAAAGTACTCTTGAAATTAATATAACAGATAAAAGTCATCAAATATTTGTTGTACACACACACACATTTATAGTTTAATTAACAAAAAGCCTATAAACCAGTACAAAATGTAAATGACATTATTAAGAGAATTCTTACCTTTAACTTTGGTACACGTTTTATAGTTTTAAGCGGCCGCAGAACTCGAAGAACTCTCATGGATTTTATGGTGCTTAAATTTTGTCCCGTACTGCTTCCTCTGATGGTAAATATGGTAAAAACAAAACTTAACTTTTCCACAATAAACAACACAAAAATGCTGTCACCAGATTTTCTTACAACAAAGGCAAAGCCAACGTGGTACAGAGTATAACATGAAAATACTTTCTTCCTTTAAGCTATTTTTAACAAGCATTGCATACAAGTTTGTTTTCTGACAGCGAAATTACGCTAAAAACACAAAATTACTTTCTTTGCGAATCTTTATTTTTGTCTCTCTGCTTTAAAGCAGTATAAAGCTGAAAACACGAAACAGTCACCATTGAAATAATAATACAGTTTATTATATATTTTTTATAAATCTTATTTCATTTCATATACTTTTATGTTAAAATGTTTTTAACAGCAATACGAAGTACAAATCCAACAATAATACTCACGCATAAGCAAAGGCAACAAGAGCACAAATTACAACAACTGCGTCTAATATGTTCCATGGATCTCGGCAGTAAGAACCCGGATGTAAGACTATTCCTTGATCAACGACCTGGATATTAAAAAAAACCCGTAAAAGTTCGTTTATCCTTACAAGTTCTTTATAAAAACCTGTGACAGTACAATAACAAACACGTGAAATATGTGTAAAATAAATCATAAAATATTTTTTGTATCCTTAGAATGAATTATTCGCCGCTATGATTGGCTAAGAGCGCATCAAGTGTTATGAATTATTTGAAATGTTGTCTTGAAAATGTTTGTTTTAGATCAAAGTCACATTGGGTTATCTGTAATGTCCACCGTGGAGATCGAACCCTGTATACGTGACATCGCCACTGAGCTTTACTGATAATACTTTTTGCAGCACAAATGAAAACGCGCTAATTCGTTTAGACTCAATTATTATACAAACAATTTGTGCAAAACTGTGAAATGGATACGGGTGTTCTTGATGGTGTAAAATTTCACTGACTCACAGGTCTCTGAAAAGTAGAGTAAGATTACAAAACGCGTAATCAAAGCAACTCTAAAGGTATTGTTCTACATAAAGAACGGCTGTGGATAACAGCATTACAGGCAAATTTTAATCTAAAGTTAGACGTGTCAAAGGATTCGAGAAATAACCACTCTCTTAAGCAAGGTACGATTTATTGCTTTTAAAACCAGTCACTATTTGTACAATGTTCAAAAGGCAATAATCAGACGTTTTTTGACTGGGCCGATAATACATTGACGGATTCGTTTTCTACTCTTTAACGTCAATCATTTCGAAAAGTGTTTAATCTCTTAAGATTTCTAAAACTGATGGTTGTGAACGAGCTTATATAATATCATTAGTTGTAGTTAGTACATTTGGTTTAGCCCTCTCGTGGCATAGCATTATGTCTACGGGCTTATAGTTCTAAAAACCAGGTTTCGATACTCGTGGGCAGAGCACATATTGCCCTTTGTGTAGCTTTGTGCTTATAAACAAACAATAACAATTTAATTATTAAAGTCAACGTTTCCAACAATGATATTTTACAAAGAAAAAGGTAAAAAAAAATCACTACTAGAGCAATCTTGCCAAAACATTCTCTCGGAAGTAACTCTACATTTGTCACATCTCGAGTCTGTTGAGATTTTAAGAAAGAGTTAGGATCTACACTCTAAAGACAATCTGAACCAGAAAAGCATTTTAACTAACACTTTACGTAAACGCACAATACGGAGCAGAAACACCAATATTTCTATTTCAATGTCAATGAATGTTAGGATAGGCCACTCAACATTTCACGTAATAAATCGACACTAAAAAATGGCTCAAACCAGTTTGTTATTAGTTCTATGTTTTTGGAATTATTTCTATTACCTTTAACAACATTTCTAAAGTGAAAACTCCAGTGAATGCGTAATCAAAATAATTGAGAATTCTGTTCTTCTCCGAGTCTTCTATTACCGGGTCTTCAGCAGCTAGGGTTATGCTGCTGAGGGATATGACGATCATTATAAAGAGGTCAAAGTAACGGAGGTTAACAATATAGTGGGCGGCTCGACGGATCCTGTAAAAGATTTACAATGTATTACTTTTCATTCGAAAAAATATTAACAGTCGATACAAGAAACTACTATGTTAGTTGAAAACATTACTGCCATTATTGTTACATAAAACACTTATTAGGATACTATTTTTAACATGTTACAGATAACCCATGTAAACCTTTGCGTGAAACTTTTGACCAAACCAACTGAACTGGCATGTGAATTCCATAGTACACCGTTGCGGAGTCTTTTTACACACTGAATTTCCACGTGATTCCCAATGTATGTCGCCGCGGAGATTGTACCTACTTAGAACGTGAATCCCAGGTTGAAGAGTTGTGAATGGTTTATAAAGGTCAGCATCTGCCAAAGACTGCCAGTTGGAATTAAAACTAGATTAAGAAATGATGAAAACTCATCGATAGTTAAGAAGGGTAATGATTATTGGAGATTACTGCACGCGCTAATTTGAAGTAAATAATTACCCAATCTCGATTATCTTAAAACATGTGTTGCGAAATGAATTCACAAATGGTGTGAAATCCACTACCCCAGAATTTCGATTAAGAAAAATAGAATGAATAAACAATAGAAAATCTTTTAAATTATCAATAACTCTTCTATTGATACGTTTAGATTGGACAGAAACTCAAGAAACGCTTTGGGTAAGACTGTATTGTCTCAAATATGAGAAATGGTAGAGACTTGTATGCTTACTTCGACTTCGACCACCTCGTTAGAGACAAAAAAGCAATAAGTCTTTAACTGTGATTGTACATTCTAGATTTTGCTACATTGCCTGCACAATTATGGAATTATAAGTGAAGGCCCATATCTCTTTCAGCATGATAAAAGCATTAGGCACACTACATGCTATGTCCAGCAGTGGTCTGAGGCAAAGAATGTCGATAATCTAATCTACCTCGACTATCTCCAAGGCCGATCTGAATCCAATTGTGATACTCTAGGTCAGTGATGGCGAACCTTTCAGAGATTGCGTGCCTCAATTGTGACTCAAAATTATTTTGTCTATCCGAACGTGCCAGGATTTTCATAAAAAATGACAGTTACTTTCCAATAAAAAACCGACTTTTTTGATGAGTATCTTTATTTTAAAAAAAGTCGAATTACAAAATTTTCAATGAAACTAATAAATAGCCTTGACTTAAAATTTGTATATTTTGTCTTGAATTTTATTAAATCAATGCGATCTCTGCTGTTGTGAACACTCGGATAACTTGTTAATTGATGGTTCATATTTTGTTGATTTGAGAGCAACACATGCAGCACTCAGTTTATCTGTAAGCTTGTTTCTTCTGTCTGATTTGATGAAATTCAAAGTTGAAAACAGCTGCTCACAAGCGTAAGATGATCTAAACAAAGTAAGAAGAGCTATTCCAAGTAATTTCATTGACTTAAAATTAATTGGCAAAGAATTCCACACTTTAAGAATTTCATTTCCACAACTCTTTGGAACGTTTTCTTCCAAGATCCCTCCACACTCTATTTTCTCAAGTGTTTTACGCAGGGCACAGAATTTATTAGTCCAAGTATAGTTTTCCTGAAATTCTACCAGCTCCATTTCTAGAGTTTTCAAACCCAACCAGTGTAAACAGGAAAGATCGAGATCTTCAAATTCAGTTTTATCGGGAAAGGTAAGAAAATACAAAGTTTTTTTCTATCTTTTGAAACTGCATAAATCTGTTACTAAAATTCTCCTTCGCTACCGCGATAATGCTTGAAAATTCTTTGGAGATTTCCTGTTTGCTTAAGGAACAGTCCGCAAATGTTGTCGAGTTTTCTAAATGCATTTTCAGATTTGGAAAATATTTGAGTTCCCCACCTTCGATGTCTTTTCCAAAAACTTGCAATTTTCTCTCAAATGCCTTTATATCACAGAACATTCTTTCTGCTGTTTCTCCTACTCCTTGTAGTTTTTTGTTCAGTGCATTGAAGTGTGATATAAAGTCTGTAAAGAACATGAGGTTATTAAGCCAAGCCACATCAGTGAGCTGTGGAAAGTCTTGTCCTTTTCATGCATAAAAATCTAATTTCGTTCAAGCAAGCAATAAATCTTTCCAGAAAACGTCCTCTGCTCAACCATCGGACATTATTATACATAATTAAAGTACTATATTGTGCTTGAACCTCATCAAGAAGTGTTTGAAACTGACGAAAATGAAGCGCACGAGTCATAATGTAATTCACCATTTTTGTAACATCTTTGAGTATATCATCTAATTTTTTGTTACTTTCTTTTGCACAAAGAGCTTCTTGATGTATAATACAATGAAACTGGATGACTTGATGTTTTATTTTGTTCTCAAACAACTTTATGAAACCAGATGTTGACCCAACCATACATGGTGCTCCATCACTAGTGATCGAAACTGTCTTTTCGGGCTTAATACTTTGTGTCAAAAAACATTTCATCACAGCATTGTAAATATCTACTCCTTGTGTTCTTCCGGGTAAAGAAATCAGTTTCACCAATTCTTCCCTCATGGAGTCACCAACAGCATAACGCAAAATTACTGCTAACCTTGCATGATTATTTATATCCGTACTCTCATCCAAACACATGGAGTAACAAGAAGCCTTTTGTAAATCAGTACTGAGTTGTTGATTGACATCATTTGCCATACGTAAGATACGATCTTTCACGGTATTTCTGCTAAGTGGTACCTCACAGATTCGTTGTAAAATTTCACGTTTATTTGAAAAATCACTAAAAAGGGAATCACTTCCAGCTAACATAGTCGTTTTTATGAAATCTCCATCAAATAGAGACTTACCATGTTTAGCGATACATAATGAAATTTGAAAGCTGGCCTTCGTCAAATGATTAGGTTTAGAAAGAAAGTTTCCAAGATTAAGACATTGAGAATGATATTTACTCAGTTCTTTTGCAAGAAATTCCTCCTTTTCTGTTTCATCAAGTTCAGCAACATTTTTGTGGTTGGTTTCAAAATGCCGTTTGACACTTGAAGTACGACACACAACACTTTCACCACATAACATACATAACGCTTTTCCGTTGCGTTCAATGGTTCCAAATAATTTTGTCCAATTTTCTTGAAATAATCGTCCACTATCCATTAGCTTTGCCTTCTTTGCATTCATTTTTGGTATAACTTAAACACACAAAAGTAAAGTTTAATGAAACAAACTTTTAAAAATTTACTTAAACAAAGGACAGTTAAATATTTTAACAAATTAAATTGGCCCGTTTCGGTAATGTAGGTTTTTAATGCCATGATAATGTGGAGTGCAAAATTTAAAACTAAACACGATTGGTTGAAAAATATTCTCAAGTTAATCAATAGTTTATGATGTTTTGCATTTTTAGCTGCATTTAGCTTGTATTATATTCAAATTTTCAATAAAATTACAAAGAATGATTTATGACAAGTTTTCTGTTTTTTGTATAATTCATCATGACTGCGGAATAATAAGTAACCGATATAATTATTTATTCATATTGGTTGAAGACCAATACGAATAGATGTAATGACTTACGATGCCACCCCCGTCGTTCAAAAGGTTCGACATGCAACCTGTAGGGATAATATCCCTAATATATCCCTGGGATATATTATAGTATTAATCTAACCCGAAGTAGAGACAAGGGCTGACGTTAAGGCGCATTAAACTGGGAACAACGATTTCCCAGGCTTTACCAATCCTTCTCATCGATCCTACCGGGAATATCCCTAGTTCTAGTGTTAGCTACACTTACGCACATTGCCTCCTCTGCACCACGAGGAGGCCCTGAAAATCGAAGTACTTGAACCCTAGTGCTCTTAGGTCATGCCACCTCTCATAATTACCTAGCTCGCTACATACTTTTTAGCAAAGATGCGGGAATCCTATCACGTGCCAGCAATCGTGGCCTTGCGTGCCATAGATTCGCCATCACTGCTCTAGGTATTGGAACACTGGTTTGTTGGGGTTACGAAAAGCAGATTCCGAAATGTTGTGAATCCGAAATGGGAAGAGTGACTACCTATTCCACTAGATATGTACCAATGATTGGTAACAAATGTTTTTTATTTCAATATAACATGTCCCAGGCTACGTTTACCGCCAAAATTTGTCTTACTAGCTAGTAGAGAAACAATACTTCCCTACGGGTATTAGTACTTTTGCTGTTATAGCCTAGTTCCAAGTACTGTATTAAGCCAGGTCGTGAAACTATTATGGTATGTCAATTAACCTAAACTTTCTGTAAATATTGCATTATGTCAAAAAATATTAATATTATGCTCAATTAAAATTATATTCTGAAAAGTTTTTATAACAGAGAATTAATTTAGGTCTTCACGTTGGGTGTCTTAAATTTACTTTTCTCTAAAAATTACATATTGTTATATACAATTTCCACAGTTATTTCACTTACGGATTTGTGGGTGATAAAATGAACATTGAAGAGTATGGCAGCATAGGCTTAGGTCCAGTAATTTCATCATCTTTTTCCTCTTCACCTTCATGATGGGGGTTCTCTTCATCTTCTGGAAAGCATTCTTAAGTCTTCAATGTATATACATTTATAAAGATGGTATCTCAGTAGTTATTATTATTAATTTCATATTCTAATATTTTAAATCTGTTGATATTTTTTTAACTCTTGAATACCATTTTGTCATATAATTGCATGATTTTTATATAGGGATTTCGATTTCCTAGCATCATCTTTAAAACACCTAAACATCTGTATACAATAGTCATTTTAATGGATTTACTAATGAGTGAAATGTTCATAATATTTGTAGACTGTCTTAGTATTTAATTATCATTTTAAAAAACACTATTTTAAAGAAATTTTTCGCATATAATGACAATAAATGGACTTTCACATTAAAGAGCTGTTTGTTTGTTTTGAATCTCACGCAAAGCTACACGAGGGCTATCTGTATTAGCCATCCCTAATTTAGCAGTGTAAGACTGGAGAGAAGGCAACTAGTCATCACCATCTACCGCCAACTCTTGGGCTACTCTTTCACGAACAAATCACTATTTATCTGAGCGTCACATTATTACAACCCCACTGCTGAAAGGGCGAGCATGTTTAGTGTGATGGGGATTCGTACCTACGACCCTCAAGTTACGAGTCAAGCACCCTAATCACCCGGCCATGCCGGGCTTAAAGTGCTGTCTGACATGGCTCAACAAAACTCTAATTCTAACCTCAATAACTACTGAAACGGAAACTGAGAGTTTCACCACTGGAGATATATATGGTAGCTCAGCAAAGTTTCGGGCTCGAATCCCACCCGACCACATTTATCGTTTCAGACATGCTAAAGAATCTGTTTGATTTAAAAAGTCAAGTACCATTTTGAGGCACTAAAGTAAAATAACACAGTTCAGAAGTCTGAACATTAAAGCATAATGTTTCAAAATGGTAATTTTAGGTGTCTATATTATATCGAATTTACGAACAAATCAATGAAATGATTTTAATGACCACTGTCTAAACGAATAAAATACAGCTTGAATTGTAAAACTGTGAAAAACACATAACGCAACACAACAAAAACTAAATTGATAAGTTGAAATAACTATTGGGTCTATTCTTTTTACAACGAAATCTAAGCTACTTACCGTCTTCTGATAACTCAATATTTTCATTCATCTGCCGATGTTCACCCAGTGATCTGTTGTCCACATCCTTATCAAACGTTTCCTGCCTTCGCTTTGAGTTTTTCGATTTATCTTGGTCACTAACACAAAATAAATATTTTTTTTTTTGTAAAAGACATTAAGAGTGATCAGAATAACAAGTACTGTACTGGTCATTAAAACTCTCCACCAAAAAACAAGTGGTTTGTTGACAAATCGAAAAAGAAGAATAGCGAAGTTATTGTGACCACAAAGACAGAGAGCGGGTCAAGAAATATCTGACTAATTACCGTTTTATTGTTTTCACGAGTTTATTCGATGAATCTCAACATCGAAATATATGAAACACGGTATATAAACCGTATACCACAGTCAGTATACGCAACCGCTAACCGTCCTAATTTTGAACTGCTAGAATAGAGAGTTGCAAGCTAGCCAACAGTGATTATAACCAATGTTTTGGTTACTCTTATTCAGTGTTTCAAAAATTTTGGGGTCGTGAAGCTTTACCTGGAGGGGGGGAAGAAAAATGGGCCGACGACAAAGATACTGAATAAATGTTAATTCTAAATAAACAATTAGCCGATAAAAATTATGTCGAATTAATTACATGATACAGTATATCGAAAGGAGATATTACTGTTTGTCAACCAACACGCTAAAGTTCTTGGCTTATGGGTCCTCAGAGCTTCGGAACCACTGTTCTATTCGAGAAGTGCAGTTCGATCGGCATTCTTATAACGTACCTACGACCATAAAGTAAAGCGTTACGATTCTACAGCATTAGAACACGAACAACTGATTATATGGATTAAAGCCGACACTCTAAGCACTAACCTACGTTCAGTCTTATTCTATTTCAAAACATCTACTCCTAAACAGCTTCAGATAAATAAGTAACAAGACTCAATAACTGTGTAGAGGCTAAGAAAGCCCTACATCTACAAATAAGTGAAGTATTCAATTGGTATAGAACTGATACATTTCAAAATATAAAGTAGCTCAAATAGTAAATATACAGGTTTCTGAAGAGCTGGTGAAGAATTTTCACTTAAGTTTTGCATATTCTGCAAACTATGCAACAAGTTGCTTACACCAGTTTGTACAAAACATTAAAGTAGATAAAGCAGAAACTTACTAATTGAATTGTCGTGACTTTCTTTCACAAATATTCTGTGGAGAAGGTGGACATATGTTGACCTGAGGTGGATCAATGCCCGAGCTGTTGGCATAAAAATCGGCCATTTCCTTTTCAAGGTCCTCCTGGTCTCTCTGAGAACGTATTAAATTTTGGAATGAAAATATCAAATTCTATTTGCATAGGTAAATTTAATTCTAATTATTCAAATTATAATAAACGACGATGACATATTTGTTGTTATGCATATTATTAAACAATAACAAAACAAGTACCTGTAAACCTGTAGAATTACAGCTAGAATACAAGTTTAGTTTACAAACACACACACACTTGAATAAATTGACAATACATGAATATGAAAAGCAAAAATTGTGTACATATATAAAGACAAGTCTTATTATTAAAACATAAGTTTAACTCTTTTAGAAACATATTGTACTGACTGTCACGATTATCGGATAATTAACCTCCTTCCATTATGATAATGGATGATAACGTTAACCAACCTCTTTATTTTCTTCAGCCTCTTCCTCCTCTGCTGCAGTTAGTTCTTGGGCATTGGCCAAGTTGTCGACAGCAATGGCTAAAAACACGTTCAAAAGGGTATCTTTCTGAAATCAAGTTACATAACGAATTTCAATTTTACAAACTGACAACCAGTACGCAGTTGTGTAAAACTGTGTATTAAAACAACCCAGTTTCTACTGTTGAGCCTCCTGGTGGCACAGCGGCATGTCTGCGGACTCACACCGTTAGAAACCGAGTTTCGATACCCGTGATGGACATAGCACAGATAGCCATTGTGCAGGTTTGTGCTTAATTCCAAGTAATCAATCATTGTTGACATAATGATAACTAAGTTGACAAATGTTACACTTAAGCTAAGCGCGATGTTTCATTTTTGTTTCCAGTTTATACGGATATGTTTACTCTGAAAATTTCTTACTTTGGCATAAGTATATAAATATATATATTGATGGCTATAAAAATCGTATGTTTATTAACGGTTTAGCCATTGGAAAAGGTAGGAAATAAATGGACACTTACACGTCATAATCACTAAGATCAGACCAATAATATTTGTCTAAAAAATAACTTTGTATATTACAGAATACACGGAGTAGTTTTTTTTTATGGGTTATGGGTTTTTTTATGGGTTTCTTACTCTCTTTTTGTTGTTGTTAAGTTTCGTTTTATAAATATTCTTTCATTACTGTTTTCAGTTAATATGAACGTAATTTTATTATTTGTTAAAACTATAACAAGTGTCGTAAGTGTTTCTGATAGCTTCGTTATTATTTAAATTTCGACTTTTCGTTTTTTGTTTCAAATAAGTTTCTGACGTTTAGTGTGACGTATGTTCTGACTATCTTTATTTTGGTAAATTCTTTTAATACTGTTGATTATGACATTTCTTTCTTCATTTCCTTTGTTTTAGTTTCCACGTAGAATCTCACACACAAGAAGTGAATTGTACAACATTTTTTTTTAATGTATATCAGTTATTGGCTAATAAATAGGAGTAATGTTTACAAAACCCTCACTTGAGTAACGTAATTAACTACAACTACACGAGGTAATACCATTAAAGTTTGAAAACGTACAAAAGGGACTAGGTATTAATAGCCCATCGTGACATGATACGATTTGTATCAACAGCAAAGGGCCAATTATGTCTACACAATGTACTCGGTCATTTTTTGTTTGCCAAGTCGTTAGCAGATGGCGAGAACAGAGAACATGAAACATATTTTATATTTAGAAAACTGAAAAACATTAATGGTTTAATATCACGATATCCATTTTTCATACATATAATGGTAAGAGGAACAGGGCTAAAATTATGATTTAAAATCATAGGATTATCAGTGTTAAAAATCACACTCATTCTAATTTATTGTTTCCTTTAGACTTGCTTCAATGTCCGATACTATAATTAACAAACCTTGTAACAGTTACTGACCACTACTGGACAATTTACAAATACTTTCATTACCAAAAAGTGTATCACTTAATGACCACTACTCATGAACTTACTCAGTACTTTTATTAACAAACATTCTAACAGTTAATTACCACCACACAACAGCTTACTTAATGCTATCATTAACAAACACTGTAAGAATTAATTACGGCCAAACAACAGTTTACTTAATACTATCATTAACAAACACCGTAACAATTAATTACGGCCAAACAACAGTTTACTTAATACTATCATTAACAAACACCGTAACAATCAATTACGGTCAAACAACAGTTTACTTAATACTATCATTAACAAACACCGTAACAATTAATTACGGCCAAACAACAGTATACTTAATACTATCATTAACAAACACCGTAACAATTAATTACGGCCAAACAACAGTTTACTTAATACTATCATTAACAAACACTGTAACAATCAATTACGGTCAAACAACAGTTTACTTAATACTATCATTAACAAACACCGTAACAATTAATTACGGCCAAACAACAGTATACTTAATACTATCATTAACAAACACTATAACAATTAATTACGGCCAAACAACAGTTTACTTAATACTATCATTAACAAACACTGTAACAATCAATTACGGCCAAACAACAGTTTACTTAATACTATCATTAACAAACACCGTAACAATTAATTACCGCCAAACAACAGTTTACTTAATACTATCATTAACAAACACCGTAACAATTAATTACCGCCAAACAACAGTTTACTTAATACTATCATTAACAAACACCGTAACAATTAATTACCGCCAAACAACAGTTTACTTAATACTATCATTAACAAACACCGTAACAATTAATTACGGCCAAACAACAGTTTACTTAATACTATCATTAACAAACACTGTAACAATCAATTACGGCCAAACAACAGTTTACTTAATACTATCATTAACAAACACCGTAACAATTAATTACGGCCAAACAACAGTTTACTTAATACTATCATTAACAAACACCGTAACAATTAATTACCGCCAAACAACAGTTTACTTAATACTATCATTAACAAACACCGTAACAATTAATTACGGCCAAACAACAGTTTACTTAATACTATCATTAACAAACACCGTATCAATTAATTACCGCCAAACAACAGTTTACTTAATTCTATCATTAACAAACACCGTAACAATTAATTACGACCAAACAACAGTTTACTTAATACTATCATTAACAAACACCGTAACAATTAATTACCGCCAAACAACAACTTACTTAATACTTTCATTAACAAACACCATAACAATTAATTACCACTAAACAACAACTTACTTAATACTATCATTAATAAACAATGGAATAATTAACTACCACTACACAACACCTTACTTAATACTATCATTAATAAACAATGGAATAATTAACTACCACTACACAACACCTTACTTAATGCTATCATTAACAAACACTAACAGTTAATAACCACTACCAAACAAATCACTCAATACTTTCGTTAACCAACACCTTACGATTAAAGAGCTATACTCAGTTCACAAACCTATAGCTTATACAAAAAAGAAGAAGAAAAAGGGATGAGCAAGTCCAATTACAAGTTTGTAGAAAATGGAAACAGGTACACAGAAACATTACTAATATACATACACAGTGATTCTGACAAACATTGTCACAAATCACTCAGTCGACGTAATATGAAACATCAATATCTGCTTGTTTGGAAGAAATTATTTAAAAGATGTTTACGATATTTCGAATAAAAGTTGGTACAAATCGTTATTTTAACAAGTTTTAACATATGCAGCTGTTTGTATTATGGAAAAAATATAACAGTCTTCTTCTAATACCTTTATAGTGGCTGTCATATTTCAAGAGTTCATAAACAACATTAATTAACTATTAATGAAAAAAGAAAATAAAGAGATAAAAACAGTTGAAAGAGACATTTTTTTCTGTTCTAAAACGTCAGATACCTAAAACATATAATAAAATATCAGAAGGTTAAAATATCTCATCTGATCAATGATATATATGTGCTTAGAACACAAATTAGAAAAATGATTCATATATACCAAGGTTATAACACTATGTTTACCTCACGATTTGATACTTTTACTACAATATGATTTGTTGTATATCATATGTTAACGTGTTGGTATAACAAATCCAAAATGATCAATACTGTATCCATAAAGATATGCGAAATTTATTTCTTAAAATGTAACTGTTGAGTACCTGAACCATCAACGTTACCAAAAACACTGTTTAATATAATCATTCATATAAATTTATTTGTCCATAAATGTTCCAAAGTTGCAGGCTGTTTCTCCGAGTAACAAGACAGCATGTTAAAAATATAATTCCACTTAGTTGGAAGACTTGAATTAGCAAGTGCTGAGGAATATTAAACAAACATTTTCCTCTTAGTTTAGGATTTGCCATAGAACTTCTGCGTGAAAAGAAAACTACCCTTTTTGTCCTCCCTCATAACCTATCTAGTTGTGACACATGAAGGCCTTTCTGAGCAGCCAATTTAAGTGTGTGAAAAGCATTGCACATAGGGCCAGAGTTCTGTCAGTTTTATCATGTTGCAAGTGTTTTTTTCTATATTAATTGTAATAGCTGTATTTTACAACTTTTTACAGATTCCTTGAGCAAATGGGCTGAATACTCAGCCGTATAAGATTCATTTATCTGTCTTGTTTATACAATGGAATTTCACTTTTTACAGTAGTCTTACAGTAGTAATGTAATGCAACTTTTACCAAATCTCAAAGTCCACCTATCACTGGTGTGAGAAACAGAAAAAAAGCATTTTTATGTCCTTTTCATCTTTGTACACATCTTGAATGATTACTTCACTGAAGTAGTCTTAGAAAAGATCTCATGTCTTGATTCCAAAACCTTAAGCAGAGTACTAATATCAGATTACTTGTGCTTAAAATGGTCACATATCTTTAGCGATAAAAATTTCAATACTTCTTGTTATCTCTATTGCTCCTACTGTTTCGTTTTAAATACTTCCTGAAGTTTCCTGAAGCACCGTGAACGTTATTTATTACAGGAAGTCCAAGCTTGTAAGAAATTACCTATAATTTCCTTCACGTGTTGTATCCTGTTTAACTGTTCTAGTATTATAACAATCCTTCATCTCATAAAATTTAGACGTTGTTTTCGAACAATAAGTTTCGTACATCGTTTAAAGTTTAGGATTAAAACTCAAAACATTTTCAGATAACTGATTTGAAAGATAAAGATGCGCCCTCTATTTTACGCATCGATTAACAAGCCACTGTTGACACACTAAAAGTGGTATTTTGATTTATACGGTATTCATGAGAAATCAGAAACCCGACTAACGAATTTCTTACCCGTGTTATCAAAGACAAAGCGATATTCATTCAGAATGGACGGTTATACGGTATGCACTGATCATGTAATTGCATGGAAAAAAGACAATTTGTTATTTATATTATTATTTAAAGCGTTGGTTTTTACATAACATGAAAAGACATTAAGGTAAAGAAGAAGAAAAATTCGAGTTTAAATACAGCACAAATCCACAGCGTATCAAGCCCTTTGGTCAATGAATCTTAATTTCGGTGAACAGGTACAGCCATAACGTATTCACAAGATAACGTGACCAATGATTTACGTTGAAACGATATTTATATATCCCATAGATTTAAAAGGATACAGTTTCCAAAGAGAACAAGAATGATGAAGTATAGACTGTAAATCATGCCACCATGGATACCCCCTTGGGATTCGATTCCCCTGTACATTACCTCGTTCCAGTCTTCCCCCGTAAGAATCTACACAGACAAAAAAATGCGAGTTTTAACTCTTGTGTACCTATTATAATATAATAACAAAAAGTAAACAGCGAACAAATACCAAAGGTTTACTTCATACATTTTAAAGGGGCTAGGATCACTTTTATACCACTGTTAATTAGTTTCAAATGAGAAAAAAATTACAATTGTATTATTCATTTCAAACATACATTTGGGTGTTTTTTGAAATTATAAAATATTTTTCTTTTTCTTGATTTTTCGTGGCAGTATCTTAAGAGCTCTCTCCCAGTTTAAATTTATTATTGTCTTGGTTAATTATTGGACTATATATTCTCAGTTTTACTTAAACATCATGCTTGCAACAGTTTCATTTGCTCTCAGGAATTTCTGTAATTTTAAATAAAAGACGTACCCAGAAAACTTAAATTGAGTAACATTTAATGTCATCTCTAGACTTAAATCAGTATCATTGTACCTGAAAGACGGTGAGCAAGGCAATGGGGAAAGTGTTGAAATTGGCAGATGGTGTGCCATCGGGAAAATTGAAGCTGGAAAAAAGAAAGGAAAACATCTGATCCTTGAAAGCAGAACAAAGATGAAGAAGACCATAATTTGAGAATTTCAACATTAAAATATTAGCCAATGCTTCATTAAGGAATAGTTTACTTTTAATTATTTGTTTGGCTGGATTAAAATATAAAAATTTAACTATATCAATTAATTTAACCGAAGTTTTGATACAAACTAAGAAACAGACCAAATTTTAGGTCTAACTAATAACATATTCTTCATGTTTCCTAAGGTGTTTTAGCTTTCGACTGTATCATCTTTAATCACTTTCTCCCTCGACACGTTTTACGTTGTGGCTAGATCATCTTTAATCACTTTTTTCCCTTGACACGTTTTACGTTGTGGCTAGATCATCTTTAATCACTTTCCTTCTTGACAAGTTTTAACATTCGTTCTGTGCTCACACACCTTTATTAAAATTTATATTCACTCCTATTTAACTTTGTTTCTAAAAGTGTTGGAAAACATTTTATATAAGACTGAAAAGCATGCTCACAGAAGCAAAAGCCAATTAAGTATATTTTAAGAGATATGTTTGCATATTTTAAAAATATTATAATGATTTCTGTTCTTTGAACTCATTAGTAGAATGACTCATTTTTATGTAATTATAGAGGAATATAATATCTTTCAACGCAATAAATGGGGGATGAATATCTTTTTATACAAGATAAATGGTAGAATGATATATTTTATTACAGAATAAAAGAAACAGGAATATATCTGTACAGAATAAACTTCAGTAGAGGATAAATGGGAAAATAATATATTTTAATGTAGAATAAACAGGAGATAATATGTATTTAATATATTACTTTTGAGTCATGGAAAAGAAAAGAAAAAACCCAATCCTTCAGTTGAAAATACAATAATTTACAAACAGTGACACATTCAACAACATTAGACAACAATATACTGTATAAATAGAAAATTAAACGACTTATGTCACTCTGTGCGTTACATTACAGTTACAAAGCATAGAATAGTAATTATGTACAAACAGTGACACATTATCGTTCAACAAGGTCAGATAATAACTTATGTTACTTTATGATTACTCTATACATTATGATAGAGTTATAACAAAGAGTAACTTACGCTCCACCAAATAACTGCATTCCCAGAAGGGCAAAGATCAGAATGAAAAGGAAGAGCAAGAAGAGAAGACTGATGATAGATCGCATGCTACTGAGGAGAGATATCACCAGATTTCTCAGAGATGACCAGTACCTATGTAGAATGAAACAAGTCGTACATTTTTGTTTGAATCGATTTTTGAAAGATCTTGACTCAGACCTTAGATTACGTTTTTGATGTTACTTAAAACATAATGGCCAACGTCTTACATGATAAATTACTGAGTAATTTTGTTTTGTTTTTACCTTTAAGAAGTCCATTTGAAATTCTGACAAATATTTTAAAGATTTTTAACTGACATTTATTGAAAACTGTTCATTGTGTCTTCAAACTTTCGTCTATGTTCCATATTTTTAAAACACCTCAGAAAAGTCTGAAATTATTTAATGTAAGTTGACACGTACATTTTTTATTTCTGTTTACAGAATACATATGAAAAAACTCGTTTTACTTGAATAAGTATCAACTAGTTAGCTTTGCGTCAAACCATTTTCATATGGTTCATATAAGACAACCATAATGTTTCTCCTTTTCTCAGAAATAGATTAAAGATATTTTTAAAACATTTTTGTTACACAGAAAAGTTTGAGATAAAAATATAGTTTACTTGGTGACTTTGAAAATCCTGAGCAGCCTTAATGCTCTAAGAACAGAAAACCCAAATGATCCCTCTCGAACACTGGACCACACAACTTCAAATACACTACCTGCAATGACCTGCGAAGAAAAATCAGAATGCGTAATTATTAATCACCAAGGTCATGACAAAAACAAGGAAATAAATTACATATTTCTATAAGCATTTCACAGAAATATATCTGTTTTAGTATCTTTTACTATTGTTTCAGAGAAGTTACAGACAAAGCCTACTGGAGTAAGTTTGAACTTTTCCATGTGCTGCATCTCCTTGGAGTATTGGAGTGGACGAAAATTTGGCTTCTGTGTTCAAAACTAAAATACTGCCGACAAGAAAGCGGTTTCTGTGTTCAAAACCAAAATATTTTTGACGAGAATTCCGCTTTGTGTTCAAAACCAAAATACTGTTGACGATTTGTTTTGCTTTGAATTTCGCTCAAAGCTACTAGAGGGCAATCTGCGCTAGCCGTCCCTAATTTAGCAGTATAAGACTAGAGAGAAGGAAGGCAACTAGTCATCACCACCCACCGCCAACTCTTGGCGGTTTACAAACGAATAGTGAGACTGACTGTCAAATTATAACGCTCACACGGCTGACAGGACGAGCATGTTTGGTGTGACAGAGACTCGAACCCACGACCCTAAAATTACGAGGCGAGTGCCTTAACCATCTGGCAATGCCGGCCTTACTGTTGACGAGAAATCGGCTTTTGTGTTCAAAACTAAAATATTATCCACTCATACACTCCAGGAAGAGAAAACCACAAAAACTTTCATATTTGCTGCATCTACAAAGTTATGGCTCAAAGCACCAAATGTCGATAAAACTGTAAACAGCAACCTTTTAAGTGTCTTCTTATCCAACTTCTTTAGGACTAGAGCTCTACAAACCGCTATCTACACTATCTCTGACAGTGACATTACTCCAGGAACAGTAATTAAATATGACATAGCAAAATGCCAAAAACAGCACTTACCACACAATCAAACTTGTTAAAGGAGGACTCGAAATAGATGCGGGGGCCTAAGGCGTACATCTTCATAAACATTTCAAAGATGAAGAGTCCCAAGAAAACGAACTCTGCCCAATCTACGTGAAAACAATGACAATTAAAATTAAATTAGAAAACAAGAAACTGTGACGTAAGAATTAAAAATAAATGGCAATTAGACACGAAGGTTTTATACAGTGTCAAATGTCTAAGAGAGATTACTAAATGTACAATAAAAATGAATCTTCAAACAGTACGACTTTTGTGATTCATGGAAAAGTAAGAATATTTTACAAAGATTTTTATGCTTATAATCCTATCGATCATTTCCATTCAACATTCATTTTATAAGGAATAAATCGATTGTTTTTTCTGTTGTTTGAAATTTTGATATTGATAAAGAAACATGTAAAAACAAAAGTGCCTTTTATGAATATCTGTATGAAGCTCTACGTTACAATGCAAATGTATGTTCGAGTTTCTACGAATCATTACTATATCTCGCATGCTGAAAATTAAATGAGCAATCTCCCTTTCTAGGCAACTTGGGTGTTGGTTACATATCATGTAATAATTTACTTTTCACAACAGGCATTAAACTTAAAGCATTATGTCTGATAGAACAACATGGACGATAAGCTGGTTCTAGTGTTGTATGACCCACAATGTTAAGAAACCCAGTACAGTCACAACCAAATAAAACAACCGAGTTTTAACAACGTTCATAATACACAAACGTCCGAAATATGTACATACTTACATAAAAAAACAGTTAACCATTTCGGCTGGTTGTAGTGTTCTATGGCTACGCATACGGTGTTAAGAAACACCAGTACAATCACAACCCAGTAAAACACTTGGGTTTTAACAAGATGACGAATAAAGAACCTGAAAACGAAAGTCGATAACAGAATCATTATAATTAAAAAGAGAGGAAAGAAAAAATAACACAAGACTTATCTTTTATCGTGAAACACTGAAGAAAGAAACTGACGTTTAAACAATGAATTAGATACTTATGGTTAGGTTGTGTTCACGGAATATCAGTTCGCCTGATTGGTAACTTAAAGGATCACCTAAGCCTAATTTTAACTATTCACTGATCTGTTTTTGTATTAACGTAGAGTAACATATGTAGTACCTAAATAAAGAAATTTGTACCTTATTAACAATTACACTTTTCCAAGTAATTGTATGGGTTAATAATCATAATAACAAGTGAATGAGATGATGAAAATAATATAATTCAGAGTTTCATTAGAAATCCTTTAGAGCAATACCATCCAATCATGGACATCACTTTAAAATTATCACCGTACTCAATATGAAAGGTTTTTTTAACTAAGAGATAAAAAGGTCTTCTAAAAATAAGTTCTAAACAGGTGAATAAAATTCATTAAAACCTTCTACTTAAACGACTAGATCAAAGCTGACAATCTTACACTGATTCAGAGAAATGATTTCATGTTTCTTTTTAACTTCTACAAATAACTCACACTATAACTTTTTTTTAAAATTATACACTTTATTTTTAAAAATTACTTATAACATCTTTAAGCTATTTTTTTAGCAACACAATCTAACGGACATATATTACTTTGGTAGGCTACTTTCTTTCACCAATATTTAGATGTAAATAGCTTTAATTAAAAAAAAGTGCCCACCACTTAAGATACTTGGTTGATTAACTAACTCGGCAGTTTTGACAAAACTCGCAAATTTTGAAAATAACTGTATTTTTTAACTCTAGTAATACTGACATAAACTACGATTCACGTAAAATGTTACATTGTCTTACCTCACCTAAGATGTGTACAAAACCTACCTGAATCTTTTTTCTGCTCTCCAAAAGATTTTGCACGCTCCTCTATTCTTGACTTTAGACTTGAGGTAGGAAGCCCTTATAAACCCTAAGTATATCAGAAAGTTATAGTAAATTAGAGGATTTATAAGTATCTTTTACTGTGTTGAATTTAGGGAATATTTAAGCTCGTTTAATATTTTAAGAAAATATACTAGTTCTGAATAATTCAGAAAGAGAAAAGCGAATGTACTTTTCCAAACAACGCAGTTTAAAATAATGTTTATTGAAAATCAGTATGGATAATTACTGTAAACGTGAAATAGGAACTTTAACTTGAATTAATATTTATACTGACTTGTTTTACACTATTATCTTGGCTACAGTAATTTTAACGAACCAGATGGCGGGACTTTTTCAATGATTTTTAAAACTTTTATTTTCTTGTATACCCTAGGATGGTGATTGACTAAGAAACTGAAAGTTAATCGCACTTTATAAGAACGGTATTTCGCGATGCCTTTGAAACTGGTTCTTTCATCGTTGGTCCCATGGTGACCATCATTACACTGCACAACAATTCTTTTTTGAACAATTTTGCTTCCTGAAAAGTCTTTGCTGATTGTGACAGGTACCTGGTGGGTATGCACAAATATAGTTTTGGTTTTGCTTCATCACGTAGGAACTCTGAGAAATAGACAGTTAACTGTTTACCGGCAATAACGTATTTAATTGCGTTTATATTTCTAATACGCTATTAAGTTCAACATAATTAAAAGTGTTTTGCTCCTGATTTTCGTTTGTATTCAATGTCCGGTACATCACGTTGCAGTGTCCAACAGTAGTCAGCAAACATTGACGGATTCCAGTTGCCCTGATATCGTTTTCCCACTGTAGCAATGTTCTGGTGAAACCTTTCACCATGTTCGTCACTGACAGCACCGAGATTTACGGGGAAGAAGTCCAAGTGTGAGTGGAGGAAATAAATATTGAGTGAAATGTTACAGAAACGAAAATATTTGGACACAAATATAAGAAAAAACATGACAAAACTAAAGATTTCGGTGAAACGGTAAGTGATGGGTAAACTTGGATGAGATTTTCGTGATCAGCAGCCAAAAATCTATAAGGAACACCCAACAGTGTTCAAAAAAGCAAAAACTTTGTTGTGCAGTGTTATTAACTCTTATCTAACACTCTAACTGCCCCTGTAACAAGTTTCTGCAAAGGAAGGTGTGGTTAATCTTAATCTATACATCTTGACAAACTTCCCGGAGATCCCTCCCACTGTACATATCTCCAGCTTCTTGATATCATTGACGTTGTATCAGAAGGCTCGACGAATATGTGGTTGATTGGAACTGCTATAATTCCAGATTATTTATTTATTTATTCTATGACGATAGCCACTGATTTTGAATTGAGGTTTTAAGATTGTAAGTATCTATTTTGTGAGCCTTTGTCAACTTCAAAGTCTTGTTTATTATCTTGTTAAGGTACCAGAAGATGATGTGGCAGCTTTATAATAACGGGTCATTAGGTCAAATGGTTCTCTTTCGCAAGTACAGCCTTCACTTTATGAATGGTAGTATCGCTTCGGATTGGCATGAGATACAACTTCAAAACCATTTTCAGTTCTAAAAACTGTTTTGCACGAGCTTTTCATTTCCAACATGAAGTTCTCCCTTTTCAAAAGTCGAACATAATCTCTGAACCACATATAGGCAATCAATGTTTCCCGTGAAGCTCCATCCAACTCGCAACTGTTAATATCCATCTGCACAACAGAACATGTAACGTATTCTTTTAAAGTGCGATTACCTATTTTAACACACAACAATCAACTTTGCGACGTTGAAAAATGGTACTCATTAAAGTAATTCAAACATGTTTTCACCAAGTCTGCCATTTTTACTAGCGAGATACCAAATACTTTTGAGAACCTGTAGGTCTTCTCACAGCAGATTTAACAATAAATAATCAAGTACGGAGAAAACCTGTTTGAACACATGCTTCATTCAACCATAAACGGATATTTTGCGTAATTAGTTCATCTACTCGAAACAAACATTTACGATATACAAGAACGATATTAATGTGCCACTCACGTTATTTTAATAACACGTAAGATACCTAATTAAGAATAAATTCAGTATTTTTTCCGTGTCTGAAACTAACTTTCAACAGGAGAGGTCAATGACTATATCTAAATATATAATTGTGTACAGCTCGGATAATCTCATGTCGCATTGTTTCACACCACCACTAACAACAACGAAAATAAATCATTTCCTGCATTATTTTGTTTTATTATCGTGGTATTAAAGCTAGTGATACATTTCATATTTACTATGAAACACAAAACTATACAATGGGCTACCTGCTTTACGTCCATGTGTATCGAACTATAGTTTTTAACATTATGAACTCTCAAGACCTATACATTGAACTACAGGGTGGTCTTTGGCTACCAAAAATAAACGACTTTAATTGGTAACGCTGAGGTGCCAGGGGTTCCTAGCTACCAAAATTGGACGATTTTATTTCGAGACCATATTAATAAATCAAATGCAAGTGTTGTAAGCGTTAAATTATATTTTAAAGTACGACATATGGAAAAACACGTAAAACTAACTTTTGACGCTTTGAGTTCTTTTTGCAAAGACTTTGGGAGAAACAAAATGGACACTGAGAATCAGGTAAAGTGGAAATACCCAAGGTAAATTGGTAAATTAATAACATACTTTTAACTTAGTGCTTGCTCTACAATCATGAAACTTTTCTGGTAATAACAAGTACTATTCCATAGTTCCTAACTTTATATTAATAGTTTAGTTCATACTTAAGACACGTGTATTTCATTTATCAGGATCATTACAGCGTAATGTCGAATAACACGAAAACTTTCAAACAAAGAGAAACCTCAGAGGAATACATGTGTTATACTTTCTTTTTAATGTTAAAACACGTAGCAAAAAAAGTCACGAGGGCATTAACGAGGCACTAGTTATAAGTAGATCTCAAATTTTAAAACTGCTCACGTGGCTGCCTCCTACTGATAACACAGAAATTATTCTGAAAATACGGTGAATTCTGTAAGAAGATTTGAAGAGCGAAAAAAGACTAAACGAACAAAAAAGATGGACGACAACTTTAGTTATTCAAAGGATTTCAATTAAACTAGAGGCGTTTCCCAATTTGCAAAATCTAACAGCTGTTTATTTTAGACTTTCGCACAACTAAACTAATTTATAACTGACAGATTTCACGGAAAGTAGGTAGTCAACAGCAGCTAACCGAATGAGTGAATTATAATGCATGTACAGCCATAAACGATGAGTACATTTTTGCAGCAACGCGACACGACTCGTGAGCCCTCGAACTTAAAAGTCATAGTGTTAACCATTAAGCCACGCTTCTCTGAACTTGAACAGGGTGGTATCAGTAAAGATATTATAGCTTGAATGATTCGTTATAAAAGGAAAAACTAAAGGTAGTTAAAAGTAAAAATCAGAGATTATTATGAAATCATTGACCTCCCCTACTGTAATATCTTTGAGGTGATGTAACTGGTATATGTACGCTACAGTTTTATGCGCTTTACCCCTCACAATCACACTTTCTCGTCATGGAAGGCAAGCTCCCAGTTCTGTACCTTTTAGTTTACCCGTCTTTGTGGGGGCTTGCGAGGGCAAATGACGTTGTGCAAAAACCAGGAAAGAACATGCAAAAGAAGAGAAAAGGAAAAAAGATTAGTTAACAAAGATCAGACTAAAAAGATTAGTTAACAAAGATCAGACTAAAAAGCAAGTTATAAATTAAAAAACAACCATCGAATGTTGACTTTCACACGACCTTAGTGCATGTGATAAGTTACTGAAATTTATTCTAAATCGCAAACAAATATGTAATTTTAAATACAATAATCTATTTGTTTATACACCGAACAAAACTCAGAACCCATACGTATAACTCGAGAATAACCTGACAAAAAGAAAAGAAAAGATGCTTTTTGAGATTAAGAAAATAAGTTTAACTAGATGAATATCGAAATTAGAGGTTACTTACGTCAAAAATAAACACAAATTGAATACAAATTTTATCACACGTTTTCAACGCTACAACATATGAGTATCTATATATATTTCTTAACAATATTTCTTGACGTTACCATCCGCATCTATCTCTTCTTCTTCGTCATCTGTACTTTTACTGTGCATACTTTTTAGCTTCTTTCGTTTGGCTGCGGCTCGTCCTCGTGCTGAGGAAGATGAACATATTAAAATACCAAATGAGTCTTTAACACTATGAAGACAATATTAAAATATGACCAAGAATTACAATAAAATCATGAGTCAAATATCTTTTTTTTTTTTTAACTCCCACCTTCAATAATATGCAACTTTTCTTCTTCCGTAGTCCTTTCCTCCGCTAGGATAACTTCCTCTGTAAGAATGAACAAATTTTACCACGTGTCATTTCAAAAACATCATAAAGAATTCGGTAGAAGTTTAAATAACTATTTAAAATTCATGAACCTAACTGTAAGATGCAAACCTAGCTTTGCGATTTAAAAAAAACAAACAATAAAAGACTAGATTCCAAAATGTTGGTTTATTTGTTCTTACTGTTTTAAATGAAATAGCAAAATGAATAAATCACCATTTAAACCAATGCCTTTACGGCTATGCCTAAAACTACAAGTTAACAAAAGTGAAAGGCAATATTCACCGCTTACTTATCCAAATAGAATTACATGAAACTTACCGCGTTGTTAAATCGCGTAGTGGGCCTGGCATGGCCTAGCGCATAAGGCGTGCGACTCGTAATCCGAGGGTCGCGGGTTCGCGCCCGCGTCGCGCCAAACATGCTCGCCCTCCCAGCCGTGGGGGCGTTATAATGTGACGGTCAATCCCACTATTCGTTGGTAAAAGAGTAGCCCAAGAGTTGGCGGTGGGTGGTGATGACTAGCTGCCTTCCCTCTAGTCTTACATTGCTAAATTAGGGACGGCTAGCACAGATAGCCCTCGAGTAGCTTTGTGCGAAATTCAAAAACAACAACAATTTTAAATCGCGTAGAATGTTTAGCGTTTAACTACAGTAAAGAAAGTTGACCAAAATTAATATAAGCCATCGCGAAATGATCTTAGGTCAGAGTGAATGTAAATATTTCGACTTGGATTTTTTACAAAACGCTTAATAAATTTGCTACAAACAAAACCTAAACACTAATTCTGTATTATTATTATATTATAATACGAGCATACAGAGCCAAACGTTGTTATTTGTATACACAAACGTGGCCATATTTAGAATTCTACTCGTCAGTTTAATATTATCCTATATTTGGTTACTTGGAACTAAAACAGTGACTATTATATAACCAGGTGTTTAACTGTTAGTCTCCTGAGTAGTTAACGTGAAAAGACTCTGCAAAGAAGTAATTTACATGAGAATCTTTTTTTTTTTTTAAATTGCGAGTATTTTCAACATGAACGGCACGTTATGCGCACCTAGATTGAAAGGACAGGTAAACAGTCTCTAGGAATCATGTATATAATCCAACCTGGTGATGAAACTGCTGACAAGAAGAAAAGCATCCAGTCAGCACCACTCACTTTCGCAACGGCGTCTTCCAGAGTTGAGCAGACTAGCGAGTCTGATTTCACTCTTATAAGGCACCCATAACTGAAAATCAAGAGAGTGTTCAGTGGTGTTGCGGTACGAATCTTAGTATGCCAACTATTACATATCAACCAATCAGACAAGGACTATCAGCACTCGTTGTTCCTAATTTTTGAACTGATAGACTAGAGGCAAAGCAACTAATTGTTAGCCCCCATTGTCAACTCATGGGCTACTCTAATCAAGTAGTGAGATGTGTCGGTCACTTGTATAATGCTCCCACGCCGCCAAGTGTGATGTTTTGCTTTTCGACAACAGAACGCGAGCCGTGAATTCTTAGATCTATAGTCTGGTAGGTTAACCACCGTATTATATTAAAGGAAACTAAGTAAAGATCACACTGCAAGAATGCTACTTTTTACATGCTCCAGTTGCCAACTGATATAACTGCTCGTTAATGGTGGGTGCATGCTTTATTTAATGGAGGGAGACATACTAAAGTTAATGTCAAATACAGAAAATAACAAAAATCAGGCAACGCCGCCATATATGTATGTTTTCTATGCGTAAGTATGTTTATTTCGTGGTAACTGTGGTAAAATAAGTTGGATAACTTACCAATACATTATCAAATGTCATGATTATAAAGAAGTAACATAATTTATGAAATAGATGAATATTGATACAAGAAGGAAAACACGAATAAAAATGTTATTATTTTACTTGTTAATGCATTAAATTTATTTTAAAATCAGAGTAATGACTATGTAAAAATCAAGTCATGGGAGTTGAGCACTAACCTGCCCTACATATCCACTCCACATAACCATTTAATTCCCGTTCTAATTGTTGCTGACGTCGAAGCTTTAAAAAAGCTTGTCTGTTTTCAACTCTTTCTCTTTCTTTTGCAAATTCGCTGTGAAATATATCATAATATTTCAGATATCAAACAGAAAAACCTCGGTTTATTGCTGGAAGAAACAAATGTAGTACGCATGTTCGAAAGTCTCAGAATTTAATGTGGTGAAACTTTTAAGAAACAGTAATAAATCTGTAAGCTAAGCTAATAAAACGTGGATTATTCTGTTTTAACACCATTAACCTAAGGATATGACTAAAATAGAACCCACGTGACCTAACACCATTAACCTAAGGATATAACAAAAATAGCGCCAACTTTACCTAACACCACTAATCTAAGAATACAAATAAAATAGTACCCATGTGACCTAACACCATTAACCCAAGAATATGACTAAAATAGAACCCACGTGACTTTACACGACTAACCTAAGGATATGACGAAAATAGAACCCACGTGACCTGACACAACTAACCAAAGGATATGACCAAAATAGAACACACGTGATCTAACACAATTAACCTAAGGATATGACGATAATAGAACTCACCTAACACCATTAACCTAAGGATATAACTAAAATAGAACACCAGAATGGGGGATGTTTCTTTTCCTTCTTTTCAATATACAACTAACACGAGGTTATTCTTTTTAAAAACCTTTCAGATTTTAGAACTGGAATATAGTTACCAAGAAATTGTAAAACTTACTACTATAGTAGTAAAAAATATTCTCTAAACATTACTCACAAGTAAAGTAATATTCTATTCCAACTTTCTTTCCGACTTCGATTTAGAACAAACTAAACTTATGTTTCACAACTAATATCTCCATTTGGATAAATATAATGCTGGATTTACCCATTAATATTTTGTTGCACAACACATCCAAACACAATATTTTTCACAAATTCAAAAAACTTTAATAGTCACTGAATTAAAAAACAACAAGTTTTCAAGAGTAAAAGTTTTTTTAATATAAACCATGTCCTATGAAGGCAAAATATAAATCTGAAATGTTATGTTTGTGTTACGCACCTCTAATTTCTAGGCTAAAAACATATTAGAAGAAATAGGAAAAAACAATAACATATATACAACTAACTTGTTTTTATAACACAGTACATTTTGTATAACAGCGAACAAATCACTTACCCGCTTAGAACTCCAAGGACTAAATTGAGCATGAAAAACGATCCAAGTATGATGAGAGGAACAAAGTAGATCCAGTTGAATGTGCTTCCTAACGCATCATTCGTCTAAAGAAAAACATATATGGAAGCAAACCTATTTTGTTTGTCTATTACGTAAGGACATCAGAATAATTGTACCATTAATTAGCTTCTCAGAAACGTGGTTTTCATGATATTTTCAAAGTTTTTGTTACTGTATAACAAAAGTCAGTGTTAGTTTTTTCAGCTCACATTAACTTAATTATCATATTCAACGTCAACACTTACTTATTAAACGCCACAAACCAAAACTAAACATTCGTTAAGTTAGTACTTAACGATATGGAAAATGATATAGAATATTTAAAAACAGGATTTATTGTTCATTACGTACTTGATGAGACAAGGGTTACCTTAGAATGATACAAGAGGGAAATCATTATTAACAATATGTAAGGAAAATGGTTCCTTGTCTCCGTAAACAGAATGTTTAGCTTAATAACGCTGTTCTTATTTCCTTCATGTACTAATAAATAAATACGACGTCTGTTCAAAAAATACGTGGACTGACGTCATAAAACAAAATGTACTTTATTTAGAAGTTACAGGTCTGGGACCCCTTCAAAGTACTCTCCTCCCCAACGCACACACTTATCCCAACGGTGTTTCCACTTGTTGAAACAGTCCTGGTACGCTTCTTTTGTCCTCCAGCTCCTTCGTCGCATTTGCCTTAATCTCGGGAATCGTCTCAAATCTTCTTCCTTTCAAGGGTCTTTTGAGTTTGGGGAACAAGAAAAAATCGCAAGGAGCAAGGTCAGGTAAGTATGGGGGGTGGGGAAGAACAGTGATCGAGTGTTTGGTCAAAAACTCACTAGTTCTGAGGGCTGAATTTCGCAGCAACGCGGTGCATCTTCAATTTTTCGATCAAAATCTCGTAACAAGATCCAACTGATATCCCACACTCTTCAGCAAGCTCCCTGACAGTCAGACGTTGATTTGCCCGCACCAGGGTGTTGATTTTGTCGACGTGTGGGTCGTCAGTTGACGTGGAAGGACGTCGAGGACGCTCATCATCTTCAATGGACTGTCGACCATCCTTAAAATGTTCATGCCACTTGAAACATGCCGTACGCTTCATAGCAACATCACCGTAAGCCGTGTTAAGCATAGCAAACGTTTCAGTCGCAAATTTTCCAAGTTTAACACAAAATTTCACAGCAAGTCGTTGCTCCTTCAGGTCATTCATTCTGAAATCCGCCAAACGAAAAAATCGCACTTCACTTAAAACCGCGTAGCTAATACACAGATAAAGATATCTGCAATCGGGAAATGGCGTCGTAATCAGCTGATCTGTACAAACCTAGCGACACCAAGCGGATTCCCCTGGAACCAACTGGAGCCGCGCAATTCAAACAGTCCGCGTATTTTTTGAACAGCCCTCGTATTCATACACAGAATAAAACCTTCTAAAATTAAAACACTCTCCTACATCAACACAAGGTGTGTTATTTTTTACGTTTCATTTTGATGTTGTAGGGAAGTAGGTTTTAGTTGTATGGATGTGCGTTTAACTGTATATTAATAATCATGGTGATGAGCAGTAATAAATAACAATAGGCATTCGGCTTAACACAGCTCAAAATGTACAAAAATAATGTGTAAATATTCCCTTCCCCCATACACACACAATAATTTATTTTGAACTACATCTGTGACGAGTTTTAGATTTAAAATATGCACGTTAAGTGAAGGGAATATTTGAAAGTACAGTAGTTAAGCATGTAACGTATACCACAGGTTTTTCAGTAGGACCCTTATAAGAACAGGTTCTATCATTAAGAATGCTTTCTTACCCAGTATAACGTTGACGTCCAGCCTTCTTGTGTGATACACTGGAACACTGTAAGCATGGCGAAAAAAATGTTATCGAAGCTAGTTATACCAAAGTTGGGCCCCTTCCATCTCTCCAGGCAGGTCGCAGCTCCTGGGTCACACGTGCGGGCTCCTTGTGGGGCGTTTGTTGGGTCCAAGGTGTTATAGCAGGGAACTTCCTGTTCACCCTCGGTAACTATTTCACCTTCGATTAATATGGAATGGGTGGCAAAAGGAGTTAGTAACGATAGCAGTATTACAAATTCACGAAATAAAACATTTCACACTATTCTCCTAGGTGCCGATGTAAAAACAAAAATGATATTTTTTAGTTAATTACATGAACAACTACCACTGAAACTTTGTCCAATGACAGAGTCGACTCCATCTTTGTAGGGCTAGCTTCTAACGGTATCGATTCATTAGTTAAACACATCCAATTATACAAGTAATTAATTCTTTAAAGTATAACAACACCTTTTCGTTGCTTTACTTGATCGCAATAAAATCGGCTTTTAAAGGTTCACATGTTAAATATATAAAACACCACAAAAACAAAAAAGAGTTTTGAAGTAGACAATACAACAGAAAACATGATGATACATTGATTAGTAGTTTCAGAACAGTAATAGCTGTTGCTTCAAACACTTCACTAAACATTAAGGCAATTAGAATGGCTTCTTTTCCACTGAATGATTTTGAATTAAAACCTAAAATGCATGTGAAGTTCAAATTACATTTATCTAGGTAAAGTGTTTTCCATAAATAAAACCAGAGTAGTAGACCATTATCTTAAGCCGTGCTTTCTAATTAAGTAAAGTTTAATTAGTGAGCCTTGGTAGTATGTAAACGAATGTAATGAAGTGAATTATCAGACAAGTATAAAAACATTTCGGTTTAACGTTAAATATATATCCAATTATTAGTCTGTATTTCCTTTCATAAATCAACTATATTTAAAGGATCTTTTGTTGCTGTTGTTGATCAATATATTTTTTGTTTCTTATTGCACAATTTACTTTGCTTGGAATTTCATATTCGCGAATTTCTGATGGCTTAAAGTGCCTTTGTTTTAAAACTGTTTAGTTTTATATCTTCATAGTATTTTAATTACAATTAAAACTAAGGCGACTATGATCTAAAGTTTCTGTCTAGTGTTTTTCGTTCAAAACGTAATTAACAATTACCATTTTCATTAAGCTGAGGGATTTGCTAGAAATACCAGAAGAATGTTAGTGTATTAGTTTACTTTCATATGTATACTACCTTAAAACTAAAACATGGATGTAAGTATCTGAATCCTAAAAGTTGTTTGAATTACAGAAGTTGTAATTCACAAAACACAGTCTTCCATTGTGTTGTCACGTAAATCCTTGTGTAACAATATGGAAAGCGCTATATCGTAAATCCTTGTGTAACAATATGGAAAGCGCTATATCGTAAATCCTTCTATAACAATATGGAAAGCGCTATATCGTAAATCCTTCTATAACAATATGGAAAGCGCTATATCGTAAATCCTTGTGTAACAATATGGAAAGCGCTATATATATGCGTATATAGAATGGTACGACGCGAGATAAAAAAAAAAAACATGAAAAGGTAATTACGAAGAGTGTTTGTTGACAAAGTTTCAGGCAAGATGGTTTCAACATGATTATTTAATGTGACAGTGTCGGGTTTTTTGAGTCAAACCAGGTATTTTTAATGTTCTTTACAAGCAAAACCAGGAAGGCAGCAGCATCATTTATGAAATAATCACTCGTTAATAAATGTAGTTTTTTCTATACTATGATAAATTTTCATAGAAAACAAGTAATAAATAAAGGGTTTATGGTCCTCTTAGAGTCATTATATATATATATATATTATGGGCCAGTCAGATGGAATGCAGTGGCAATGGAAACACTGAAAAAAACTAAATGAGAGATGTATCTTGATGGTTAAAGTATATAAAGGAAATTGTAATGTAAAATTAATCAAAAGATATAATCTGATAGTAAACCACTACTGGCAGAAATATAAATATGTTGGATACATTTTGTTCTTGTAGAAGTGTAAAGTGTGAGAATCGTTTTATTTTAGCTATGTTAAAATAACATGTGTTATAAAAATCATGTCAAACTATCATATAAATAATAATGCACTTAACAACAAAGGAAAACTAGAATCAGTTTTAGAGTTTTCAAGGTCTTAGTTGAGAGACTTATTATATAAATATTTGAGCGTGATAACTACATATACTTACCGTACAAACAACTTTTACATTTGAAATAAATTGGTTATTGATAAATAAACGTGCATGTCTACACATAAATATGTACACAAACACGTATATTACACGTTCGTTTTTTTCCGACTATGGAAAGTGTGTAAGCTTTTTTTCACACTAAATGTGTTTTGTTGTCCCTGGCTTATGCAGCCATCCCTATATTAAGAATAATCAGACATGGCTATCGATAGCTTTATTCTTTCCAAATCGATGTGTGTTTAATAACTGAAGACAAAATAAAGGATGGATCCATCAAAACTCCAAATATATTTTTGTGACATGTGACACCGAAAAAAAATGCTCACATCAATATTTTCAAATGATTTTCATCATTATTTGCAGTCAAGACTCGTGTATATATTTTGCTGGTGGCTCCGAATTAATTTGACAACAATAAAAGTTTCAAGAAGTCAATACATATACATACATACATAAGAAATTCACATTTCTAACAATATTAAGGATTACCTACCTGCACTACTGCTTGGGCTAAGCTAAAGGAACATCAAATATTACTACTATTTAGAATTATTATTTTTTTCTTATACAGCGAAACTAGACTAACTTATCCGACTCTTTTTGAATGCTAGGACATAAGATACATTAAACCATAATTTGAGCTACTGACTAGAGATAAGGCAGCCAGTCAATAGTACCCACCGCCACAAGGGCTTTGTTCAGCTGTCTGGACTGCATAACTGGACTTGTTTTGTTTTTCGACTTTCGCGCAAAGCTACACGAAGGCTATCTGCGCTAGCTCCCTAATTTAGTAGTGTAAGGCTAGAGGGAAGGCAGCTAGTCATCACCAATCACCACCAACTCTTGGGCTACTCTTTTAACAACGAAATAGTAGGATTGACCGTAATATTATAATGCCCCACGGTTGAAAGGGCAAGCATATATGGTGCGACGAGGATTCGAACCCCCGATCCTTAGATGCCACTTATTACCAACTTTTCAACGTGCCTACACCAGAAAGCGTGTTTAGCGGAAAGATGTCCCAAATCTTAGATTTGTTAGAAAAAATAAAAAATTAGCTTTACATCTGTAATAATTATCAGTTGCGTTTAAAGTGGAATACAGTTTACATATTGGTAGATCTTTCCACGTAAACCTACTCGAGGTTTATATTCATGCTAGTCTTTTCTAATTTTGAAATGATGAGACTAAATAGAAGACAGCTAGTCAAAATAATCCACAGCAAGCTAATTGGCCACTTCAATCGAATATTGCGAATCCATCGCCACCTTTACAATGCACTCAAGGTAATATTACACAAACTACAGAACTTCGGACCCACAGCCCGGTACGGTAATCACAATTATACAAAAATAATTACAATCATTTGAAGAGGAAACTTATGAACTCGTGCTACCCAAAGTTTCATAGTTTACTGAAATATACAGAATTTACACTTTGAAAGCCATCAAATTCATCTTACTGTTTCCCAGACTTCAGTTTTCGGTGCATCAAAAGTGAGATAACATTTCTGTAATGAAACCCTTGTTTGTAAGTACGTTTGGAATGACAACTTTAACTTAAAAGTTACGTTATTTCGCCTAGTAACAATACAATTTATCTTTTAGGGAGCTAACAGAAGTAACAGTAATGAACAGTTGTGAAAATATATTGATAAAATATATAGAAAATATTTTACTTACTTGTATCTTCTAAACTGTAGCATGTCTTATGAAGAATACCATTGTAAAATTCAAGGCCAATAATTGCAAAAATGACAATTGCAAAAAGCACTAACAGGCCAATTTGAAGGAGAGGCGCCATAGCCTTGATAATAGATTTTAATACTACTTGAAGACCTAAAACAAAAAACAACAACAGAGATACTTATTCCAGTAAGAACAAAGATATTCTTTTAAAGTGAGTATCTTTAAACAATCTAGTGTAGAAAGGTGTCCAAAATATGTGAATACTAACAGAACGACATGAAATAATTATTTGGCTAGAGCCTAGAGGTAATTCTAAAACACATTTCTTCATCTCCAAAAATTCGCAGTTTGTTGTTGTTCTTGTGATCCTTTTTACTATTTTAAATAAAATAAGTAACTTAAAGTGCTCGCAAGGTCTCCCTGTAGAAGTGTAGTATCAGAAAAAACAAACAAACTGGGTCTTTAACACATATATGGCCTAAACAGCTACACAAAGTTAAATTCTAAGACATCAAAAGTTCAGCTTCTGTATAATTTTAAAATATGTTGGACAATATTATTAAGCATTTTCTAATGTTAAAGTGTATTGACTTAATTACATTTGTGTGAGGGTTACGCGTTAGTAACAGTTTTAAGGCGTCTGAAGGGATCTAGCTACCTGTATGCACAATTCGTCAGTACTGTTAAAATAATTACCATTTTGGAAATTTATAAATAAAGATTTACACAGTAAGTGATGGTCCTTGCACGATGGAAATGGTGGCCTGATGTAATAGCAAATCATTTGGTTCTAATACAATTCAAGAGGTGTCCAGAGATTATGATGTCTTCTCAGTTCCAAGGTGCATTGGCGATTGGTTGACATGATTATGTATTGTGATTTCAATATTGCATGCTCATACGTTTTTAATACAACTTGCTTATGAGAAGTAGAGAACAAACTCAATATACACTAAGGGAACATAGAACTAAAGAGTTTCTGATTTTACAACAGTATTATTGGTGTAATGTATAAAAACATTCCCATGATATCTATACACTGATATTTAGTGCTTTCTCTGCTGGGCATTGAAGTGAACTTTGAGAGATAGAACGTATACCGGTATCCATGTCCGTTTAAATATACTTTTAAAACACGGTAACTGTTAATACAAAGGACACTATACTGATTTACAGAGATGAGGAAAAAAAAACCTCGTGAGCACAACAGACTCATTACTTTATAATTTCCAACTAAACCGTTTCTCGCATTTTTTTCTATGCAATTAAATAATACGACAAGTTCACGGTAAATATCTTCATGTGTAATACTGTAATGTATTCCAATTTGAACGTTTTAATACTGGTCAATGAGCTGACTTAGTTTAACAGTTGATGGTTGTATCACTTTGAGTTTACTATAAATAGCAGCTAAGCTGTTTTATTTGCACTTAAATAACGAACCGGTAATGTGTTCCACCTTAAAAAAATACAATCATATTACATTGAAAAATATTATAATAAATGTTACAATATAACACGAGAACACTATCTTATTTATACAATACTATAAACACTACCTGCATAACCTCTTAATCCTTGGTACTTTTATCAACACAATATGACGAAGGGTAAATGTAAAGGCTGCTGATATGAAAATTTTTATAATGAAATTATTTTTACAGTTTGGGTTCCTAAAAAATAAAAATTCGTTACTAGTACTAAAATATACGTGTTATGTCAGTTGTTTTTAGAAATCTAACAATTCACACACAATTTGTTGTGGTGCATTCGATACGAAAATTCCTTCTTGATATTTATTGTTATGGAAAGTATATAAAGAAAAACGAGGCACGAAGTCGATATTTTACTTGGTGTGAAGTGTAATCTGAGACATGGCCATCAAGAGCCCCTACTTACTTGGAATCCCAGAAACGAGCTTCAGAGGCCGAAGCACTCTTATAGCTCTAAGTGTTCTCAAATCTACTTCTAAGTTATCGGATGCATAGGAGGTAATGAACCTGTAAAAAGGGAAAACAAAAAAAACAGGGTCTAGCCCTACAGGAAAACTACGATGGTTTCTACAACTATTTCTAAGCCTTACGGACTACTGGGATTTCTGGAAACTCAACCATCTAGACGTTAAGGAAATAGAGAGGAAAGAGCAGGATCCTTTTCAGGAGAAATTCAACAGTTTCTCATTTGATGAAAACACACTTTATTTGGAGCGTAAATGGCTATAACAGCATTTAAAATTACTTGATCTTGAATTACAACAAGTTAAAAACTGATTTGTCTTAAATTTTCAGTTAGCAGAATACCACACTCCAAAATTATTTTTGCATTTCAAAACTACAGATTCAATATTTGGAAATAGGAAATTATTTAACTCATGCCATGAAAACAGAGATCGGACCGACCACGAATCTTCGACTTTACAAACTAAGCTAATGCTAACTTACCTATTTTCTGAATTCTTAGTTTATACTCCACTGGGTATTAGGAGCGAAATGATTTTTAAATTACGCCAATAACCTGGTAAATCTCAAAATCGATCGGCTATTTAGTATTTTCAATAACTAGTCTTAATTGACTATTCTATGAACCTAAACGTTATACTGAAAATTGCAGCCCTGAAACCGGGTGGGACTAGATCCCACGACTCTGCTACTTAAGTAATTGTGATGATTTTTTCTCCATTGCTACAGTCCTCATTTTTCACTTCCGAGGTCGATTAAGTCGAGATTAGCCAGAAAAAAACCAAACTACTCCTGAATATGTTATTATATTAGAATGTACAAGAAATACAGAGGCAAAACTTCATAAACGTTTTTTACTGGTTTCCAGAGATATATGGAATTTTTAGTATTTCCGTAAGGCTTAAAGATGAGAACAGCTAGAACTAAGTCATGTGAACCTCTGGAGCAATATATAAGAGCCCAAAACAATCCACTTTTGTAAAGTTTAAAGAAGAAAACACGAAATTTGCCACCACGTGTAAATAACTACTACAATTATTTTTTTTACTAAAACTAGTTGCAATTTCTTTGTTTTTTTTTCTTTTTACCTGAAGGTGATGGTTTCGACTGTAGGAAATCACATTGACTATATTTATAAGAGTTTAATAATTTTAAAGTACACAGTACAATAATAACAACAATCAGAACCAGTGTGGGACAAATATAATTTAAAAATACAGAAAAATTGATCGAAATTATCACAAGGAAAAAGAATAATGTAGCTCACGTAATTATGTTAACCCTAAAGTGATTTTTAGCTATTTCTATGAGTTTCATAATCAGACTAATCTAGAACTACAAAGCTTTAGTATACAAGAGCAAGTCATTTCTATATGTCCGCTTTCATCTTTAATAATGAATATAGTCTTACACAGCTACAGTGTTCGTCGCTAACTCTTTGACTTGAATGTAAAAAGTCTCACACGGATGAGTTATTTGACTGAAATCTTTATTGCTAACATTTTTTGTTTTGTATTTACTAGCTTAAAGACAAACATTAGAATACAAGTAAGCGTGGAATACTTACCCCGTGACAACTACTACAAAGTCCATAATATTCCAAATATTACGAAGATATGAACCTTTATGTGCTATAAACCCTAATGCTAGAATTTTTAGTAAGGCTTCTATACAGAAAATACCAAGGAAATAGGGCTCTGTTTGCTCCTGTTGGGGAGAGAAAAGTAAAAAAGAGAATCAGTTTGTTAGAATACACAGACAAAATCATGAGCATAAAACACTAAACCCTTTTATTTATCATTATATGTACGTAGGCATGTGTGTGTGCGGAATAAAACATTATAAAGCGATATTAATAATATCCAACTCTTCAAACTAATAATCATTTCATAAACGTTTTTCTGCAGTTGTCAGATTCGCCTATAACGCGGAATCAATATATACGTTATTACAAGCGTTGAACATTTTCATATCCAACCAGCGTTGTATTTACATCTACTTTTGTTTCAATAACAATCTTGTTCGTGTTTGCCGCATTTCTATAAGTTTAGTTTGATAATACGTGCTTGTTACTTTAGTCGGAAACGATTAAATTTAACAACTTTGATTAAGTCAACTCGTGTTTTCAAGAACTGTTACATTGGTTTAAAACATACAAGAGATTTAATTCAGTTATCATCATAACGGATGTATTTATTTAGTTTATTGTTTAATTTTTTCAAGTTATAATTATTGTGTGTGAATTTTTTTAATTAATTGGTAGGATATTGCTTTGTTTTATGCTCTAAGGGTAAAAAAAACACGCACACACACAGAAAGATAAAATAGTTTGTTTGTTTGTTTTGGAATTTCGCACAAAGCTACTCGAGGGCTATCTGTGCTAGCCGTCCCTAATTTAGCAGTGTAAGATGAGAGGGAAGGCAGCTAGTCATCACCACCCACCGCCAACTCTTGGGCTACTCTTTTACCAACGAAAAGTGGGATTGACCGTAACATTATAACGCCCCCACGGCTGGGAGGGCGAGCATGTTTGGCGCGACTCGGGCGCGAACCCGCGATCCTCAGATTACGAAGCGTACGCCTTAACGCGCTAGGCCATGCCAGACCTCAGAAAGTTAAAGCAAAAGGAAGATAGCCCCGATAACAATACGTTACTTCTTTGTTTCGGAAAACACAGAAAGCTATCTGCATTACTTACCACTAATAGATTAAAGGAAAGCAGCTTCCTAACAACACTCACCACTAACTCTATGTCAACTTTAATCGAATAGTAAGATTTCATTGTCACTCTTATAATGCACCCACGGCCTTAAAAAATTTTCTAGCGCGTTTATACAACAAACAAATGCTAACATTAAACCCTGAGATACACATTGAGATTCGTTTGGAATTAAGCACAAAGCTACACAATGGGCTATACTATGAGTATCGAAACCCAATTTTTAGCTGCGTGAATCCGCTGGGGGCATCCACATACGATTAGCACGCTCGGTCCATTATTTTAGTTGCTAAGTGCTTACTACGAAACTTAACTTGTAAAAGTATAAGAATAGATGAAAAACTAAGGAAACTGTGTAATTTTCTGTTTATGATTCATATTGCGTGATGTACGAAAAGTGAAAAAGATAGTGAAATTTCACAATATAATTTTCATGTTGAAATTATTGCGTTGTCTTTATATTACTCTCAGCTTTTCTTATACATGTACATAGACATACACGCTGACTTCTTTGGATTATGTGGTTAACTGTTGATTTATATTTTGTTTTATCTAATAGTACGTTTTCTCCCATATCGAATTGAAAGATTAAACACTACTAAGTTTTGATAAAAACAAAATTACTCGCTAAACGAAATATAATTAATTTATTATTCACATACATTTCGGTTAAATATTCTCAGATTGACGAATAAAACACTCATTGAACTGAGTTTTTCACTTTATTTATAGTCTAACGCATTGAAGCTCTGAACTATTGAGCCAAAATTTGTTTCACAAAAGCATCAGTTCACAAACACAGTTGTTGCTTTGGGTCCAAGTTAAAATTTAGTAGTAAACCTTGATAAATATATGCGATCACAAAACGTGAAACGTTAGAATTACATTATACAGTATTCTTCCTTATTATGCTGTAAACCCTTTCCCCTCAAATACCTACGCAATATAATTAAACAATGACATTACCAAAACACTTAAGAAAACAGGTTGACAACTGAACCTTCAACTTGTTTGTTTGTTTGATATCAAGTACAAAGCTACATAATGGGCTATCTGTGCTCTGCATACCACAGGTATCAAAACTTGGTTTGTAGCGTTGTAAGTCCGCAGACATGCCGCTGTCCACTGCGTGTAGATTTAACTTAACAATATATTTATTTATTTATTTTCCAAATTTATTTCTTTTTGTATGAGCTTCTTACACTAAGAAAAACCAAAATACATTTGTTTTAAGCATGAGTTATTATATTAGTAAATAAATATAAAAAAGGCACTTACTAATTTTTGGGCTAAGGGTGTTCTATCTCCTTTCGGAAGGTGTTCCTCTAGCGCCAGAACTATACAATTGGCTATGATTGTTAGCAGAACTGCATACTCAAATGGAGTGGGGTGATCGTTAAGGAAGTAACACTTATAAAACCAATACTTAACATACAAAAGATTGCTAAACTAATGTGATGGTTAACCACTAAATGTTATGACCAAAGTTGATGCGCGTTGGTGCCAGAATAGCAAAAATAATTATGTTTGTTGGAAAATTACGAAACAGTAAAGTATAAGATCTATATAAATTAATCAATTCATACAACAAACAATTTCACGAAAAAACGTACGTCAAAGAGAGGGTTGGCTACATTAATTTATCTGCAAAATTGTTCTAAAACAACAATAAACATTAATAGTCAAATATTTTATGAAAAATACAATGTGAAAATGTTTAGTTTTGGTCATGTGTTATAAATTTCAATGTCAAAATGAATACCATATATAATAAAACCCAGGAACTCCGAGTGAAATTCAGGGTATTCTAGATTATTACCTAAATGTATTACGGATTTCACAGCTCGCCTACGAGTTTCAGTTAATACTGTCATATTTCCTCTTTTACTCAGGAATTGTAGGTTGATCTTTACAAATACATCATTGAAATGTCTCAAATAAAATAACCATGAGCTCAGTTATTAATACTATTTAACCGGTTATTAACATAATCAATATATTTTCAGATTCTTATTCTAGTAGTTACAGTTTTATCAGTGTAAAAATCACAAAGATAATTCCATCAAGGTATCGTTAGGTAAAACGGTTATACTGTTTTAGTAGCTAAGCAAAGTGAATTATTCCAAAACCAAAAAGGTGACTCGCATGGATTGGTTTGTTTTGAATTTCGCGCAAAGCTACACAAGGGCTACTTGCGCTAGCCGTCCCTAATTTAGCAGTGTAAGACTAGAGGGAAGGCAGCTAGTCACCACCAACCACCGCCAACTCTTGAGCTACTCTTTTACCAACGGTTAGTGGGATTGACTGTAACGTTATGACGCTCCCACGGCTGAAAGGTCGAGCATGTTTGGTGTGATGGGGATTCGAACCCGCGACCCTCGGATTACGAGTCGAGTGCTTTAACCACCTGGTCATGAAATTAACGCAAATAAAATTTATAGCGATAATTGTCGTATCAAATAAATACTGTGTATGTAGGTAAAAATATATTTAGTTCGCATTTTTTATACGTTGTTAGAGTAAATTTAAGTATTGGAAAAAACTGTTAGAGTAATACTAATTCACATTAAAACGTAAACTGGTTGTTTAACAATTAAACCTACGTTTCGATTAAAATGAAATTAGAAATTGAGGAATTATAAAGACCGGCATGCATCTGAGTCATTCGCTGGTTTTAACTGCAATAGCACTAGTTTCATTTCGAGAAAACGATTTAACACGAGTAGTGATGAAAAAGTTGATTTCCAAGTTCACAGAAAAGGTTATGCAGCATCAGGCAAATGTAATTTGAAAAACGAATATTTGCACGTGTGAGTAGGAAATTACTTGGATAAAAATGTTCAGTTACTCAGAAGAAGAAAAAAAAAAGAAAGAGAGAAATCGCGTGTTTAAGTAGAAATTTAACTAAATATTCCATTATTGCATAATTTTCCCACCAACGCAAAATTTGAATACCTATATTTCATTACATAACGTTGTCAAGTGTGACACTTAGTTTCATGCGAGGTATAATGAAAATTACGAAAAGAAACATTTTCGGATTTTCAAAATTTACAATTAGTAAACTTGCACGGTACACAATATAAGATTTAGTACCCAATTGCACACAATGGTCATTGTCAAACTGTCTTCATATGTTTGAGACAGTAAACTTGTAACAAAGAGTAAAAAACTAGCGACTCTTTTTATACAAGGTAGCCATTTTACAGTTTGCTCTACAACATATAAACTATAGGCGTAGAGTTGTATTACTCCAAAAGTAAACCTTATCTTTTATATTAAGATGCTGTATAATGTGATTTTTTATCAATACGCAAGATTTTCACCACTGTTCAGTTTACGTTATCAATAAAAGAAAACTGAGAATCATAATGTTTCCCTAACATTAACAACTTTACTAGTTTTGAAAGGTTCGGTTTCTCAAGACTTTTTCTTGTCAAGTGTACTCTTTAAAGAGCTGAAACTTCAGCTACCTGAGCAACCCTTCAAAGGTGATTCAGTTTTTTTCGTGGACGTTTCGCCTAGATCAGGAATATTTCTTCAAGGGTGACTGCGTTACGTAAGTGCATTTTGACTGTTTGCATAACTTTTCCTCAGGGGCTCATATTGGTTATACAGAGTGTACGGAAAGTCGCTGTGCACTTATATATTTATTAACAGACATGTTTCAATATAGAATACAGGAGGAATATGAATGACAATTATAAACAATGTTGAAAGTGACTCTCGTTGGCATCAATACAGGCTTGGATCCTTCCTATTTTGTTTCTAAACACCGCTATCAGTTGCTGGCTTGAAATAGACTGAATGAACACCATGTATTAGAGGTTATACGTGGCGTTATGTATAATTTTTCAAGAGTATTTCAGGACTGTTTCGACCATTACTGTAACCATTTGTCATGTGCATTATTTCATTTCCATTAACTTGCATACGGAGTTTTACAGCATATCCCAAGATTTATTATTTTTATTTTTTAATTATCTGGGCTAGTTCAATAACTTCATCCCAGAACCGTTTTGGTGACTTTCCTTCAAGGGTTATTTAGGTAATTCTGTAAGCCTTCATGTGAAGCATCAGAACTTACTCAGAATTCTTTTTTTTCAAGGTTTACTTTACTACTTCTACAACAATCGCTTGGATCTGCGAAGTGTGTTGTAAACAACCGTTTGTTCTGATCTTCATTCAAATATTTGGCAAAGTTAATGATTTGTTAGCGCAAAACTACACAATGGGCTACCGGCACCTTATCATTCGCGAGAAATCGAACAACGGAGTTTAGCATTGTAAGTTCGTAGACCTTGCACTGATTTACAGACAGATTATTCGGCAAAACTGCACAAACCTACAATATGCGGAGCGCAATTTTGCAGCAATGGGACGCGGACCATGTACCCTTGGATCTACAATCCAACATGATTTTGTATTTGTAGTCAAATGACTTCGACTATATTGTCCCTATTTTCGTAGCATAACCTGATCAACCATATCAACCCGTGAAAATATTCTAAAATTATTTTATATGTTTTGCACTCAGCAAAAATGTAAAACGTTTTTTATGAAAAAAAAATTGGTCGGCATATTTTATATTTACGTGAACCGTAATTAAATATTTCATCTGTGACATTTAACAGTTGGCTTCATCGACTTTATAAATTAATATGTTTTGGGGACCGGTATAAATGCATACGGCGCTTTTCTCAAAATAAACTCACCAAAACCACAGAAATACACTGCCCTTCTCAACAATTGTGATATCAATCAGTGATTAAGATATATGTGATACATATGTGTTACTAACAAATCAAATGAATTACAAATAATCTAGCAGTTATGGTACGTCAGTAACGAGTTAGAAGTTGTGACTAGATAACAGCCTGCGAAGCAAAATAACTGGAGCTATTTTTTTTTTTGAAGTTTTACATAGCATATGATTCATCTGACTAAAGTTTTTGGTTGTCTATATAACGGTTTACTATTAAGTATTTACTTTGATATCTATATTCGTTTCGGTTTAATATACATTTAGAAATACATTTAACTTATGCTGTTAAAAGTGTACTGCGAATTTCCCGCCTATCCTCTAAATTGGTAGAAGATTGTCAAGTGTAAGAATCAACAATATATTTGTTACATTTTTGCCAACTGAACTTTCGACAACCTCGCCTAAAGTTTATTAATCGACGCGCCAAGAGAGAGTTTTCAGGATATTGCTGGTTTGCTAAAGTTAGTACACTACATATCTTGGAAGCTAAAACTGTAATAAACGCTTATTAATCGGAAAACTACAGATATTTGGCCAGAAACGATTATAGATTTTGAACATTACAAACCGCTGAACTTCAGAGAATTAACATCGGACGTTAGAACTTCTACCAGGACATCAGATACCTTCGTCGTTGAAATGTTTGTTTGTAAACCTCGTAAGCCCAGTCAAAAATTGAGCTACCTACCCTCCCGTAAAGTGAATTGTACTTGTGTATCAATACAGAATTATTCGCTCATCGTGAACCGTCGATAAAAGATTCAGTTCCAGAACAGACAGAAGACTTAGGATTGTTTGTAACCTTGTAAATCTTTTGTACATAAATTATTATTTGTAATAACATTTATAATAATTGTATTATTGTTTGTGTATTTATATAAATTTCTGTTAAGGACGAAAGCTGTGTAGTCAAGAGTTACGTTTCAGTTAATTTCAAGATCCGAAATGAAAAACAAAACTGTTCGTTAATTGCAAAATTTAACTTTAACTGCCGATCGTTAGTGTTAAAATATTATTTGTTAAATGACATTTTCATGTTACAACAAGTTTTGTTACTTTGATCTTTTCTCAATGATATTATGCACGACATTCTTGTTATTTCAACTAATCTTAATTTCTGCTAAGAACAAGTTACCATTAAAAGTTGACTCGGTTTCAGGTTATTTAAAATCGTAATGCGTTAACATACAATAAATCGGAAATTCGTCCGTGATAAATTATATTACGTAACACCTCACAATACGTTAAGGTGTAAAGTCCAATCAATAATTCAACTTTCTAGTCCGAAATAGTGATTTGCTGGAAGAACATTTCATACTCGTTTCTTTCAGCACTAAATTTTCTTACAGCTTGAGCCAAAAATCCTTTATATTCTTTGAAGCAGCTTCTACGATAGGGGTCCTTAAGTGCAACGCAATCTTTCTCTTGAATGTGTATGAGGGTTATCATCTTCCATCTCAATTCTTTTGAATAACCTCCATACAAAATAAATACATTGAACTCTAAGAGTTTTCAAGAGAAAAAAGATGTATATTCCTTTTAGCGTATGCAGATATTATTCCAAAATACCTGTCTGTACCATCTAGTTGAGAATTATTTACAACGGTTAGATATATTCAAAGTAAGTTTGGGAGACTTGAAATAAAGAGAGACAAACACGGTTAAAAAATTATTGGTACTTAACCAGCACACACTTGCAGATGAGTTGGCACTCTTCACTTGATATTACCCCCCCCCCCGTAGTAGCACACACATAAATGCCTTTTACAATAGCTGATTGTTCTTGCTTAGCATAACGTTTCACTTATGAAACCTAGCATTAGATACAATGTCATTTTTGAATTCTAACAACAGTTAATACTGAAATGATTTTGTGATAACATTTTCTTGATCATTTAACGTTATCCTTTTATCTAAGCACTCAATTTCATCTTCTATGTTTCCCCTTCTGTAATAGTGCATACGTGTATAAAGTGTTTAAAATCAACTCATTGCCCAATATACTTGTATTTACATCGCATTTTACAGTGTCCATAGCGATGCTCAACTTTAAACAGCTTACCCCACGTAGAATTATTTACATTTCTTAGTCTCCTAATGGGTCTATTCACGTATCTCTGCCCAATACAGCCGAAGATTGAACACAGATGTGTCATCTCTTAGATTGTATTTACAAAAAATAAATAAATAAAGATTGTATGTGAGGAGCTTTCGTTTCTGGCTTCAGTGAGATTGTTACAAATATTTTCAATAATGGCTGAGTTTTACTATGAACTTAACAATCATCCTCTGTGTATAGCTTTGCAGTACAAATGAGACAAAAAAAACAACTCGTTGACGATAAATTTAGGAAGGTATTCGAAAGAATCATATTGCAATATATATATATTACCAAGAAGTAATTAAATTTTTTCACTGTTATTAAATAAAAGTTAATATTAACAACCTTGTATTACAATGTTACTGCTTCCAAATTAAAGTTCATTCTATAAGTAGGAATAATGCAATACCTCTCTGATCAAAATTCATTGATACGTATTCAAATAAAAAGATGATGTCCACGTCGCCCTCTGTTAATTAGTTTGTTGTTAAGCGCAGAACTACGGTCTATACGAGATCTTAATACGTCAGGTATTGAGACCTGGATCCTTACATTATAGCCCTCAGACTTACCAATAAACTGCCGGAAGGCGTCTTCTGTTTAACGTAAACTAACAAATGCAAAAAAAGTTGGTAAAAGTCAACGAGGCAGAAAAGAAAAATAAATTTAACTTCACAGCACCTAAAGTATATGTTAGATCATTTTCACAGCTGTAGTGATTTTTGTTCATAGTTCTCAGACGGGTTTGAGCCCCGTCATAATCACAGTGTTTAGATATTTAGGTAGAATCTTGCTTTATCCATAATCCTCAAATGTTGGGTAATAATCCTATAATAACAACAGTGTTTAGATATTTAGGTAGAATCTTGTTTTATCCATAATCCTCAAATGTTAGGTAATAATCCTATCATAGCCATAGTGTCTATATGTTTGGGTAGACCCTTGTTTTATTCCCACGTCATGGTGTAAATTGTCCTAGCCTTAATCTTAAATGTTAAAGTAGAACATTATTTTAAACATACTCCTAGACGTCTGAAAGAGAACCAAAAATGTTATGGTAACTTACTGCACGAGACAGAATGTCAATATCTTTGGGAAATTTTTGACAAAGAAATAATGTCTATAATACTCAATACATAATTTTCCCAACCGTAATTTTTAGATTTTTCAGAAATAACCTTATCCTAGCCATTATGTCCAAAAATACCTTTACCCTAAATACAAATCTTAGATGTACAAAAATAACCCTGTTCTATCTGTAGTGTTTTTTTGAGACCCGTATTTCTTCGCTAGAAATGCCACTATCCTACATTTAATGCCTGGATATTACGGTAATTTTCTTAAATATAATAGAATCTAGATGCCTGTGTGCATTCTTATATTCGATATTATCCATACGCCTCAACAGATTCGTTTTATTTATTGATTTTATTTAATGTAGCAGATACAGAAAAACACGTAGGTTTAAGATATCTTAAGATAAAATTGTTTGTTTGTTTGTTTTGGAATTTCGCACAAAGCTACTCGAGGGCTATCTGCGTTAACCGTCCCTAATTTAGCAGTGTAAGACTAAAGGGAAGGCAGCTAGTCGTCACCACCCACCGCCAACTCTTGGGCTACTCTTTTATCAACGAATAGCGGGTTTGACAGTCACATTATAACGCCCCCACCGCTGAAAGGGCGAGCGTGTTTGGAGCGACCGGGATGCGAACCCGCGACCCTCAGATTACGAGTCGCACGCCTTAACGCGCTTGGCCATGCCGGGCCGCTTAAAAAGCTACACAAAGGGCTATCTGTGCTCTGCCCACCACGGGTATCGAAATCCGGATTTTAGCTGATTTTAGCATACCGCTGAGCCACTGGGGGGCCGATAAAATAGTAAAAACCCTATAAACAGAGCTCTTTAAAAAGGTAGACTTGTCTTCTTTAATTTTCCCTTAAAAATATCCATTCTTCTAAAACATTCGGGTTTTATATTTACCATCTTAATGTGGCAGCTCTTTACCCTAGTATCCAGAAGTCAAGATGACCCCCTTAATACACCAAGACAGATAATATGAAACACAGACAGTGTAGATTCTTGTACTAGATATATTAAACATCTTTCTTTTTTGCTAATAGAAATTTCTTGCAAAACAAAGAGGTGAGTAAACAGTTTATGAAACTTAATCAAGGATATCTTAAAATGACCAAACGTGTATAATAAAGTCAATTCTCAATTATCAGTATATTATGGAGCAATAACATTTGATTTGAAGTTCGCGCAAAGCTACACACAAGGTGGTTATCTACCCTAGTCATTTCTACTGCAGCAACAATAGACTGACTTAAATGTGGGTAACTAAGCAACAGCTACAACTGCTGTTAACCGAAATTGTAATTGACTGTTACAATTACAATACCTCTATGGTACAAAGTGTGAAACGTTGTTTGCGACATACTGTGACTAGCTGATATGACTTTTTTCCATCAAGCAACCTTTGGCTTAAAATATAGATAATTGTAAATATTTATAGAATATACAGAAATTAAACATTTTGTGCTTCCTAATTACGATCACTCCTGCATTCTATCTTGTGCGTCTACAACAGGGAAACAAACAAAATTATGATGACAATAGTAAAACAAATATTTTTCATTTTTTAAAATATTTCCGTCTTCTACCACAAACTTAAATAGCAACATATTTGTGTGAAAATTATTCTATGCATTATGTAGCTATGCAAACATAGAAATAAATGAAACACGTAAGTTAAAATGGTATAAATATACTTATTTTATAATAACCTTCAATCCCTCGAATAAATAGGTGACAGGAATATAGGCTTAGCTAATTTGGTTAAAAAAAGTAATGTATAATATTAACAGTAAAGGAAACTTTGTTTCAAACAAGCTTCGATATACATCCAATTTAAACATACTATTGTTTCAACGAATTAGATTGTAGTTGTTCGAATTCTTAGGTACACGACGCCGGATGTATTTATTTAAACTACCGGAAACGAGAACAAAACTTCAACGTAGATATGCTGAACAATTTTGGACAACGTTCCAGTCAATCACATAGTGATGAGTTGTACATAATACAATAAAGCTGTTATTAAGTTTATCTAAGCAGCTTTTTATGTAATGTTTCAACGGACATAGAAAGGTTGTATTTCTAACTAAATTCTAAATACAATCAGGATCCAAGTGTAATATGTATTATTCATAGATTATTGGTTGATAATTCCTGTTTCACCCTGTATTTAAGCTTATCTTAGGTATATCACGTGTCTGTAAAAAAGCTAACTTCAAATATTGTAACTTCGTTTATACTAGAATTATGTTTGTTTTTTATTACTACTAGTTAATACTACTTATAAAAGTGAATATTTCGTTGAAAATATGTCACCTCAGTGAAATTAATAGACATCACTGTTTTGGTTTATCACGTAATTAAAAACGAAGCAGAAGAAAGAAGAGAAAGACATTCATTTTTTCAAATGACATTTCTGGTGAACTATTTAGGAAATGTTTACGATAGGTTTACGATGAACAATCCAAGCAATTCATACAGAGGCAGTGCTACCCGCTTGCCTCATCAAAACATATTGTAGTGTATCGTGGGGCCAAAATAACTTGCAGGATACACTGTTTTATTAACAGGATTGATAGTTTAACAACATTACACTTTCTGTAGCTCGGACTGTGATAATCCAAACTAAAACATGGTATACGAGGGGTGTGTTTTACTGAACCCTGACTTCACATACCAGATTTCAGGGCAATCCATTGAGAAATACACAAGATATGATATCTCCAGTTTTGAGTGAATTTCTTCCCGCCAAAAGCAGGAAAACTTTATTTGATAGTTTGTTTTGCTTGTTTTTTTTAATTTCGCGCAAAGCTACTCGAGGGCTATCTGCGTTAACCGTCCCTAATTTAGCAGTGTAAGACTAAAGGGAAGGCAGCTAGTCGTCACCGCCCACCGCCAACTCTTGGGCTACTCTTTTACCAACGAATAATGGGATTGACCGTCACATTATAACGCCCCACCGCTGAAAGGGCGAGCATGTTTTGGTACGATTGGAATTCGAACCTGCGACCCTCAGATTACAAGTCGAACGCCTTAACCCACCAGGTCACGCCGGGCCACTTATTTGATAGTAAAAGACATTTAACTTTCATGCATTTTTCTCAAAGTTGTACAGTGATAGATCTTTAGAAATTACAACTAGAATTTTTAAAATATTCGTTAACTTGTTAGCTAGACCCCGTACTATTTCACTTTTAGTTCCTCAAATTCCAACAGGTGTCTAGATATAATTTTCTCCATTGTTGATTGAAAGCTTGGCAAGTTGATGTTGCCTAGAAGGATATGGATTAAATATTTAAACTTAACCCTCCCACATATATTCATGAAATATTTAGAGCTCTGGTTGGACTATCCTAAACATACTAATGTTGCTACTTTGAAGTAAGGCATGGATCATACACATTTTAAGAAAATAAGTATTATCTTGATGGAACGCCACTGGTCTACCGATAAAAACATCAACCATGACTCCTCAAACATAACTTAAAACCATTTTTGTTAGTTTCTGGACATTTAGATGAGTAGGCTTGTCCAACAAAAGTTTAACACACAGCATAACCCACACCAAAATCATCTCACATTATTGGACAATAAAATCACGACTATATCATTCATTTGCCTCTAGATTTTATATTGACTCCTAGCTTCAAATTAAGCGAATGAACTTCCATCTCTGAATGATATTCATGATCAGCTGTCAATACTTCAATTCTGTTGGAATGTGCAGTAAGTTAAAGAACCCGGACATTCATTCTCGGAAGTAATATATACAGTTAATGTACCACAGTCCTTTCAAAATGTTTATACGTGGAAAGCATACTGCGCAGACCTTACATTTTGTGCTCAGTTACCTTTAACGATATGTATGGTATTTTTTTTAGATAAAAGAAATTGCGTCACAGAGTAAAATACTACAAAGTTATTTGAAGATCTTAGTTACATATAAAGTGCCCTGTCTAACCCTAACACAGAATATTAGCAGAAGTCAAAATGTAATGACCTAAATTATTTTATGGCCTAAAATTATCTGTGATATAAAACAATTGTAATAGGCTTTATATATATATGTTCAAGATTAGATTATTTATTTATACACATGCGTTTTTCACTTCTAAACAAATGGCGTATTTTTAATGTCGATGACATGAATTCACTTTGAATACTGAATTACAACGTTAGATGTCTCTACATAACATAAAATAGCTTGACGTTCAAGATAATACATGGCATAATTTCCAATTAACATGAATGTTGTTGTTTTGAACCACATATTTCCAGATATTCCAATATTTAGACAATAAAACAAAGGTAATTTGTTCCAGCAAATGATTTAACAAAATATTTTATCGACATTATGTGCACGAGTGTTACTCTAAGGTTTGGTTTCTTTTGAATTTCGCGCAAAGCTACACGAGGGCTATCTGCGCTAGCCGTCTATAATTTAGTAGTGTAAGACTAGAGGGAAGGCAGCTAGTCATCGCTACCCACCGCCAACTGTTGAGCTACTATTTTACCAACGATTAGTGGGATTGACCATCATATTATAAAGCCTCCACGGCTGAAAGAGCAAGCATGTTTGGTGCAGATTACGAGTCGAGCGCCTTAACCACCTGGCCATGCCGGGGCCCAATATTTATGTACTCCAGTTTTTCCAAAATATTCATGTGCGGACCTCACATTGTTTGCGCGTAGTTCGCGTGATAACATTGGATACAATGAAACACAAGTAAATACACATAAAAGAAAATGATATCCTGACATTTTTACACGTTCCAAACATTGCTTTCGGAAAGTTTTTTTTATTTACCTCACCCACTTCTATTATTAATGTGCTCTCTTTATAACTTTTATATAGCTTTTACTGAATATGGTACATTTTCTTAATTATTTTGTATATATTATCCATGACTAACTAAAAGTTTAATTTCTATATGCTTGTCATGAGTATTTTAGTGCTGGGTGAATGATAACCAATCACAATGTAAACCCTAACACGCGGCTACATTTTGGTACAATTCATTTTCACATTATAAAGAGGTGGCATTCCGATAATATTTACTTTTTATATCCCGTTTTCCTCATTGTTTTCATAATAATTTCCAATGCTGCATATCATTGGAAAGCAAGTCCTAACCAAATAATTTCCCATTAACTTGTATATACTAGAAATAAATATATAAAACAACACACTAGTTGTCGTCCACTCAATATAGTAATCATTTTTGATATTGTTGATCCTATACATTTTACCACAGTAACTAATATTATTTTGTTTACTTTTAATTAAACATAAAGGTAGCTACGAAAGGACTATCTTTACTGTGCCCACCACGGGTATCGAAATCAGATCTTTAGCGTATACTCTGCAGACTTACTACTGTGTAACTGAGCGAGGGTGGAGGCTAGTAAATATTTCTCTCTAATATGTATATACACACAGAAACACACGTTTAGTAAAAGCCTTAAGTAGTAGAACTAATTTATAAAGTACTCTTGAACATACAAACCATAGTTGCTGTAGCCTTTATAATAAAAATATGTTTACTAGCTAATAATAAATGGCTTCAGATCAAAAAAACTATAAAACTATAACAACTTACGTAGGTTAATACATAAAACCTTAATACGAGTATTGATTGCTATATGTTTTCCACATACGTGAATTAAAAATGATTTGAAATATTCGAAAATACGGAAAAATCACTGTTTTAAGTTTAGTTAAGCCACAATGCTCGTCGCTTGTAAACTTTGTTGCTTAATGTGTTATTTCTCTTCTTATACGAGGTTATACATACAGGGCTACTGTGCAAACAACAGAAAACCATCATCCACTGAGGATCGAGCCTCGAATTCTAGCTTAATAAGAACTAAAACAGTGATAAGAAAGATTGAAATTCGGACTTATAGTGATAGTGTTAACTGGTGAAAACATGTTTTATGTTGTATAAATGCATACTTCACAAAATATGCTATCTTTTACAGAACTAAAGGAACAAAAATTATTCACTCACACACACATTACATACCACAATACAATAAATTAAGTAATTATTTTATGTTGGGTGTTCTCCCCCTCCATTTTTTTTGTTTCAACAAAGGAAGTATACATATGTGAACACACACGCACAGAATTTAACACAATATTCCAGATAAGCTACATTACACGACTACCATCTAATAGCACCGAATCTTCTCTAGTTGGATAAAGAATTATCCGTTAATTGACTTGAATGATCACATAAACAAAGCAGCACACTCGAAGATTAGTAACCAATCATCTTTAAAACCCCCAGGAGAGATGGTACATAAAGAGCGAAAGGTTAATTTCAGTAACGATCACAAAATTATTAAAAAAAAAAAGAGGTAAATTAACGTTATCATAAATTGTTGCAATGGCAATAGATAAGATAGCTACAAAATTATATTAGAGGAACAAAATATATATATGAATAAATTCCAAACGGCTGAGGAACGAATATTATGATTAGGTCGTGGTGTACTTCAGGATTCACCTTGAACGGTGTTATTTTTTAGTCCACGTCAAGAAAGTCTGCATCATTGAATCTACTGCTGAAAGGGTTGTGCTCAATTTAAACAGATAGTTGGATAACAGTAAAAATAATGTATGAAATATAAAAATAGATTTACGCTAATTGTGATATCTAAATTCCACGCGTTGTGTTTTGTAAAAACAAAGTGAGAAAAGGAATTCTATCAGATTTACAACAGAAACAATTTAATTTAAATCAAATGTAAAGTATTGCAGGAAAAATATAAAATCTAGTATGAAATTCTATTAAGGTACTGGATTTTTTTACAGTGAATTTTGGTTTCATAAATTGTGAAGTCCGTAAGTGGTTTTAAACTGATGTTCTCAAATATGATACGTTTCACTAAGTCAATTTACACCATTCTACTATTTTAAACTAATATTCTCAGATGTGATACAACGTTTCACTGAGTTAGTTCACAACATTTTAATATTTTAAATTAACATTCCTAAGTGTGATAAAGTGTCACTGAGTCAGATTACTATTTTAAACTCATATTATAAAGCACGATAGAATGTTTTATTATTATAACTTAATATTCCCAAGTGTGATATCATATTTTATTGAATCAGATTACACTTTACATTTTTAACTAATAACCCCAAATGTGATACAACGTTTCACTGAATCAATTTACAATATCTTATTATTTTAAACTAATATTCCCAAGCGTAATATAACGTCTCACTGAGTCAAGTCACCGTCCAAATGTGGGGCAAATATATTGAAATAAACAGCACCTACAAACCTGTTACAAAGTTAACCAGTATTTTCAAGTGTGATACGAGAAACTAAACTGACAGAACTGTATATTACGTGGTTTTTATTCAAATGATTCTGATATATTGTTGACCTTCCAGTATGTTTTCGCGAAACGGATACACACACATTGTTTGTTGAACAAGCTCTGAAATGCACGATTTCTCAATTATAGAAATGGAGTTGTAGTAAAACATCTACATATACTTCTAATTAAAAACAGATAATAAATGGATTTGCGCACACAAGCTCAGCCCACAGCAGTGGTTACATACAACGTGAGGTAAACATGTCTTGCTGGTTGCCAGCAGCAATTTAACTGTTGCCATGGTAATCGCATGCAGGTCATGACGTATGGCTTGCTGCATTTGATTGCGCGCTAATAAACAAGGGAATTATATAACTTACAGGTATAACTATACTTAGCGTAAATGCCAGAATTTCATATGTAACATACAAGGTGTTCGGAAAGTCACTGTACACTTATATATTTATTAACAGACAAAACTGCACAGTGACTTTCCGAACACCCTGTACTTTCAAGTACATTACTACAAGAAATGACAACAATCTTCAATTAAACACACACATAAGACCATAAGATAATCAAATGATTACACATAGTGATAAATAATTTAGTAGTCGATACAGTAGTCATATGAAATAAAATTCAGAAATACAATGTGGAAGAAATAAAAAATAATTGTTAATGGAATGTCTGTCGTACTGCACATAACACTTAAACACATGCTATTATACACATGAAACAGTACAAACCACACTTAACTATTTCGGAGTATATGTCAGAATTAAACATTTAAATCATGTACTTATCTTAACCACGATTCGGTCCATATTTTGTACCAGGGAAGGTCAGGTTTAGCGTGGAATTGTTATTTTCTTTGCACTGTCACTGAAACCCAAGTAATAACCATTGTTACTTTGTTGTTGCATTACTTACAATACGTTAAATTTTGTCAACTGTCCACAGTATCAATTAACACACCTTTTTTGTCCCATGCCCAATTTATGGATAATATTAACTTGTATATTTTCACTAGTTTCACTTATGTACGATCGCACTATTAATCTGTGTTCACACTATAGTTCCACTTAGCAGTCAAACACACACACACACACGCAATCCTATTTTTACATATAAAACCCTTTTAAAATAGAACTACATTTGTGTCTAGGATTCAGTTATTCTACCACTGTTTGTCCTGTAAATTTTTTATTTATGAGGTTTAGAGGATAAAGGTATTTAGAACTTGGTTCATGTTTTATGTAACTCTCTAATTTGCTCATCAATTTATTTTTATTAATATTTTTCTCACAATATTAAAGCGAGTTATCCCGAAGTCTGTCTGTTTGATAGTGTTGGCATGTTTGAACAGTTGTGTAGAAATACTGAGTTTGTTGATCGTGGGACTGCATATACTTTCATTAAAATACAGAGTTGTATTTGTTGTAATTTGTTGATGTATGTTTTTGATACATTTATCCATGCTAAAGAGACATATTCTGCGACTGGTCTTACGTATATTCTGTAAATGTTTAACATGTTTTCTGGTGTAGCTCCTTGTTTGTTGCTAGTTAGGCTCCTAAAGTAACTCGCTCTTTTCCAGGTTCTGGTTTTATACTATTAATGTCTGGTATCCAGTTTGATATTGAGTCAACTGTAATCTCTGATAATTTCACTGATGTTGCTACCTGTATGCATTAATCTTAATTCTCCATTTATTACAGTACAATTCTATTTCGTTTGGTAGTGGTTGTATACTGTATGTTGCTGTTGTCACGTTTGGGTCTCTATTCCAGATTGCAACATCATCTGCGAACCTGTGAGCTAAAAGGTGTAGTTTGGATCGTTAAGAGGCTTGTTGCTGTCATACATGATAAATAGGGTTAGGACTAAGTATTGGTCCTTGAGGAACACCCGCCTCCGGAGTAGGTACCCCCAACAGTCACTCTGATGCTCCTATCTACTAGGAAGTTAGAAGCCCAACGATTAATTTCTACAGGAATTCCCAGTTTGGACAATTTGTATCTAAGTCCGTTGTTCCATACCTTATGTAATGTGGAGTCCCAGTTTGAACAGTTTGTATCTAAGTCCGTTGTTCCATACCTTATGTAATGTGGAGTCCCAGTTTGAACAGTTTGTATCTAAGTCCGTTGTTCCATACCTTATGTAATGTGGAGTCCCAGTTTGAACAGTTTGTATCCGAGTCTGTTGTGCCATACTGTATCTAATGCTTCTTCAACATCTAGGAATCATGTATCACAGGGCAACTGGTATGGGTGTTAACACTTTTATTGATAAGCAGAGAACAACGTTTCGACCTTCCTAGGTCATCTTAAGGTTAACATGTTCAGAGATACATTTTTATTTCAAGTAGGTTTCTCGTCATCAAGAATCTAGGTAGCATGTTAGTGTACATTTTTTTTATTAAAGCCGTGTATTATTTTTTACGTTTATCTTATAAGATGATCTGCCGTAAAATTTAAAATCACACAATATAACACATCACATTCTCAGTAACTACTGTAATACATGTCACAGTTACAAATTCAAAATAGCGTGAACTGCGTTTCCAACATGTGCCACAACGAACACCATTGTATAGCACGTGTCGCGTCTTCATACACGAAACTGTACGCGATAAAAACGCATTATAGTTACATATCCACGTTATAGTAGATACAACTCGCAACTGTATGTCCAATACACTACATTTATGTATCTCAGCGCATACCACGATAATAAGTAAATGCCAAATACCGATCAACAGTAACGCGTGTCACAATGCATACCAGAAGTATTAACGTGCGCCGTATTACGCTACATGAGTTACAATATATACCATAATTACACGTTGTAGCATACACGTCACAACTAAATGAACGTGATACGAAACACACCATAGTTACAGACGCCACAACGTTTACCATAATTACGCGTAGTATAACATACACACGTACCATAACATATATCGCCAATATAAGCAATATAATATTTCATGTTAGCAAACGTTTCTCTGAAACACGGTTTAGCGGCTGCAATATGTTCAAGTATCATATAAGATTGTTTGTAATATATCAACACCAAATGGAAATTAGAACTCTGTCTGCTTGTTAAAAGCTTGTATATTGAAAAACTATCGTTTTATATCCTTAAGATACATTTACGTACAGCTGCATAAGTATTTGATATAACATACTCTATACATATCCCTAATGGCACTAGTCGATCTGAAAAAAAACAGGCATGAAATTTTAAGGTTCTTTGTCACACACAAACTTTATTGCATAATACCTTGGAACTATTACTGTAGGCTTTCTAATCCTACTACAAAAAGAACAGTAAAAATGTAAAATCCGTTATTTTACTGTCGACTGTGTAAAGTATATTTTTTTTAGCTTTTGTTTCCGTGAAATGTTAAAACAACTGAAACAAACATCTACTAAACACTGTCAACGATTTCCACTGTTTTAAGAGCCTATATGAGTAACGCCTTTATAATATATGGTTAATATAGGAAAGAAGCCATTAGGTCTATATCAGGACAAATTTGTGCATTGCTTGAAAAGATAAACACGTATGGTAAATGGATGGTAATATACATTTTACCTTAGCTACCATCAAATTGGATTAATCGCTCATGCGCGAAACGCAATATTTCACTAAAATTCACTATAAAATATGCTACATTATGCATGTCTGAGTAAACTTCATTTTAAAACCTGAATATGTTTACTTTCAACTCATGTTTAAGAACTTACTGTCTTCACAGTTTGGGAAAATAATAGGTATGTATAAATTTGTGTACATATTTCAGAATTTTCGCGCAGTACTATATACACAGATCGTCTCCGGATAGTCATCCACAATTTCGAAATGAGAGGCTAGAGAAAAGGCAGGTTCGCCAGCTATTCTTGTCTGATCGATTATTTGTAATGTAGCACAGAGTTACATAACGCATTCACTGTCTCTGCTCTGCCTACCTCGGGTATCGAAACCCGGTTTCAAGTGTTGTAAGCTCGCAAACATTTTTCTGCGCCACTGGGAAACTATTTGATTGTTTGTTTTTGATTTCGTGCAAAGCTACATATGAGCTATCTGCGCTAGCCGTTCCTAATTTAGCAGTGTCAGGCTACAGAAAAGGCAGCTAGTCATCACCATACACCGCCAAATCTTGAGCAACTCTTTTTTAAACGAACAGTAGGATTGGCAGTCACATTATAACGCCGCCACGGCTGAAAGACTAAGCATGTTTGGTGTGACGGGGATTCAAACCTCAGATTATGAGTCGAATGCCTTAACCATCCCTGGCCATGCCGGGCCTGAAACTGTCTGATCGAGTAGTGGAATACAACTATTAGTCTTATGGTACACCTATACCTTCAAAGTATAACAACGGACGAGAGCCAGGAATCCAATGAATAAATGTTCGGGCATTAATATTATTAGATCTAGCTCAGCTCTATATAAATATGTATACACTTTTTATATGCAGTTATTTTCCAATATCAAAATCCGCGAAAAATAACACGAAACACATTACTTCTGTGGCCTTATTTATACACAGCACAGTTATTGGAGATAAAAATTTGCTAATAAACTCTAATTACAAAATACTCTATAATCCTTTAGTGTTGTCTCTTACCCATTCAGAACGTATGCACAAAAGATTTTCATTTTATTAAATTCTGTTCATAATTGTAACGTGTCACACACACTTTCGTTTTTCATACTCACTTATCGCCCACACAATGCTATACTCAAACTATGGAAGAAGGAAAATGGTTTTGTTTTGTTTAAGTTTACATTTAAGGTTGGTTGGTTGATTTGGTGTTTTATGGCACAAAGCAGCTAGGCTTTCTGTGCCTACATTTAAGGGAAAAAAAAACACACCAATACGAAGATATAACACGTAAAAACGATTTGTCAAAACAGAAAATAAGAAAAAAAAGGGACAACTAAATAAAACAAAGGCACTATGACATACCGCCACAAAATATAAATAATAATAATAATAAATATATTGTTGCAAAAATATATAGATAATGAATGATATTAGATTGTTGCAAAGATATATATACATAATAATAATATTGTATTGCTGGAAAATATATATAAATAATATTATACTGTTGCAAAAATATATACAAGTAACAATAATATTGTATTGTTGCAAAAGTATATAATTATTTCTATTATTATACTGCTGCAAAACGCTCGATGCGCGCCTATTTGATTCCGCATGAAAATGTGTTTGGCTTTCGTGTCTATACGATTATGGCGCGACAACGTCTCGCCTCAGGTCACCACCTTTCAATCGGTAGATACAAATATGCTCTTGTTCCAAAAAATTTTTAAACCGATCACAGTTAAGTACGAAGTTAGATGGCTTTGGACTCTTTAACCATGCATTATATTCGATACACAACCTCAGGCCACATTTAAAGAATACAAGGTCCAGTTATACCACTTCACATTTACTTGTAATACCACAGCTTGGAAGATATTCTTGCTCTTGCTTGTTTTCTAACATGAACACATTTTCTGTGTATTATATTTTTGTAATGATATCTATAAATACCTTTATATACTCATAAACAAATATGATCTCCGACAATATATTCTCTACCTTTCAATCACTATTACAACAGGACGCCTGGCATGGCCAAGCGCGCAAGGCGTGCGACTCGTAATCCGAGGGTCGCGGGTTCGCGCCCGCGTCGCGCTAAACATGCTCGCCCTCCCAGCCGTGGGGGGCGTATAATGTGACGGTCAATCCCACTATTCGTTGGTAAAAGAGTAGCCCAAGAGTTGGCGGTGGGTGGTGATGACTAACTGCCTTCCCTCTAGTCTTACACTGCTAAATTAGGGACGGCTAGCACAGATAGCCCTCGAGTAGCTTTGTGCGAAATTAAAAAACAAAACATACAACAGGATAATTTGTTTTCCAAATGTATTGCTTTTCATATTAAGATTATATTGCGTTGTTTTTTATTATTAAGCACAAAGCTACGCGAGGGCTATCTGCGCTAGCCATCTCTAATTTAGCAGTGTAAGACGAGAGGGAAGGCAGCTAGTCATCACCACCAACCGCCAACTCTTGAGCTATTCTTTTACCAACGAATAGTGGGATTTGCCGTCACTATATAACGCCCTCACGGCTGAAATGGCGAGCATGTTTGGTGCGAAGGGAATTCGAACCCGCGACCCTCAGATTACAAGTCGAATGCCTTAACATACCTGACCATACCGGGCCTACTTTTAAAGTAAAGACATAATTTAACAATGTTAGGTTCCTTAATTAGATTGATCATTAAAATAAATTAAATATCAAATAATCTTTAGACATTATAAAATCACAGTATCTTTATAACTAAAGATTTTGGTTCAGGTGTTATAAAAGTTAATTTTTTGAAATGTTTTGCAAATGTAAAGGAAGAAGTAACAAGTTATTACAAACACGTGCAATCTCTTATTGTACATTATTGCCTCACTTCATGACGTCTCTGTAGGTCACCATCGGAACATGTTGTACACGTGAAAAAACCTTTTTTTTATTAAACTATTGTACAAATACATTTTAACGTTGCGATCAGTTTTAGTTTTGATGATGATTTGCCAGTGTACCGCTTTCTAATATAATTTTTCACGAGGTTAATTTTTACATTTTTATCTGCAAAAAAAGATTATGAGAGTAGCGTATTTTGTATTACATGTTTTTGAAAAATTTCGCGCATTCACAGAATCCTAACAGGTGCAAAGTTCCGTATTTGTCACATGAAACAAATTTCATGGATCTTCAAATCATAACCACCGTAAAAAATGTTATAAAAAGAAATGAATTCTTTGAATACTCCGTGAATAGGATACGACAAAACAATAAACTTGCACTTCAGTGCTTTATAAAAAATTTCCGTAACACATTACGAACTTTTCTGCACCATTACACTGCCTTGTATGTAAGACCAGTAAAATTAACAGTATTTTATGACTATACTTCTAATTGTTACACAATTCTTGACATATACTTTATATTAAAAAAAATCGTTCATGAAAAGAAAAAAAATGCTTGTTTAAAAATGAATTATCTTACGTTTATTTGTTTTATGAAAACTCACAAAACAATCCAACTGTTGTTAATTGGAATAGACCACCTGAAAGATCTTACGTGATCTATGGTGTTGATTTTTAACGGTCGTAACTGGTCAATCAATTTCAACAGATTTATTTCTGAGGAAAATTGTTTGGGGTAGAATACAAAGAGTCCAGTCCCTTTGTAATGAGTCAAACGTCCTTCTAAACACTATCCTACCTCTATATCAACATAAAATATTCGTTTTCTATTAAGGAAACTCCTTATGGCGAACTGAAACAGAAAGATTGATTTTATTTCAAATCCATCAACCAGTTTTATTGCTCTCGACGTATCAGGAGATTCAGTAGTAATCTTAAGGGCTTATAGGGCTAAGAAAAAGGAGTTTGATCTGTGCTGTGGGCAAAGCACAGACATCTCATAATCTGACTCTGCCCTTAACAACAAACTAACATACCTAGAGCATTGCAGTTTGTTTTAACTGATTTTAAAAAAAAATCGCTGATCTCTGGTCATACTATTTCGGTTTCAAAGTGTCAGTTTAACTCAAAATGTTCATAGCAGTAACATCGCGTTTTGTTAGTAATTTAACAACCTTGGATGTAAATAGTGAACATCTTGTAGAATTCTGAATTATTAATTTTTTTTATTTAAATAATAGTAAATATGGAATTACTGTAGATGCTATAATTTGTACCCATTCACAGCGGCTGGTACATATATGGCCTGTAAATATTTTGTTGCTTGCTCCGTCGATTTACTGGAGTCGGTTGTATCCAGTAAATACATAAAAAAATCTGGATTTTTCCCTTAGCTTTGGGGCCCGGCATGGCCACGTAGATAGGGCGTTCGACTCGTAATATAAATGTCGCGGGTTCGAATTATTGTCACACCTAACATGCTCGCCCTTATTATGCGAGGATTAATCCCAGTATTCGTTTGTAATAGTATAGCCTAAGAGTTGGCGGTTGGTGGTAATGACTAGTTGCTCTAGTCTTACGGTGTTAAATTAGGGACGGCTAGCGCAGATAGCCCTCGTGTAGTTTTGTGCGAAATTCAAAACAAACCCTCAGCTTTGATAGCATTTTCTGTCGTGCAAGCAAGCTCTCTGAATTTTAAGGGAAGCAGATGCACTGAAGGCGGTAATCATTAATTATATCCCCCCCCCGCTAGTATAGCGGTATGTCTCCGAATTTACAACGATAAAATCAGGGGATCGATTTCCCTCGGTAAGCTCAGCAAATAGTCCATGTGGCTTTGCTATAAGAAAACACACACACACATTAATTATATAGAAAAATGTCGATGGACAATGTTTCCAGAAAAATCTGCGATTCACCACCAAGTACCACTTGCAGTCCCTTTATAGGGAAGTAAAAACAGTGATTTTATTCAGTGTTTTAGGTGAGTGTTCAAATCCTGAATTCTTGAATAACTTTGTAGCATTTTGATGGTGTATTAACAATAGATAAGGAAAGAGGAAGAGGTTTGGATTGAGCCTGATCCTCTCAGTAACCTATGACTGTTCGTAACATATTCATCGAAAGCTATTCTTTGCCAACTCCAAATTAAATTTCACGTCCCACAATTGTAAATTAAACCACGAATTTTATAAATACCACATTTATTATTTTATTCTGCTCTGTCTTTAAGACCACTAATAAGATTCATTACAATTATAAAGAGGAAAAAAAATTACACTACAGTGAATGTTATCGTCAAATATATTAATATTTAAGTGAAAACATCCTGAGTATGTCGTAAGCGTGTCACCATACTATCGAAACATGCACTCAAATGTAATATAATCCATTGCGATACTTATAACTTACTAAAATATTTAATAATATTGAAACAGCAGACAGCCCGATGTGGCTTTGCTGTAAGTAAACACAGTTTTTTTTTCTTTTTTCTTACTACTGCAGCTGCTACATTATGAACTTTACTAACAGTTGTCCGGTTACCATAGCAACTTTTGTGGAATCAACCCTTCGGGAATATATAAAAAAAGTTGTTTGTTGTTAAACAAAACGCTACAGGATGGTTTATCTGTTTTCTACCCCCTATGGGTACAGAAACCTAATGTTTAGCGCTATAAACCCTCAGCATCTACGACGTATACCCATATGCCTTTCGAGAATGTGATTGTTACTCTTTGTATTTTAAATCTGTTAAAAGCATAAGTTCTTACAACCAACTATGTACACTATTTCGTATATACCGAGTTACATGAATCATCTATAAACCATTTATTTTGATTCCAAAGCAATACAATGAATGACAATGTTAACGAGATGAAAGTGATTTTGCCTCATTAATGGAAAACACATCTCTCAAAGGATTCAGCACTACATTAATCAGAAGATTTAGATTTAAGAGTAATTCAACTCCCTAACTAACACACAAAAGTTTTTTTATATTTCTAGGTTGCTGTTGTTGGTTTTTTTTGGGAAGGGGTTGTAAATGGGTAATTGGAGGAAAACGTCATGTTATACATTTCAGTCGTTTTATTATATTTCATATGCAATCCCTTCAGACACATTTTATCGTCAGTTTAGCTGTACCGAAATTTAAAATTTTGGTCCACATTGGCCTTGAATAACTGAGCTAGCAATTGTTCTTTAAGGATAGTAACTATTTACTTGTTACACTTAGCTCTACATAGAAGTAATAACAAGGATCTGGTCCAGCGTATCCTAAACTTTCTTGGTTCACGGCGTCCTTAATGTCTCAGCAATTTTTTTTCACGACGCCCCATGACAAATAGAAAAACTTAACAGTTCAGTTTATTAATTAGTTCGGTCCAAACAACTTAAAACTTAATAAGTATTTATGTCCTAACAACATAGTAGCCGTTTGAAAGAATAATACACGTAAATTGAAAGTAAAAACAAAATTTTTATTTCATTTTCAAATAACCACAATGGGATGTGTGCGCCTGTTGGTCACTGCACAACTTCTCAAATCTTGGAGTCAGATTGGACACCGCCACCCTTATTTCCTGTTCCACATTGATTTTCGCGCGGTACTTCGCGCTTTTTTATTACAGCAACCGCTGAAAGAAAACTCAGCTTCGCAGAGATACGACGTCGCAAATGGAATTAGGATTCACTGAGCTGTAGCACTTTTACTGATATCCAAAACTCGGTTAGTTCCATGCTGCTAAATTTTGTTTTTAAAGTCTTGTCACAAGACAGCTCAATAAGTTTCCTTCCTCTGCAGAAGTAAATTCAGATGTAGCCTTAACTTTAAATGAGTCTTGGATCCATGCAAACGTTTTCATATCTTCTGAAAAGTAATTTTCAAACAAATCACTGAGCTGTGTTAGGTGTTCCTCAAAAACAGATTTTAGTTCGTGGGTCAAAATAACTTCATTGGATGCAACAAACTGATGTAACAGGGGAAACAGTCTTTGCCACCACCTTCATTCATTTTTCTTCTCCATAGTAGTAACTTTTTCTCTGAAGGCTGAAACCGTCTCTGTGAGTTTCAGAATGTACTTTTTGCTTCCCTGCAGAAAGACGTTCAATGCATTCAGTTTTTTGAAGAGATCACACAGATATGTTAATTTTGATAAAAAATCAGTATCCAAAAAATTTTTAGCACATTCGTGTTCTTCTTCCTCGAGATGAGAATAGAGTTCCTATCATATATTGAACACACGGGACAGTACATTCCCACCGTAGAGCCATCGCAAGCTACAGTAGTACAACAAAGATGTGTGCTCCTCATACTGTTTTTTAAAAAACAACCTCGCCTTCTGTTATAAAGTTCACAACTTTCAACACACTTTCCAGAACTAGGTTCAGTGGAGGACTCAGGTGCTTTGACGCAAGGGCTTCCCTGTGGATTATGCAGTGGATCCACAGTACATCAATAGCTTTGTTTCGTATGAGTGCTTGCAATCCTCCATAACAGCTGGACATAGAACGACGACCATCGGTACAGACGTCAATGCACTCAATCCAGTCTAAGTTGTTTTCACACATAAAAGTGTCAAGGATCTCAAACAAGTCTTGGGCCTTTGTACCTGCAGTAATACTTTTACAACAGAGAAGGTCTTCCACAATTTTGTTACAATCCATGAACCGTGTGTAGCAAATCAAATGAGCACCGTTGTTACTATCCGTCACCTCAACTAGCTGTAACCCAAATTATTTCCTTTCATTTTTTTTCAATTACCTGATCGTTCATTATATCCACTGCAGCCGGAAAAATAATTTCTTTGCGATAGTTTGAGGATTTTTTACATTTCCCAACTCTAGATACCCCCTTCTGTTTCCCATTTTAAACAAGGACGATTTTAACACAAATTTAACCTGATTTTTAGAAAGGTGAAAATTAGTTTTATATCATAAATCTATTTACTACTGCAATTTTTAGAATTATATTACGAATAGTTTTTGAGTTTTAAAAAAGGAGAGAAGAATTAAACATGACAGTATATAATGTAAACTTCAAAATTTTTAACATTCGCTTTTTTGCTTCTAATAATTGTTACATACATTGGAAATGTGCAAATTTATTTTCAGAACTTATTTCTCTAGCATTCTGTATTAGGGTTCTTAAAATACTATTTAAAAGAATATACAAATATATTATAAAAATGTCCTAAAATAAAGTTACAGAAAAAAACAAAATTTTAGTGTATCAGTTTTTATATTCTTGTTTTTTTTGCAAAACCTCCAAGTTTGTTGTTTTAAACTTTGTCAATCATACTCTAGTCTAAGTCATGGTTTCCCAGCCCAAGGTTCCCAAACCATGCTGACTGATCCCTCACCTCGTAATCCGAGGGTCGCAGGTTCGAATCCCATCACACCAAACATACTTGCCTTTTCAGCCGTGGGAGCGTTATAATGTTGCGTTCAATCCCACTATTCGTTAGTAAAAGAGTAGCCTAAGAGTTGGCGGTGGGTGGTGATAACTAGTTGCCTTCGCTCTAGTTTTACACTGCTAAATTAGGGGCGGCTAGCGCAGATAATCCTCGTGTAGCTTTGCGCGAAATTCAAAACAAAGATACCGAGTATTCTAACAGTACTATGCAACATCAAGACCACCTCTGACAGTTTTCGCGATCCACTCTTAGAACCCTTGCTCTAAGTTAGGAATAGTGCTAATAAGACGATGTACCATGTTAAAGAAATAATGTAAAGAACTCGTTTAACAAATTATCCAGTCACAAAGAGATTCTCTAAGAGTTAAATTTAAAAGAGGTTAAATATAAGATGAAGGAAGTCTGCACTCATCACTTACATGTGTTTGGCAAACGAAGTTTCATAAAGTCAGGCAACTTCAATTATTCACTGAGGTAGCAGTTTAACCATGAAGGTAATTCATTTTAGTTGCCTACATGTTTAAAGGTAGTTAACAAACAGGCATTTTGTAAATTCACTTCAACGATGACAAAGATGTTGATTATGCAACGTTGCCCCTGACAAACAATAAGTGAATTGTTGGTAAGTTAATATAAAATACGAAATTATAATTTTTTATGAACTGAAGACCAAATTTATGCTCTGAATTTTATGCGCATAATATGCAATTACTGCTGATTTGACCTTTGTCACTGCACTGTTGTAACCTACGTAAAACTGCAAAAAATGTGGAGTTAAGGATGCCCAAAGCACTTCTCAAAATAACCTAGAATACCGATTAATAGTAAATATGTCCAAAAATGAAATTTATTCATTACTGGGAAGAGGTGTTGCTAAGCAATGGTGCAAGAGGCTTGAGCCCTAAATCTTTTAATTACCTATCGACGTCTTTGTTACTAGTTTTATGTGTGTTTTGTTCTTTCTGCTACCCCCCTAATTTTGAAGAATATCGAAAACCAAATTGAAGAGCTTGATCTCCCCCCCCCGTTTTTTTTTGGCCAACAGGACGCCAACCACGGGCTCTGGGATCCGTTGTCCAACATGCCTCTGGCATCTCATTAGTGCAATTGTTAGATCTTGAAGGAAATTGCCTAATTGTTTATATTGTTTTGATTATTCTAATATAACTAGATTTCTCGTCAATTCATAATCAGTATTTTTAAAAATACTTTCTTTTAGCTCAACGAAACGTACCTACTTTCTGTCTCCAGTCAGATCGGACTCTGAATTCTAGCTTAATAAATCTTTCAAGCCCACTGTTTAGTTACCTATGTTTCTTTGTTTGTTTGAATTTCGCGCACAGCTACACGAGTGCTATCTGCGCTAGCTTTCCCTAATTTAGCAGTGTAAGATTACAGGGAATGTAGCTAGTCATCACCGCCAACCGCCAACTCTTGGGCTACTCTTCTACTAAGTAATAGTGGGGTTGACCATCACATCATAACGTCCCCACGGCTGAAAAGGCGAGCATGTTTAGTGTGACGGATATTCGAACCCGCAACCCTCGGATTACGAGTCGAGTGCCTTAACCACCTGGCCATGTCGGGGCCAGTTACCTGTGAACTTGTTATTGCGTATAATGCTGAATTTTTGTAGACTTGCCGTACTACACTCTATTTTGGCTTCTATCGTTTGTTTGTTTATTTGGTTTGGAAATAAGCACAAAGCTACACAATGGGCTATCTGTGCTCTGCCCATCACCAGTATCGAAATACGGATTCTAGCGGTATGAGTCTCTTTTATAAGGTCACGAAAAGGCAATTTTTTATAAATAGGCAGACAAATGTTTGTTGTTACATATATTTGTGTTAACCATTTCATTATCGCAAACCATCCAGTATTTCTTCAGGCATGTATTTTAGTAAGATGCTGAAAACATTTCTGACATACAGCATACAATCACACATATATGTATAACTCTATTAACACGTATTTAACAAAGTTATAACGTACGTAGAAAAATAAAAACATTTTAAATGCTGTAGTTTTTCTTTATAATTATGAAATTAATTTGATATACTCATCTTTACGCACGTTCATACGCACACTGCATTACAAAAACATTCTGTCTCTCTTACACGTTAAACTAATTTGACACAATAAGAGCTTTTATGAACCTCTCCTGCACCTTTATTTGTATACTATACCATTGTACTTCACTGGCTATAGATTGCATTAACAAAGTGTTATTTCGTGGATAAAATGCCGGTGAATAATATTTTAAAGACACAAGACATAAAACAAAAAGAAGAATGACATAAAGCTAGCATTTGATATACTAACAGCTCCGATAGAAAAATACGTAAATAGCTGACGTTGTACTGGAAAGCAGTTAGCTTGAATGACGTGCCTCAGTATCCTTCAAATAAAAGGAATTATCTGTTAGTAGCTATTTACTATAACTCCCTTCTACTACTGCCCCCTAGTGGCACAGCCGTATGTGTTTGTGCACTTACAATGCTAGCAACCGGGATTTTATACTCATGGTGGGCAGAGGACGGATAACCCTTTGAGTAGCTTTGCACTTAACTACAAACAAGGAAACAAGTCTACGTATCAAAAACACTTCGCAAAGTATACAATCAGCGAATCAGTTATTCAGTGAACAAGATAAATATTTGTTTTGTTGTTAAGTACAAAGCTACATAATGGGCTATTCGCGCTGTCTGTACTCATCACGAGTATGGATATCCTGTTTGTAGTGTTATATATATCTTCAGACTTACCGCTGCACCATTGAAGTGGGCGGACAGGATAAAATTAATACTTGTTTTGATTGACACGTATGCACTGTAACCTGTGGTAACTCTTTGGGTAACTCAGTGCTGACCATGCCAGTCGATATTTCCATAATAAATACAATCATTGACTGAATATGAAAATTCCATACCTCGTGCTTTTACTGTTGTTAGCTCCTTTAATTCATGTACAATTATTGGATTAATCACAGTTCAACATCTACTTTTATATTCGTAATTATTGCTATCGTTATCATGATATAATACGGAACCACTCAACTGGTTATGAATTCAACCAATCAAATGAGTCGTAACATTAAGCTAATTACACTGACTGACTATTATGAGTCTACGTTCAGTGAAAGAAACGTCGAGTAGTCAGGAAGCGCGAACTATGTTTTTCTATGATTTCAATTACCGTAAACATCAAAGACAGCTGATCACAACTGCTGTTGGAAAACAGTTATTTCTGGAATTTAAAACCTCTTTGACAAACGAGTGAAATCAAATTGACTCATAGAAAGTTTAATAAAAGGTACAACAAAACATGTTTGAACAACAACACGAGTACTGAACAAAATAAGAAAATCTAAGTTAAAACTGACTTTTAATATACACATCAGAAGAAAGCATATATAAACAATCAACAAACTATACTTGAGATAGCATTGATAAGTGTATAGTGTTTTCTATAATATTCATTGAATTTGAGAATTGAAACAAACACAGATTTGTTATGTTTTTATATTACAAATAACTTTATCAGCTATTTTGATGTATTCTTTCTCTAGTTCTTTATTATTCTTTGCGTTTCAATCGCGTGTTAGATGTGCTATTAAATTGTTTGCCCCAAAATCTGTGGCTATATATATTAAAATAGTCTAAGCGAGAACTAGGTAAATGAAGCGCACGTATTATAAAATAATATGGAATGTGAGCAGAATCAGGAAAAAGATATAACTGAGGAGATTCCTATTAAAAAGTCCGAAAGGTTCGACAAAAATGAGACCAACATCTCTTTGCGGGGTGGTCCATATAGACAACGCATTATACAACTTTCAAACATGACACCAGAAAGTGTCGAATGTACATGAACAACATAAAAAGACTGACTTACGTTCAAACTCTTAAAAATTTTCTTTTAGTTATTCACCGACTATTTGCTGGAAAATCTATTGGTTGGTTGTTCAAAAAGGCCCTTTTGTTTTGCACACGACAAGAGGTTATTACAGAAACAGGTCATTAGCTTACGAGATTTAAAACCGTCCAAACTTAACAATGAACATTGTACTTTCATATTATTTCATCCATCACAAAGCATTAGACCGAGACAGAGAAGAATTAATTACATACTCAGAAAAACATTATAGAAAATTTACGGGACTCCAAAGTCACACACGGGGATTGTTTTTGTTTTTTTTTTTGAATTTCGCACAAAGCTACTCGAGGGCTATCTGTACTAGCCGTCACTAATTTAGCAGTGTAAGACTAGAGGGAAGGCAGCTAGTCATCACCACCCACCGCCAACTCTTGGGCTACTCTTTTACCAACGAACAGTGGGATTGATTGTCACATTATAACGCCCCCACGGCTGGGAGGGCGAGCATGTTTTGGCGCGACTCGGGCGCGAACCCGCGACCCTCAGATTACGAAGTGCACGCCTTAACGCGCTAGGCCATGTCAGGCCCCACACAGGGGGAAGAGAAAGTTGAGCAAATTAATTCCACGTTTATTCATTTTTAATGCGTTATGTCATGTGATACAGCCTTTTTAGTTATTTATATTTATTTACTCACTTTTATCAACCAGTGAAAAATTATAAGATCAGAAACCGAAAAGTATTTCTGGGTATTAATAGCTTACACACATTCAACTGTAACCCAAAGTTTACTTAGAAAAAATTTGAAGATGGCTAAACTACAGACTATTATTTGTCTAGTTGCAAGTTGTTAGCCATGATGGTAAAATAAATTACTATACTGAAGTATAGAAATAGTTCAGCATCAGTCAGGATGATTTGATAACCAACTTGAAGAGAACCGAGTCTAAAGTTTAATTTTACTAATTCAGAAATTGCGTGTGTCTTAAAGTTTTTCTTACGTTACAACATAAAATGCTGTTTATAAATTACTCTTTATTTTAATAAGTACAGAGGAATTTAATCCGTTTGAAAACCACAAAAATAACCCGACGACAGAGAAACTACTTTTATATTTATTGTTACCATAAAATATAAATACACTAGAAGTAGGGTTAATGGGACATTAAAACTGAGTAATGTCTCTAAATGCATAAATTTATATTACGTACATCATTGACTGACGTTTCAGATCTTTGATTGTTTTTTAATTTCGCGCATAGAAAATGTATGAAATACCACTAAAATCGTACTTCCTTCTGAATTACCTAAATATATCGAACAGAGATAATGCTCCACAGAGAAATATAAAATATAATCAAACAACCACAAACAAAAAAGCAAGAGTCACCATGGTGGCGTAATCATTAGTATATAGTGGCAACATTCAATATACAAGACATTAGCATTTGCAAAAAGAGATACCAAAGACAGTAGATAGATTCAAAAAACACCTTAAAAGTAAGGAAACGTGGCGATTAGAACTAATGATAAAATATCAAAACAAGAATAGAGAATACAATAAATAATAATAAAATGTATAAGATATAGAATATAGCAAACCACATCAACTCGCAAAATATATCACAGATACAATAGAACAGTATCAATTAATGTATCATAGCTAGAATACGAGAGACAATATCAATTAATATATCATAGCTAGGACAGGTTGAATAATAAAATATACCATCCATCTGTATTGTGCTCACCACGCGCCTCGAAACCTGATTTTTAACGCCGAGCCATCAGGGGCCAGAACAGAGAGAACCATAAATAATAATAAATTATATCAATGCTAAAATAAAGGATATCAAACTGATAGTAAAATATATTAGAGCTAGAACAGAGAAAACCATCAAAAGTGTTAAATCAAAAGTAAGTTTATTATATAGAACAAAACTATTAAATAATTTTAACTTCATTTTAATGTAATTTATGACACTCTCTAGAGGAACACTCATAAACTTACAGACAATAATACTAAAACTTAAAATAATTATAATGTGCTGATTCATCAGTTGAATGCCATAGCTCTTCTCGATACTTTAGGTAATAATCCCATTCATTTTTCTCAAAAGAAAGGAAATTACGGTGAAAAAGAAACCACATTTTGAATAGTAGAAGAAACGTTAAGTACTACATCAGAGAAGACTAAGACACGAATATAGACAATCAGATATAAAGTGTAGGAGATAATGTTAAAACAATAGAGACCACAGTTTGAATAGACTAGAATGAGGCTTAAATGTGGCGAAAAAGATTAGGAATGATAATTAATGTTCCGAAAATGAAGGTATGTGTGTGAAGAATGGACACTAACAGTTGCTGCAAGTTTAGACATCCTTACAGAAGATGGAAAATACACGAAAGAGTTCCGTCCAGTGAAAAAAGTGGTGTTTAGTAGGAAGAAGAGGTTAAGGGCCAGGTGAATGAATAGATAGCTGATGAAAATACCTGTTAAGATTCTGACTTAGGACTACTCTTACATGTGTCTGACACAAACACTAGAGACAAAGAGTAAATTAAAATCTGAGACAGCCATGAAACACTGGCTGAACGATGATCGAAGAAAAAATATTGGCTGTACTACAGGGATATATAATGAGGTTTGTTTGTTTGTTTGATTTTGAATTTCGCGCAAAGCTACACGAGGGCTATCTGCGCTAGCCGTCCCTAATTTAGCAGCAAAAGACTAGAGAAAAGGCAGCTGGTGAACACTACCAAATCTTGGGCCACTCTTTTATCAACGAATAGTGGGATTGACCGTCATGTTGTAACGACCTTACGGTTGAAAAAGTACAAATGTGTGGTGTGACGAAAATTCGAACTCGCGACCCTGAGATTGCGAATCGAACGCCTTAACCACCTGGCCATGCTGGACATGATAATGAGAAGGTGCTATAATGATGAAGGATAAAGACAGCCTGAGCAGAGAAAATTCAGAAAACGTAACTTTTTATAATCCCACGTTGTTGTTTGTACCCTAGGATCTTTTTTTTTTTTTTTAAATGCACTGTATTTTGTTTAATTTTGATGTGTTTTGTTTTGGCTTAAAATTATTGTGATAATATAAATATATAATTATGTACGGACTGGACACGTTATTCGAGAAGATAACTGATGAAGGCAGTTCTAAACGGAGGATTGAAAGAAAAGAACAAGATAAACTGTTGGACGATTTGAGAGATGAAGGATTATATGGTAAGATGAAGAGGAAAACATAGAATAGTTTGTTAGATTTAGTTTAAAACTACTCAATGAATATCTGCACTAGCATTCTCTAATTTTTGAATTATAGACTAGTGACAAGGCAGCTAGCGAACGCCACCTACCACTAACATTTAAACTACTATTGTCTGACGGGATAGCAGGCCTTTAACGCATATTATCCCAAAGAGCGAAGTGCAACTTTTGTTTTACGATAACAAAACTAGAAAGACAGAACCACAGCTCTGTAGTTTGAAACGCTAATCACTGGGCCGCCGTCTATCCACAGAGGATAAAGTTGGAATGAGTGTTTAATCACGGACCTGCAATGGGGTATGTAACTCAACAGCAATACTATTTTGGTGAAAAAAGCCAAAAGTACAACAGCGGAGAATAGAACTAAAGTAGAGAAAAACGTAGGTAAACTGAAGAAAACAAAAGCAAAAACACGAATATAGAAACTAATGTTAAAACATACGGACATGGAACTAAGGTGGAAAATACTAGGAGTACAATGCAGGCGTGTGAAAAGTTTCAAACCATAAATGATTTGCAGTTTTGTAAATTTTAATCACATGGTTCATAATGGCGCTGTCAAAACATGAGATGGTTCAGTTGATTGTGCTGTGTGGCGAAGAAAGTAGGTCCTAGCGGCAGATTGCTACGAAAGTTAATGCACGCCATCTTCACCATTTGGCTAACTTTGGTTTGTTTTGAAATTCGCGCAAAGCTACACGAGGACTATCTGCGTTAGCTGTTCCTAATTTTGCGGTGTAAGACTAGAGGGAAGGCAGCTAGTCATCACCACCCACCGCCAACTCTTGAGCTACTCTTTTACCAACGAATAGTGGGATTGACCATAACATTATAACACCACCACAGCTGAAAGAGCGAGCATGTTTGGCGCGACAGGATTTGAACCCGCGATCCTCAGATTACGAGTCGAGTGCAGCTAAATTTAAAGAAACGGGAGTCAGACCATTGACAATGGTACGAATATGCTTCCCAGTGTTCAAAGAGAATGTCAACAGTGTCTCTAAACTGTTTCGAATTACCAGAACATAAAGCGAAACAATTTCTGTAAAATTTGTTGAAGTGCCTATGTTCCAGACTTTTCGGACACCCTGTATAGAATAACAGAACTAGAGTGTGAAATATAGAGATGAGTCAAGAGCTAAAATCAAGGAACTGGAACAACTATTTACGTTATATATACAGTATCAGAAACAATTATCAAAACAGTGAATCAAATATGATGGAATTGCTCTCCTTTTACAATATGAATACGATCTGCACCAGAGTATAGTTCCGTGCTGAAAGTTAAACTCTTATTAACCATCATCGAATCAATCAAACTGTCACACTAGTATAATATCTATAAAAGTACATGCAGCCATACTATTTCCAGTCGTCGTGTGGTGAATGCACTCACAGATGTAAAGACATAATACTATAAAATAAACGAATAGAAATTAAAGTTTTGGCCAGTACGAAGTGTGAAGAGGACCATCTGGAACTAATACTATAAATAATAAAAGTGTTAGAGATAGAAGGCTGAAAGTCTTAAAATTTTATGTTAAATAACTCAGGGTATGCTCTTTACACAACAAGCCACTAGAGATCTTGCAAATAACTTAGTTGTAAGTACAGGTGTTAATATTACCGCCAAAACAGTGCACATTAGCACAAATTGGCTATAACGTGTAACTGCTCAATTACCACTGCTTACCCGAGATTACCAAACCAAAAGGCTGAAATGGGCATCATACAATGGTAGAAACAAAGCTTAATAAAAAGTGATAATCGGACACCAATCATTGTCACGGACAGTAAGCATGATAAGCAATTGAAAGGTAAGGTAATAGTTTACTTAGTAGCAAATTATAGAAAAGTCACTAAACAACAGCACAGACCTGCGAATTCAAATATCATAAAAGTCGTTTTGATTTTAATAACGGACTTCCTATAATTCGTCTACGCAGATTTCGCAAAAAATTAAATAATATTAATTTTTTCTATGGTAAATCGGAAAAAAAACTTTTACCTAGATCAAATTATTATTTCGTTTACCAAAATGAACATATTTTTATCATTATGTTTTTACTTTTCAGCTTTAGAACGATCGATAAAACTCTCACGTCGCAATTGGTCTAGAGAAATCTATAGTCAGTGGTTGTTAGCATTTCAAGACGAAAAACCAAACCCTCTGGGCTCGCACCAAATTTTGGATTGCTATGTCCCAGAAGGTACTGATTTGTAGAAATAAACAACTTGACTCTATTATTCAGAATTCTTTTTTCAGATTTAAACTCAACGAAGTATGAAAAAAAGATACAGCTGTATACAACAGTAACGGTTTTAGAGGATTCATCGTTTCCACCTTCTCCAGAATCAACATCATACACCTTGCATTCTTCTAATTTAATCCAATTTTAATCTCTCATGACACATGACCTTCTCATTACATTATTTTTCGAGTTTCAGCACAATTTCTTCACTTCCAATTAATATGATTTGCTTTATTAAAGCATAAGTTCAAAGATAAGCATAATCTACAAACGCCACAGGCGAAGCAGTCTCCCTTCTTTCTATATTTATGTTCCTGACAAGGAATTTTACATATTTCATTTATGAGTATACATTTTTAATAAGAAAAAGAGGCTTTTAATATTGCATCATTGGATTACCATTACGTGGTCTGACGCCTCCAATCCGTGATTTGGTTCTGATGTTTTCTCCCCTAAATTTGGGTCGGTTTGTTCCCACCAGGGGTCTTAAGCATAACAAAATGTAACTCAATATCAATGAAAATGATTCACTTATGTAAAATTACATTTGGTTTGGTTTGTTTGAAATTAAACACAAAGCTATACAATGGGCTATCTTGTGCTCTGCCCACCCACCACGGATAACAAAGTATGGTTTTTAGCGATGTGAGTCCGCAAACAAGCTGCTGTGCCACTGGAGGGCGGCTTAAAATTACATATGACATTTTGTGAAAAGCCTTTATGTGGTGGAGAAAAATGGATGATATTTTCGGATTCAGTTTACATAAACTACACTATATAACAAAGGTTCTACGTTTTCTTGTTTCTGGGCAAAAAGTGTTATTTCCCAATTGCATATGCCTAAAATAAATGGAAAAGACCTATTTTTCTCTTCAAACTTTGCTTTTCTGACCTGGGTAATGAAATTTTCAAATTTACCCATTTTTCCAGAACATTCCAGGTATATTCAGTGCTGAATAGCTGATAGAGAATCTTCTGTAACTTACAGGAATTTTCAAGAACTTTCTAGAATGTTGAAAAACTTACGAAAATTTTCTAGAACTTTCTATAGTAATGTATATTTGCAGGGGCTCACCACTTCACTTTAATTCTAACTGCCTAAGTGAACACATAGACCTATCTGATTTTGTCAGATATGACATCAAGAAGCTGCAAACATTCTCCAGACGCATTCTGCTATGTAATTGTCCAATTTATCAAGACAAGAGCGAGAAAGTACTCTGTGACAGCATCTACTGAAATGAATTAAGCCTACAAGACATGCTTGTCGGGGATCAATACAAACCCTGGGCACCTGATTTTACTTGTGAGCACTGCATAAAAAAAAACTCTAGAAAAACTCTTACCCATTTTCCAGAACCTTCCAGGTAGATTCAGTGCTGAGTAGCTGATAGAGAATCTTCTCGAACTTACAGGAATTTTCAAAAACTTTCTAGAATGTTGTAGAACTTACGAGAAATTTTCAAGATGTTTGTTTGTTTTTTAAATTTCGCGCAAAGCTACTCAAGGGTTATCTGCGATAGCCGTCCCTAATTTAGCAGTGTAAGGCTAGAGGGAAGGCAGCTAGTCATAACCACCCACCGCCAACTCTTGGGCTACTCTTTTACCAACAGATAGTGGGATTGACCGTCACATAATAACACCCCCCGGCTTGAAGGGCGAGCAGGTTTCGTGCGACCGGGATGCAAACCCGCGACCGTCTGATTACGTTCGCACGCCTTAACCGACCTGGCCATGCCGGGCCCAATTTTTCAAGAACCTTGTAAAATTTCTAGTACTTTCCATAGTACTTTCTATAGTAATATATATAGGGACTCACTACTCACCACTTCAGTTTTGTTCTAGCTGCCTAAGTGAACACATAGACCGATTTGACTTTATCAGAGATGACATCAAAAAGCTGCAAGCATTCTCCAGACGCATTCTGCTATGTATGTGGCCAATTTATCAAGACAAGAGCGAAAACGTACTCTGTGATAACATCGGATAAAACATGAGAAGCCTACAAGGCATATTTCGGCATGCCTGTCGGTGGTCAAGACAAACCCAGAGCACCTAATTTTACCTGCAAGCACTGCAAAACAAAACAAAAAACTCTAGAAGACGGACAATTTTTTGTTTGCTTGAATAGTAAGATTTTACATTATACAAATTTTAGACCTTTTAAAATTTAAATATATATATTTAATTTCCAATATTATGCTCTCTTTCAATCTTTCTTACAATATTGTATTTCAATTTGGGGTGGCACATATAAGACTTTTTTAATTCCTATTCACAAGTTGCAAAAAAGTGTTTTCTCTCTTATTTTTACTCATAGGCTTGATACCGATTTCAGTAAATTTAACTCCTCTCTTTCATATGATAAACTTTATTTATATTTTTTAGCTTTATCTACATTGCATGTTTCTTTTAATAGGCCTTTTAAAGTCACTTCATATTTTACACGACTTCAATCTTTTTTTCCAATTAATGTACCCACACCACGTAAAACAGTTACACTTCATCAATATCTTTATTTGGCACCTCGTATTCATAATTTTATTCCTTATAGTATAAGATCTTCTATTAATCGTGTTAATCAAAAGAAATACTTAAAACAATGGATCTTAAATACTGATGATAATATTCTGGGAACTTTATATTGATTTTGTAAGTTTTTATTTTACTTTATTATGTGTTTAACCATCACAGGACGAGTTAACTCTTTGTTGATGGTTTTATATTGATATTTGATTTTTTGTGTCTAATTTATTGCTTAATAAATTTATTATTATTATTATTATTATACAAAATATTTTGCGAGAACCTCTTACACATTACTTGTAGATGAAATAAATTTATTCTTCATAATAATTTTACTTTGTTCTTTTGCAGGATGATACAGAGAAGAAAAGAGAGCCATGAATTTCGCTATTCCAAGAACTTGGCGTGAACCCACTGACCACTCAAGCAATTGCTATTTCAACATGGTGGACCCTTCCAAATGTCGGGCTGGCAAGAATGCATCTCCTATCACGTATCCGGACCTCTTGATACACCTCAGAAAGGAATACAACAGCATCAAGACCTTGCTAGAAATCTTGAAGTATGATGAGTATGGCTGGGAGGTTATCGGAGACTTCAAAATGGTGGCATTCCTAACGGGTCTCCAATAAGGCTTTACCAAGTTTTCCTGTTATCTTTGGTTTTGGGACAGCAGGGACACTGCAGTGTGCTACAACAGGAAGCACTGGCCACAACAGACCGAGTTGACTGTGGGGAGGCACAATGTCAAGTGTGAGCCACTAGTGGACCTCCAGAAGGTATTATTCCCACCTTTGGACATAAAATTGGATCTTATGAAACTATTTGTTACAGGTCTTGATGAGGAGTCTCCAGCCTTCAAGTACCTTCGAGAATTCTTCCCTAAGCTATCTGAGGCAAGGGTCAAAGCTGGTGTCTTCGTTGGAACACAAATAAAGAAGATCCTGGAGTGCACAGAATTCCCCAAGAAGCTCAGTAAAAAGGGGAGAAAAGCTTGGGGCAGCTTTGTTGCAGTGGTTCGGGGCTTCTTGGGCAATCACAAGACCGAAAATTATGTGGAACTGGTTGAGGCTGTGTGAAGAACTACGGCAAAATGGGTTGTAGGATGTCCCTGAAAGTCCATATCCTTGACGCTCATCTTGATAAATTCAACGAGAACACTGGAGCATACTCAGAGGAACAAGGCGCTTTCACAAAAATATACTGGACTTTGAACGCCGCTACCAAGGAGTGTGTAACAAAAACATGATGGGAGACTATATTTGGGGGCTGATACGTGAAAGTGATCTACATTAGTTGCAAATCTCGAAAAACTATTCACTTCTAAATGTTTTGTTCATTTTTATGTAATTTAGCATAAATACATGTAAATCTTGATTCATATGTTGTTTTATTCAATCCTTATTAAATAAAAATGTGCAAATTTGCCCGTTTTTACATGAAAATAGGTTAATTTCTAAATGTCAGTATTCAGGTCACAAAAGCAAAGTTTGAAGGGAATAATGTCCATTTTCTGTATTTTACAACATAGCAATTAAGAAATAACACATACTATCCAGGAACAAAATATATGTCATATAGTGTTATTAAAGATATGTAAAAGTTTCAAGACAATAACGAATATGCAGACCTGTGTAATTAGACTTTAGTGATCGTGTTGACTACAAGGCATGACAAGGATACATCCAAGTCCTTTGACAACAGAGAATGAGGTCACCAGTGAAAATTGCAAAAGGACTAACACATGTTTGGAGAGAATTTTATTTACCAATGTTAAAGATCTGTTCTAAATTGATGGCACATTGACTGATTACAGGTACAGCACGTGCTTTCTATTGTTTCATCCCCCCAGGAACATGATCTGCTGTCATTTGAATGTCACGCTAAAAATTATTGGAGAGAGATTTATCTTATATCAAGGCTGTGATCCCAAGAATAGCAAAACCATATGGTGAAACTAGGCCTAGAAGAAAAAAAGAAAGACTAAAGGCACACTTGTAACAACTGCTTGGCCTTAAAATACTAAAAACAAATTATAACGTTTGATAAAGAAAGTTACAACAGAAAACAGATTAAATTGTAATTCAAAAATATTAGTGATTAATTAAAGGAGATCTAATAATTAAGTTATGCGACAAAGTTAATACGTGGATAAGAAATGCAAGTTACAATCTTTTAAAAGTTTTGTTCATTTTACAGACAGAATCTATCATCTATACACACTTGTAACAACAGGCGAATAATTATTAAATGTAAATGGCGTGCCACAGACTCTATAACTAATCATTGTCAAATGTTAGCCCGGCATACCTAGGTGGTTAGGGCACTCGAGTTGCAATCTCCCCATCACACTAAAAGCTCGCCCTTTCAGCCGTGGGGAAGTGGTGGGTGGTGATGACTAGCTGCCTTTCCTTTAAGTGTCACACTGCTAAAATAGGAACGGCTAGCTTTGTGCGAATTTAAGAAACAAACAAACATCAAATCTACATCATTATAATCACTGGTGGATATAACATAAAGGAATTATCAATATATACCTATGTTAAATTCATCGATCGTCTATTAAACAAAAACATCTGAACAGACACACAGAAATGGCAAAAAGACTTCCTGTTGATGATTATTTAAGCTCTAATACCCAGCAGTATAATAATACCAGTATAAATAGGATGTTGCTACCGAGTACACACTAAGATCTAGATTAGATAAAGGAACACAGAAATAAGCCCAGTATTCTTCCTCATAACTTTAAAGTGACATAATACAGATAAAGCAGATAGCTTAATATCACATTATATAATGCAGACAGGAAAATTTGCGGGGTATCTGGTAGACGAAGGCTTAGCTAAAACTAAAACACAAAACCACAAGGGTTTATTACTGAATTATCCTAACCATAAAAGTGATATTCATTCAATCGAGGTAAAAAACTCAGCTCATCTGGGAGAAGCACTTAGTACTTAAAAATATTTTAAATGATAGTATTTTACATACATGAAATGACAGATCAATTAGAACGTATGGATATTAACAAAATGAAATCACAAATGTGCTATCACTTCGCGAGATTCGCTATGAATGCTAACGTTTCCGTCAGTGCAAAAACGTGCTGCCAAACCATTTTCATAACAAAATATGCTAACTGGTGGAATCCAATATGAAGAAATGTTGATTGAATCTAATGGAACTATTAAGGCCTCCTTCTACGGAGTTCTGGCAGTAAATGAAAGATGTTACGAGTATCAAACAAACAATTGAAGCGTTATGCATGATGTTTTCACTTAATGGGTATCCTGTATCAGTAGCTACGATCGCGGTAATTATTTCACAACTAAACACTCGACAGAACTGAAGAGCTCTCAATTGTTAGAAAAGCATGCATATAGAAATTTGCTTTCGTCTCACAGAAACAAGCTTACAAAACTTGGTGAACCAAGATCAAAACAATGGGCATGCTTATTACAATTTTTAGTGTTCGCATTCATGAAAATTGCAGTTTTAAATAACGGATTCTCTCCTTTCAAGAATTCAGAAAAAGTTCAAGCTTACAAACACAGTGTCAACTAGCCATTGGTTACACTTGATTATCAAGGCTTTCGACTATCTGACTGGAGATATAACAGAAAGTTACCACAGAGAAGGATTATATATACTTCATTCAATGGAAAAGCAAGTTATATATGAAGTTACATAACACTTAGATTGCACGTCTAACGTAATACAGAGTAATATTTTTAGTTTAAAAACAGCTTCGAATTTTGTCAGTCGGAATGTATTTAGTTAAAACGGAAGATCATGATACGTAACTCTACCGATTGCTAAAATTAAATGAACACAAGTATGATAAATAAACACCAAAAGTTAGGTCATTGACAAATATTATAAGGAACTGGAATATTTAGTTGAACAACATTTTACGAGGAAACAAATGCACATGTGGGTTAAACATCAAGTCAAAGACCTTCATGACTGAGATATAGATGTCCCTAATTTGAACTCTTCACTGAAGGAAAGGCAGTCAGCAGTACAAGTAACCGCAACGTTTTGAATAACGAATATAAATATTCTTTTGTATCATGTTCACAGGTAAACTTGCGAAGCGTGTGACTTGAATTTTGGACCTTATGAATCGCAGCCCGTCACTTTAACTACCACGTCACGTCTGGTACAGACGTAGTATGGAATGATCAAAAATTATTAATATAGATTTTTAAAAATGATATTTTTAGAGTGATGTCTGTATCCAAACTTTAACTCCCTACTAGTACTAAAAACAAAGTTAATTCAAATTCTTAGAGTTGCCCATAAATAAACAGCAACATCTCTAATGATTTTGAAAGCTTTATAGCTAACGTATGTTTTAATTCGTAGCATTTTTGATAGCAGTTTTGGAACCAATATTTTGAAAGGCTTTACTCACTGAACTCCAAAATTATACTAGACACGTTATGTTTTGTTCTTAAAGCAAAGCTGCACAATTGGCTATACATGCTGTGCCCATCACAGGTATTGAAACACGACTTTTAGCTTTATAAGCCTTCAGAGTTACCTCCAGTCCACTTAGAGGTTTCAGAAATATTTTAACATCCTGCGTAAGTGCACATTTTGCTGATAAAATAACATACAGAAGAGTAACTGTACTGTTCGAAGATCTTGTATTACCACCAGAGATGTGGTAACAATTTAACATCACGTAGTTATTGTAAGATTTAAGACGGTTGCTAATTTAAACATGCTAGAAACATAACAAAAAGAAACGGAAAGGATATAAAAACATTACTCAAGTTTGACAATAAACACTTTTTTGAAGCTTGAGCGTGTAATATATTTGCTCGTTAAGTGTATGAAAATTAAATACTTAGACTCATAACTGGTTAGGTTTTTGATAAAGAGGGCGTAGATTGAATTGTTTGTTTTTTGGAATTTCGCACAAAGCTACTCGAGGGCTATCTGTGCTAGCCGTCCCTAATTTAGCAGTGTAAGACCAGAGGGAAGGCAGCTAGTCATCACCACCCACCGCCAACTCTTGGGCTACTCTTTTACCAACGAATAGTGGGATTGACCGTCACATTATAACGCCCCCACGGCTGGGAGGGCGAGCATGTTTGGCGCGACGCGGGCGCGAACCCGCGACCCTCAGATTACGAAGTGCACGCCTTAACGCGCTAGGCCATGCCAGGCCACGTAGATTGAATACACGAGGTTTTGTCGACTCGACGCCACTGACCAGAGGGCGTTCCTGTTTGACACGTTATAGGTATTTCTCGTTTCCACTGTGCCATCCATCTTCGCTTTACGATGAACTATCGGGAAAGGCGTACAACAGCGATAATCGTTGGCTACATGAGTTGAATATTTTTATTGGTCTAAAAATATCGCTAATAGAATGGATCCTGTAACCGAATAAATACTGCATAGTTCAGATACAATTCAAAGTAGAAGCAGAACAAAAACGTGGAATACTAATATGTTTACTATACGGACTTAAGCAAAGTTACAGTTTAACAAAGACAAATATTATAAGGTGCAAGTATACGAACCTGCTGTTAGAAAACATTACTCCAAGTGACATGACATTCTAAATAATGCCGCAGTGGTGAAAACAAATACATACATTTCTATAGATTTATACAGAGGAAAGCTTACAGTAGATACAACGGAGCATATTATGAATATTACTGATGCTCCAAACGGACAAAAATAAGCTACTAATAAGCAAAATAGTTAAATTTATTATTAGGGAATTTGCAGTGGCCTCGTTTTCTACCCTGACGTTTCAGATAAAATATCAGACTGTACATACATATAAATGCACTAATATTAATAAATATAAATAAAGCTATATACATGAAGATATAAATAGTGACACAAATGTCATAACACAATAATTTTAGACTAATGTACTGCAGAAAACTTTATGGGAAGAAAGCATCGCGAGAAGGTAGACATTAATATGTTGCATTTAGACTCATGAAATAATATTAGTACCTAATTTGTCATCAAATTTAATGAATTAGAAAATTATTAACGCACAAAATAAAACAGAATGATAGACCAAGGTTATGTTAAAATACAACAGTAACTGGCAGAGTTTTAACGGAACAGCTTACGCATGCGTGCAGATTCCGAGATGGAAAAGTAGTGTGCACGATTTGGTTCGCCTTTTCTAGGTTTAGGGATGATTATTTTAATTTATTCGGTTTACACACCAAACTTCTTTAGAGTATGCGAGAAATTTTCGGAACTTCTTTGTATGTACAGGCCAATTTAAGAGGACTAGTAAGTTGTTACATTTTTAAATACGACAGATTGAGAAACTGAGTGAATCAGTGAGGTCAACTTCACTGCATGTATCAGTAATAGCACCAGGAAGACGGTTTAACAGGATAAAAGTCACCCCCATTCCTAGAGCAATCAGAAAGATTACATATCCTCGCCCCGCCGCTCCTTTTTTGAGATTGCGTGTGTTTACTTTGGATAAAGTACAGTTTCACCTTCGAAAACTCAAAAAGTCATTTTCAGATCCAGAATGGTCAAAGATCAGGACCAGTTTTTTGTTGTTGTTGTTGTGTACTGAGGAATCTCAACCCTAATATGCTCATGACATCTGATATAAATTCGATCACACTTTACAAAGTTATCAACCGAGAAAACTGCCATATTTCCCCATTATAAAGAATGCTTTAAAATGATGCAGGACCCGTATCCGGATTTAGATCTGGACTAAATTTGGGGAGGACTGTCCCACACTGACTTCCCCATCTTATGTAAGATTTTCGTGTACATCAGTCTATCAACTTTTGTGGCAAACGTGCAAAAACACAGACGATAGTAAGCAAGGGCCTGATTGCAATACCCACGCAGGGCGAGGGTGGAAATCCTGAGAAACATAGAAACATTATTTCTTGCCCAAAAGACCACCCAGACATAGCCACATGCTCGACATACTGCAACAAATAAAACACTTCATATGGAAGTAAATCTACAGGGAAACAATTTGCGGCGATGGCAAGACTTTCATTCTGTTTTCTTTTTTACAAATTGTTACTCTTTTTAAAGCTCTCCTCGCAAGTGTTATTGACACTTTAGACGACTTTCGTATTTATTTGATACACAAAGAATCAGATTATTCCTAATTTTGCTTCATTTTAATAGACCTACAGTATATATTGTTAACAAAAAAACAACTAAAATGCTTTTCTGAAACCCAGTGTTTTATGTACGTTCATTTTTTCATGTACTTATACTAGAACTTCTAAAGTAAATAAACTCATCACCAGTTATTATTACACGGACATAAACATTTCGTATCGAATCGTATGAAGGAAGACAAACAGATGGTATTTATTTGAAAATCGTTGTTGTTTGCGTGTTTCTTTTTATTTCGCGCAAAGTTACACGAGGATTATATGCACTAACCGTCCCTAATTTAGCAATGTAAGACTAGAGGGAAGTTATCAACACCCACCGCCAACTCTTGGGCTGCTATTTTACCAACGAATAGTAGGTTTCACCATTACATAATAACGCCCCACATCTAAAAAGGCAAGCATGTTTGGTATGATGGGGATTCGAAACCGCGACCTTCAGATTATGAGTCGAGCGCCTTAATCACGTGGTTATGCCGATATTTGAAAATGTTTAATTTATATGATAACTGTGTAAAATAGGTACGTGAACAACCATAATGAAATCCAAAAATGTCGAAGCTATATCTCGAAACGTGCGGCGGATCTAGAAGCACAACCCATATATACGTGTCATGTAGTGTCACTTACGCATAGCGCTTACAATGACTAAAAACAGAGAGCAGCCTGCTGTTGCCATGGTTTCCAGCCTCTTATTAAACTATGTTGGGTTTCAAATTTTTAAGACGGCGCAGGCGCAGCAATGAAAAGCACGACGAGCAGCACGTTCATGTCAACATTTCCTGACCTATACGTTACAATTTTTTACCCCATTTCTTTAAATGTATTTTATTTATAACATGAGATATAATTTATTCATGAAACTACAATAACGTAACACGCATACAACTGTTACATTTTATATCGCGAACTTATTTTGTGACATAATCTAAAATTTTAAAAAAAACGTGATTATTTTGGAATCTATTATGAATCTCACTATAGCTATGTAACGCAGATTTCGACTACAACATAAGTATGTAAACATCGATGTAGTTAAGATGAGTACTAAGGCTAAATTATTAGATAATATCGACTCTTATGTAAAGGTTACGTTATGTAGATTGGACGGGGTTACAAACAAATATAACGGTTCTAAAGACTTAAAACAGTACGTTTTTCATTACCATTTTATTTGATCAATGAAATTTAAATAAATCCATTCATTAACAAGGATAGAAATCCCTAAGTAATTTTCTGTCTTCTATGTATCCATCTGTGAATTTTAATATTAGAATATTTCGTTTTTTCTTTTGGAATTTTGCGCAAAGCTACACGAGGGCTAACTGTGCTAGCCGTCCCTAATTTAGCAGAGTAAGACTAGAGGGAAAGCAGCTAGTCATCACCACCCACCGCCAACTCTTGGGCTACTCTTTTACCAACGAATACTGGGATTGACCGTCACATTCTAAACGCTCGCACGGCTGAAAGGGCGAGCATGTTTCGGTGAGATGGGGATTGATATTAGCATACCGCACTTATATATGGAAAATGCCAATTTCAACGCTCCACAATCAACTTCTCAAACATCAACGGCTGTGACATTTAATATCCACGGTAAACATGACTTTTAGTAAATCATTTCACAATCACGTTACCTAGTTACCCTATTTACCCTTTACTGTTATAAAAGTAGTGAATAAAGATAAGTGATGGGTCAAATAATCTTTTAATAAAATATATTAAAATATACTTTTTTGTTAGAGTTTCTTAAATATTTTTCTTCGTTTGTAATTAAGCACAAAGCTCATCAATAAGTTACTTGTGTTCTGCCCAACAGGGGTATCGAAAAACCGGTTTTTTTTTAAGACATACCACTCTGCCACTGGGGACGAAGGACGGTTTTAAGACAAACGTAATAATGTTTGTTTGTTTGTTTTTGAATTTCGCACAAATCTACTCGAGGGCTATCTGCGCTAGCCGTCCCTAATTTAGCAGTGTAAGACTAGAGATATGGCAGCTAGTCATCACCACCCACCGCCAACTCTTGGGCTACTCTTTTACCAACGAATAGTGGGATTGATCGAAACATTTTAATGCCCCCACGGCTGAAAGGGCGAGCATGTTTGGCGCGACGGGGATGCGAACCCGCGACCCTCAGATTACGAGTCGCACGCCTTAACCCACCTGGCCATGAATTAACGTAATAAAATCAGCTATTTATTCGAACAATACTGGAAGTGAAACAACCAGTTCAACATTTGTATGTTTCTTTTTCTTAACCAGTCAGACTAATGTTAAAAAAAAACACACACGCAACATTAATGTATTAAACAGTTTTGAACACTGATAAATATATATTTTAACACGAGTAACAGGCGAAATTAACATGCGTACATTCATGGTAAAAATTACTTGGTGTTCAATCAATGTTCCAGAATGATGAAAAAAGTACGGTAAAATATTTGGCAACATACTTTTAAAGTACAATCAACTTTAGCAAATTCTGAAAGGCAATGAAAATGTCATTAGCTCAAACGAGTTTCATTAACGTACTGTATGTCATACTGTAAAGTTTTAACATGTAAACAGCACTGCAAATATCGTGGTTTTCTAACCATACATAATAAACTTCTTAAAAAGTATTTTAAAAGTCACGGAAATGTTCGCGTTAAACTAGCATAATTTCTCCTCCACGGTTATTTCTGAAGAAATATTTCGTTTAGTCACCAAAAATAGTACACCGATTGTCGTTTAAACACGTGTACTATCGATTTGAGGGAACTCCTATATCATTAACTTTTCAAAACTAACCTGTTGATTTATATATATAGATACATGCACACAATGTCAATTCTAAGCATTCATTTATGTGCTAATGCTTTGTTTGCTTTAAAATTTATATTTTTAATGTCTATAATTACGTTGTGTTTGACTATTTTAAAACACTGTTCTGGAGAAAAAGAACGTGTGTTTGTTTTAGAGTATTAAGCAACAATCCCTGGATGTTTAACACTGTTTTTGTTTTAGAGTAAAGCCACATTAAGCAACAATCCCTGGATGTTTAACACTGTTTTTGTTTTACAGTAAAGCCACATTAAGCAACAATCCCTGGATGTTTAACACTGTTTTTATTTTAGAGTAAAGCCACATTAAGCAACAATCCCTGGATGTTTAACACTGTTTTTGTTTTAGAGTAAAGCCACATTAAGCAACAATTCCTGGATGTTTAACACTGTTTTTGTTTTAGAGTAAAGCCACATTAAGCAACAATCCCTGGATGTTTAACACTGTTTTTGTTTTACAGTAAAGCCACATTAAGCAACAATCCCTGGATGTTTAACACTGTTTTTGTTTTAGAGTAAAGCCACATTAAGCCGTGTCCAACAATCACTGGATGTTTAACACTGTTTTTGTTTTAGAGTAAAGCCACATTAAGCCGTGTCCAACAATCCCTGGATGTTTAACACTGTTTTTGTTTTACAGTAAAGCCACATTAAGCCGTGTCCAACAATCACTGGATGTTTAACACTGTTTTTGTTTTAGAGTAAAGCCACATTAAGCAACAATCCCTGGATGTTTAACACTGTTTTTGTTTTAGAGTAAAGCCACATTAAGCAACAATCCCTGGATGTTTAACACTGTTTTTGTTTTAGAGTAAAGCCACATTAAGCCGTGTCCAACAATCCCTGGATGTTTAACACTGTTTTTGTTTTAGAGTAAAGCCACATTAAGCCGTGTCAAACAATCCCTGGATGTTTAACACTGTTTTTGTTTTAGAGTAAAGCCACATTAAGCCGTGTCCAACAATCCCTGGATGTTTAACACTGTTTTTGTTTTAGAGTAAAGCCACATTAAGCCGTGTCCAACAAACCCTGGATGTTTAACACTGTTTTTGTTTTACAGTAAAGCCACATTAAGCCGTGTCCAACAATCACTGGATGTTTAACACTGTTTTGTTTTAGAGTAAAGCCACATTAAGCAACAATCCCTGGATGTTTAACACTGTTTTTTGTTTTAGAGTAAAGCCACATTAAGCAACAATCCCTGGATGTTTAACACTGTTTTGTTTTAGAGTAAAGCCACATTAAGCCGTGTCCAACAATCACTGGATGTTTAACACTGTTTTTGTTTTAGAGTAAAGCCACATTAAGCCGTGTCCAACAATCCCTGGATGTTTAACGCTGTTTTTGTTTTACAGTAAAGCCACATTAAGCCGTGTCCAACAATCATTGGATGTTTAACACTGTTTTTGTTTTAGAGTAAAGCCACATTAAGCCGTGTCCAACAATCACTGGATGTTTAACACTGTTTTTGTTTTAGAGTAAAGCCACATTAAGCAACAATCCCTGGATGTTTAACACTGTTTTGCTTTAGAGTAAAGCCACATTAAGCCGTGTCCAACAATCACTGGATGTTTAACACTGTTTTTGTTTTAGAGTAAAGCCACATTAAGCCGTGTCCAACAATCCCTGGATGTTTAACGCTGTTTTTGTTTTACAGTAAAGCCACATTAAGCCGTGTCCAACAATCACTGGATGTTTAACACTGTTTTTGTTTTAGAGTAAAGCAACATTAAGCCGTGTCCAACAATCACTGGATGTTTAACACTGTTTTTGTTTTAGAGTAAAGCCACATTAAGCCGTGTCCAACAATCCCTGGATGTTTAACGCTGTTTTTGTTTTACAGTAAAGCCACATTAAGCCGTGCCCAACAATCACTGGATGTTTAACACTGTTTTTGTTTTAGAGTAAAGCCACATTAATCAACAATCCCTGGATGTTTAACACTGTTTTTGTTTTAGAGTAAAGCCACATTAAGCAACAATCCCTGGATGGTTAACACTGTTTTTGCTTTAGAGTAAAGCCACATTAAGCCGTGTCCAACAATCACTGGATGTTTGACACTGTTTTTGTTTTAGAGTAAAGCCACATTAAGCCGTGTCCAACAATCCCTGGATGTTTAACACTGTTTTTGTTTTACAGTAAAGCCACATTAAGCCGTGTCCAACAATCACTGGATGTTTAACACTGTTTTGTTTTAGAGTAAAGCCACATTAAGCCGTGTCCAACAATCCCTGGATGTTTAACGCTGTTTTTGTTTTACAGTAAAGCCACATTAAGCCGTGTCCAACAATCACTGGATGATTAACACTGTTTTTGTTTTAGAGTAAAGCCACATTAAGCCGTGTCCAACAATCCCTGGATGTTTAACACTGTTTTTGTTTTACAGTAAAGCCACATTAAGCCGTGTCCAACAATCACTGGATGTTTAACACTGTTTTTGTTTTAGAGTAAAGCCACATTAAGCAACAATCCCTGGATGTTTAACACTGTTTTTGTTTTACAGTAAAGCCACATTAAGCAACAATCCCTGGATGTTTAACACTGTTTTTGTTTTAGAGTAAAGCCACATTAAGCCGTGTCAAACAATCACTGGATGTTTAACACTGTTTTTGTTTTAGAGTAAAGCCACATTAAGCCGTGTCCAACAAACCCTGGATGTTTAACACTGTTTTTGTTTTACAGTAAAGCCACATTAAGCCGTGTCCAACAATCACTGGATGTTTAACACTGTTTTTGTTTTAGAGTAAAGCCACATTAAGCAACAATCCCTGGATGTTTAACACTGTTTTTGTTTTAGAGTAAAGCCACATTAAGCAACAATCCCTGGATGTTTAACACTGTTTTTGTTTTAGAGTAAAGCCACATTAAGCCGTGTCCAACAATCACTGGATGTTTAACACTGTTTTTGTTTTACAGTAAAGCCACATTAAGCCGTGTCCAACAATCCCTGGATGTTTAACGCTGTTTTTGTTTTACAGTAAAGCCACATTAAGCCGTGTCCAACAATCATTGGATGTTTAACACTGTTTTTGTTTTAGAGTAAAGACACATTAAGCCGTGTCCAATAATCACTGGATGTTTAACACTGTTTTTGTTTTAGAGTAAAGCCACATTAAGCAACAATCCCTGGATGTTTAACACTGTTTTTGCTTTAGAGTAAAGCCACATTAAGCCGTGTCCAACAATCACTGGATGTTTAACACTGTTTTTGTTTTAGAGTAAAGCCACATTAAGCAACAATCCCTAGACGTTTAACACTGTTTTTGTTTTAGAGTAAAGCCACATTAAGCAACAATCCCTAGACGTTTAACACTGTTTTTGTTTTAGAGTAAAGCCACATTAAGCAACAATCCCTAGATGTTTAACACTGTTTTTGTTTTAGAGTAAAGCCACATTAAGCAACAATCCCTAGACGTTTAACACTGTTTTTGTTTTAGAGTAAAGCCACATTAAGCAACAATCCCTAGATGTTTAACACTGTTTTTGTTTTAGAGTAAAGCCACATTAAGCCGTGTCCAACAATCACTAGATGTTTAACACTGTTTTTGTTTTAGAGTAAAGCCACATTAAGCAACAATCCCTGGATGTTTAACACTGTTAAACTGTTAAGTTACTGCTGTCCCATCGAAGAACAGGAAAACGACCAACATTTTCCGTGTTTAAAACTGTAACAGTATTATTCTCGTTTATACTGATATAAGATGTACTTGTTTGTTTCAGAATGTTCTGTTAAATCACAGAAAAAACTTCATGCGCGTGATCACCTTAAACCTGGATTGACTGACTGACTACATAGAGGTAAAGCAGCTTGTCAACAGCGCCTACAAGTCGCCAGATCTTGAACTACTCTTGAGTGATTGAATAATGGGATTTGACTGTCACTTTTATAACACACCCACAGCCACAAAGGGGGAAGCGCGTATTTGGAAAAACAAGTAGCGAACCACGAAACTTCAGATCCACAGTTCAGGCACATAAAAAATAAGGAACAAAACCGGCCCTGTGTGCACTATGTACCTTATTTTCATACTGTTCGCTAAACTAGAGTACTGTAATGGGTGCTTATGAAACGATTTTGTTTATAAACAGATACAGTAAAAAAAAAACACACGAGGCAAACAAAGAAATTAGCAATATGAGGAAAATACGATAGCTCAAAACTGTTTTTTTTTGTTTTTTTACTTTTGCACAAAGCGACTCGAGAGGGAGAAGAAATACGACTATCTGTAAAATAGTTACTTCTTGGGCTTCAAGACCGAGAAAAGGAGTGCGACAAGAAAACTTTGATACGAGTGGTAGAACTCATGTTAGAAGTAATTTTAATCTTTCTTCTGCGTTTGACATGTGATCTGCTGGTGATGGATACGAGTCTTTTTTAATTGTTATGTGATTACTAATAGTAAGATATCTACAAGTGATATCCCAGGTTCATTTCGAAGCTCTTTGTACGTTTTAGGAGCAATATTATGAGGTTACTGCTTCCACAAAACCGTTAACAGATAGTAAGTTAATGGTATTATGATGAAGGTCCAAGAGAATTGTGAAAGAGGGTCAGTTGTTTTTTTGTTTTTTGGCTTCAACAACTTCACACAAGTTTAGTGACATAAATTGTAATAAATCTTTCTCAAGACCTCCTTAAGAGAATACTTTTCCAGGCGACCAGTAAGGAAACCATAGTGTCACAGTACAACCAACAGACACATTGAAGGAAGTTATCTTCAAAGGAATAGTGAATGGTATAATAAGGAAATGTTTTGGTCAACTAGCAAAAAAGTATTAAATGGGATAATAATGAAATGTTCTAGTCCACCAGCAAAGAAGTAGTGAACGGTATAATACTGAAATATTCTAGTGAACCAGTAAAGAAGTAGTGAATGGAATACTAATGAAATGTTCTGGTCAACTGGCAAAGAAAAACGTAGTGAATGGGGGTAATAATGAAATGTTCTAGTGAACCAGCAAAGTAGTGAGTGGGATAATAATGAAATGTTCTGGTCAACTAGCAAAAAACAGTAGTGAATGGGGTAATAATGAAATGTTCTAGTGAACCAGCAAAGTGGTGAGTGGGATAATAATGAAATGTTCTGGTCAAGTAGCAAAGGAGTAGTGAATGGGATAACAATGAAATGTTCTGGTCCACCAGCAAAGGAGTAGTGAACGGCATAATACTGAAATATTCTAGTGAACCAGCAAAGAAGTAGTGAGTGGGATAATAATGAAATGTTCTGGTCAAGTAGCAAAGAAGTAGTGAATGGGATAACAATGAAATGTTCTGGTCCACCAGTGATGCTACACTCATTAGCTCATCCATTATATAACCTGATACTTCTGTATACTGAAAACTGCTAATTATGACAGTTTCGGCAAGTTTCAAAAATACCTATTAGAAGAAAGAACACAATGGTGAGAATTAATTAAGACCGTAGTATAATCTAAATTAATAGATACAATTCAACAGTTAAGCCATATCAGTGTGGTAATTTAAAGTTAGATAACAGAGGAGTTCGTGGTGCAGAGTTTATTTGTTTTAACTTGCGATTGCCTTGTAAATATTTCTCTACCAATGAACATCAAATTACTAGTTCTATAGAATTTATAATCTTGTGTAATGGCAGTCTTACAGTTTTAGCAGGTTAAAAATAATGTTTCCTTATTGTGATGCTCTTGTGGGATAACTGGAGTTGTTTATTCTCGTGTCCATACACCCGAGATTTTTTTAAAAATCTACATATAATCGTACTTATGATTTGCGTCCAGTTTCACCTGTGTAAAATACTTAAGTGTTGATGTATTTTGATGGATTCATAGTTTGAATTTTACCCTAAGAGTTAATAGGAATTCAGATGTTAAAGTCATATTTTTGTGGGAACTTTTTCAATATTCTTGTAACAGTTATTCTAACATTTCATGAAAGAGAAATGTTTTTTGCAATCAGTTTCAACTGTTAGTGTTTTGGACTTGTATATCTGCTTATTACTGTCTATGGGTTGTGAACATTTTTGTTGTTGTGAGGAGTGGTTAGTTTTAGGGTTAATGTACCATTTCTTCATCAACACCAATGTTTTTGTTGATGGTGAATCTGGTATATGCTAAACGTCAGCAGTTCAATTCATGGTTAGTAAACCAGTATGTGTAGTTTCCACTACATGTGTTTTTCCTATAGATATTTGGGTTGAAGCCTGGTTCGGGAGGGGAGGTCATGTGTTGATTATATTTAGAAAATTTATGAAATTATTTTCATATTTAGCAGAATTGTAAGTCTTAATGTGTTGGAAGAATAGATTTTGTTATATTTGCAAATTCACAAATAACATGGTTTACATATCAACCCAAAATGAAGGCTTACGATAGGATGTGTTAATTGCAAGATAAAATATTAAATCATCCATTCGGCTGTAGCAAATGACCGAAATCCACCACAAAAGTTTAATTAATTAATTACTTTTTTACGTTTCGTCAAGTAATTCGTATGATACATTGTATTACTTCTTAACGGGAAGTGGGGGTGAGGGAACAACTTGACCGCATTTAAATACTGTCTAAATTATGTAAAACGTTAAAGGAGTTTGCAATATTTAAGAGTTTAATTCAGAAACACAAGATTTCAACATCCAATTAAAGCATTTGTTGAAATTATGTTTAAAGTGCTGTAAAAGAAAACGATTTGGCGTGAAGTTATGGGGCTTTAATGAATTTCAGGTACACCACAGGTATTAAGTTTTCTTGTTTACAAAAACTTTGTATTTCCTTTTTTCTCCCTAAATACTGTATGATTCATAAATATTCACGTACTTGATGATAAGAAATAATTTATATGATAAACATTAATATATCATCATAATCGATTATCCAAATTGCCTTTCTTTCAACTTTTGTGAAAATCCACAGCTTGCTTCAAGATAATTATTCCACTGATCACCTTACATAGCGTAATTACTTTTCAGAATCCTACTCTCCCCACCCCTCTCACAACGAAAAAAAACAAAACGTTAATATCATACACATCAACACGGATCAAGAATACAGAACGGATCCAACGAGATATGTGCTGTGCGCAATTGACGTCAGGACGCGATCGAAGAAGCAGGAAACGTCGTTACCCAGGGAACTCTAGTCAGTGCTTGGTTGAACCAACAATCAAACAGAACAGTTTGGATGATACGGGTTGCTCTGTGCTTGAAACTCCTGAAATACTCAGTTTAAGAAGCAATACGTGTTTATACAAATAATCAATGTGTATATTCATAACTTCATCCATTTAAAAAACACGTCTCCTTTCTCACTTTTTTACAAAAATTATATGCGATTGAATTATTTGAACAGTTAAACTAGTTATTTTTGTAAACTTGTGTTTGCTAAATTTTTAGTCGATACTAACAGAATGAAAATAGACTGCACTATACACTTTAGCAGAATTATCATCGCTAAGAAAAGAGTATTAATATCCACCAATAAATTGCCTGAATATTGTACGTACATGTTTTATGCTAGAATTTCAGTTTATGTCGATAATACGAAACAATAAAAACAGACGTGCTCTGTGTGTTTTAAAAATCGTTTTAGTACTTAATTACAAACCGGTTACTGGCAGACAAATAATATTTTCTGGTTAAAAACGTAAGAACAATAAATTTCCATGAGAATATATTACGGCAGAAGTATAAATATTATTATTGGTTAAACAGAAACTGAAAACAAGGTTTTAATTTGTTTAACGTTTCTAATGACGATAGACAACAGGAATCATGAATAGCCACTACCAACTGCAGTTTTTAAGACAGGATTAGAGTAAATTTAGGTACTTACATAGTAATGAGGGACCATTAACTTCTCATTTTTTATCAGATTTGATATAAATTTAATGTGATAAAATTTAACGCAACAATTTAAAAAAAAATTCTACTTAAGCCAAATTTTATTCCAGCCCTAAAGATGATTAAAATTTGGGATCTACCCAAAAGTGAAGAAGATGCTGTCTCTTTTTTGCAAGACAAATAAATTTTCTCTGTTGAACGTATATGTAAAAAAAGGTCACAAGATGGTGTACTTTGGGGAAAAAATTCAATTGTGCTGTAATATTAGAAGTTGTAATACTAAAGCAAACAGGCACGTTGGGAACTGGTTTATGAAACAATGGCTTCCTTTTGTAACAAGACTTCGTTTTATTTAATGTTGGGCATTTGAAATGACTTCGACAGATTGGTACCATCGACAATTAGACATGGCGGACAAAACTACTATAGACTGGAGTAATTACCTCAGAGAAGTATGCGCAGATGCTATACGAGCTGGGTCTACAGAGAAAATTGGAGGTCATAACTTAATTGTAGAGATCGACGAAAGAAAAATGCCGGCCGTCAACTTCCACAACAATAGATATTTGGAGGTATTTGTCGTCAAACTAATGAGTACTTTCGAGTTCAAGTTCCTGATCGTACTACTTTTACTCTAACGGAGGCTATACAAAACAATATCGCTCAGAGATCGATAATTTACTAAGACTCATGGCCGTCATATGATTCGGAACTTCTATTGGAGTCAGGATTTCAACCATTTAAAGTTAACCACGAGTACAATGTCGCCGACCCGAAAACTGGTGCTCACACACAAGAAACAGATTCTGGAGATTAGCTAAGTGGAGAAATAAAAAAAAAACATCGAGGAACCGCACGTCATCATCTAGAGTTATATTTAGCTGAATTTATGTAGAGACAGTCGCTACATGGTCAAGATCCATTCACTTCCATTTTTAATGCTATCAAAAATTTCTGACCTCCAAGAACAATTGTTTCTTCTGTGTAGTATGCACGAGTCTAACGATTACTTATTAAGTTTTTTTGTTATTGTTGTGAAAAGAAAAAAAAATTAATCTAAATAAACCGTATAAATTTCATATTGTATTAATGTTTTAATTTTTTCATAAATTCAAGTGATTTTAATGCCACCCCCGATAATATGCAACATGTAAGCGCTTACATTTATCTACTATACCTTTTTTTTTCCTATTTAGTAGCTACATTTGGCCAGCAATACCAAGCGATTCAATTTCATTACTCGTTAGGATCTCTACTACTCTACCCTCAAATTAAAATTATTTTAGACAAAATTAGAAAAAATTAATCTAGGAGAAATTGGACATGATCAAATAATCAACCGAAAGGATCTGACCTCCTGAGTCAGAAACTGTGATTAGATCTCAGATCGGTCAAGAAATGAGAGAGCGATGTGTTAAAAGTCTGTACTTCAAAAAAACGCACAAAAACTCAGAGCCATTCTATTAGCCGCTATGATGCTGCTAAAAAGAAACTATTTAAAAATAAATTTCTCGTAGGTAAAATGTCGAAACCTCTATGAAATATATTTCTTTTAAAAACACTGCATATAATAAGCTTGATAAAATAAAACTACTAACTCGTACGTAAAAAGTAATTTGTAAATTATAATTAACATTTTAAAATAAGCTGGTTAAAAGTAAGTTTCAGTTTTTAAAATATCAAACGATAAACTTCAATTCACTATTCCTCCTGAAAGTCATGTTTAACAATAAAACAGGAGTGACAAATAATTATGTTGTTGTTTTTTCGGATTTTGTCAGACGTGTTTTATACAAGTTTAATCCACTATATCTCTTACAGAAATTATACATAATTTATAGGATTATACTTATCCTTGCATATAAAGATCATTCAACGATATTAAATAATTGAGATGCATAACAGAGTATACGTGTACCTGCACCTGGTGGTACTTTTATCAGCCGTTATCTGACCTTCATAGCGTGTGCGCTGAAACTCAAGCCACGTAACGTGGTCATTAAAATGCATTTCAAAGTAGTAAAAGTTATTGGACAAATAACGTCTTTGCAGAACAAGTGGATACACATTGTTCTTATAAAATTATTGTATTAATGAAAACCACCGTTACATCAAAGTATAGATAACAACCCTAAATAAGTTCTAAAATATCTGTTTAAGGAAAAGCAATCTGTGTTTTTATATTGAAGATCGATACAGTATAATGCTTTCAGGAAATTTGGAAGAATATTATGAATATACATTTAGTACAAGTTGACGTGTTTTACGATCATCCAATCATGCACATCTTTTCTGTGAGTATGTTAATAATCTAAATGAATAATAGTTTATATATTACTATTTTTCAGGTTATGAATAAATGTTATTACAGACACTTTTAATAATAATATTCATGGTTTCTGTATAATAAGTGGTAATCTTAAGTTTAATAACATGTGGTTTACCTAATACGTATCCTTTGCATAGGTTAGACTTAGGACTTAATTAATAAGATGTGTAAAAAAGGTACTTAAAATATTACAGTTTAGATAAACATTGGTAAGCTCAAGTTATAACCAAATTTGTAACTTACCACAAATGTAAAAGCTCTTGGTCAAACGTTAAGTCATTTAATTCATTAAATATCATGTAGTCGGTCGAAACGGTAGAAGAGCAAATAAAAGAATGAATCTCTTACGTGGCTGGTAGCATCAATCGAGAGTTTCTAAACGGTATGTATTATGGAATGGGCAGTTCACCAGACACCATGGAGGCTTAGCTTTCCACCAACGAGCCTACACTGCGCTCATAAAAAAAAAAGGATATGGCCACTCAATAATGAACTTCGTGTATCTTCTTACAATGTTATCCTCCTTGAGTATGAATAAAGATGTGGGGGCCTTTCCCCCCGGGTAGTAGTGAGCACCCTTCTGCCGAGGCATTGCTTGCAGTACACTCCCGTGGTGTGTTAACCCTCCATACTCGCTGAACGTGGAAAACCCAGGACCGCCTTCACAAGCTCCTGATGTCAGCGCCCTCAGTCTGTAAGAGAAGAAATGAGACCTATATTATTATTAAGTGCTAATTGATCATATTCATGTACATATATTGTTAATGTTAACATGAAAATATACCTTTCAGATTTGTCGTACATCAATGTACAGAAAAATCAAGTATAACTTGAGAAAGAAGACTATTTGTCATCATGATGAACTATGAGGAAGAGAGTTGCAATGTGCGAGAAAGCGAGAAGAGGAAATAGCGGAAAGGAATACCTACAGTGAACGTGAACTCTATAAAAATGAAGTGAAAATAAGGCATGAAACATTTTATTTCTATTATCTTTAAGATAATAGAAGACAAGATAACTGTCGGGTTTAATATTATTTAAAATATTTTATAAAATCACAGAAAAAGTTAATCATTTAGAATATTATCTGTTTAGCACTGAAGTTAAGTAACTTTTCTGAAGAGCTTATAATAAAATAAAGCGTGATCTGAAAACATCTGTCAACGAAAATATGCATATCTAGACCTTTACTTCTAGGACAGAACTTCAATAGACCATCCAGTGTCTGTGTTCTCTAAGTAAAGTATAGCATATTACTTGTTTATTGTTACTCGTATTAACAGTATTAGTTAAACTGTATGATATATAAAATGTCATTACTTTTTAATTTGTTTACTGTTATTGTATTTTTAAAGTGAAAAATTGTTATACAAATTAGTTTAACATAGGACTAACCTAAATACCCCAAGCTTACCGAACCTCGTAAGATATTACTGAACTTTTGGATAAAAATATTCGCTAACAGAGAAGGAACCTAACTGATAATATACAGGGTGGCCCGTAAGTCCCTACCCATCCATATGTTATTATGTTACATTCAATTACGCATGTATTATAAATTGAAGGCACCTGTTACCACGGCATTTGGAACAATAACCCCTGCTATGTTGAGGAAAATGTCTCTCAGAACATGACGTCGCATAATATTATGCAGCGAGAAAGAGGGACAGCACACAGATACACTGGATATATAAGATATATGGATGGGTAGGAACTTACGGGCCACCCTGTATTGTAATTAATATAAGTATAACGGTAAGAAGAGTGTATTTACTTACGTATTCTGATTGAATAATTGATTTTAGTATCGCTTTAAGTTCTTAGCTTCCTCTGATCGGAAGTTAATTTTATATGGGTAAATTATACATACAAAAAGATCAAAGTGTTTAAAACAATAAAAAATATTTTAGCATATTTTTGTTTGATAACGATAACAGCACTTTTTTACATTTTTAAATATTATAGAATATTTGTTTGTCTCGCAGCTCTTTGATTTACAATTCGAGCGTGAATCAGAGTGCATGTTTTATTCTGAATTTTAACATTAAGCTTATTTGCAGTTTCCGTGAAAGAATTATAATTTTACTTGCCAAAGGCGTTATTTTGAAACCAGCGGAAAGTCTACAGAATGTTTTCTCCACCAAGAACTGGAATTAAAACTACTCAGCGCAGATAGTCCTCGTGTAGCTTTGCGCGAAATTAAAAAAACAAACAAAACTAGTCAAATATTTATAGCAAGGAGGCATCTTCAGAACATTAGTTCATTGTTGTTACTTTCTTTATATTGTTACTGATTAATGACCTTACGGATAAGGCTAATTAAATGTGAGATAATGAAACCAATATAAGTGCTTTTTAAATGTTTATGTGAAGAAAGAAATGCACTGGTTAATTTTACGGAGAACGACAAAAACTGTTATAAGTTAAACGAGAAACATTAATGGAAACAAATTTACAACTAAAGCATTATTTGTTATTATAACGGATATCCATTGATCGAGAAAAAGAAAATCAAATATTTTCTCATTACACGCAAGCCTACTGAAAGACATGGAAGTATTCAGAATTCCATTGTAAAATTTACAAAACCTGGTGATCGGTTTGTTTGTTTTGTTTTGTTTTGTTTTAGAATTTCGCGCAAAGCTACTCGAGGGCTACCTGCGCTAGCCGCCCCTAATTTAACAGTGTAAAACTAGAGGGAAGGCAGCTAGTCATTACCACCCACCGCCAACTCTTGGGCTACTCTTTTACCAACGAATAGTGTGATTGACCGTCACATTATAACGCCCCCACGGTTGAAAAGGCGAACATGTTTGGTGCGACGGGGATGCGAACCCGCGACCCTCAGATTACGAGTCGCACGTCTTAACCCACCTGGCCGTGCCGGGCCTGGAGATAGCTGTTCAGTGTATACGAATGCAAAATGTCTAGTCCATCATGTTGTCAGTGCTCCCATGCTGTTTTATAATTTCTGCCCTTCGTATTGGATACTAGCACATTTTTCATTTTTTGTTTGTTTCTGACCTTCGAAGTGGGAACATTTAACAGATTACACGTAACAACAAAAATCACTCCAACTTATTAAAGAGGCGCATTAAGGTTTGTGGTTAGTTCTGAGTTTCACGCAAAGCTACAAAAAGGCTAATTGTGCTAGTCGATCCTCAATTTAGGAAAGACAGCTAGTCATCATCATCCAGGTAGTCACGGCACTAAACTCGTAACCTGAGTGTCGCGGGTCGAATCACCATCGCACCAAACACCATTTAGACCTATTCTAAATTGATGGCACATTGACTGATTACAGGTACAGCACGTGCTTTCTATTGTTTCATCCCCCCAGGAACATGATCTGCTGTCATTTGAATGTCACGCTAAAAATTATTGGAGAGAGATTTATCTTATATCAAGGCTGTGATCCCAAGAATAGCAAAACCATATGGTGAAACTAGGCCTAGAAGAAAAAAAGAAAGATTAAAGGCACACTTGTAACAACTGCTTGGCCTTAAAATACTAAAAACAAATTATAACGTTTGATAAAGAAAGTTACAACATAAAACAGATTAAATTGTAATTCAAAAATATTAGTGATTAATTAAAGGAGATCTAATAATTAAGTTATGCGACAAAGTTAATACGTGGATAAGAAATGCAAGTTACAATCTTTTAAGTTTTGTTCATTTTACAGACAGAATCTATCATCTATACACACTTGTAACAACAGGCGAATAATTATTAAATGTAAATGGCGTGCCACAGACTCTATAACTAATCATTGTCAAATGTTAGCCCGGCATACCCAGGTGGATAGGGCACTCGAGTTGCAATCTCCCGATCACACTAAAAGCTCGCCCTTTCAGCCGGGGGGAGAGGGTGGGTGGTGATGACTAGCTGCCTTCCCTTTAAGTGTCACACTGCTAAAATAGAGAAGGCTAATGCAGATGGCTCTCATGTAACTTCGCAAGAAAAAAACAAAACAAATAGTTTCCAAACTTTTCCAGTGTTTTTTGGCATTATTAACTTCAAATGCTTTACATCTTGAACATAAATGGGGGGGGGGACACTGCCTCACCTGTAAATATTACTAAAAAAGTTTGCCACTATCTTTAAAAAACATGTATGTAAGTTTATCTTCAAAACCAGCACCCTGTAATATTCAAAACCAAGAACTCTTGTTACTTCTGAACACTGATTACCGTAAGTAATATCGTTTGTTGTTAAACAGAAAACAAGACTATAGAATATCTGAGCTATTCCTTCATGAATACCGAAGTCTGATCGTTACCATTATGTGTCCTCAAACTTACCGATGAACAATTGAGGGAGCGAGTACTGATAACAGAAAAGAAAATCTTAATAACAGGAAATTAACTACGATTCAAATTTAATTGAGACGAATAAGTTTGTAAACATTTAACTTCATTGTAATAATGGTTTTATGATCGTGATAAATTTAATTAATTACAAAAATTAAACTAAAATATTTATCCTAAGATATAAAAAAGTCGTGGCAATTAATTTTATATTTCATTTTTCAAGATATTTAATGAAACTTTATCACGTTCACAAAACATGGTATTTCCAAGATGAAGGGAACTTTGCGTGACACGTGGGCTAATTGGCTAGGCCGAATACCCTTAGGTTGAGACATACATGTCCCTTGTTTAAAATAACTGACCGTAAGAAAGGTAATTAATCAGTGGCAACGGCTTCCTTTATCATTAATCGAAAAGTAGAAGTGTCGACGACATTTATAACACCTCCTCAGCTGAAGAAGCAGAATGTATTTAGCGGTTTAGCGTCATGGGCTGCGGATCGTCAAGTCCAAAGTTTGAGCTATGAGATCATGTCCAGTCATTTCAATGTAAAAAAAAAAAAAAAACCTTTGAGAAAAATAAACGAATTATCAAGTTATAAGTTGTATCTGAAACGCGAACAAAATACCGTTAAAATAAAACAAATTAGTAGAAATCACGAAATAGGTTTTATTTTTCATTTAAAAGTAACTGTATATTGATTAGCAAATAAGTTGTATTTCCCTAAAATTTGTGTTTTCCTGTGTTAGATGAAATAATTATTAAAAATATAGTGTTGGTGCGAAATAAATTAATGATTATCTTGTTGGTTTGTATTTAAGAACAAGTTTACACAATAGGCTATCTGTGCTCTGCCCACCACGATTATCAAACCAGGTTTCTAGCGTTGCAGACATATATTAGCAGTTATAATACCCTGTATCTTCATGTTGCACAAAATGTTGGTTGAAAATACGGTTTTGATAAAAAAAAATAGAACCACCTGGCCATGCCGGGCCTCAGTGGTTATAAGCAACATTTTATATATTTCATATATGTTCATAGTTTCCTAATTATGAATTCATCTGATACCTGAAGGAAACATCAGTTAAATTTATAATTAGAAAACTATGAACATATATGAAATATATAAAATGTTGCTTATAACCACTGAGGCCCGGCATGGCCAGGTGGTTAAGGTACTCGACGCGTAATTCGAGGGTCGCGGGTTCGAATCCCCGTCACACCAAACATGCTCGCCCTTTCAGCTGTGCGGGCGTTATAATGTTACGGTCAATCCCACTACTCGTTGGTAAAAGATTAGCCCTAACAGTTGGCGGTGGGTAGGGATGGCTAGCGCAGATAGCTCTCGTGTAGCTTTGCGCGAAATTCGAAACAAACCAAACTTAACCGCTGTAGGAACTTGGGTAAGATACAATGTGCAGACTTAACCGCTGTAGGAACTTGGGTAAGATACAATGTGCAGAACTCTTTAGAAAATTCACCAATAAAAAACATTAGAAATTGTTCAATAGAACGATGTGTTAAGTTCGTTAATCTCATGGGTCAGCCTCAAGGAGTTTTGGACTTAGCAGTTACTTCTTCTGTATGTCTCTCGTGGCGAGGATCTTTAAGCGGCTATATTGTTAGCCTTGCCTTAAGGCTACCTCTGACTGTATATACTTTTTTACAGAGGACATGGTATACATTCTTCGTTCTTATAATTACAATATTTCTAAACTAAATGATCTAGCCAAATTTATTTTTGTCGAGTCTAGAATCTCACGCTAAGCGAGTATTCTTTCAACTTAAGTAAACGATTAAGGCTATAGCTACCGCTCATAAAGTAGATGATTTTAACTGCTTTAATCCTAACAACCACGGAGTTTATAAGCTTTTAGTTTATTTACTTGTAGACAGTTGTGTACGACTTAAGACATGTTTTTATTTCGAGCTGAGTCAAAATGCTGTGACCATAAAGCCGAGGACCGATCTGCTGTTTACAAAACAAAGAGTGCCTTTGATACAGAAGGAGGAATTAGAGAAACAGTATAAACGCTTGAAAATAGTTAACGTTAAACCATGAATTAACTAGATAGTTACTTTAGTTGTGAAAAGTTTTACACTTATTTCGTTAAAATGGTGGAAAATGAATTTCGTTTCGCCAGTGACGGTGTAGAGTTAACAACTAGGAAAGAAAACTTGTTCATTCTCGTCTTAACATCTATACCTTCATATTATAGTAGAATCCCAATATTGGATTAAAAACTAGTTCTAATTTAAGTTTAAGAACTAAGTAATTTCGAAAGAAAAGGGTATACGAAGATATCTAATTACTACACAAAACCATCTTCCACCATGCCTCCAACAGCACAATGGTATGTCTGTGGACTTAACGTTAACAACCAGATTTCGATACCCTTTATAGGCAGAACACGGATAGTTCATTGTGTAGCTTTGTACTTAATTACAAAACAAACCATCTTCTTCGCCTTAAGCCATATTAAACAAAAAGAAACTCCATTTGTTTTAAATATGTCACCTCTCTAATTTGGCTGCAACCATTTCGTGAAACTGCAATTTTTTTATATTATTTGGTCTGGATTTTCTAACCTGACGAGACAGGATATGTTTTCATCTGGTTCAACTATTGGAAAATTACTTGGTGAAATAACGTGTACTTAATTCTCCTACAAGTAGGAAGACAAACATCATGACTTGGAAAATTTTGTTTATTTGCAGACAGAAAATTTGGAACATGGTTTGTATATCTTTTCTGTATGTTATCAACTCTCTTGATGAAATTTTGTATTTTGTTTTAACATAAGCTACAATACTGGCGTAGAAAAGTATATTGGTTTATAGCCAGAAAACCCGTAAAAATTTAAAGTTTTTTTTTATATTATATCTATCAGTAACTTCAAGTCCTGATGGAATAGTAAATATTTAATTTGCTTTATTTGTAACCATGGTTCAAATAATGGTTTAAAGTATTTCATATGAATGACCTGAAAGAATGACTTCTAAAATATTCTATTTTTCATAGCTTAAGATCCCGAAGGTGCGATTAAGATGGCTTTATTTTTTATGTAGATAGAAGACTTAAAGAAGTATTTTAAAAGTCTTTCTTTATTTGTATGTAACCACAATGGTTGAAGACTGTCTTAAATAGTTCCTTTTTTATGCTGATCAGTTGAAGAAACTGATTAGAAGGTCTTCATTGTTTATTAGTAGAAATTCCAAAAAAATGATTTCAATTTGTTTTTTACCTAACAGTGATCAGAAGGAATTTTAAAAATTTTACATTTGTTTATGGCCAAAAACTAAAAAAATAAATAAAAAATAATAATTATACAATATTGTTTGTTCGTTCGTTTGTTTCAGAATTTCACGCAAAGCTACAGGAGGGATATCTGTGCTATCCGTCCTTAATTTAGTAGTGTAACAGCAGAGGGAAGGCAGCTAGTCATCACCACCCACCGGCAACTTTTGAGATACTTTTTTACTAACGAATAATGAGATTGACCGTAACAGTGTAAGATCCCTCTGAGTAATTTTAACACAAAAAAAAAAAAACAAATTTCAAAGGTAAATGTTAAAGATTTTAGCAGGCTTTCAAAGGAGGTTCAAGGTATACGTTATCTTAAAGGTTTTTCCAAGAAATTCTTTGTGGTGCATTTCTATATTATATAATAATAACGTAGTTTAACACTTTTCAAATAAAGCAAAAACTCTACTTAGATGGAATTTCTTCGAAGTTATTTGCAGAAAGTAACACAGATATTGATTGCAAATGACAAGACAGTGGCACGATACGGAAGGTGTTTCACGATAAATGCACTCTTTACGTGGAGCATGCACAAGCCAAATAGAACTACTACGTTGCCAATACAACCAGTTTGCAGATATAAATCATGAATGTCAATTCCCACTGTTACATAAGCAATACAGTCGTGATAACACTAGATCGAACGAAATTTATAGTTGCGGATAAAAAGTGTTTTATTCTACTGGATAGCAAGACACGTAATCGGGAATAGAAGTGGAAGTGGAAATAATTACGAACCTTTATTTCTTTACTTTTAAAAAAACAACAACAAAAAAATGGGGGGGGGGTCTGTAATTCTGTTTTATAATAAACTTCCCTTAAACAGACTGTCATTTGTATTTGGGTGTAACATCAGTTTAGTTTATGGAAGAAGTTATATTTTAAAGTTGTATAACCATGTGATTATATCATTAGATAAACTACAAAACAAAGTGTACGAAGTAATGTGTAATTTCATAAGTTATGTAAGATATTATGAAGACGGGTACAATAGGTTAATGCTGTTAATACGAGTGTGAAAACTGAGAGTGAAAGCCGTTCGGCACAACAGAAAGGTGACAGATAAAAAATTACAGTAAAAAAAGTCAAAGATGTGCGAGACTTTTCTTCCTATAAGTAATATTTCTTACAACTTTGAGATTTTGGTCTGTTACTTTTATCAGAGACCTTCGATTTTTTAAGAGCATAAACTAGTCAAAGACTGACTATGTAGAACTAAAAAGGAAAACATATCATCATGGGTAAGATTTTCATATTTTCACTCTCCGTCTTACAGCTTAGTCAAGAAAGTTGGGATATGTAATATTAGTTTCTAATTATTTTTAAAAAGACCCTAGCATACATCACAGTTATCTGCTTACAGTTAGCTGTAACCTGTCTACATGGTGGCTCGTAACTTTGTTTGTTTGTTTTGGAATTTCGCACAAAGCTACTCGAGGGCTATCTGTGCTAGCCGTCCCTAATTTAGCAGTGTAAGACTAGAGGGAAGGCAGCTAGTCATCACCACCCACTGCTAACTCTTGGGCTACTCTTTTACCAACGAATAGTGGGATTGACCATAACATTATAACGCCCCCACGGCTGAAAGGGCGAGCATGTTTGGCGCGATGGGGATGCGAACCCGTGACCCTCAGATTACGAGTCGCACGCCTTAACACGCTTGGCCATGCCGGGCCGGCCCGTAAGTCCCTACCCATCCATATATCTTATGTATCCAGTGTATTTATGGGCTGTCACTAGTATTCTTGCGCTCATGTACCCACGTATTTGTCACAATACGCTCTTCAAGTGTAAATGGGCTTACATTGGCCATATTTCTCTGAAAAAAAAAATTATAATACATGCGTAATTGAATATAACATAATACGATATGGATGTGTAGGGACTTACGGGCTACCCTGTACACTAAATGTCAACACGAAGTGCGATTGTGTAATAGTGAAAGATATGGTTGTGTGTTTAGTAGTTTTTTATTATATTTTGAGGTTAATTATGTTGCAAATGTTATAGCAACAAAAATAACCTTTTAGAGTTTATTCGGAATCAAGCACAAAGCAACACAGTGGGCTATTTGTGCTTTGTCACCCACCAGTATCGAAATCTTGCAGCGTGCGTCTGCACGCATGCCGCTGTGCCACTATGAGGCAACTATAGAGACACTTAACGTTATATAACAGTGAAACAATGAATAATTACAATTACATGGCGACTTAATAGCACAAAACATTATCACAGAAAATGTAAAGGAAAGGCGTATAAGGTGCATAATTTACTACTACTTTGTATGGGAATCCTTTGAGTTACGCAGAACATTACACCTCATTGTCATATTATCAATATATTTTAGCGGAATACTATTCTAAATGTTCTGCATTACTTCTCACAAGTTGATCTGATCGTTTTTCGGCTCAACAAGATCACAAACCAATACACTCCCAAGAATGTTCATAATCAGAATTGTGTGCAGGCCAAGATATAGTCGTAAGTATTCAGTTGGTCACTGAACCGTTAATACATCGTCTTACGACTATTACTTTCTACATAAGACCATTGTCTTTCTGGTGAATAAAATTCTGGTTAAATATTCATGTTTCTGAGAGAATAACGTAGTGGATAAGAACCTGCCTGCACCTGTCGGCTTTCATGGTACCACCAGTTTTACATAGATCATCGATAACGTTAGTTGAGATGCAGTTCCAAACAGTTAGTCATCCTCTACCATGCTTCTGTATAGGTGTTATATAACAGTATGTAACAAAATTTTTACTTTTTCTTCTTCCTGGGCAGAAGGTGTTATTTACCAGTTGCTTATGCCAAAAGTAAATGGAAAATACCTATTTTTCTCTTCAAACTTTGCTTTTGTAACCTGGGTAATGAAATTTTCAAATTTACCCATTTTTCAGAACATTCCAAGTAGGTTCAGTGCTGAGTAGCTGATAGAAAATTTTCTCGAACATACAAGAATTTTAAAGAACATTCTAGAATGTGAGATTTGTTAGATGAAAGTGTGCAAGTCGCAAGCGAGAGGAAGCGTCACCGACATGTTTCAAGCTTCTTCACTTGTCAAGATGGGCTCTGCTTCTGCCACAATGTATCCGGTCTGTGCGAGGCAATTGTAATTGCCTGTAATCCGAATGAGTGGTGCCTCTTCATTGATAGCTCATCCAGAAGCCTCAAAGCTGTGCTGCTCCATAACGGTAATAAGTATCCGTCTCTTCAGCTGGCTCATTCGGTGCACCTCAAAGAGGAATACAACAGCATCAAGACCTTGCTAGAAGCCTTGAAGTATGATGAGTATGGCTGGGAGGTTATCGGAGACTTCTAAATGGTGGCATTCCTAACGGGTCTCCAATAAGGCTTTACCAAGTTTTCCTGTTATCTTTGGTTTTGGGACAGCAGGGACACTGCAGTGCGCTACAACAGGAAGCACTGGCCACAACGGACCGAGTTATCTGTGGAGAGGCACAATGTCAAGTGTGAGCCACTAGTGGACCTCCAGAAGGTGTTATTCCCACCTTTGGACATAAAATTGGGTCTTATGAAACTATTTGTTACAGGTCTTGATAAGGTGTCTGCAGCCTTCAAGTACCTTCGAGACAAGGCTGTGCCAAGGCTGGTGTCTTCGTTGGACCACAAGTAAAGAATATCCTGGAGTGCACAGAATTCCCCAAGAAGCCCAGTAAAAAGGGGAGAAAAGCTTGGGGTAGCTTTGTTGCAGTGGTTCGGGACTTCTTGGGCAATCACAAGGCCGAAAATTATGTGGAAATGGTTGAGGCTCTGTGAAGAACTACGGCAAAATGGGTTGCAGGATGTTCCTGAAAGTCCATATCTTTGACGCTCATCTTGATAAATTCAAGGAGAATATGGGAGCATACTCAGAGGAGCAAGGCTAACGTTTCCACCAAGATATACTGAACTTTGAACGCCGCTATCAAGCAGCGTATATTGAAAACATGATGGGAGACTATATTTGGGGGCTGATACGTGAAAGTGATTTACATTACAATCGCAAATCTCGAAAATCTACTCACTTCTAAACATTTTGTTCATTTTAGTATAAATACATGTAAATCTTGATTCATATGTTGTTTTATTCAGACCTTATGTAAATGAAAATGTGCAAATTTACCCGTTTTTACATAGAAAATAGGTTAATTTCTAAATTTCACTACCCAGGTCACAAAAGCAAAGTTCGAAGGGAATAATGTCCATTTTTGTACTCTTACAACATAAGCAATTAAGAAATAACGCATACTATCCAGGAACAAAATTTGTGTTACGTAGTGTGAGAACTATGATAACATGTTCCACTATTTTCAAAAGATAAAATCGTTGTTTCGATTCCTTCCTTCTTAGCAGAGATTTTCGAGTATGTAACTTCCGCCGATACTACTACATGCTAATGTGTACCTTATTGTTCTAAGTAGTATTTATATCTGTGTAGCAAAGTCGTTGGTATTTTCTGTAGTCGAACATTGTCTATATTATAATTAACAGTCCCAATTTCATTTCCTCCATTTAAAATACTGCACACACGTTCTTAAAAATAGTTTTGCAGCAATTTCTCGGATGGAGTTTTCTTGAAGAGCAGAACTTTGATTTCTGCATGATTCTAATGAGATATTTCAGTCCTGGCCATAATGACTACAATACATTACTACTACTGGGCATAGTAAAATTTTCTGTACTTTATAGGCTTTATATTTGTGTGGCACTTTATGATGAATTGGATGACACCCAATTATAAAACAAATACCATCACGATATTATATTTTAGTGCAGTTTATTTTCGCGCGATAAAAAGATGGCGTAGAGTCTTGATTTAAACGTAAGATTAACTACGCTAATGCAAGCTTTAATACGAAAAAAAACAAACAAGTACGTTAAATTTATACGAATCCTCTTGTGAGTTGGTGGAAAGTTTACGAACTCGTAAAGCTAAAAGCCGGGGTTTAGATTATCTGCGATGGACAGAGTAGAGGTAGAAACAGCCACTGCATAGCTTTTCATTAAGAAAACAACAATTTTCATCAAACTTGAAATTTAGCGTCGCAACAACCGTTGTGGTGCTACGTATGGTAATTCTAATAAATGTTTGTTTGTTTTTGAATTTCGCGCAAAGCTACTCGAGAACAATCTGTGCTAGCCGTCCCTAATTTAGCAGTGTAAAACTAGAGGGAAGGCAGCTAATCATCACCACCCACCGCCAACTCTTGGGCTACTCTTTTACCAACGAATAGTGGGATTGATCGTACATTATAACGCCCCACCGCTGAAAGGGCAAGCATGTTTGGTGCGATCGGGATTCGAACCCGCGAACCTAGGATTACGAGTCGAATGCCTTAACACGCTTGGCCATGCGGGCCAAATTCCTAATAAATATAAACATTTGAAATGTCTTCATCATTTATATTAGAATACATTCAGAGTAGTGGACGTTGCAGCTTTTTGAAAGTTTGCCTGATTCAAGGTAATTGTTGACAAATTCAAGTATTATCTTCGTAGTAAAGTATAAGTACAATGTTATATTTTATTCTAGTGTGGCCGAGCTACGGGTTATCATGTCGGGCTGAGTACTGCAACGTCTGGGACTCCAGACATGACACTACTCTATGGGAATGTTATAAATACTGACAGTCAATTCCATTCTTCAATTTAAAGAGCAAAACAAATATCTTGTGGCGTAGCTGTTGCTAGCTGGTTGTCTTTACTGTGGTCTGTAATTCAAAATTATATATACTACACTCTTTCTTTTAAGGTCTTTAACCTATATCACACAAATTAATAAGTGAACTGAAAATCACAGCTAAAAAATTCGTTAAAATCACTAACCATATGAGGCAAATAACAGAAAGCATAGTAAGAGAGATAAAATCGCTTATTTCCCCAGATCATGTTTGTTGTACAAGAACTGATACTTATCCAAACATAACCAGATCCAATCAGTTACTTAGGAAACTTAGTACTGTCTAGTTTTGTTATACTTCCAGAGAGAAAATAGGTGCCATTACTTACTTTAAACCCACATTTTCGGTTATTATTTCATAGCTCTTTTGCAATATTATTATTTTTTCTTTTCGATATGTCATACGTTATAAATCGTTCGGATATTCTACCTATTCTTCTCAACTTGGAAGAGCATATTGTGCTTTTCAGTAAACATGGGCATCAGTGGGGAAAAATGATATATGACAATAACGTAACGGGTGAGTTTGCGAACTATTGTGTGCTACAAGCCACAATCGTAATTCTGTTAAGATCAGATCAGCAAACTTTTCTATGACTGTTTATCACGATCTAATCTTGTATTTTATAAAACAAACACGTGATAAAAAAATCACAAAATCCTTGCAGTCTGTTCAAGGTTTATCTTAATCAATAATATGTTTTTTTTTTTTTCTGTTTTCCAACCTTCACAGTCACCTCCTACGTGCGGTGTCTAAACGTGACTAATGTTAATAGCGATGTTTACTTTCTACAGTGGACGTGTCAGAGGTAATTTTATAAATTGCGTTTTTTTTTAAGTGTTTGTGATAATCGCAATTCGCCCTATCCATGTAATTTGCAAAATTGTTTAGCAGTAATATTTTAGTTTCAATTTCCAGTTAGTAAAGGACACATGAATAAATAATAGCGTTTTAATTCCTGTAAGTGTCCTCCATCAGGATTTCTTCTCTTACGATAAAAAGTTTCGTTTATTTGGACTTAAACAAATATTCTCTTAAAATCGATTGTTGACAGGGTTGTTAAAAATATGCATGCGAATAAAATTTAAGTTTTTTTTTCATTATTTAGATTTAGAATTTTGAAAACAGTGGAATTTTTATCTTAACTGAAAGACGCATATGTTGCAATTATATTAAATTTAGTTTACTCATTTAAGATTCTTCCAGTAATACATCGTTATGTCTGCGGACTTGCAGGAACCAGGTTTTGATACTCGTGATAAGCAGAACACAGATAGCCCATTGCGTAGAATACAAACAGCCAACAATTTGCTTGGTTCAACTACAAACAGCCAACAATCAACCTACACAGCTATCTGAACACAGCCCATTTAATAGTGAAATAATTACCTACAGGAAAACATCTATTGCAGCACTTACCCATAATTCCTGTGCCGCCTTTTATTGATGGAATAGTGAGTTGCGATAATATTTTAAGGAGTCAAAGTGCCAAATTCATTTGCCTTCCTCTATCCACATTATTCAATAAGATTCTGCGAATGATATTCAAGCCAGGATAAAAGAACATATATTACAACTTCTTTTTTCCACTGGGATAGACATTATAACATTATATCAAATTTAATGTTTTTTGTGAGAAAAATATGTTTGAGAATACTAAACTGTAACCTTAGAAATATATAAAGCCTCTCAGCGGCACAGCGGTACGTCTGCGAATTCGCACCGCTAGAAACAGGGTTTTGATACCCCTGGCGGGCAGAGCACAGATAGCCCATTGTGTGTCTTTGTGCTTTATTCTTAACAAACAAACATAAAATACATAGGACAAAAGTTTTGAGTAAAAAAAGACTTATTCACAATGACAAAAACTGTAAATGCAGTTATTGGGTAAACAAGAATTATTATTCGACTTGGCGTAAACAATTTCACACATTGTGTGTACCAAGACACTATTAATAACAATTTCTTGTAATGTTTACGTATGCAGACAATGGTTTTAGGTTGAGAACTCCTTAATACAGACATTGCACTTTTTATTGGCTCCTACAAAATCAAAAGAAGGGCACAACACCTGAATGTCTGTTTTACTCTCCGAGCGTTATTATATTTGAAGTATCGTCTACATCAATTGTAATTAATTTAATGTTGTGAACTTTGGTTTAATATTGATGTTTGTTTTAGTTAAATAAATATAGATTTGAAAACTTGTACTGTATATTTGCAATGTGAAATTCCCTTAATTTGTAGGAGATTCTCGAGCGTAAGAATCGACAGCGTAAGTACATGTGTTAAAGGCCAGTATTGTTGCCAACTGAAATTTCGAGAATCTCGCTTAATGATTATAAAAGGTAGCCATCTCAACCTGCGGAGAGACAGTACAATATTGTTGGTTTACTACAGTTAGTATACGCGTACTATAGATCTTGGAACCTATAACGGTGATTAACGCTTACTAAGCGGGAAATTACATGATATTTTATCAGGCACGTTTATAGATTTCGAACATTATAAACCGTTTAACTTTAGTGAATTAACTTCGGAGATTAGTATTTCTACGAAAATATTATATAACTTCTGCTGTGAAATACTCGACGTTTAGCTAATTCCATTATTAAGTGAACTGTACCAATATCAACTCGAAATTAATTCGCTCATTGTGAACCCTCGATAAGATATCAAGAAATTTCCAGGTTTGAAAGGAGACTTTATATTATTTGTAAAACGTTTGTAAATAAATTACGGTTTGTATTAACTATTTGTAATAACCGTTATTATAATTTGTATTTGTGTTTCAATCTTGTTAGCAAACATAATAAATTTAATGCATCTCGACAGTTAGTTAACTTCTAAATTTAAATTTAACTCAGTTTCAGGCTATTTTAAATAGTAATACGTAATCTAATATATTGGAAACTCGTCCGAAATAAACTATAGTACATGTCATGATTGAAATATAGAGGAATGGATAGATCAAAATTCGTAACTTTGTTTTAACCTTTAACCCCTGTAAAATTGCAAAAAAAAGGTATAAATATATACCTATTTCATTTGGATTGGTAATAATAGAGAACAACAGGCCAAATATGTTTCAACATGTGACTTTCATTCCCTAAGATCAGAGCGGAGGCCTAAGTCAAAAACATTAAAAACATGTAAGTGTATTGGATCAAGGTATCCCCAAGTTTTAAGATGACAGGCTAAGAAATGAAATAGTGCCGTAAATTATATTTGTTCGAAAGAATAAATAGGAAATGCACTATGCCTTACACTTTTGAGGGAGAGGCATAAATATTTTTATCTGTAGTTTTCGCTAGAAAAGTTGTGTTCGAAAACGTCTGTGTAACAACTCTGAAATATCATGGAAATATTTTTGATTTAGATTATCAAAAACATCAGACTTGCATAAATTACAAGCAAAATAAACAACATTTTTAGAAACATATTCCGGAATGCATAACAATGACTGCTGAAGAAATAACGATCTGTAATTGGTTTGAGAGGGTAACTTGTTGGTACGGCTTTTGGAAAAAATCGTAATATAAAGATTAAGGTGTTATATGTTACCAGCGATTTTGTATATAATGTAATAGAAGACGTGTGAAAGTCATTAATAAAAATAAAACAAACAAAGCAACATGTTTATTGATTATCGAGATATTGTTTTTGATAGTCATAAAAAATTTAATTCGTTACTCACCTGGCGGCGGGTGTGATAATTAAATGTTATCACGTGAAAGATGCAAAAACCGTTGACAATGTTCAGTTATAATTATCATGGCAGTTTCTTTTTGTTTTCAATGTATTAAATATTTTGACTCGAAAATCCAACTAATGTTTTAGAGATATATAAAAAACCAGTCTGTTTCTGAACTGAAATATATTGAATTGTCTTTTGATTTCTGTTATGGTGGTGGTGACGAGTATCCACATTTTTACACGTAACGTTCTAGGTGGTTTAACCTTAGTGTTAGAATCAGCTGAAATAGTTGTTGTAATAAACTTAAATACAGAGCGTAATTTATTCTACCACACATTAATTTGCATCCAGAAAAAAATATTTTACGTATGTAATGTGTTTGTATTTGGAAATATGTGAGAAACTGCACACAGTATTCAATATAAATAGTTTACAGCACATGATAGCCACTCCATTCTTAACATAGTTGCTGACAATGCTGTAGAACAACTGTTCTGATGTCTTAGTGTGGGACTATCTGTAATCTGACTAATCGGAAACTGCCTCACCATATAAGGAGAGCCAGTAAGGAAATGGTTCATGAGAAACGTGTAACAGCTGAGACTTCACACGGTGAAAATTATTCCAGGTAGACCGGTTGAAACTAAACTACATGGATAAGTCAATAATATAGGTTTAGTAAGTTGATACTGTTAATAACAAACCCAATTAAAGAAGAAAACACGGACACTATGAGTACCACCAATCATACCATTATGTACTTCCTGCAAGATAGGAGAGCGTCCATGTAATCTAAAGGGTAGTAAGAAATGATATTGTCTCAATGAAGTTACAATAAATATGCAACTAAATGGAAACCTTTCTGAGAAGAGGCAACTAAAATATAAGGCTTAAATAGATAAAGGAAACGAAACAGTGGGAAGAGCTGACCCTTCGGAGGGTAGTATTTACAATGAAACAGTGGAAGGAACAGGCACGATAGAAGGCAATGTTTACCAATGAAACAATGGAAAAAAGAGGGAAAACCGAGTGTGTTCTTTACCATTAAAACAGTGGAAGAAGCAGGCCCGACAGAGGGTATTTGTTTATTTATGAAACATTTGGAGAAACAGGCCTAACAGAGGGTATTCACTAATTAAACAGTGAGAGAACCAGGCCTAGCAGAGGGTAATGTTTACCAATGAGCTAATATTTGAGCTGTTGGTAGTAATCAATGACATCATTTAAAGAATAAAACTAGACAGTACCACTAACAAAGTACAACAGTTATAAAAACAAACTGTGCGTGGGGGGGGAGCTAATGAAACTGTGGGGGTACCATTTCCTTCAATAGCGTTATAGACTTCGTGAAAATGTATGATGCATACAGTATAAAAGTACAAAAGATTCTAACAGACTATAACATATGATTAGAGACGCACGTGCTGATCAGGAGTTTGTGTTTAAGAAACTGGATAATGATTTTAAATATACGACCAACATCATAAACACCTACCAGTAGAGGAATAATGAACATGCAATACTGTATAAACCTGCCTAGAACTCACGTTTGAGGACCATTAGGCAATTTGACCCTATGTGGATACAGAAGTCTGATTTGATATAACAAAGCACACTGTCCTTGATCCAAGCATTGATCAAGTCATTCTTTCTAATTTGATATCTATAAGTTCTATAAATACTGGAAATTATACATTTATTAAGAAAAATCTTCAGAACGGGTACAAACAGTGTGTAATAAATGTGCAAGTGGTAGTGTCGGGTTGCTAACACATAAACTATGTGTAAACAATAATGGGAAACTAGACTGCCCTAATATTTATTAGAATATTACTTATTCCCTGTAATTTCTTCCACAATCAAATTTGAGTTTAGTGAAATATCTATTAGAGAATTATTCATCGCTTACCATTATAAAGCACATTTACTGAAATATATAACAGGTGATTATTAATCAGAACCAATAGAAAACAAGTTTAGCGGAAACCTAATACAGGATTCTTTATGAATATCCAATAAAACATCTGATGGAATATGTAATAGGATATCATTCGTCGGCCATCAATAGGAAGGAAGTTCAGTGAAAGGCCAAATATAAAATCATTCTCAATTTCCAATTACCCTTTACTGGGGTATAAAACTAAAAACTTTGAAAGGTATGATGTGTTATCAAAAGTGTGAAACTTCACTCTGTGAACTTCAATGGAAAATTCACGCAAATGTTCTCAATACATGAAGATGATCCTATACACGTATTTGTAGTGTTTACTAATTTCTTATATTTGTTTATTATTACTGGTTGCATAACTGTGCAGATTTAAAGCAATGTTATCACCTATGTGAATCTTTAGGTAGTGCATCAGCACTACGACATGTTCAGAAAGCAATATTACTCCAGAAATTGACTCCGAAAGCACTACATGGTGTTCTAGAGTGCAATATTGCTGTAGAAGTTGACCCATATAGCGAAACTGATAACAAACTGCTAGTTCTAACCATCAGATACATTCACATATATTCAATTTCATTTAAAACGGTTTAAAATGGTCATCTAAATAAGACCTTATGTACTTGACCATTTTAAACTTTTCATCTTAGTTTTGATGTGACTAAATTTATGGGAGAGTAACTTTATTTTAATATAAGTGCTCCAAGGACATCTTTATTTTGTTAATTTTAGCGCAAAGCTACACAATAGTCTATTTGCGCTTTAGCCACCACGAGGTTTCGAATCACAAAGTTTAGCGTTGTAAATCCGTAAACTTACTGTTGACCCACTAGAGGACGATAACATTGACTCAATGTAAAATATTTATGAAATATATTTTGTTTAATGAAGCACAACACGAATAAAAATAAATTAGTAGTTAACCTCATTTTATACGTATAAAATCAGACTTACATTAATTTTGACTGTTTAATGTGACTTGAAGGATAGTTACAATATGTATAATAATACAGAGCTATGATATTTCCACGCTATTTTCAAAAACCTTGTAACGTTATAATAGGCCGTTTCGTGGCTCCTTTGGAAGCTGTAAGCCCTCTTACCTGCGTATGTAGATGCAATATATCATTAAGATTCAAGTATGTCCAGATTAATAAGATACATATTTTAAGCGAAATAATTCTACGATGAACAAGCATATGAATCGGAAATGGAGCAACTGCCCTCCATCTTCCCGAGGGATGGTTTATCCCTAAAGCCCACATTAGAGAACTTGAGACTTTTGACACACTGGAGTACATAAGTGGATCGTAGCTTTAAACTTTCACCTTTAATAATTTTCAGGTTAAACCCTAAGTTTCGTGAAATAATATTAGATAAAAATAATTTATTTACACTTAAATGAGGATCGTGTTTCGTTAAAAGCGATGAATACAAGAATTATTCGCTGCTTGAACTTCAAACACTTTAAAATGTAACTAGAAGTAGTGATGTATATTATAATTTATTTTTCAATGTTTTGATATTTGTTCTCTAGAAGAGACGCCTCCCAGTAACACAACAGTGTGACTACTGACTTACAATATTATAAATCGGATTTCGATACCCCTGATGTGCCCACCACTGTGTAGCTTCGTGTTTAACTTCAAACAAACAAACAATATGTTTATTAGCCTTTTTCGTGCATTTCAGGCGTTTCCTTAATTTTTCTAACTAATTAAATTAAATTATGTTAAAGCAAAATCGTTACATTTATGGAATAATTTAAATTTGTTTCAGCCTGGTTCGTTCTTGTAAATTTTGCCCTGTTTGAAAGGCGTACAACACACAACACAGGGACAGATAGTACATTCATATTTTTTTTTTGGCCAGGCATGGCCAAGCGCGATAAGGCTTGCGACTGGTAATCTGAGGGTCGCGGGTTAGCACCCCTGTCGTGCCAAACATGCTCGCTCTTTCAGCTGTGGTGGCGTTATTATTTTACGGTCAATCCCACTATTCGTTGGTAAAAGAGTAGCCCAAGAGTTGGCGGTGGGTGGTGATGACTAGCTGCCTTCCCTCTAGTCTTACACTGATAAATTAGGGACGGCTAGCACAGATAGCCCTCGAGTAGCTTTGTCCGAAATTAAAGAAAAAAAGGTTATTTCTTTAGTGTCAGCAATGCAATAAAGGCATTAAGCACAACTCACTTTTTATATAAGTATAGTACAGCTCGTAAAAGATGAGTATTTTATTGATCGCAACGTCAAATGCAATTTACGGTTTTATACGTTATTATTCGCATGCTCCACATTCAATAATTCACTCTCAGCATGTCTGATAATGAACGTCAGATCTGTACTTCTGACGCATCAGATACGTAACTCAATTTCAATACATCAACGTTGATCATTTAAATAGCATGTAAGTGTGTTTTTACGATAGTGTTCCCCTTCCCTTACACTTATAGATAGTATATTATGTAGCTATTTTTTTTTCAAAGAAACAAACCCTAACATTTAAGTACTATTCAACACTTACAGTTCATAAAGCTATTTGTAGGATAAACAATAAATCTACACTAGGAGTGTAGAAATGTTACGCGAAACTAGTTTATATGTTATGTATTTTTACAGTGATGGGGTTAAGATTTAGAAAGTAGGTTTTAATTTCATTAGTGGCGCAAATAAACCTTAATAGTTCAGTGAAGTGTAAATGATAGTAATAAATGTAGTATATATTCATTCCAATCGTGCAGTAATGTACGTTTCCATGTTGTGTTTGACTTCCTCAATCTAAATCAATAATTTAGATATAGATTAACCTGTTATATTTTAATTAACTGGAAAGGCATGTGATGTTGGTATTATCAACTTTATCAAACGCAAGTCTTCTTTAAATATAATAAAAATAATACCAAAAAAGGAATAAACCAAATAAAAAACATCAAAAACATGCTGTTGTTTTTATTTGATTTATTCGTTGTTTGTTATTATTTTTTATTATAGTTGTTACATGTAGCAGGCCTTCCTGTGATAAGTATTTGTTTTAGAATTTCGTCCAAAGCTACACGAGGGCTATCTGCGCTAGCCGTCCATAATTTTGTAGTGTAAGACTAGGTGGAAGGCAGCTAGGCATCACCACCCACCGGCAATTTTGGGACTACTCTTTTACCAACGAATAGTGGAATTGACCGTAACTTTAGAACGCCCACACGGTTGAAAGAGCGAGCATGTTTGGTGTGATGGGGATTCGAAACCGCCATCCTCAGATTACGAATCAAGCGCCCTGACCCTGGCCACTCCTGAACTTTTCTCGTGTGAATCTCTTGTAAGCACACCGTCCACTTACTCTTGACCAGCCTATAAAGGCGTTTTGCGAAAGCAAATATATTTCTTCACGATCCACTTTGAATCCAAGTTAACAATTTCATACCTCCTTATAAGTGCAAATATTGCACAATCCCACATTGTGCAATATGCATTAAGATATATGTCAACATGAAAGGATCGTAAGAGAAAAGAGTTACGAATTTTCAAGTTAGACGAACTTAGAATCATAAAGCCATTCCTGATGAAAAAAGCAAATAATCTTGACAGTATCAGTTGATGACGGACGTCTGTTCAGTGTTAATTAAAGTAAAAAGAGAAAACAACTCAGCAGTTAAGAGTTATATCTGGATGTTAAAAATTCAAATGATCAATGTTAAAAGCAATTCTCTTGCTTTCTCAGCCGTGGGGGCGTGTAGTCTTCTTGTAGTTTTGCGCGAAATTCAAACCAAACCAATATTAAAAATGCAGAGAAAGCGAGGCTTAAAACGGAGATAATCCTCACTACAATTCTAATAAACTCCAGTGCCCAGTGCAGTTGAAACTGGTAAGTTTGCTGTTTTCTGTCAGTTGGAGCTCATCACAGCAACACGTATAATAAAACAGGGTCGGTCAGTTAAGCACTAAATCACAGTTTTTTTTAAAAAAACTCTTTTTCTAATTCATTGTTATCTTGATGCGAATTCTGCACTTGGTCTCCCTTTGATGTTTCGCCTTTTTTGTTAATAACTTTGGTTTCATCATTTGTTTCCTTTGCTCAATTCTATTGATACTTGTAATACCCATGCACACCAGCCTCAGGAATACTCTAAGCCTTTCATATTTATTTCTAAATGGATTAGGTTCTCCATTTTTGTTAGTTCCCCTCCTATTTCTTCGTCGGGAATTCTTTAAGGCCATTCAACTCTTTACATTTGTTGTGGATACCGTCTGTCAAATTCATCCAGTGTTTGGATGAAAGCATTAGTGCTAAACCAGCTAGGTTAAGTACATCCTTATTCGTTGCTAAGTAAACATTTCTAAGTTGCTAGTGAGACATGTGATTGTTTTCGAATCATTAAATTCTTGAGAGACTGTTTTTGGCATCTCTTTAACCATCTCCCTCTTATCTTCAGAATTACTAGAAGCCAACAAATCGTTTGTATTTCTCTCGAGCTGAGATGCTGTTTTTTTCGGCGTCACATTTTTTGTCGTCTTTACCCATTAAATTTTTTACCTCCAGGGTTATTTTGTCTCCCTACGAATTTTTCGTAACTGTTAAACTTTGTGTAAATAATGGTATACCAACCGCATACTACAAATTTCTCGACCGTTTTATCGATTTGCATTTGCAACTACTGTCTTGCATGTACCATCTGCCAATGTATAATCAGTATTTAAAAAAAGCAAAGCGAAAATACATACACATAGTTTCGTAACTTTATCACGTTATTTTTATTCAAGATCTTGGTGGGTTCTACAAGTTAACATACTGCTATATTATTGTAGCATATAGCATTGCCAAAGAAATATCATCCTAAGCCTATTTGGTCGGGAATAAAAATCAATAATACAATTTAACCCATATTAACTTCAATATTTTACAGCACTTTGAAGGAAACAATATTGAACTATATCCAATACTATTAAGGTTTATGAAAAATGTTTAACTGTTCAGTGTTTAGTAAAATTGAATCTGACACACACACACACACACACATTATTAGTTTAAATATTGAACTAATGGGAGAAACATGTTGATGTTATTTGGATTAGGGTGAACTGCATCTAATGAGTGCCTATTTTCCAAGCTTTGCTATCTTTCTTAACGTTATAGAGATAAATAAAGAGTTTAATAAGGTAGATATAAAGCTGATAAGATTTTGTTTCGAATGGTATTGTACGAAACTGTATATGATTCACAGTAAGAAAATTACAGGATAATTAATAATCAAAAATGAACGTACACAACTAACTACGTAAACATTCTTTGATATTCACAAGTTATCAAAAGTATGACACCCATATAATATATTGCTTAACAGAGAAACTACTAAACTTCATGTATTTTGGTATTTAGGAAAGCTCGCATTGTTACATAACCTTTCAGATTAAAGAACTAACATACATTGCTTTACACTACTGATAGTAAATTATTACTATACTGCTCTGAATGATTCTAAATATCAAATATTTACCAAAATATAAATTTGTTGAAAAAACTATTTTACCTGTAAAAGACTTAATCTGCAAAAAATTCATTGCTCATATCTTTTCCTTCTCTTTAGTCTGAGGTCACCAAAAGCGACACTGCTCACTGAAATACTAGTGTTAACCTATTCTTATTCACCTACTAGATGTATGTTAAAAGTTATATTATAAAAATAAAGTAGTTGAGCCAGTATTTGCTTTAATATTAAAAGTTTTCACTTTTCTTATGTTTATTAGCCACACACTATTATACTCTGGTCTGTCGAACAGCTCTGTGATGTTCCATCTGCGTAAAACACCGAATAGCGTTCGGTAAAGGCATTAAAGCGGTTTTCCATGAAACTAAAACGTGTAACACAACTGAAAGAAGTCTAGGCTATAGTCGGTGATTATTCTCTTCTGTCAATATTTATGCTGTTGAATTTGTTTTAATTGTTTTTTCTCATTCATAAATACAAATAACTCGCTAAAAAATAATTTTAAGGAACAAAATTAACGTATGGATCGAGAAGGAAAACAAATAAAGGTTTTAAATCTTTGGTTAAATGAAGGAAAAAAAAAAAACGAAATTATCACACAGTCTTTCCTGGAACCAAATACTGACGTAGTTTGTATACAGATCAATAAGTTTGCCATTTCACGCTCACACACAAACAAAGAAATAAACAACAACAGAAAACAACAGCTAACCTAACACGACAGTCATATTTACCATCATAGTTTCTAAATAAGGCTTGCGTAAAAATTCGTGTTTTTGAAACTTTATTCAGATAGAGCGAATAATCCAAGCGATTCTGCGTAAAATGTTATCCTCGCTGACGATACCATTTTTACTAGAAAAAGTACGTTAATTGTTTACTGCCATCTAGTGCTCACAAAGCGAAAATATTTCTACCTCTGGAATAATATTTATTATATTTTGACTTAGCTTCGATGAAATTTGTAATCTTCAGTCATTAGGACAAAGAAGATATTGATGTATGATACAGTAAACATATTAGTACAACATCTTCCATGTGGACCACAAGATATCTGCAACTTGTAAAAATAACATAAGAACAGGTGATATTTAATTTAATTCTACAGTTAGTAGATTATATGAAATCTACATTTTAAACCATACATATATATAACCATATTTTAACCATACATATATTTTAAAAAGTTAAGTAATGAAAGGATAACGTGCTTAGGCTGGAGTTTTTTTTTTCTTAATATGCAGTTGATATTATTTTATATATTAGCTGATGGTAAATGAAAAATTACTACAAATTTTAACACTTTAAGCTTAAGAATTTGTATAATTTCAAAGTTACGATACAGTTTAATAAAAATTCCTTATCTGTTCTCCTCACACACAAAGAACTTATATGAAACTGTTGTAACTTCTTTTTATATTTTTATTTATTCACTTCCACGACAGAGTTCCTTCTTGAAGGAGTTAAAACATTAACGACTGAAATATAACAATAAAGTTAGACAGTTTACTGAAATAAATACGTGGTTCATTGTTAGAACAGTTTCGAAACGTTAGATTACATTTGGTGTTAGTTATTTTATCTATACTTCTCATACTTCTGATAACAGTTTATTTATTCTTATCTACTCTTATTGTAATATACACGATCAAATAAAATTTAAACCAACAAATCACATGTGACCATTTATAAAATTTGAAACGCGTGTAGGTCGCGAGATCTGTGTTAACAACTACACAGATTTAATTTAAATTTAAAAAGTACAACATATCTGGGCTGTTTCAAAATCACACAGAATTACTTCTTATTTGTATATACGGCACACGTATCATTGAGGTAATCTTGATGGTAGAAATATAAAATATGGTTAAGATATTGTGCAGAGCTACTTTGCAGACCAAGACTTTCACAAATCAATTTATTTTATATAGATTTATTTTGAAAAGCATAACACATACAAATAAAGGTGAATTAAAATTAAACTACATTCTTCAAAGTACAAATGTGCCGATAAAGTCTGCAAAATATCCCACCATCCCAGTGTTATTGTTATTTTGTTCTGTTCAGTGAGTAAGTTTCAAAATAGTAATGGATTATCGATTATCATTTGAAATAATTTTAAATATAGATTTTTTAATACTTATCTATACTTTTAACAGATGGCACTTACTAAAAGTAAAGATAAAAATTAGACAGTAAGAATTCATAATAACACAGTTATTAATTAATTAATCATATCTAACATTTTAATTACATTTTCGTTTCTTTAATGTAGTTTTATCATAAATGTACCATTTCAAGATAAAACGTGTAACAATAATAAAATATTATTAGGAAATCTATAGATTATTGCAATACGTTGTTGACAATTTCTGAAATGTTTATAAGTTACAGAGAAATACACACTTGTATATAAATAGGCTATGCATCGTTTGGACCTTCTACATATGTCATCATCAGACAAGTAAAAATAACGATGATTTGACACATTACAAAATACATAATAATCTTCTTGTCGTATGCAGTGAAATCAGCAGTAAACTTAACCAAGTATTATTGACTATTTACAAATAATATTTATGGAAGCGAAGAAATAAGATTAAAAACCTTTATTTTGTTTTCATAATAATTATTTTTATTTTGCCTAAACATCATATTTACAGAGTGGTTTATTATATATTTATTTCTAGTTTAAGTTCTGAACTTATTCTTTTACAACTTGTTGGTAGTTTTATTTTTCCTTTCATACTAGGGCCCTGCATAACCAGGTGGTTAAGGCACTCGAACATGCTCGCCCTTTCAGCCGTGGGGCGTTCAAAAGTTACGGTCAATCCCACTATTCGTTGGTAAAAGAGTAACCCAAGAATTTGCGGTGGGTGATGATGACTAGCTACTTTCCATCTAGTCTTACACTGCAAAATTAGGGACGGCTAGCGCAGATAGCTCTCGTGTAGCTTTGGGCGAAATTATAAAACAAACAAACAAACCAATCCCTCATACTAAGGTAGCATTTTAGTTGGAAAAGCTACTTACCTCATACCAAAAATAAAGATTTGTTCTTTAGTGTAAACGTTACACAATAGGTAGATTTCGATCTATTTACCTCCGCTGGAGGTCTAAAAGCACCAAGGAACTAATGAATATGAACGAACACGTTGTTTTCGAGTGCCAAACGTTATCGAATATTTCACGTCAGTGTTAATCGTATTTTCCAGTGTTTTATCACATTTCTAAAACTATTACTTTATTGCAGAAGCTAAGAGAGCAAAACGAAATTTTGATATCACTTATGTACTTCAAGAAACGTCCCACGCTGGTATGCGGTAAGTCTACGAATTTACAACGCTAAAATCAGGGGTTCGATTCTCTCTGTGGACTCGGTAAATAACCCAATGTGGCTTAGCTTTAAGAAAACATACTTTTACACAATTGAATCATTTTCATTGAAATTAGGTCACATTTTGTTATGTCGGTAACCACCGATTATGGGTTTTTCTAAACCAAACGCCGCGTGAGAGTTTTATCGATAGTTCTAGAACCCACGAGAAGTACAACGCTTGTATATAAGCGGTTAACATGTCGCATGTTTTGTCATTTCTGGATAGCATTCGTCTGTGCGTGCAATTTGACATTTTTTTTCTTTCCAATATTAATTATTCTACTCTATAGCAGCAAAAAGTTTTGTAAATGGCCCAGGCGTATCCTGTGATAGTTGTGGTAAATTTGTTGTAAGGAAACAAAGGCAAAACATTACAGAAAAAAACTGATTATGTGTATTTTGGAATAAAATTTGTGCATTAAGACAAATGGACTTCATATAAAGTCTGCATTGTTTGTGTCAAAGAGTTGAGACAATAGAATAATAGTAGAAAAAAGTCTGTGCCTTTGGAATTTTAATAACCTGGGTGTGATCCTAGAAACCACGAAATTGACTGCTTATTTTGCTCATGTAACGTGCAAGGTTATATACAGTGCGCGAAATAAAAGGAAATTTCTTATCCGAACATTCAATCTGCTGTAAGAGCTATTGTCCATGGACCTGAGGTACCTGCACCTACTCCATAGAAACTCTTGATACAGTTTCATGTGAATCTGAAGTCAATATATTTATGATAGGGTTTGTTTTCAACCTGTAACGTCTGATGAACCCCAACTCTTCACACAAGGTGAGTGAACGTAATAATTTAGCGAGAGATTTGAGTATTCCCAAAAATTCTTCAGATATTTTCGGGTCCAGATTTCAGGATAAGAACTTATTTTCACCAAAGTCATCATTTTACTGGTACAGAAATTGTGATAGAGTTTATGCCACACTTTTCGCAAGAAGGTTGACTGGTTTATTGGAACACTATTGTTGAATTAATGACAATGCTAGGAGCTGCAATCTATAAACTATGTGAGCGGTAATTGTTCATTGGTTCCTCGAAAAGAAAGCTAAAAAGTGTTCTCCTTCACAACAGTAATATACATGCATGTGTTTCTATTCGTTATTCGATTAACTTAAAGAAAACGTACGAAAATCTCGGACTGCTTCTTAATTAGCTCAAATACGAAGAACATGGTCGGCTACTTTGTGAAGAACTAAAAGTCCTTTATATGTTCTTGGATCAACAATACGGTTATACAAAGTCTCTACGTTTCTTTGTGCAAATAGGACAACAGAACATAAAATCAGCACTGGATAAAGAAGCAATACCCATGCAAAGTCAGCCTGATACCAGGATCGAAAAATATTGAACATGAAAGATTAGTTGACGCAAACAAATACTATTACCTTGATGAAGCAGTTTGTAATGGCTTGAGACAAAGATGGCAATTGTTTCAAATATCTATGTGGGCAATCAATTCCCAGTTGTTTCAGAAACTAAACTCAAATAATAGATTTTTTTGGGGCCTCAGATTAGGAATTGTCTTCGGATGAACAGTTCGAAAAGACAATGAAGAAAGTTAAAATCATGAACTGCCTTTAAACACGTCACTGAGATTTTCTGAGGAATCAACAATAATCCAAATGACAAAAATACTGTCAATAACATGCTCGATAAATTCAAAGATTTGGGTTGGAACATGAGCATGAAAGTTAATTTCTTACACCCACATATTGACTATTTCTCTGAAAATCTCAATGTTGTCAGCGAAGAACAAAAGGAATGATTTTCATCAAGACATCAAGCAAGTGGAGAGAAGGTATCAGAGAGTTGGAACATTAGCATAATGGTTGGTTACTGCTGGTCATTAAATGAAATGCTCGAGATGCAATGCGTAAAAGAAAGATTACAGCATGTACTTTTGAGACAAATAAACGGATACATATTTGTTTGACATCAGTGTTCTTCATTTTTATTCAGTTGTTTGTATTTTTGTTAACAAGCATAATAATAAAAATGTTCATTGTAATAAATGAAATTATAATTTGATCGTCCGTGATGAGAGAGAAACCCACTTGAAGTAATAAAATATGTGTCTCAAACGGCTGGTATGGGTGTTAAAGCTTTTAACCTGAAGATGACCTAAGAAGGTCGAAACGTTGTTTGCGACTTTATTTTAATAAAAGTTTCAATAGCCATACCAGCCGTCTTGAGATACGTTTATAATTCGACCTAAGTAAGAATTTTTTGTTCCTTCTGATTTGTGAAACATCCTTACTTGGTAAAAAATTAATATTTTCGAAATTTGTGTAGTTGAATTATGGAAAATCCATTATTAAAATCAAAACAACTTTTTTATGAAATTTAAATTCGCAGGCCTTTTTAAATCTACACACGTCATGTTTAGGAAAAAAACTATAATAATTCCTGTTATTGATTTATTTATTTTCAGGAACTTATTTTACTATAATCTAAAACTTAATTTCAGATAATTTTTATTTTTAACTAAGTCCAGTGCCATACACCATTTTACATACTTGCATAACCAGGCTGAGGGTCACCGGTTCGAATCCCTGTCACACCAAACATGTTCGTCCTTTCAGCCATGGGGGGCGTTATAAGTTACGGTCAATCCCAATATTCGTTGGTAAAAGAGTAGCCTAAGAGTTGGCAGAGGGTAGTGATGATTAGCTCCTTCGCTCTAGTCTTACTCTGCTGAATTAGGGATGGCTAGCGAAAATAGCCCTTGTGTAGTTTCGCGAGAAAATTCAACACAAGCAAACATACTTGCACATTGTCGTCAGTTGAATTATAATTTTAATAAATGGTTTGTGAGGTTAAAAGTGTGATATAGTACCACAATAAGAATCTTGATTTTTTTTTTTGGATAATTTTCATATTGCGGTATTTGTTTAGAAAAGACTATTTGATATTGCGATATTGGTTTAGTAACGAATACTTGATTTTGAGATATTTGTTGAGATAAGGCTAATGGATATTGCGGTATTAGTCTAGTAAAGAGTGAAATATTGATACATTATTCTAGTAAAGAATAAACAGAATTAAACTAACTAAGATAAGACATGGAACAATGAATGATTAACGATATATCGGGAAATGTTCTTTAATTACAAAGGGCATATTTGAAATTGTTATATATATAATTATGTTTTAAAAACAGGATCCCCATTTCATTTTAAAACTTATAACTTTTAATACTTTTGTTTCATTACGTTTTATAGCAGGATCCCTACATCGTTTTAAAACTCACAACTTTTTAATACTCTTTTTTTGTTAACTTTGTATATTACACCCGCGTTACAGTATTTACTTCACCTTTAAAAGCTGTCGCGTTTCTAGCCATTGATTGTTAGCGCCATCTGTCGAGTTGAAAATATATTTAAGTACAACATGATATGTTTAACAATTATACCTGTATATACGTATATATATATGTGTGTGTGTGTGTGTGTATGGATTTTATCCGAATATAAAAACAGACCAGTCAAGAACGTTGGAGAAATCTTATAGCAACAGTTTGAGCTGTCTAAACGCTATCCCCGCTGACGTGATCAAGTAGATAAGTATATAGTAGACGGAAAAGTTACTGAGTTAGAAATGTTTTAATTGTTATACCGGACATGTTAGCGACCTTTTCAGTGTATTACTATTATATAAGTGCATAATATATCGTAACCAATACTTTTAATGGTCGTTTTTTTTTAAGGAGTCGATAGGGTGGTTTATAAATAAAAAGGATTATTTAGAATCCTTATCATCCCTACTAAGTATCACTGAACTTAAAAGACATGATTCAAGAGCAGCGAGTCTCACTACACACAATTTGCTTGTTGGTTTGTAGTTAAGCTACACAATGGGCTATCTGTTATATGCCTACCACGGGTATCGAAACCTAGAATCCAGCGATTTAAGACCGCTGTGCTACTGGGTGACACACGATTTGCACCACTATCGTTCAATTACCACCGAATGGTCCTTGTGTTTAGAATTTTTGCCCCAAATCCGATGAGGATCATCTACGCATAATTGTTCCCAGTCTTTAACTGGTAAACTATAGTGAAGGCAGCTAGTCAACAGTACCTACTGCTAACTCATGGGATTTGATTTAATTTTTGTGGCAAGAGGACACGAATCAAAAACCTTCAGAGTCAGGTTCTGACACACTATCAAATATATGCTACGATCAATCCTACGATTGGGTCATGTTATTTGAAAATGAAAAATATTTTTTGTTGTGTTAGAGTATTTCTATGAGGATATTTTTTCTAATTGATTAAAGCCTACAAAATAGTTAAGTCCTTTGACATTTATAGGTTATTTGATGCTACAACTTTTGGTAAATAGTTAAACACTTAAATAGTTTTTTTTTGTTTTGAAATTTGCGCAAAGCTGCTCGAGGTCTATCTGTGCTAGCCGTCCCAAATTTAGCAGTTTAAGACTAGAGGGAAGGCAGCTAGTCATCACCACCTACCGCCAGCTCTTGGGCTACTCTTTTACCAACGAATAGTGGGATTGACCGTCACATTATAACGTCCGCACGGCTGAAATGGCGAGCATGTTTGGTGCGACCTGGATTCGAACCGGCGACCCTCAGATTACGAGTCGAACGCCTTAAACCATGCCGGGCCTAAGACTTAAATATTACTCACCTCTATATAAAATCATCACAGTTTAAGCTCGCGATGCATTCGTTTCCACCTAATGAATAATATGTTACATTGTTGTTACACGACCTATGAGTCCTTCTGAATCATCTTTCTTGCACTGTTGTTACAAAACCAGTAAATCCTAGTGAATGAGTGAATGATCTTTGTTGGAGTGTTGTTACACAACAAATAAGGCCAAGTGAAAGGTCTTTGTCACACTGTCGTTACACAGTAATAAGTTTTGTTTATGGTCAAAACTATTTATCAGACATTTATTTATGTAACATCAACTAATAAGCGTTGTTTATTACTTAGTTATAAACTCAAAGCTGTGCAATGGACTTCCTGTGCTGTACCCACCGCATGAATCGAATCTCGAATTTTAGGGGTAAAAACTCTCAAGCTTATCCCTCGGCTGCCGGCAAGATACAAGGCTTGCTACATTAAAGATTTATCAATAGAATTTCAGATACTGTCTCTATAAAAGTACTTCAGCTTTATAATAAAACAAACGAGCTAGGCTTAATTTTTTACTTTCTTAATCCTTCAGACATGAATTATAATACCTAATATTTAAATTATTTAGATATTGATGAAAAGAAATGTTATTTTATATTATGATACTTCATTATTAAATAGCGCTGCATTTGATTTGTTTAATATTAATATAAACGCTATTCGTGCATAAACTGTTCAAACAACTTAACGCAGCAACATTAAACCGACGAGACATACCTGGTATTAAAATGTATGCCATATACTGCTTTATATACATTCATAATTTAAATGTAAATTTATTATCTTATAATCCGAAACGATAGTTCTAACTATAGTTGGCGTAGAGCTATTCGTCAAGTTCATAATTTGCTTAGGTGGAAGAAAATCCAATTTTCTGGAATTGAGCAAAGGATTTCGTTCGTTTAATCTAACTGGCAACTGTAAAACGAATCTTTTTTGGGAACGTAATTCACTATAAAAAGTTCGCAACTCTGTAAGTGAGTTTTTATTTCAGATTTAAGACGCATTTTGTAATCTTTTTTTGTTTTGCTGTTGAGTACAGACATACACAATGGGCTATCTATGCTGTTCATTAAATACATCGCAACCCGGTTTTGAGCGTTGTAAGCCTTTAAATCTACCAAAATTTTAAAATAAAAAACGTGGATTATTTATTTCATAAATTGGTCACACAAACAAAGAGTTTGAGTGCCATTATTTCATAATAATTCCTCAAGTCGATCGTGGCCAAAGATTAGAATTTCTTTGTCAAGGATTCATTGTTCGTGTTGTTGCCAGAAAAATGCACTACCCAATTTGGAGTCGCCTCTACTCTAGAAATATAAGGTTCCAATCACACTATTCAATCAAACAAAGGTAACCCACGAGTTGGCTGTGAACGCTTGATTATCTGCCTTACTTCTAATACATCAGTTTAAAATTAAGAACTACTAAGACCAAAACTTTGCACAGAAGTTCAATAATGTAATTAAACTCTTGCCGCATGGTATTAAAGGAGTTTATCATAATAACCATTCTGCCATGAGTTATTAAAACATTATATTTAAGTAATTCATTCTGCCACGAACTATTAAAGGTTTTATATCAGTAATACATTCTGTCACGAACTATTATTAAAATATTACATTTCAGTAATACGTTCTGCCACCAGTTATTATACGATTTTTTTTCTGTAATTCACTGCCCGAATAACCACTAAATGATGTTATTTCAATATGTTTCTTTGTTACAAGGTATTAAAGGAACATATTATTTACTTTACTCTATCGCTGAGTTTAAACAAATATTATTTTGTAATATCTAACGAACACAGAGTTTGATAATTTAAAACAAAGAATAGTAACAGAAAATAACAACAAAAAAACAACACGGGTGGAGATCGTGTACAACACGGATGGATTGTTTGTTTGTTTGTTTTGAATTTCGCACAAAGCTACACGAGGGCTATATGTACTAGCCGTTCCTAATTTAGCAGCGTAAGACCAGAGGGAAGGCAACTAGTCATCACCACCAACCGCTAACTCTTGGGCTACTCTTTTGCCAACGAATAGTGGGATTGACCGTCACATTATAACGCCCCCACAGCTGAAAGGGCGAGCATGTATGGCGCGACGGGGATGCGAACCCGCGACCCTCAGATTACGAGTCGCACGCCTTAACACGCTTGGCCATGCCGGGCCACACGGCTGTAGATCATGTAATTTGACATCGCATTAACGTAATAATCCCATTTACATTGCTTACAATTCGAATATCTTTGAATTTTGCAGACAAACTATCTAGATTGGCTAATTATGAATTATTCACTAAGTGGCTTAATGCTCTTGAGATTATGTTTTGACTCGTTTAGACACGCGATTCTTTTAAGGTGTCTGGTATGTATCATTTTAAGCACCCCATACTAAACGTACGCAAAGGTTTCTTTAAGTGATTGTTTTATATATTTTTGTTTTATACCCCAAATTGTGTAGCATAAAATGACCAGTTGAAAGTTGATGTTTTTATGAAGCCAGAAAAATGTATAGATTGATATAAGTTATCTACATTAACATATTACCTCTTTTCCCCAGTGGTACTGCAGTACGTTTGAGGACTATAGTGCTAGAAATTGGGATTCGATACCAGCAGTTTTTACAGTTCATTGGATAGATTTACAGTTACATATAAACAAACTTAACATATTCTTTTTTAAAAATGCTTTTATATGTAGTATATTATTTTACTATTTTTTGTTGTTGTTTTTAGCCCCGAGATAAAAAATAAATACCAAATTAAAAGAGGAAATAAGTCATCACAGACAAATTTGCTTATTAAGTACGTTTTCTCAAAGTAGACATTTTTACGATGTTTGTGGACTATTTTTTACTGTAACTTTGGCTTTTTAATTAAGCTATTTGTGATAAGAATATATTAGACTTTTGATTACGAGCGTTTCCAGAAGGTGTCATTCTTAAGCAACGTACTGAATTTTATTACCACCTAGTAGTAAAATATTTACTTACTTACGCCTTTAACGTTTATGTATCCACAGCCTTTTATTAAAAAAAAAACAAGCAAATACAGAAGGCCGGTAGGTTTATATGTGAAATATTTGTTTTTGGCATAGCTTCGACTTCATACGTGAAACTGAAGGTTTTTTTAATAGTACATAATACCCAAAGCATCACCGAATACCAATGTAAGTAGTAAATAACAGTATTTGTAATAGTTTCGTCAAATGAAACGTTAAATACGGCATAGCTAGTGAATTTGATAGTTCATGGGTCATGTTTTATTACCATAGAGCCATGCATGTATTATAAGACTGACGGCCTAATTCCACTATTATGTTTAAATATTGAACATGATATAGGGCGTTTGTTTAAGGTTGTCGTAAGTTTAAGGGAAATTTTCTGAGTAATGGCGCGGATCGCAAAAGTCGAAACGAATGTTTAATAAGAACCACCGAGCACTTCACTCACTCACTCATACACGCGAACGCGCGCGCACAAAAACAACAATTCAATGACTCGTCGGTGGCATTCTCTTTTTTTACGCTCTACAGAAATTGGAATGCTGCCAAAGAAACTTCTAATTGCATTCTCGCGTAGCTCAATTACACGAAAGAAAGTAAACAGAGAATTAATTAATTAATTAGTAAATGTGGAACAAATTTTAATTTTAGCATTAAGGGACAGAGACTCTTTTTTTTTTTTCTTTTTCATTAAGAGAGTTGAAAAGATATGCAATATATTAACAAAATAAGAAAGTGTGCAAACGGGTGGCAGAAGTTTATTGAAATGATCAATCGTTTCTTTTTTAACAAAGAAACGTGCTTCTAATAGCCGTCCTTCATTTTGAACTGATAAACTAGATGGAAAGAAGCCTTTTTAACAGCACTCGCCACCAGAGGTGGGCTATCCTTATATGATGAAATAAAGGCAGTTGATTGTTACTATTATAATGCCGTCACCCTGATGGGTCAGCGTTAGTCTGAAGGCTTACAATGGTAAAACATAGGGTTCGACACCCTATGGTGGACAGAGCGCAAATAGCCTATTGTGTAGCTTTGCGCTAAAACAAACAAAGGAAGCGTTTTTTCATTTTTTTTTTAATTTCTCGCAAAGCTACACGAGAGCTGTTTGCGTTAGCCGTCCATAATTTAGCAATGTAAAGCAGCTATCTTATCATCACCACCCACCGCCAATTCTTGGGCCACTCTTTTAACAACGAATAGTGGTATTGACCGTCACATTATAACGCACCTACGGCTAAATGGGTGAACATGTTTGGTGTGATGGGGACTATAAATCGCGACCATCAGATTACGAGTCCAGCGCTCTGACCACCTGACCATGCTGAGTCAGGACTTCTGTATCCAGAAAGGCTCAAATTACCTATGGTCCTCAGATGTGAGTCCTGGGCAGGCTTATACAGTGTTCCAGTTGCACTGTTCCTGTCCTGGTAGGTTGTTATGATCCTGGTCGTATATTTAAGATCATTATCTGGTTTCTTAAACACAAACTCCTGATCAGCATGTGCGTCTCTAATGATATGTTATGGTTTGTTAGAATCTTTTTGTACTTTTATACTGCATGCATCATAAAATTTCACAAAGTCTTTAACGTTGTAACAGTTCGTTACACAGAACAAAGAACGAGTTTGTTTATACTAATAAAGGCCATTATTTGAACAAGAACTCTTGTATTTCGATATTTTTTTTTTCACGTTGATTATAAACTGAAGCTCAGTTCGAGCTTGGGCTCAAAGGGAGCTTAAACAGGAATTATTCCTCTTGGATAACTCTGCTTTTTCCTATAAGTATAACGAACTAAACACTTCAGATTAACGTTCTAGATAGACGAAAAAATTATCGATTGAACTCGAAATAAGCTGTGTTCAATCTAAAAACATTACTCACAAGTTGCAAGTGTATTATAAAAGTGAAAGTCAATCTAGTTATTCGGGTTAAAGTTGACGAAGCCCTTGCGGCGGAGGGTACTGCTAACTAGCTACCTTCCTACAAAGTAGTTAAATATTGAGGACAATTAGACCTGAATTTTAAATATCCCTGACCTGTCCTTTGTATGTGTGCATAAAGTTCCATTCATGTTGAAACTATCACGTTCTGCATCATATATGTCGATTCAATTCTTGTTGACAGTTGCTTTACTTGAGATAAAATACCAAATACCACATCATACCTGTGAAGCTAATTCTAGCTGATGGTTACTTATTAACCATTTTTAATATAGCTCAAACTTATCATTATTCACTCATGAAACAAAATAATGTTTTGGTGGAAGAAGTTACTTAACCATTTAGAACTCAAGTCGTACGTTTACCTAATGTTTAATTAGCTTTGCAAATTATTGACTAACTAATTAAAACATCAATAGTTTCATAAAGCACTCGATTTTAATTAGTGTCTCGAGATACTCGGGAATCAATAAGCTTTTTTTTATTACGTTGAATTTCGCGCAAAACTGCTCGAGGGCTATCTGCGCTAGCCGCCCCTAATTTACAAGTAATACTTCATTTAACTGAAATACATTTGTTTGATTTAATAACAAACAAAGTCAGAGAGAATTCCGTCAAAAGCTACCATTTATAAAACAACAACAACAAACAACACACCAGCGAGTAAATAAGCTAGGTAAATCTAATCACTCCTTGACTAATATAACGCCCCCCAGTGGCTCAGCTGTTTGTCTGCGGACTTACAACGCAAAAATCCGATTTTCGATACCCCTGGTGGGTAGAGCACAGATAGCCCTTTGTGTAGCTTTGTGCTTAATTCAAAACAACAGCAACAACTAATATAAAATATTGCTAAATATTTATTTGTTTGTATCGAAACTGGATTTTTAGCTTTTATTGGTGATTCAGGAGAACGTCTGAACTGAAATTTCAGTTAGTGTGTTCTGTGGCGTAGTTACATTTTGAAGGAAGAAAATTCTTTATGATATGAAAAGTGACAGACATGATTGTAAAATTCATCTTACAAATGTGTTAACACACTGAAACATTTTGATAAAATTATCGAATCAAATAATAAGCAAAATATGACTTTTGTGCATTTAAATCTGTAATAATTTTTTATTGAAACTTAAAAACATTTATTCTCATTTGCAAGCCAACAATATTTAATTGAAAGGATCAATCACTTTGCCAACTGTTAGCGAGCACACTGCACTTGCGTGTGACTATTGGCGTTCACTTTGCAGTTAAAAGCTGTCGTGAAATTTTTACGGAAAAAAAACAATACCAACGTTAACGCTTGAATACTAACAAGACAGTTTAATAAAACATTTTCCATGAAAGAAATATGCTTTGCATATTTTTTATGAAACAAATCACTAAACACTAGTTTGTTTGTTTGTTTTGGAATTTTACACAAAGCTACTCGAGGGCTATCTGTGCTAACCGTCCCTAATTTAGCAGTGTAAGACGAGAGGGAAGGCAGCTAGTCATCACCACCCACCGCCAACTCTTGGGCTACTCTTTTACCAACGAATAATGGGATTGACCGTCACATTATACGCCCCCACGGCTGGGAGGACGAGCATGTTTAGCGCAAACCCGCGACCCTCGGATTACGAGTCGCACGCCTTACGCGCTTGGCCATGCCAGGCCCTCAAAACACTAGTTACCAATGAAATACTTTTCTATTAACTGACATACCATTTAAACGTACGGGAAGACCATGGGAAGACTAATGCTTTCATTGTCACTAACCAGAGTAAGTAACTACTAATTAGAGTACATGTCAGGTTTGGTGAAAATTGGTCCTTCGGTTCGCCAATCATAAGTGGACACACAAACAAATTTTGTCAAATAATGGCTTAGGCGAAAAGCCACTTCAGGTGAATTCCACCGTGAATGTATTGAATTTCGAATATTTTTGCTTCTGGGTAACGTAAGTTAGTGTCACATCAATTCCAAATGTTAATGGAACTGTTATGTTCTTCTATCTCAACGTATCTTAAAGGTCTTGTTTTATCACGCGAGCATTAATGTTTGAAAAACACATGTGGACATGACTGAAGTAAACCACAGTTGCTCTTGTATCAACAATGGATATCTAGACAATTTGCCTTAAAAATATTCAAAGGTTTCTGTTTCTCAGATCTCTAAATTTCATGCATATTGGATCTCCAAGATTATTATCTTAAGGGTTTGCTTGTTGAAACACTGTACGTTATGTTAAGTACAAATATCCCAGTGTCATCTTATGAAGAAATCACATTTTCATACGAAGTAGTAAAACATTTCATGTAGTTTATATAATGAATGTTTTTTGTACAGACACTTCATCGTTGTCTTTAGAAGACGTCGCACATTTAAGTATACCATACAAATATTTTTTGTTTTGAATTTCGCGCAAAGCTACACGAGGGATATCTGGGCTAGCCGTCCGTCATTTAGCAGTGTAAGACTTGTGGGAAGGCAGCTAGTCATCACCACTCACCGCCAGCTCTTGGGCTACTCTTTTACCAACGAATAGTGAGATTAACCGTAATATTATAATGCTCTCACGGCTGAAAGGACGAGCATGTTTGGTGTGACGGGGATTTGAACCGGCAACCCTCAGATTACAAGTCAAGTGCCTTAACCACCTGTCCATGCCGGGGCCTATACAAAATGTAATTTTGTGTAGGATAAAACCTTTATATAATGAAATTTATGGCAAATCTCTTAAATTGTTAACTGTATTATGAAGCTCTTTTTATTTCTACAAATGGTAAAGACATAATATCAGAATATCACATTTAGATACAAACAAACAAAATAAATAAAGATATTCAAGCATAATGATCTAAATATGATATGTTTTCAAGTGTATATTAAATCTAAACGAGTTATTCAAGTAATACGTTGTGTATTTTAATTAATTACATATTCAAATAAGTTATTCCAGTGCAAAATAATCCATTCCATTTGAACACTGCTTAAAATAATTCTGTGTTTGAAAACTAGTTAATTCATTGTGTTTGTTTAATCCTTTGTTTAAGGAGCCAACTACATTTATTTTTGGTAGAGTATTACCCCCTATGTCCTAAAGCCATGAATTTAAGAAGACCATTTCAGATATAGTTGATCCAGTTTTTGCGCGAGGTATTTGATCCTTTGTGTACAAGAAGCTGTCAGTTTTACGTGTTCGTAAGGTATTTTATTTGTGTATTCAGGAAAGAGTATTTTGTGTCCATTCGTTGATTTGTTTTACCCCTAATTTAGCAGTAAGACTAGATGGAAGGCGGCTAATCATCGCCACCCACCGCCAACTTCTTGGGCTAGTTTTTTACCAACGAATAGTGGGATTGATTGTCATGTTGTAACGGCTGAAAGTGCGATCGTGTTTGATGTGATTGGGATTCCAACCCGTGACTCTCAGATTGTGAATAGAGCGCCCTAACCCCCTGGCTATGCAAGGTCTCCTTTACATGATCTAGTTAAGTTCAAATTAAAGACAATAATATGCATTTATGTTCAACACGTAATTAATTCTCTCTGTTCAAGAGAATAGTTAGTTATGTGTGTTTAAGAAACAGTCAATTTTTAAACAAATTGCGTTTGATTTATGGTTGATTATGAATCCATGACCTTTTAATCTGTTTTATTTACGTTACATACATAAAAAAAACATTAATAGGTGCAGTTTGCTGTTTTCACACTTTTAGTTGTGTTAAGTTAAACAGTTTAATGACCATTATTAATGATATTAAAACTGAATTACTTTTAAATTATTTTACAGCGCACTAAACTTTCTCTGTCTTAAGTCAAAGGTATGTATGTGTATGCGTGAATGTTTTCTTATAGCAAAGCCACATCGGACTCTCTGCTATGTCCGCCGAGGGAATCGAATTCCTGAGTTAAGAGATTAATAACAGCTATTTGTTTTCGTACTTGTGGCAAAATCGCCGTCCCTAATTTTGAGCGACTGACCAAAGGGAAGGCAAACAATCAACAGCACCTCACCGCCCTACATCCACTTACACCGCTTACAGTGCATGGAATATTTTATGGTGTCAGACGTATTCGAAGGCGTCTAGTCGTATTCAAAATCGAGAGTTTTACAACAGAACTCGCATCAATTCTAATACATTGGACTTTACAGCAAGCACCAATTTACTGAGAAAACAAACTAACATAGTAATACGAGGTGGCGTTACAAGACATAACTAGTAAACAGACGTGTGTTTTAGCCCAAAGGAAAAAAGTTTAATAATTGCAAGTTATAAAATATGAGGAATTGTAAGTTCAGTTAAGTTTGTAAATTTTGGAAATTAATAGAATGAAAGTGTAGGGTAGTGAATAAAGTGAACCACATATGAATATGGACCTGGTGTACACAACAAATCCTTTTCAAGTAATGAAAACTATGGAAAATGTAGCAAATATTTGAAAAAGAATATCGCGAAGTCAGTTTAAGAAAGGTAAAGCGATAGACATTTATATCATAATGTCCTATGGGGGGGAAGCATAAGAATTTCAGGTATAAGAAAATGTGGCGCCGAAAGTGTGGTTTTTGTTTATCTGATGTAACGCACAAAGCTACAGAGTGCACTACTTGTGCTCTTCATGACGACAAGTATCGGAACTTTACTTTTAGCGTTGTAGACACTCAGGCTTACCACGGGAGAGAAGAAGTAAGGAAAATAATAGGATATTTTCAGATGAAAGTTTGAAACAATACTTTCCAGGGTACTGAAAATATAAGAATATATACAATAAATGAGTTTCATATTTTATCATCAAATTGGAAGAAGTTCGGTAGTTTCAGAAACATAGCTTTCTGAAATCAATGTACAACAGTATAATTAAAAAGTTCTCTCTCAAACGTTTGCACTTCTGTATCGAAGAGATCTCTATATTTCTAAACTTCAAATTTCTCTTATTTATTGTTCAGAGTTGTAGCATTTCCATGTTAAAGATAGGTGTGATAGGTTTTATATATTTTTATTCTGAATATATGTACGCCTATTTTTTTAATTCCTCGAATTTCTACATTTAAATGTACTTTTGGTTTTTTACAAATTTACTTGTCACTAGTGTTAATGAATTACATTGGATCAGTGGTTCCCTTTTTTCTCTCGTCCCGTGATACCTCAGCGGTAAGCTTCAGGGCGATATCCCTAAAACTTTAGGTTCGTCTAAGCTGTGGGCACAACGCAAATTGCCCATTCTGATGCTTTTAGCTTGAAATGAAAATTAATATGTCATAAATACCATTTTACTAAACATGTAACATTAGAAACAGAGTGTGATAACTCAGTCTGTGTTATTTTATTATTAAAAGTTAGATAAACGTAGACAGATCTGAGAGAATTTTATGTAAGAATAGGTTGTATTATTCGTTAAAGTAACTTATGGATAGAAATGTGGTCAGTTTTGTAATCATTCTTTTTAGTAAAGGTCACCTACACAAACATAATGCCTAGCTTTTGTGCGATAAAATTGTTTTATCCATTAAAATTAGTATGTATGATAAGAAAAACAAATAGATCGTGTTACTTAAGGTCTATGGAAGACAGTCTGTGTTGTTTACTAAAGATAAGTTGCACACAGATAAGAGGAGGATAGACATCAATTTTGAATGACATCTTAATTACTTTGAAGGTGATATGTATTTTTGTCGTGTTTTTAGAAATGTAATTTTATGTCAGTTTTATACCTGACGAAGACGAGAACATTTGTTTATCTCTTGGTGGCTCGGCGTGGCCAAGTGGTTACGGCTTCAAATCCCAGTCGCACCAAACATACTCGCCCTTTTGGCCGTGGAGGCGTTATAATTTGATGATCAATCCCACTATTCGTTGGTAAAAGAGTAGCCCAAGAGTTGGCGTTGGGTGATGATAACTATCTGTCTTCCATCTAGTCTTACACTGCTAAATTAGGAACAACTAGTGCAAGTAGCTCTTGTGCAGCTTTGCGCGAAATTCAAAAACAAACAAATACCTCTTGGTTGAATCTAATGAAGAACATCTTCCTTGTTACTGCGTAATGTGAACATTCTCTAAGCATGAGGGCTTAGTTTCTTTGTTGATACGACAAAAACAGAGTGTCTACTACCAACATTTTAATCCCACTACTTAATTTCGTATCAATAGCTCGAATTTGATGGAGGGCTTTAGGTCACCTATGTTTCTACACGAATTTGCGAACATCACTAGACAAAAATAAGAACTTTGATCATGTGTACGAATAGCTTAGTTTCCTGTGTTATTTATTAAAAGTAGGCTGGTGATAGACATGTTTTTCTATTGCTTACTGTTTATTTTCTTATCATTCCGAGTGAAAACAACCTTCTTTAATTTTTCCCATGTGAAACGGTATGAACCAGCTCTAATTATGTCACAAAAATTTCGTTAAATGTCACAAACTAAACGTTCAAGAACAGATGTAAAACAGCTATATTAATTTCTTTATTCCAAATACTCGCAAAAACACAGCAAAAAACAATTTTTGTAAAATATCAACAACCATAATAATCTATTAATACATAAAACTTAGGAAAATAAAGAACTTTTTTGTAAAACTAGATTAATATTCAAAGTGTTTGTTTGTTTTAAATTTTGCACAAAGTTACACAAGGGATTTCTGCGTTAGCCATCCCTAATTTTGTAATGCAAGATAAGAGGGAAGTCATCATCAACCACAGACAAATGTTGAGCCACTCTTTTACCAATGAATAGTTCGACTTACAAAGCTCCCAAGACTGAAAGGGCAAAAATGTTTGGTGTGAGAGGGAATCGAACCAGCGATTCTTAGACGAGTACCTTAACCACCTGGCCATGCCGGGCGTTGTTCTTACTCTAATATATACAACTTACAACACTGACAATTAGAATCTATATATATTTGTACAAAGTTGCATACGTATATATTAAAGTGAATATTTGCATTTTTTTAAAAATCTGAATGGCGTATTTATACTAAATTAACAATGATAACATATACCTCAAATTATTGTATAATTACTCTAGCCAATAGAAAGATATAAAATGTTTTATGCATTTACTTTTCATTAAAATATCTAATATTTCCAAAGTAAACAATATTTTACGTGACACGTAAAGTAAACATCTAGTCTAAAGGTTTAGCTATAACCGCCTTTAGTTTAGAATTGCTGTCATTCCTACTCTTAGCTCATTAGGGGGATTGTTTGGTTTGTTATGAATTTCGCGCAAAGTTACACGAGGGTTATCTGCGCTAGCGTCCCTAATTTAGCAGTGTAAAGGGAAGGGCCCGGCATGGCCAGGTGGGTTAAGACGTGCGACTCGTAATCCGAGGGTCACGGGTTCGCGTACCCGTCGTACCAAACATGCTCGCCCTTTCAGCCGTGGGAACGTTATAATGTGACGGTCAATCCCACTATTCGTTGGTAAAAGAGTAGCCCAAGAGTTGGCGGTGGTTGGTGACGACTAGCTGCCTTCCCTCTCGTCTTACACTGCAAATGTAGGGACGGCTAGCGCAAATAGCCCTCTAGTAGCTTTGCGCGAAATTCTAAAACAAACAAACTAAAGGGAAGGCAGCTTGTCATCATCACCCATCGCCAACTCTTGGGCTACTCTTTTACCAACGAATAGTGAGATTGACCGTAACATTATAATGTCCCCACGTCTGAACGGGCGAGCATGTTTGGTGTGACGGGGATGCGAATTCGCGACCCCCAGACTACGAGTCGAGCGCCTTAACCACCTGGCCATGCTGGGCCAGGGGAAGATTGTTTGCCAGATGAAAGTGTGAAATATGTTAAGCTGTATATCTCTTGAGAGGAACTAAGATATGAGGATCTTGTGTCCTCTCCTTCCTCAAAACCTTATGTTGTCTTCAAATTGTCCACCGGTGGGTCAGCAGCAAGTTCACGGATTTACAGCGCTAAAATTCATAGTTCTATTACCTGTGGTGGACACAGTCGATAGCACAACGTAGATTTGCGTTCAATCTAGCCAAACAAAAACAGTCAAGACAGCATTTAAATTTTAAAATGATGTATGCCATGTGTACCTTCGAAACATTCAGAAATCACCGACTTGACAACTAATACGATAATATTATGAACACTGAGGAAAATAAAATGTGATTAATGTTTAGAAATACGAAATTTCAATCGTCATAAATGTCTGGAATAGTTTCTCACCTACTAATGTTTCGTATAGTTAAAATATGAGCTGAAAAAACCGCACTTGCTAACATTCCATTTTCGTGAATATGCCATATATATGATTTATAGAAATAGCAATTCGAGAAAAGACCGTGATATTACGTAAAAATGTGTCATAAATATGCCATACATTAATGTCTAACATTAATTGTAAATATAAATCGAACAAAAATGTGGCATGTACATGAAAACGGCTTTAAGTTTCATCTCTCACAATAAAATAAATACTTAACTTCAAGAACCAGTATAAAAGGTTTTAAAAGGACGTTTGACCATAAAGAAATAGTGTAACACAAAGATATCTTCTTAAAGCTATAAAAGCCGAAATTTCGGCCACGTTTAACAATTTGTAAAAAAAGGGAGAGTTCATTTTATAAAATGTAATAAATGTTTGTAATTTCCAAAGATTGCTTGTTCTGAATTTCACACAAAGTTTGTATGTTTGTTTGTTTTTGAGTTTCGCGCAGAGCCACTCGAAGGCTATCTGCGCTAACCGTCCCTAATTTAGCAGTTTAAGGCTAGAGGGAAGGCAGTTAGTTATCACTACCCACCGCCAACATTTGGACTACTCTTTTACCATGAATAGTGGGATTGACCGTCACATTATAAACGCTGCCACGTCTGAAAGAGCAAGCATGTTTGGTGCGACGGGGACTCGAACCCGCGACCCTCAGAGTACGAGTCGAACGCCTTAACCCACCTGTCTATGCCGGACCAACCACATAAAGTTACACGAAGGCTATTTGCGCTAGGCAACCTTAATTTAATAGTGAAAGGCTGAAGGAAAGGCAGCTAGTCATCACCACTCACTGCCAACTCTTGGGCTACTATTCTACCAACAAACGGTGGTATTGACCGTCACATTATAACGACCATACTGCTGAAAGTGCGAGCCTGTTTAAGTGATTGGAATTCGGGCGCCCTAACGACATAGCGATGCCAAGTCAACTTGCGAAGAACGGGATAAACTGAGAAAGAAAATCTAGTTATCTATGATAAAACGGTCTTACATAGACTAATGGTTAACAAACACTCTCGTCCTTTCAGCCGTGGGAGCGTTATAATACTATGAGTAATGCTAATAGTTCGCAAAGAGTAGCTAGCCAAAGGGTTTGTGATAGGTTGTGTTAAGTAGCTGACTTCCTTCGAGTCTATTACTTCAAAATTAGGGATAACTAGCACAGATAGCTCTCGTGTAGCTTTGTAGAAAATTAAAAAAAAACGAAAAACATGTCGAAATACGTATATGTTTGGGTTAAGTACATTAAGCCTGATAAACTTGTGTGCCATTGGAGTTTGTCAAAAAGCGCGACGTAAAATATTATACAAGTTGAAATTAGACTTATCAATGTAAAAAACCTAATAAAGTTATATAAATACTGACATAAAATTTCCCGTCAAAATAACAATACAAATACATAACTAAATGCATGTATAAAATACTCTTACTTGAAGTAACCGATATAAAAAAATTCATAATAGTTTTAAAAACTGTACAGAAAAATAATTTACAAATGTAATTGTATTCCTATTGTACGATTTACTCTATTTAGCGCAAAGCTACACGTTGGTAATCTACGCTAACCATCCCTAATTATGAACTGATGAACAAAAAGGAAAACAGCTAGTTAATACCGCCCAACGTCAAATGTTGACTTCCTCTCGCCAGATAAATAATGGAATTTGACTGTCACTCGTATAATACAAGAACGGAATACAAACCGTGAATATTCAGCTCCGCAGTTCGGCAAATACCTACTGGACCGCTTTCGTCTTCCACAACGAGACATTTTCAGATATTGAAAAATATCAGTTAGTTGTAAAAAAAGCATTTGTTTGTTTGTTTTGGAATTTCGCACAAAGCTACTCGAGGGCTATCTGTGCTAGCCGTCCCTAATTTAGCAGTGTAAGACTAGAGGGAAGGCAGCTAGTCATCACCACCCACCGCCAACTCTTGGGCTACTCTTTTACCAACGAATAGTGGGATTGACCGTCACATTATACACCCCCACGGCTGGGAGGGCGAGCATGTTTAGCGCGACTCGGGCGCGAACCCGCGACCCTCAGATTACGAAGCGCACGCCTTAACGCGCTAGGCCATGCCGGGCCCAGTAATGTTAATATAAGATGGCAAAAACGGCAAAACAACATAATCCATAACACTAGTAATGTTAATATAAGATGGCAAAAAGGGCAAAACAACATAATCCATAACACTAGTAATATCAATATAAGATGGCAAAAAGGGCAAAACAACAGCAACAACAATAAAGAAAATAATATTTGTTTAATATGTGAATCGTATCTCCAAAAAGTTATTCCTTTATCGAGCCTAAATTGTATAAAGTCTTGTCCACCATCAGTGTAATAAGATATACTTTTAAATATTGAGTTTTTTTTTTACCGTGAACTGCTCATTATTAGTGCTAAATAAACTGCTCTTCCAGTTGTATGGTCTGTGAGTGACTCGGTGGGAAGTGTGAGGACATATATCGCTAAAAATCGGGTTTTAATACCTACGGTTGGCATAACTTTGATAACCCCTTGTATAGCTTTGCGTTTAACAATTAAATAACAAACAAAATAATCTAGCCTTGTGGTCATAATATATTGTAAAAAAGGTAATGTTTAACATACCCCATAAAGTCTTTGCTTAGTCGTATGGTCTGTGTGTTACACATAAGTATTAAAAAATATGAATTTTAAAATTACATAGGGATCCTGTTATAAACAGTTACAAAACAAGAATGAAAACAACGATCATAAATCTATATAATTTTTATCCTTACTTTGTCTTACATGTAAGTGTATAAAACTTTAAAAATAGGGATTAATTTTTAGAAATTTATGATTTGTGATTTTATTTCTTGTTTTATTACTTTCTATAGCAGGATCCCAAATTAAAAATTAATATTTTTAAAACTCTTGTTCTTTGACTTTTTATGCTATATCTCTCTAAAGTATATACTTTACCTTTAGAAACGGCCACGTGTCTATTTATTGATATGTAGTCCCATCAGTTGAGTTGTAAAGTTTTTAAATACGTATATGTTTACAAATTTATATTATAACTGTATATATGGATTTTTATTGGAAAACCAAAACAGAATAAGCACAGACCAGTGAAGTAAGTTGAAGAAATTTTGTATTGATAGTCCGAGCTGTCTAGGCGTGATCCCTGCTAACGTGATCAAGTAGTTAAGTAGGTTTGGTTTGTTTTGAATTTCGCGCAAAGCTACTCGAGGGTTATCTGCACTAGCCGTCACAATTTTAGCAGTGGAAGACTTGAAGTAAGGCAGCTAGTCATTACCACCCACCACCATATTCTGGGCTACTTTTTTACTAACGAATAGTAGGATTCAATGTCGCATTATAACGCCCTTACGGCTGAAAGGGCGAGCATTATTGGTTTGACGGGAATTCGAACCTGCGGCCCTCAGATAACCAGTCGAGTGCCCTAAGCACTTGGTCATGCCGGGCCAGTTAAGTTGGTAGTAGACAAGAAAGTTGCTGTTTCAGAAATTGTTCAATTGTCATACCATAATTGTTAGTGACTTTTTAAATATATTATTAGTATATATGCATAATGTATTATAACCAATACTTTGAATAGTCGGTGTTTTTGCTTACGAATTCGATAAGATGGTTTATCGGCGTTTGAATTATATGGAATCATTGTCGACAACCGCACTTAAAACAAGATACCCTTGTGGTTGAAAAAATTAATTATATAAACCTATTTAACTAGATGTTTGTCTGCGCGAAGACGAAAAACATATTTCTAATACTACTTTTCTAGTTGTCGTAGGCCTGGCATGGCCTAGCGCGTTAAGGCATGCGCTTCATAATCTGAGGGTCGCGGGTTCGCGCCCGACTCGCGCCAAACATGCTCGCCCTTCCAGCCGTGAGGGCGTTATAATGTGACGGTCAATCCCACTTTTCGTTGGTAAAAGAGTAGCCCAAGAGTTGGCGGTGGGTGGTGATGACTAGCTCCCTTCCCTCTAGTCTTACACTGCTAAATTAGGGACGGCTAGCACAGATAGCCCTCGAGTAGCTTTGTGCGAAATTCCAAAAACAAACAAACAAACAAACATAGTTGTCGTTGTAACGCATCTTGCAACCATCACGAATTTTTAAGAGCTGGTAAAGTAAAGAAGTGAAATATGAGATAGAAACGTTAAATGTTTGTGTTAGTGTTAGAACTTTGATTGTAGCATAAGTTTTATTTAGTGAGTAGTAAATTATATCTAATTATTGTAGTAATACAGAATCTGGGATCATATCATCTTACATACATCCATAATTATTGTTAAAATGGCCATGCATGCCATATAACATGGTGTATGTTTCTATGGTTACCATTATTTGTGAAACCTCTCTGTATGATGCGATATTTAGATGAAATGATTTTAGATATTACTTTATTTCTTACCGTAACCGCTATTTCATATCTTCTGTCTATGTGGTGTTCCTAATACTTCTGCTATTGAACGAATACATGCTTTTATATGCTTCCTTCAACTCACTGTAACGCTTTTCTCGACAAAGTTGTGCGAAGTTCATTACAATGTGATTCTCTATAAATCCAATAGAGAGTTCTCTAGAGACAATAAAGCCAATTACCTCTTGCATTTGGCAGCCTATAGCTGAGTCTATGTGAAATGTCACACAGACATAGTTCTGTCTAAAGGCTAAAGGTGACTTCTTTTCCAGGTGAATTGTGTTTTAACGCCAGGATTAGTGCAACCAGTCTTTACTTCTTTTATAAGATTTAGAATTTGGTAAACAGAGCGTAGTTAGAAATACGAAAAGCTTCGTGACAGTATGGTGTTATACATACACAACACGAGCACCACCAGGAGACAGTGACAGTGAAACGCATGTATTCAGTTATTTAATTTATAATGTAATATTTGTTAAATAAAAGCAGATATAAAATAGATAAATGCCACGTAAATGCATCAAAGTGTTACTTTTATGATGACACACATTCGTACAAAATACTGTTTATATCGGTAAGATATGAACAAATTGTTTTAATACTGATTATTATAGCTGTATTTAAGTCCTATTTTTTCCTTGTCTTGCCATGATAAATATTTTGTTTCTTAAAACAACAACTGCGAAGTCATGCTGTTGTAAGTATGACGTTTGAATGCATTGAAAGAAGTACGGGTTTACCCAGTGAGGTTCCAATATTTCATTGAAGACTGATGTAATTTTGGCCCACAGTTGCTTTTTTATTATATTTTATATATTATATTTATTCTATTATATTACACTTATTACATTAACGAACACATCACATTGGATAACTAACAACGTAATATCAACTACAGAATATATAGCCCCACAACCTTTCCTTTGGCAATATTTCTATAGTATTTATAATTTCACTTCAGCATATAGAATCGTATAAACTAAACGCAAAATTTGTAGTATCTGGCATTTATTTGAACGTTTACGCAGAACACCTAAAACTGTTACTTACCATTACTTTAATTAAACATATTCTTGCTACGTAAAATTATGCAGCTGAAAAAAGACTTGCGTTTATCTATGTAAACGCGTTTGAGCGAAACAAAATTCTATTTTAGCTGAAACAGTTATTGATCTCATAAACACTACAAAATAAAGCAACTTGGTATCACTGGCATTGCATCGTTTTATTCATGCCCTGTAAAACTTAACTTACGTCCAGTTTGACTCCTAAATTACCTGAAAATCATAGCTGAGTTACACTGAACAAAATGTGATGGGGTGTATTACAAGTAAATAAATAATATCGTGCAATGTGAGTAATGCCAAATCGTTTGATTTTCCTCTGTTTATAATATATTACTTACTGGTTATAATATATAACTTACTGTTTATAATATATCACTTACTGTTTATAATATATTATTTACTGTTTGTAATATATTACTTACTGGTTATAATATATCACTTACTGTTTATAATATATTACTTACTGTTTATAATATATTACTTACTGTTTATAATATATCACTTACTGTTTGTAATATATTACTGTTTATAATATAGTACTTACTGTTTATAATATATCACTTACTGTTTATAATATATTACTGTTTATGATATATCACTTACTGTTTGGAGGAAGGAGAGCAAACGTTCTTTTTTATTGCCTGCTGTTGTGGTATGTGTTCAAGAATTAATATTAATTTAAAGCTAAATAGAACTGTGTAAACGCTAAGTAGACGCAGTTAACGTCGTTTCTTAATGCATTTACTAGGGTTAGGATATGACGTAGACTGTATGTTTTTATTGTAGTGAATGTATTTTTATATACTATGTGATCACAAGTTAAACATTTTCTGTGAAAACATTCGCTGAACCACTCAGTCATTTAAGGCACGAGAATGAAAACAGTTATTAATAATGTCACCATTCTACAAGAGATAAAACAAGGACCCGATGACCATGGTAGCTACGTGCTGTCATTGTATGCACGTGTTACTTATCTATATATATTTTTTCTGGATGGGCAGACGTGATGCTTAAGCTAGTCGACTTATTACGCACGAATTGTGGGTTCGAATTCAGTCACACAACATGTCCACTCTTTCAGTAACGAACATGTTATAATATTACAGCCAATCCCACTTTTTGTTAGTAGCCCAAACATTGGCGGTGGTCAAGACTGAAAAGTACCTTCCCTCTAGCCTGTAACTTCTAAATTAAGGAGGGCTAGTGCCAATAGCTTTTGAGTATATTTTCTTTACGAAATTCAACAGAAATATAAACAAACTTTTTATAAAATTCCTTTAATTTTCATTATGGCAAAGCAACGAGGGCTATTTGCCACAATTTCTAATTTTCAAATACCGATCATGGAGAAGGCAACCAATCTACAGTACAAACCGCCAATTTGTTTCTTTTACTACTGTTTTATCAATGACTAGTGGTATTAATCGCGACATTATAACGACCACACGGCTGAAAAAGCGAACATTATCGGCACCTGGTTTCGATTCCTGGTCCACAGGTCACGCTAGGCTTTCTAGCAACAAATAATGGTAAAATATAGATTATACTAAAAGGAATTTTAAATTAATTTGATATTTTTTACAATGAAATTTCGCTAAAATGTGTACATTGAGTTTTCCCTTCACATTCAAGCCTCATTCAAATAAAACACTAGTAGTGTGGGAACTACACCTATTAGATTTTTTTGTGCGTAATATGGTTGGAATGATTTTGTACATGCTATATTGTAAAATTAAACACATCTTTAACTGTAAAAAATAGTTAGCAGCCATACATATCCTAAAATATTTTTAAGCTTGTCTACGTTCGTCATTTAAACCGCCTATGTCGTATTAAGTAATGCTTATATAATTGATGTCCCCCGCTGGTACAGCAGTAAGTCTACGGAATTACAACGGTAAAGTCAGGGGTTCGATATCCCTCGGTGAACTCAGCAAATAGCCCGATGTAGCTTTACTATAAGAACACACACACAATTGATATCTTTATGCGTTTCAATAATAATACCCTTTGTTTTGGCCGAGAGTGAACATGCAATTAACGTGCCAGACTGTTGATCACCAGGTCTTTGTTCGTGTCCCGACCAGAGAAAATAAATTGAGATAAATTTATAACGCGAAAATAATCATACTTGGTCATTGCAACAGAAGTTCATGGTACCTAATGCGTGTCACATTGATACCACGTTTAGTAAAAGGAAATAAAGCTCCCTACTTCTTGAATTTGCTACAAGTAAAATGTAATTGTATTTCTTTTTAACAGAGGAAATATTTTTACAATAGATTAAGTTATTCAAACAACTCATTCTATTTTGTAAGCAACGCATCTCTTAGAAAGAACCACGACAAATGAAACTTCAGAGAAAGTCTATTTTATTATTTTATTTGGAAATTACCATCGAAAGGAAATTGTTTCGTCTTTGAAAGGCTTGTCTGTATCTTTGTGTTTGTGTAAGGCATGTTATCTTTCATTAGGCACGTTAAAACGTGATGAAATTTACGTTTGAATACAGGATTTCTTTTTAACATATTCTTGCTAATTAGTTCATTACTTAATTCAAACCAGTGGTTTGCTAAACAACACCTGCAGACAGGTGTTAAACTTAATGAGCTTCACAGCTTGTGAATGTTACATTAAGTTGAAGGAACTATGTGTTTCAGTTTCCAAACAATCCACAGTATGTTACATTAAGTTGAAGGAACTATGTGTTTCAGTTTCCAAATAATCCACAGTATGTTACATTAAGTTGAAGGAACTATGTGTTTCAGTTTCCAAATAATCCACAGTATGTTACATTAAGTTGAAGGAACTATGTGTTTCAGTTTCCAAATAATCCACAGTATGTTACATTAAGTTGAAGGAACTATGTGTTTCAGTTTCCAAATAATCCACAGTATGTTACATTAAGTTGAAGGAACTATGTGTTTCAGTTTCCAAATAATCCACAGTATGTTACATTTGCATTGTTCTAGAAAAAACAAACTATTCACTCACTTTCTTTTCCTTGTATGTGTGAACAAAATAATTGCTACTATGATGATAATGTTAACAGTTTTAATGGTTTTGGACGTGACTGTCATACCCACAACCGGCAACAGACAGTAAGTGGTAATAGGATTTTGGAACATTGCAGCTTAAAGTACCCAACACCTAACTCCTATTTGATTTATCTTGTCTCGTTGTTCACCTGTGTTTTCTAGATTATGTTTGGTAGACGAGATATCCCCAAATTATTTGATCTATTACATTTGGATCTGGTTTGATGAATGTGATAATTAATTTCTCTGTGAGTGAGAGTTTTAGATTTAAGTTCCACTTTTGCTAGTTTGATTTATATATATTATAGTTTTAATGTTTTATAGTTTTCTCCATTTTTTTACCTTTGTTTTTCCGTTGTTTTATTTTCCACTCTAATTTTTTTAAAGAATTGGTTTGTGTAGTTTTAATTTGATCTTTTGCTTATATACTAATTTTATCTTTCTCAGATTTTTTCGTTTTATATTTTCTCCCCAAGAACTGAGTCTTCCTTTTTATTTTATTATCATATTTTATCTTCTATTTAAATTTCCTATTATTAAGATAATAAAAAATTTGATATGGTCAACGCGATTTATGTATGCCCAACTTAATTACAAATACGATATTCAAACTTCGTGATTCTGTGGCTGTTTAATAAAGTACGTACTAAATATAAATAAGCTTAATTGTACTACTTTGCTGATTCATTGACGTTAATTAAGGTGATTTAGCATATTCTGCACGTGTCCCATCTAGATTATCCTATCCTTTAGACTAGTTTTTTAATAAATAAATTTTAAAAAAATAAATACAAATTTTAAATGCAGACTTTATCATCCATAAGTTATCAAGGTTTCTCTTAAATCCATTTAAATTTATCACCTCCACAACATCTGAAGAAAACCCGTACCTAAGTCCAATCACCCTGTTAGAAAAATAAAACTGTGTTAGCTGAAGATGACTCCTGTTTTGTCAAAATTTATATTTTTGTGTCCTATTCTTACTATTCTCGTGATTAAGTATGAAAAAAAAGATAACACATCAAAACTACCAATTCTCTTTACAATATTAAACATACTCCCTCACACTCTTCTCTATACAAGAGAAAACTATCTCAGAGATCATAATCCCCCCCGATATGATAACCCCTCCACCCCAGTCACCATTATGATAACTCTTCTATGAACTCTATCCAACGATAAGATAAGGAACCCAAGACGGAACACAATGCTCTAAATGTGCCGGTCCGGCATCGCCAGGTGGTTAAGGCAGTCGAGTCGTAATCTGAGGGTCGCGGGTTCGAAACCCCTTTACACCAAACATGCTCGCCATTTCAGCCAAGGGGGCTTTATAATGTGATGGTCAATCCCACTATTCATTGGTAATAGAGTAGCTCAATTGTTGGCGGTGAGTGATGGTGACTAGCTGCTTTTCGTCTAGTCTTACACTGCTAAATTAAGGACGGATAACGCAGATAGCCCTTGAGTAACTTTGTGCGAAATTCAAAACAAACCTAAACGTGCCTTAACCAGTGGCCTATACAATGAAAATATAACTTTAAACTTGTATCCAGTATTTCTGTAGATACAACGTAAAATACTAATTGCTCTTTCACTAGTAACAGTACACTGTTTGGATGGATTAAGCAAACTGATCCCTTTCTGTAATTAAGTTATTAATGTTATTTTCATTTAGATTATAATTCCAATTATGAAATCTATGTGCATTATCTAGCATTTATTATAATTAAAGCCCATCTTTCTGCTGAATTTAATAAATGATCTAAATCCTTTTTTACATCAGCAGTATTTTCTTCACAGCTAACAACATTCAAGGCCTTAATATTATCAGCAGAGTTATGTATTGATTGACTATTCCTTCTATGCCATTGACGTAAACCAAGAACAGCAAAAATTCTAAGACTAGATCGTTGGGTACCCCACTTGTGACATTAATCCAGTTTGACAGAACTCCATTTACAGCAACTGTCTGATTTCTTCCATCAAGCCACTCTTCTAACCAATTAGGTAAGTTGTCCACCATAGAGATAATTTTATAAGCCTTTTATGTGGCATCTTGTCAAGGACTTTCTGAAAATCCAGATATAAGAAAGCTACACTCTTACTCTAATCTATGTAGGAACTAACCTTTCCATAGAATATCAAAATATTTGTAAAACAAGGTTTTCCCTAAGTAAAAGCATGTTGACTGTCTTCTAAACTTTATTAAATGATTTTGTAAATCGTCTTTTAGCAGACTTTCTAAAACTATTTTCCACAACTGATTAAGACTCACAGGCCTATCAATACTTGAGCAATTTTTATTTCCCGAGGAATGACATCAGCTAATTTCCAATCCTTTGGTATATTTCCACTATTAAAGGAATTAGAAAAACTAGTAGCAAGTGACTCACGTATTCACTCCTTTGCTTCTTTCAAAACCCTTGTAGAAATACAATCTGGCTTAGAAACTTCATCGTTCTTTTAAACTTTCCAAAATTTTCTTAACAAGCTCAGAATTAATGCACTCCTCTTGTTCGATCTTGTTTCTATCTATCATCTGTTCACAATGTGGAGTACTGCTTCAATTTTCGTTGGTAGAAAAAGAGAAACTTTTTTAAAACTCAGCCATCTCACAGTCATCAGATACGAGTCATCCTTTATCATTCTTCAAGGATCCTACCCCATCCTAAATTAGTTAAAGAAATCCTTACTGTTAATTTTTACAGTTTAGCCAACCTTTTCACCCATACATCCTTTGTGATGTTTTAATTTCTTGATTAACCAACTTTCTTGATGTTATACAATCTTTTGAATTTCCGGTCATACCAGTTAATTTAAATTTCTTAAATTGTTAATGCTTTTCTTTCATTCTATTTCTTATATTCTTTGTAAGCTAACCTGTTTTTTTCTTTTACTTACAGCTATCATTTTCTCTTACTAGGAATATGATTATCATAAATATTTAAAAACATACCTTTAAAATGTTCAATTTTCTACATCTGACCAGTATTTTCAAATAACTTAGCTGCCCAATTTACAACAGATAATTTTTGCTGCATTTTTTAGAACTTTTTTAAAATTTATAACGAAAATATCATTACTCCTGATCTCCATATGCAGCAAAACATCGAACCTAATTGAGCAATGATCACTTGCTCCCAGATGTTCCCCAAGATCATTCATTAATTAAACGTCCTAACAAAAGGCACCCATTTCGTTCTTCCTCTTTACATTTTAGAAGTTAACGATAAATCTAAAATAGCATTGTTTCTAGTAGGTTTCGTGACAAATTGGTAAATAAAATTATCAAATCACTTCCAAAAACTTTTTCTCTCGTAGGTCGACTCTAGCATTTACTAGTCTATACGACGGAAAGTAAAATCACCCACAACTACCACTTACTTAACAGTTGAAATTTTAATTTTACTATTAATCTTCAAAATCAGTTCGTAAATGAAGGATGGGTTTTAATTATAATAAATGCAAGATAATGCATGTGGGTTATAATAATTTAAATTATAAACATAATTTGTATGGGAATAATATTAACAGTGCCATGAAATAAATGTATCCTGGTAGAATTGTAGATCAGTCTCTAAAGCCATCCAAGAAGTATACTGTTGCTATTTGTAGGGCAAATAGTATTTTAGATTGTACATATAGAAATACTGAATACATGTCTAAAAAAGTTACAATTCCATTGTACAGGTCCCTGGTTAGACCATATTTGGAATACTGTGTTCAGTCTTGGGATTCTTACCTTAGGAAAAACATTAAATTATTGGAAATGGTTGAGAGAAGTGTTACTAGAATGATGCCTGGGATGGAGAGGTTGTCATATGAGGAGACTATGAAATTTTTCACATTGTTTCCTCTTGAAAAAAAGAATAGTTGGGGTATTGACTAAGGTGTTTAATATTGTAAATGGAATTGATAGTGTTGATGCATCATTTTTTTCATATTTAACAGTGAGAATAGTAGAACAAGAGGACATAAATATAAATTTTGACAGGGTACGAGGCATCTTCAGCTGTGACAGTTTCGTTTTTCTAGCAGGGTGGTTAACCTATAGAATGGCTTGTCTTCGGTTATTGTAGAGGCAGTAAATTTAAATAAGTTTAAAAAAGATGAATAAGTATATGAATAATAAGGGTTGGCTTTAAGTTTTTGAAAGGTAATTTATATTATAATGTGAGACAGTCGAGATGGACCAACAGGTCCCATATTGTCCCAAAACGTTATATTATATGCTATGTTAGCGGATATAAAGAGAAAATATTTTACTAGGAATTTTACAGGCCACCAGATAACATAGCTTATGATAGATAAAGTACTGAAGAGAGGGAAAGGTGGCTTTATACATAAAATGTGAGTTGCATGCTGTTGAAGTTGAGAATATCAACATTTAACCATGTTTCAGTTATTCTCATTATATCAATATCCTCCATCTCTATCAATGCCCTACAGTCATCTATGCGTTCGACTTGTGATCTGTGAGTTGCGGGTTCCAATCTTCGTCACACCAAACATGCTCGCTCCTTTAGCCATGGAGGCTTTATAAAGTGTCCCACTATTCATTGGTAAAATATGACAACAAACAAAAAGTCACCTACTGTATTTCTTATATTTATTTCATTACAACAGTAACAATTCGCCTGTACTTAGAACTACTTCTGTTCTTGTTTAGTATGCTAAACTTTTCTCTATATCTATTTTTTAATTTAGCTTATCCTGACTATCACAACTGTCTAGTCCTAGTTTAAAATTATCTTTACAGTTGAGTTAGTAACACTTGCAAATAAGTTAGATCCTACCCAATTTAAATGTAAAAACATCCATTTAAAAACTCTCTTCTTCTGTTGAAGTGACTTCACAAGTTTAACCGGCCAATCTGTTAATCTTTCCATATTAACCTAAGCCTAGAATTTAGCCCTAGTGATCTACTCATAATTTCATTCCCGCAATTAATTCTTAGTAGTTTCCTTGACACAGTTAAGTTACAATAAAGTTTTTTCTTTAAATGCCTTTATCCACCCTTTGTACTTATTCTCTGGCCAACCCTTCTGCACATCATTAGCTCCCACATACACCATAAAAGCAGAATCTTTGCTGCCATTCCTTTATTATATATCTTGTTCTGTCAGTTATATATTTCATCTGTGCCCATGGGTAGCAAATCTGACTCTTTTTCCCCTACGTACCTCACACACTATAACATCCACATGCCTTGCCAAATAATTACCTATAACTTCTTTAAGTTTATCATTCGCATTTCACATCTTTCTCTGGCTTCTTTGTTTTCCTTCCCACCAATAAATAGTTCATTATCCACACAAACCAAGGGCTGAAATCTCTTGCCCAATAGAAGAGGCTCATTACAATTGAATCCATTACTTTTAGCTCTAATACTACTCTTTCTTACTTTTTGAAAGTGATTGTTAGCTGATGTATTCCTTGCATGTAAAAGTATTAGCTCCTCTTAAAATCCCGTTGCCATGTCCCACAGTTTGCACTTCTCTTTATCTACTGCCACTAATTAGTATAGACTCCAAGTTCTCTAACCTACTACAAACCTTACATGTACATTGCACATCTTTACTACTAGCTTCCTTAAATATGCATAGTAGTTCAGAGTTACGCAATAAAACTCGCTGATTGTATCCATCACCCCTAACATACTGCAAACACTTAATTCATACACTAGTCTAAACCGTTGTATTTGTAGCCTGGAAATAAATACTCAATACTAAATACCAGCAGCCTATTGCCGAAACTGTTAAACATAACGTTTGTTAATAAAAGTAATTGTTTATATCACCACTTTATGTTCACACTAATGCAGTTAATTTTAATTTTATAGAAGTGACAAGTACCTACTAAACTAGTATTTATTTGATTTTTACGTAATACTAATAATTCAATGCATTTTAGTAATAATAAATTAGCCTGATTTATAAGTTACCTATACCTTATAAACTGAATTTAAGCTAATTGATATCAAGTCAACTAAACAAGTTAATCTTTAAAACACGAAGAAATAACTCTTGTCTTTCGTGATAACGAGAAACCCACTTGAAGTAAAAATGTATCTCAAGACGGCTGGTATGGGTATTAGCACTTTAATTAAAATAAAGTACAAAAAAAATGTTTGCCCATACCAGCAGTCTTGAGAATACATTTCAACTAGTCTTTATAATAAACTGTATACGTTTGATAAAACAATGTATTTATGTCAAATTATAACTTAGCTTAAAGTACAGTTACACATGCTAAGCCTAATCTAACGTTATATCACTCGTTAATGTTAGACATCTAATCTATGATGTAAAACTGTAACCCTCTTATTTTAATTAATAACCTTAGTAAGTCTAGTTATTATTTTGTTACTTAACTCAAATTACTACAACTAATAATAATATTATTATTAGACATTAAAAAATCTATAACAGTATATAGGACTTTAACTGTCCAACGTCTTTTCTATTTCATAGTACCAGTCGCTCAACAGTAACGATAAGAACTTATAGCGCTAAACATTGGGACTCGGTACGCGTTATGGATTTAGTGCAGATTGTGTAGGTTTGAGGTTAGAACGAAATGCTAGAAAAAATTAATAAGAAATACAAACTTTTTGTATAATGTTCAGAATAACTTCTTTTAGAATTCAGTACTCTGTATTTAATTCATTCACGTTAATAACATGAAAAAACAAATACATCTGACTTTCAAACTATGAACTTCATTTTCTATAGTAGATGTAGGCTAAACTGCCTGAATTTAGACCAAATATCATAAACGTCTTATAATAACGTCTTGTTTTTTCGAGTAAACAAGGTTTTTATGCGTCTACGTCCAGGATATATTCTAACCATTCGTTTTACGAAGTATGGCAGACAAAGGTTATATATCACTGAACGACTTCAATAAATTGTGCAACTGAAATGTTTACATGAGAAGGAATGTCTGATCAGCGAATGTTTAACATTCTTGCTTAAAGTGTTACCCACTTTACTATAGTAATGTAATCCAAATTACTTTTTGATCAACAATGAAGATAAAGAAACAAAGTACGATAACAACTTGTAACACTATTATATACCCCAAACAATAAAAAAATATTTCAGTCTATATTTTATGTTTATATATATTTACCCAAAGTGTTTCTTTATATCATGAAATTCATATATTCGACAACAAAACCCGTGGGCTTATGGCCTACAATTACCGGGTCGCTATAATACCATTTTAATGCTTGAAGTAATATTTTGCACTTTTTCACTTTAATGATCATTGCGTTATAACATAAATTTAATTTATTTAACCAGGTTATAAACAATAATTAGTAGACCTACTTATTTACGTGCTGTAATTTAAATCAATGCCTAGTTTGGTATCCACTTTCAGGGAAAATCCATAAACATGTTTTTGCAAAATACCCGGGTTTGTTATGAGGTTAGATGAAAAGCTTTACCTATGTGTAAAACTCGCGGCCGAGATAATTCGTTTTCTTCTTCCGTGATGACGAGAAAACCCACCTGTAGAAATATATATATATATATATGTAAAAACGGCTGGTATAGGCAGAGAAAGCTCTACATAGAGTTTTCTCTACCCATACCAGCCGTTTTTACATATACATTCGTCGTCTTCTTAAATAAGGGGTAGGATAAAAATTGAGCAAACCTGGGAATCGGGACGATTCGTTCGGTACCACTTAGAAATTAATTCGACCATCGGTCCAAGAAGAGTTACGAAATACACACACAGACATTGAATCTTATTATATAGACTGTCACTTGTATTTTTAGATTTAAAATTACTGGATACTAAAAATATTGGCCCGGCATGGCCTAGCGCGTAAGGCATGCGACTCGTAATCCGAGGGTCGCGGGTTCGCGCCCGCGTCGCGCTAAACATGCTCGCCCTCCCAGCCGTGGGGGTGTATAATGTGACGGTCAATCCCACTATTCGTTGGTAAAAGAGTAGCCAAAGAGTTGGCGGTGGGTGGTGATGACTAGAGGACTGCCTTCCCTCTAGTCTTACACTGCTAAATTAGGGACGGCTAGCACAGATAGCCCTCGAGTAGCTTTGTGCGAAATTCCCAAACAAAAAACTAAAAACTAAAAATTTGGATTTAAAGAAAAATGCAAGAGATTTTTGACAGAAAACATTATCTGTCTGTATAAATAAACATACAGACACACATGTGAAAAGTGATCAAAAACAATACGAGATCTATCTTATAAGTCACGCTACTTCTGTATATCGATTACAAAAATTTCATTTTGATTTTAGATAATATTAAAGGACATTTAAAAACAAACACAAAACTACTCACGAATTAAAGCAACAGATCACAAATGTTTTCCATCGAGTCAGAGTTGAACGTTGTGTTATAACATGTCATTGATGTCACAATTGTTTGGATGTTGATGCACCACTGTTTGAGCATTTCAAACGATACAGCAGTGCTATGCAGTTAATTTGTTATCATCGGTGTTTTGCTGACTCGTAAGTTCATTTACTATAGTCGTATAGGCATTTGAAATGTGGCTAAATTTGTCTGTCATCTTGTATGTATGTGTATATCAAAAACCAAATCTGTCGTGTTCAGGGCAGTGATTGACAAAATTCCATAAAATAAAAATTGTTCGCAAATTTTAAAACTTTTTATCAACAATTTAAATCAAAACAACAGACAGACAGAAGCATAATTGTCAGTTCTATTTATCCAAAGATGTTGTTCAATTTCTAAAGTAAGACATTTTTCGATAAAACCTGCATAAGAATGAAAAACATAAACTTCTCGAGTTTTTCTTTTTTATTGTGAGGATGTGTTTAAAACTCCTTCTGTATGCTAACATGTAAAACATTTAATTTAGCTTTAAATCTAATAGTAAAATTATCTTTTTTCACAAGAGTATTGAATTGGAAGCATTTGAAATAAGGCTCTTGTAAAATATGACTTTTCTTCATAATACCTTTATTAATATCTTTGTTAACAAGTAATGGGTAATTATTTGCAATGTCGACATGAGATTTATAAGAATGTATTATTAAAGTAAGTTTTCTGTTTCTTCAACATATATTTTTTCACAAGAAAATAATGTAACATGATTTACACTGAATCGTTTTGCATTTAAATTATAGTCATTTAGAATATTTCATCAATCAGAAAGATAAAGAGAATATTGTCTTAACACCTTATATAAGTATTAAACATGAAAATGGTATACAAGTAGTTTAATAATATTTAGATAAACACCCAGATTTATCACATCCATGGTTCAATAAAGAAGTGATAATTAATGTTGTACTTTATTTAAGACAATTGTTACATTGTTTATAATGGTAATATATATATCAACAATTTTCTGAAACGTCACTACGAACAAAAGTGGTTAAAACTTATGTCATTTAAGGGTAGGTTATTTTAAAAATAACATGTTCAATAGTTTGAGTTATATTAAAGGTAGCTGTAATAATTGTATAATGTGTTTAAATGATTATTTATTTCATTATGAAACAGACCTTACATATTTTTAATTTTAATCAAATTAGCCCAAATAAAAAGTTTATTTTAGAAATGATTAATTTATGTTTATTTCTATTAGACCTCCCCTCCCTCTCAATTTCTCAGTAGAAACTCCATAAGCTTACGAAACTAAAATTTACGTTTCAATATCCATTGTGGGCAGAGCAAACATTAAATTATATAATTTTGTGCTTAATTATAATTAAACAAAACCTTTATTAGAAACATTAAATATAAAAAAGAAGATTAAAACAGATTTATACTACAAACTTACTAATATGCACCAGTAATTAGATTTTTATTATACGTACTAAGTTAAAACCCTTCAGTAGATCAGCAACAATTCTGTTGGTTTAAAACTCAAAACTCAGATTTAGATACTCGTATTGAGCAGAACATAGATAATCCATGATGTAGCTTTGTGGTTAATAACAAACAAATAAATAAAAACTGAAATAAACATTCTGTTTTGTCTCGCTCAGATATTTTTTTTTACTATTTTTAGAACCCGTAAATTCAAAAATAAAGACCCATAGAATCAAAATATTATTTTAATAAGTATCATTATCCAGAAAATCTAATTTAATTGAATTTTAAAAGGGAATTAGAAGTAATCATAAAGATATTATAATGAATGAAAAAAAGTTGTTCTATTCTTAACTATCCCTTGACGTGGAGTTAAAGTTAATATTAATTATATTCATAAAGCATTGGAAAAATTTCGAATACATCTTGAAAAGTCATGTTTAAAAACAAGCTATATTATCACGCAAACACCCTGAGATTTTAAACTAACCCCTTGAATTATTTTCTTTGTAATGAACCAAACTGTTATAATTGTGGAAAGGTTATATGAATTTTAGATTTAGATGTGATTTAGGTAATCATAATTATTTATCAACTTTTATTTGTTGTAAGGAAAAAAAAAGTTACAGAGAAAGGAAACTTGCGTTTAAGAATAAATTTGCATAAGTCTTGTGTTAAAACTCCAAACAGTCACCACAAACTTATTGATATACTCCAGTACTTTACAAAAACCTCTTTTCTCAAGTATTTCTATTTTGACATTCTTGCGATAAATTATATTATTTTATCAATAAATATAAAATCATATTAAATGTAACGTAGCTCAGCACACAGACGACTTTCAAAACGTATATAAAGCTTTAAAGTAAAAATAACAAAGAAGAGATGTTGTCATAATTTTTTATGCGGGTCTTATCGCAAAATGTTTTATTTGACAACTAAAGAATATCCCTGCAGACAGAAAACCGGTATTTATAATTTTTGTAAATTAATAATAATAGCGTTTTTTAATGAAAATAAACAATGTTAATTTGTTCATTTTATCAATCACTTGGCCCGGCATGGCCAGGTGGTTTAGGCACTCGACTCGTAATCCGATGGTAGCGGATTCGAATCCAATTTCAGCTGTGGAGGGCGTTATTATATGACGATTAATCCCACTATTCGTTGATAAAAAAGTGGGATGATGGCTAGCTGCCTTCCATCTAGTCTTACACTGCTAAATTAGGGTCAGCTAGCGCAGATAGCCCTCGGGTAGCTTTGCGCGATATTTAAAAACAATCAATCAAACAAACAAACTATCAATCACTTCTGTGAATAAAATGTATTTGTTTACTGGTATACAATTTCAAGCTTAGGAAGTGAATCTCTAACAAGAAAGTAATGTCAAGTTGAAAAACTTTCAAGATCTTTGTAGAGCAAAATAGCACCTGAAGTTAGAAGAGGAACATTTTGTGAAAACGGCGCTAATGATAGAATGAACGATTGAAAGACCTACTAACATGTTAATATTATTTAACATAAAGAACATTCTGAGCAGTAGTACTTATGTGTTTGCAAATAGTTATGATAATACATTTCATGAAACGTAGAAAATACACGGAAGAAACGTCCAATAAATGAAACTAATACATTGGAGGAATTTGACAGCAGAAAATTAAATAAACTTTTAATTGAAGTTATTCAAGGACAAACTCCTTTCATACCACATAAAATTGAGACATTACGTAAATACTTCACTAATCAAAGATGAAGTAGAAATTACCAAAATTTAAATTGATGCTCTTAAACATGAACGGATTCTTCTCTAACAAAATAATTTAAGATATCAAACGAACAACAACCATCTATGTGAATGAATAATAACACAATGGAGCAATCTTTTTACCAAAGAAGAAATACTAGTGAGAAAAAAGTTTAAATTTGTAAATAAATGAATTCAGATAGGCAAATCTAGAGAGAAGAAGTTCATGTGATTTAATATCTTTAGAGAAATCGAAATATTGTAGAAACAAATCATAAGGGATAAAAACATAAAAAGTCAAGTGAGTATTGAAAGGAAAACATCTCAGCTTTTGGAAACTATGACAGTGACCAACATTCGAACTCGCCACACGAAAGATGTGATTTGAAAGCCTTAACCACTACGCCATTACTATGGTTTACTAGTCTTAAAAATATTTCTTTACAGTGAGCACAAAACTACACAAACAGATATTTGTGCTCTGCTCATCAGGATTATCGAAACCCGGTTCCTAGTGATGAAGTCTGCGGATATACTGCTGTGCCACTCTGGTCGTGTATTGAGACAACATGATTTTAGAAGAGCTGAATAATAAAGAAACTTAACAAGATGTGTGCTCTAAAGATATTCTAAAATTTCTTCGAAAAGTGAAGAAAAAGTAAAAATAATAATATAAAATAATTTAAATACATTTACAAGAAAGAAATTTATTATTTCCAATTAATAATAGCTGTGAATATTTTATATGTTACCCAAAAATCAATAAAAGTAAAGAAATTAAAGAAATATTTTGAAAATATATGATGGAATATTTTTGAATAAAAAGCTATTTAAATATCTCGGGAAGACTTATTATAGACGGGCAAAATAATGTGATTGAACCATTGAGTTTTTAGTATGGAAACAGTTCCAAACCTCTTGCATCTGAGTTAAAAAGTTATAAAAAATATGGTGTTGATTTTGTTAATCACTTGTCGAAGAATATTTTAAAATCATAATATATAATATCTCTTTATGCAATAATTTAATATAAATATGGTATGAGATCTACTGAATGTTTTTTTAAATGGATATCCTGATTTATCACATCCACATTCAAGCTTCATTTGACATAACTGTTACTCTGTTTATGGACGAAATATTGTTTGTTTGTTTTTTTAATTTCGCACAAAGCTACTCGAGGGCTATCTGCGCTAGCCGTCCCTAATTTAGCAGTGTAAGAGTAGAGGGAAGGCAGCTTCCCAACCAACCGCCAACTTTTGGGCTACTCTTTTACTTACGAATAGCGGCATCACATCATAGCACTTGCACGGCTGAAAGGACGAGCATGTTTGATGCGACGAGGATTCGAACCCGCGACCCTCAGATTACAAGTCGAACGCCTTAACCCACCTGGCCATACAGGGCCTAGACGTAATATATATCAAGAAATATGTGGAACATATGTGGTAAGAAAATGGGCTCCAACGTATGTTTCTTATTTATGGAATATTTTGAATTTCATATCTTCAATAGTTCATTAAATTATTTTGAAGGTAACTATATTAAGTATTTAAAGAAAAACTGGAAAAAAAGGTCTTCAGATGATTGTTTTTATTGTTAAAAGATCCTTTAGTTTGAATTTTTTGAAAAGCAGTCCTAATATAAAGTTTACTTTTGAAATTAATAATGTAGTTTTATTGTTTTCAGGTATATTTATTACAAAAAAAGAAGATAAGATTCAAACATATTTGTATTACAAACTCACTAATTTATAGAGTATTTAGATTTTTATAATAATCCTTTTGTAGATACTGAATTAGGTATTTCACTTTTTCCAGCCGTGGGGGCGTATAATGTGACGGTCAATCCCACTATTCGTTGGTAAAAAAGTAGCCCAAGAGTTGGCGGTGGGTGGTGATGACTAGCTGCCTTCCCTCTAGTCTTACACTGCTAAATTAGGGACGGCTAGCACAGATAGCCCTCGAGTAGCTTTGTGCGAAATTCCAAAACAAACAAACAAACACACTTTTTCTAGCTCAAAAAATTGTTCCTAACCTAGTATTTCAACAACAGAAAGTGGCAACTCACGGAATTAAAATCTTACCATAAATGAAATTTAATTATCCAGAAAATAAGAGATAGAAGAATTATTTTCACGTAAACATGTAGAGATTAGTGTTTTAATTTATATTTTTAAACTTTACAAATAAATTATTATGCAAGTAATAAATGCTGATTAATTTTATTTAAAATTATAAATTGATATAAAAGAAAAAAAATCCTTTAACAAAAGTTAAGCTTAACAATACACAAAGTACATGATTATGAAAATAACCAAATATCTATATGTTATGTTAAATCAGATTACTTCTCTGATTTAAAATAACCAAATATCTATATGTTATGTTAAATCAGAGAAGTAAAGAAAAATATGTTGACTGCATTTTTATTTCTAATAAAACAAATTATTATATTTCTGGGAAAGGTTATATTACATACAGTAAAATTTCCTACAGGGGGCAGATCGGCATGGCCACGTGGTTAGGGCGCTAGACTCGCTATCTGAGGATTGATGGTTTTAATCCACGATCCACCAAACATGCCCGCCCTCTCAGCCGTGGGAGCATTAAAATGTAATGGTTAATGTAACTATTTGTTGGTGAACTAGTAGCCCAAACACTGGCAGTGGATGGTGATGACTAGCTGCTTTCTATCTAGTCTTACACTGTTACATTAAAGACGACTACCACAAGAAGTCCTCATGTAGCTTTGTACGAAATTCAAACCAAACCCTTTTGGGCAGAAAATATTTTATAACTTGATTGATAACCCACTAGGCAGCGTGGTTAGAAAAATCAATTTCAATAAATTATCCAGTTGTCTAAATTTAAAAGGTAAAGTTTGTATATTCGAAAACTGTAGCGATGACTTCTACTTTAACATCTTTATTGGTTTTAAGGGGTTATTACAGGAAGTGGTACTAGGTGAGTAGGCATTATGGGTTTAAAATGTCCAATGCCTAACAACTCTTTGATTTTCTGTGCTAGACTTTGTACTTTATTGACAAAAGACGCAATTTCTAGTTTTCTTGTTTAGTATGTTACTAGCATGATGAATGATTTATTTTATTTGGGTTTCTTTTGAGAAATATTATAGTTTTGAACTTTGTTGAAAGTGACACTTATAGTTTTGAGTTTTACTCTTAATTTCGTGGTTTTGTTTTCTATACACCCACACAAGTAAGTGTTCCTAAATTCAGTTTTAAATGTTCACTTATTTGTATTGTCCTTATGACAAAGTATTAATAAAGATTAACATACCACATACCTCTTTAAACCGTCATAAACTTTGTTATGAAATATTTCTCTTCGTTTGAAGAAAGGATAAATTATTTTCTCTAACGATAAAAATCATTCAATTTCAGAGGCTAAAACATACTCTAATTTAACTTGATAATCAATGTTAAAAACTCTTAAAACATACTTTAATATAACTTGATAATTCATGTTAAAAACTCATAAATTTCCTAATGATGTACTACACGGTATACTGAAAGTCTGGGCCACAAGCGATTTGCGTTTTTTCTTAATTCAGATACGTTACTGATTATGGCGTTGTCAAAGCGAAAGAAGGTGGTGTTAATTGTGCTGTTAGTCCATACGTACGAGAGCTGTTCAAAAAATACGCGGACTGTTTCAATTGCGCGGCTCCAGTTGGTTCCAGGGGAATCCGCTTGGTGTCGCTAGGTTCGCACAGATCAGCTGATTACGACGCCATTTCCCGATTGCAGGTATCTTCATTTGTGTATTAGCTACGCGGTTTTAAGTGAAGTGCGATTTTTTCGTTTGGCGGATTTCAGATGAATGACCTAAAGGAACAACGACTTGCTGTGAAATTTTGTGTTAAACTTGGAAAATCTGCGACTGAAACTTTTGCTATGTTTAACACGGCTTACGGTGATGTTGCTATGAAGCGTACGGCATATTACAAGTAACATGAACGTTTTAAGGATGGTCGACAGTCCATTGAAGATGATGAGCGTCCTGGACGTTCTTCCACGTCAACTGACGACCCACACGTCGACAAAATCAACACCCTGGTGCGGGCAAATCGACGTCTGACTGTCAGGGAGCTTGCTGAAGAGTATGGGATATCAGTTGGATCTTGTTACGAGATTTTGACCGAAAAATTGAAGATGCACCGCGTTGCTGCGAAATTCAGCCCTCAGAACTCGTGAGTTTTTGGCCAAACACTCGATCACTGTTCTTCCCCACCCCCCTACTCACCTGACCTTGCTCCTTACGAGTTTTTCTAGTTCCCCAAACTCAAAAGACCCTTGAAAGGAAGAAGATTTGAGACGATTCCCGAGATTAAGGCAAATGCGACGAAGGAGCTGGAAGACATTAAAAAAGAAGCGTACCAGGACTGTTTCAACAAGTGGAAACACCTTTGGGATAAGTGTGTGCGTTGGGGAGGAGAGTACTTTGAAGGAGTCCCAGACCTGTAACTTCTAAATAAAGTACATTTTGTTTTATGACGTCAGTCCGCGTATTTTTTGAACAGCCCTCGTATTTCGAATAACACAGACAGCATGTGGAACGTATTTTGTAAAATTCGTTAAAGTGACTATGGTTACAGACTTTTCGGACACTTTATGTACACTTGAATTAACAGTTACTGTTTATTATACGTTAAACAATATCAGATGTGAGATATATGCTTAAAAATACACCATAAAATAATGAAATTGAAAGATGTTTGAATTATATGCGGTTGAGATCACGTACAGACCAAACCAGAAGGAAACACTAACATTTGTTTACGGTTCTGTAGGAAAGTTCCAACAATATCATGAAGTTGAAAACAAACAATGAAGTGTATAATAAATTGAATAATATTTCGAAAAGTATATTATCATTCATAATTAAAAATGATAATATTGTAAAATAACGAGTTGTTTCATAATATAACAACTTATTTTTTTTCTTAAAATGTAATTGTATGATAACAGGTGACCGTACTGAATTTCGTAGGTTATTTCGAGTTGTAATTAAATAATGTAGGCCCTGTATGGCCAGATGATTAAGAAACTCGACACGTAATCCGAGAGTCGCAGGGTCGAATCCCCGTCACACCAAACATGCTAGCCCTGTCAGCAGTGGGGAGTTTATAATGTGTTGATCAATCCCATTATTCGTTGGTAAAAAAGTAGCCCAAGAGTTGGCGGTGAGTGGTGATGAATAGCTTTCACTCTAGTCTTACACTGCTAAATTAGGGACGGCTAGCACAGATAGCCCTCGAGTAGCTTTGCGCGAAATTAAAAAAACAAACAGAAAATAATAGACAGTGTAGACTAAAAACTGTTAAGAGATTTTTGCATATTTAGTGTGATAAAATTTGTTTATCCTAAGTTAATTTACAAGTGTATTTTGTTACCGTTTACTTTTGAATCAGTGGCAGATTTGTGGACTTAACAACACTAAAATGCCCCTGGTGGACAGGGCGCGTTAATCTATCGTGAAACAAATGAATTTTTAGTTTATTTATTTTTCAATTAGCCAAAGCAACTTCTACGCTGTACAATAAAAACGGTTTAGAATATAACATTAAATTTTTTGTTAGAGCACCATTGTTTTATATTACCATTTAACCAAAAAATGTTCTGTGTTTAGGTCATGCCATGAGTATCCACATTTGTGGTTGGTATGTAGTGAACAATGAATAGACGAAATACAAATCATTGTGTATGTTGTGAGTAAGTTATCAGAGCTGGAGTATTTTCTTCTCTAAGAAGAAAATGGCATCTATAACGTATGTTAATATAATTATTTCAGTTATAATTAGAAGATAGCTTATAATTAGACGTTCGTTTCTAAATCTTTCAGCTGAAATAAATGGATTTATCCATGGTCTAAATTTGTTTAGATAAAAACTTCCCTATTCAAAGGTCTCGTTGATTGTTGGCTTTTGATGAGTGTGACGTGTTTAATCATTCAACTTGCTTCAAGGTCTTAGCAAAGGCCAAAGATAATGAATCTATTTTCTGATAAAATAATTTGTTTATCTATTCACCAAAGCCACAGCCAGATTAGAATAAGGTTTCTGTGAATTACAGCCAAAATAATCAACGAATATAATTAGACATAGCGTTTATTTCATTCAAACCTGTGTTTATTAGAACAATAAGGGTCAAAGTGGAAAGATGAGCAGAAACTACTGACCATAAAATCACCACATAATTAAGTTTTCAGTTTTCTTATTTATAGCAAAGAATTTTAAGTTTTTTACCCCGTAAAGATTGGTATATTACTAGCCATAAAAGTAAAAATAAAAGCGTACTCAGTTGAAAATTCTTATATAGTCACAGCAACATATACAATAGCTTTAATAAATTAATGTCCATAATGTGTTTGAGAGTATGTGTACGTTCTGTTGAAGCAATAAATATATTTTTATGACGATTACTCAGAGTAAAAGAAGCTAAGGAAATCCATGCTTATAAAACTGCTCAGGAAACAAAAATGTTAAATACGGTCACATATTTTTATGGTATATATATGTATAGAAAAAATGGTGCAAAACTGACAGTGCTCATTTGTGTAGTTTGAAATACGTTTGTAGAAGGAACTCTTTAAGTACAGTGATGAGTAAGTTATATTAAAACTATTTTAGAGTTTCATCGCTACGACACAGCCATTGTTCTTGCAGAACAGTTTCTATTGTAAAATATGTCATCGTAGGGATGTCACGTCCAAATCACACTCATCTTCCTTGCCTGATTTATGTAAATATGCTACTCTCTGAGGACGAAGATTTCCCAGCGCTAGTTTCAATGTCCGATTTGACGCACGTATGTGTATGTCTACAACATGGATGCTATAATTTTGTAAGAAATGGTATGAAAACCCGTTTCATTAACTAACTACTTGCGATATGCTACGGAGGCAACTAGTTGACAAATGACATGTGTTCAAACGGATATGCTTCTTGATTACGTATTTATATTTGTTTGAAACACATGGATGCCGTTAATTATAATCTTTGTGGATTCCCTTCTTTTACTATATCTGGGTTACGACTTGTTGCAAGTCTCTCTGTCAATGATTCCGGTATCTCAAGTTGATCCACATTCCTTTATATTCTAATGCTACTAAGTACAAAGATTTTCCTTTTTTCAGAAATTATATATTTCTAATATTTCCAAAGGCAGCCAGATTTCAGTGACTCACAATACACAAGGAACACCAAATAATGTCAAATGTAGCTACAGTACGTTTCAAGCGACTTGCAGATTTGCATATTCAAAATAGTTTTAATGAGCTGTACTTAACCCTCTATATTACCAAGGCAACGTTACAAATAGGAAAATTATTACAAAAATTATAGTGTGAAACAATAACTCCTGATAATTCAAACCAGTGTAAGAGAATCTTAGAAGAAAAACAAACTGTGATAATATAGGAAAAGATCACTGGTTTAATCGTAACGGGTATAGTAATATATATTATATGTAAGATAAAACTGGTTAAAAAATACTTAGCCTTACAACTTAATGGTGCATTTGGAGGCAAGAGAGAATGATAAAGGTTTAAATGCATGTTTAGTATTACTTAGAATGTTTTGTGTTGCTGAATAATTAATTATACGTGATAAGGTTTTATTCATAAAACACACACATTCGTTTACGTATGCATCCATATACGAATTAGAATGTAGACGCACTAAATAATATAATTCATAGTAATAGCGTATTTATGTTTTGTTTGAATTTAAGCACACAGTTATACAATAAGCTATCTGTGTTTTTCATTAAAACCCGGTTTCTATCATTCTAAATAAGTACTGGGAGTAACGTAATAGGCATATTATATGGTTGTATTCGTAGACAAGATACTGATACATGCACGTATATATCTATATGGTAGGTAAAGTGCAGAAGTACTAAACAATATAGCTATGTACCTTACAATGAGAGCGTATTTATGTTTTTGTGTGAGATCAGATACAAGATTATTTTTCATAATACGGTTCGCTAAAAAGATAATGCTATTCAATTGAAATCCATATTAAGGTCAACTCTATCAAGATTAGTGTAAATATGTAAGACGTACATTACGCACTTTGTTTATTTAACAGTATATTATTGACATTTTAAATCAGTAATGTATTCATTTTTATTATATAATTGACATATTTAATCATCTATAAACACTGAAGACCTCTAGTGGCTTAGTGGTATGTCTGCGGACTTACAACACGAAAAACCGGGTTTCGATACCCGTTTGCCAGAGCAGAGATAGCCCATTGTGTAATTTTGTGTTTAATTCAAAACAACAACAACAACACACACTGAAGAGCGTTCCTCCACGTGATCAGTTTTAATGAATATAACTTTTCAGTGTAACATAATATTTTACTGTGTTTTCTGTAAGTAGATGGAATTGCATTAAAAAGTTAAAATGTTGCCTAGCAACTATAACAGAACATGGACATTTTAAGCTTTTGGAAGACTTTCCTTTCAAGAACATAAAGAGAAGTAGGCCTAGTATAAATGCACAAATTTTGATCTCTTTGTTTTAAATACATTTCCAGTCTTTATGCATTCACATATTTTTATTGAAACTTTCCACATCTTTAGAGTTTCATACACAGCCTTCTCGCAATTCCCTTTCAGTAATTTTACACACAAATCTCGGAAACTTTTACACCTTAAAACATATTTGTACATTTTATACATTGTTTAATTCTTTCGTTGTTTCAACTGAAAATATTTGTAATTGTACATATGGGCTCTTAATCACAATGTCTTCAAATATTTTAGTCCGGTCACGAACACTTTATTTCAGACAACAAGCTTATATTTTCATTCATAAACGTACCCCAATATTCAAAATACGAATTTCATATTTTTAGGCTTCAAAAAGTTATTATTATTCACTTGTACAAACACATACATATCGATTCGAATGAAAGTTTTTACCGTTCAACGGATCGGACTTTAAAATTGGTTTTAATGCGAAAATTATTAAAATGTATTTTATATTATAATTTACAAAATATATATATCTCGAGTTCTTTGAGGGTTTGCTCTTAAAACTTTCATTTACAAGAAATAAAATTGGACGTCTCTCGCTGGTACAACGGTAAGTCTTCGGATTTACCTGTTTGAATTTCTGAATGCCCTAATATTTTGATATTTAAATCCAGGTTCTTGTATTATTAAAAATAATATTTCAAAACTGTTATAAAGACGATTATCGCAGAAAAAATTCTTTAACTTTTTTTTTTCTCACATGTTTAGAATACATTTTTATTTCAATCGCTTTCAGCGACTTTGATTATTTTAACCAAAACTCATAGTGATTGTAAAATCGGCTTGGCGATACTTATGAAATTTGATGTAGTTATTATTATTATTTTCAATAGCAAACCTTCTTTGGTAATCCGAGCTGAAAGTTTAGATTAGTTATGTGTAAGAACCATCCAATAGTAATTATAGCCTGTCTCTTTGTAATCCATCTTCTCGAATGGAAACAGTCTTACCTATTTAACGAAGTGATTGGGCTAGAATATGTGAAGCAATGAGTTATTGTTACTACAAAAGCGTGCGTTAAATAATTAATAAATGATGACATAGTCCACTTTACGAGGTTTACTGTGAATGGAAATATTGAAGTATGTAACCCACTGGTAACATAATGAATCAATATGGGTTTAAATAGAAAGTGAGTATGATAGGGTTAAACCATATATCAAATCTGGATAATTTTCTATTCTATATAATTCAGCGTCAAGTATATTTAAATACTACTATCAGTTTAAGTTTCAGTTTGTAGAGTATTAAAAAATATATACATAAATGTATATAGTCAGTAATAAATCTCTGATGATTTTATTTAGCAGAAAATACCAATAGAAAGTTGTTACGCAAATACAAAAATATTTTCAGGTAGTAAGTTGTCAGAGTTATGACTAATAGGAATTCAGTTCCAGTCTATAACTTAAATGTTATTATGAAATTCTCAAAATAATTGTTTGTTTGTTTTTGAATTTCGCACAAAGCTACTCGAGGGCTATCTGTGCTAGCCGTCCCTAATTTTGCAGTGTAAAACTAGAGGGAAGGCAGCTAGTCATCACCACCCACCGCCAACTCTTAAGCTACTCTTTTACCAACGAATAGTGAAATTGACCGTAACATTATAACGCCCCCACGGCTGAAAAGGCGGGCATGTTTGACGCGACGGGGATGCGAACCCGCGACCCTCGGATTACGAGTCGCACGCCTTAACGCGCTTGGCCATGCCGGACCTCTCAAAATAAACTATGTAGTTTCTCAACGATAGATCTGAGGGCTCATACCACTGAAATTCTTGTTTCAATATCTGTGGTAAGCATACTACAGATAGCCAATTGTGTTTCTTTTTGCCTAACAACAAGTATACAATAAACTATTTTCAAAATATGCTCGATTATCTAAATATCATAAATTCTCTTTGTCCACCCCAAAAAAGGTTTCTACATTATCACTATCTCCATATAAGAAATAAAATGTCCGTAAATACGCAATAAATCTAGTGGCTTGAGAAGTGTGCAATTTTTCTATCAAATAAACTCAGGGCTTCTCTGAAGACGGCAACAGACTTGTAGCAGTAATATGGGAAAAACTAATTAGTATTTAGATACAAATATATACATATATATAATTTATATGATTATTTGCTAATTAATACTTCGATTGAAATAATTTTATAGCCATGCAACTAACCATGACATCGAATGTTATGTAAGTGTTTCTAATTACGCATTTCAAACAAATGCATTAGAATTATTACACACTGGAGAAACACCTTCACTTAAGTAGCGGTGGATAGCATAGGTTAGTCACGCGTAAGAAATGTGTTTAAGATACTAGTAAGTCGCATGAAATACATAAATCACAATATAAAAAGTCTGGTAATCCATGTACATATATATAAAAGTAAGTTTTAAGGCTTGACTTTTTTGTTGCTATATCTTTCAATTTCTATTAGTGAGAAGTTTTGAGTTATTATAAATCATTTTGTCACATTTGGATCTGATCATTAACACTAGAATAAAATTGTCGTTATGGAATATACAGGATGGATGTTGCTTGTGTTTTCTTTTGATCTTCCGTTTAAAGAGTAAAGTCCCACTCAAATAGTACAAAAACACTGATACTTAGATTCTGGTTTCTGATGGTTACATATGCTTGGAGCTTCGTATACATTTCTGCAAACAAGAAATTTAGTGCACGCGCATTTCTCTTACTCTCAACACAAAATTCCAAATAACGACAAGAGAGATATAGCTTGAAGGAAGCTATATCACAGAATTTCTGTGCAACAGTAAAGAATCTAAACTGCAAGCAACAACACCGTATTCTCTGAGAATAATTCAGCTGAGTTCACAAAAACATCTTACAAAAATAGATGAAAGGATACTAACACCAGCTGATACGCACCATAACCAATAAACTAAAGTTAAAATACGGATGTAAGTGTAGGTGTGAGTTGTATCCGTATTTTAACTTTAGTTTAATGGTTTACCCTAATTTATTGTAGTGATAGCACTGAAGTTCCAGTAAACCCCTAAGCCGATTTTTGAAATCCACAAAAGGACCGATATGGCCCATCTTCCAATGACAATATCCATAGTCCAGAATAAACTAAGTTACTTTTAATAGTGACTGAGTTCTTTCTGCTTCACACTTCCTGAACGTCTCCCATCAGAGACAGTTTGACTGAAAGATTTAATTAACAACAATAACCCTGATGCACAACAACCTAATGTGTAACAACTGTAATCCTGAAACACAAGAAGCCAATATTCAACAATTGATTAACAAGAATAATGCTGACTCACAGCACAGTAACCCAGTATTAAACAGTTTATTAAAAACAATAACGCTGACGCACAGTAACCCAATACTTCAAAGTAAATTAACAACAAACACAACCCTGACAACAACTAATACTTAACAGTTGATTAACAAAAATAACTTGACACAAAACAACTCGATATCAAAAATTCTATTAACAACAATAACCTGACGGAGAGTAAGTAAATATTTCAAAGTTCATTAACAACAATAACCATTACGCAACAATTTAATATTTAACATTCGATTAACAACTGTAATCTTGGCACACAACAGGCTAATTTTGAAAAGTTAATTAACAACAATACATCTGATGCAAAATAAACCAGCTTTTAATAGATAATTACCAACAATAACCTTGACGCAAAACGACCAGTTATTCAAATTTTGTTTAAAAACAGTAACCCTTGAGCACAATAACCCAATATGTAACAGCTGATTAACAATAATAACCTTGACGGAAATGAAACCAATATTTAATTATTCACTAACATCAATAACACTATGCACGACGACCTAATGTTTGACAGTTGATTAACAATAATAAACCTCACGGACAGTAACCCAATACGATATTAACAAAAATAACACTGAGGTACAATAAGTTAATATTTAACAATTGATTAACAAGAATTACCTTGACGCAAAACAACCCAACATTCAAAACTTGATTAACAACTTAAACTCTGACGCCCAACAACCCAATACTTAATAGCTGAATAAAAGCAATAAACCTGACGCACAACGAGTCAATATTCAATAATGAATTAAAAACAATAAACTTGACGCAAAACAATTTTAAATAATAAATTTTATTAACAACAATTACTCTGGCGCACAAAAAGAACAATATTTAACAGTTGATTAACAACAATAATATTATGCACAACGACATAATATTTAACAGTTGATTAACAGTAACAAACCTCACACACAGTAATCTAGTACGATATAAACAAAAATATCACCGACGCACAAGAAGTCAATATTCAACAGTTGATTAACAATAATAATCCTAATGGACAACAACCTATTATGTAACAATTTATTACCAACTATTATACTGACAAAAACATCAAACCGGTATTTATCAGCTAATTAACAACAATAACTCTGATGCACAACAACCAATATTTAACAATTGATTAACAGTAGTAATCATTACGAACAATCCAGTATTGAAGGATTAATTGACATCAATAAACCTCACGCACAGCTATCCAATACTTGAGAGTTGATCAACAACTGTAATCTTGACAAAAAACAAGCCAATATTTAGTAGTTGATTAAAAATAATAATCCTGACGCACAACAAGTTAATAATCAACAGTTGATTAACAACAATAACCCCTTTGCACAATAATCTAATATATAACACTTAATTAACAACGATAATTCCGACATACGATAAGCCGATATTTAACAGCCAAGATTAATAATGTTGATGCACAACAACCCAATATTTAACAATTAATTAATAACAAAGGCATTATTCTCAAGAACGTCTTGTTTAATAGTTCACTCACAGCAATAAACCTGACGCACAATAACCCAATAATTCACACATGGTTAACAACAATAATCTTGACGAAAAACAACTCAATAAGTAACAGTTGATTAACGACTGTAATCGTGATATACAAGAAGCCAATATTTTACAATTGATCGACAAAAATAACCAGGACTTACAAGTCAATGCTCAACATTTGTTAACAACAACGAAAATGACGCACAATAACCGAATATTAAGCAGTTCATTAACAACAATAAACCTGACTCATAGCAACCCAATACTTGAGAATTGATCAAGAGCAATTACCTCAACTTAGTGCAACCCAACATTGAAAACATGATTGAAAATAATAACCTTGTATCAATAAGGTGGGTGGCGTTGACAATAATAAACTCGGCCAACAACAACCCAATATTTAATACTTGCTTGACAACAAATACTTTGACGCACAACAGTTGATTAATATAACAATAACCTTGAAACACAACAAGCCAGTAATTAACAGTTGACAATAATAATCTTAATAAAAATAATGTCTCAAAAACAGTTCACCAATAAACATGTCTTTACTTCATGTTTTTTTCAGTCGTCGAAACTGATACAAAGTAGCACAGATTATCCGACCTTTCTAAACGTATCTGAAAAATGTGCAAACTGTTGAGTGTATATAGTAAATACTTAAAGTATGGGCAACTAAGACGTTAATATTTTTCATGTGTTCTTCCTCAACAAAACTTCACTACCAATGATACACTTCAGAAATGCTTTGACAAATATTTTGTTTATAAAGCCATTTCTTTAGAAAGCGAGAAATGTTATATTGGACAAACTAGTGGAGAGAAGTATTCTAGGGGTTTAGAACATGTTAAGGATATAAATTAAGGTAACAGTAGTAGCAATGTCTTAGAAGAGACATTATTGGTTAGGATACTCTTTTTGAAGTCTTAAATCGTGGGGTCGAATTATGTCACCCTTTCAGCTTTAAGGGCGTTATAATGTGGCGCGCAATTCCACGCTTCGTTGGTAAAGAGTAGCCAAAGTTGGCGGTGGGTGGTGTTGACCAGCTGCATTTTCTCTAGTTCACCACTCCAAAATTAAAGATGGCTAGTGCAAATGGTGCTAGAGTAGCTTTGCGCGAAATTATTTTATTATAACAGAACAATGTGTACTATAGTAGAATAAACAAGGTTTATTATAGCAGAACAAAGTATGTTGTAGTAGAACAAATAAGGTTTATTAGAGCTGAGCAAAGTGTATTAGAGTAGAACAAACAAGGTTGATTAGACCACTATATTTCACCAAAAATTGCTGCAAATTCCACAAATGTTGTTAAAATCAAATCAATTATTTCTATAACTATAATTTAATAACAAATTTGTGGGTTCTAGTTCCCAGATTCTAAACCATTATTGAATCTGTAGCTTGAAACTGTGGTAAAACAATGCCAGATCATACCAGTTATACAAAAGCATTATGAATATTCTGTCTATCAGATATAATCAAAATACCTGATGCTTGTTTGGTCTTTTTTATTAATTTTGCACAAAGCTACACGAGGGCTATCTGCGCTAGCTATCCCTAATTTAACAGTGTAAGACTAGAGGGAAGGCAGCTAGTCATCATCAACCACCGCCACCTCTTGGACTATTCTTTTACGAATGAATGGTGGGATTGACCGTAACATTATAACATCTCCATGGCTAAATGGGCACTCATGGTTGGTGCGATGGGTATTCGAACCCGCGACCCTCAGATTACGAGTCAAACGCCTTGATGCGATGATGTATTTGTTGGCACATCAATCTACAATAAAAGTGTATTTTTTCACAAATTCCCACGTATCCATATTAATATATACATGTATATATAATTAATTAATCCTATTTTTTGTTTTTTGACGAAAAACAACGTAATTACGATAAGAAACTCAAGGATTAAAGAGATAATTTTCATCACAAAGTTAACATCAATACTAAATAAATGGCCCCAGTGGCACAGCGGTATGTCTGCAGACATATAACGCTAGAAACCAAGTTTCGATACTCGTAGTGGGCAGAGCACAGATAGCCCTTTATGTAGCTTTGTGCTTAATTACAAACAAATAAATAAATGCACGAAAGTTATATTTTTGCTTGTTAAATATCAATGCTGTTTTAAACAAATGAGACATAACTTCTTGCTACGAAAGTTCTCTACGTTGTGATAAACAACTGAAAACAGGATAACAAAGGAATATTATAAAAGAAGTAAAAATAAAATTCATTTTTTTGTAGTTGCTGGGTAGTTTTCCTTTATGTTAACGTAATCAATTAGCTTCTTTGATGCTGTAGGCCATATACTTTTTTATTTATTTGAAGTTCTCTAACTCCACAAGTCTAAATAACTTGAAAATAAATACACATTTGTTCATTCACAAAAATGAAAAATACGTATTATTCTCAATACTGTCTATAATAGTTTGTATGTGTTTGCATCACACTTTGGCCAGGTGGTTAAAACACTTGATTCGTAATCTGAGTGTCGTGGGTTCGAATACCCATTACACCAAACATGTTCGCCCATTCAGCCGCGGAGGCGTTATAATGTGACGGTCAATCCCACTATTCGTTGGTATAGAGTAGCCCAAGAGTTGACGGTGGGTGGTAATGACTAGTTGCCTTCCCTATAGTCTTACAATGCTAAATTAGAGACGGCTAGCGCAGATAGTCCTCGAGTAGCTTTGCGCGAAATTTAAAACAAATCAAGCATCACATTTATACGGTTTTCGAAACAAAAGAAAACAAATATTTGATATGTTGGTTAATCCAGTTATTTTTCATTATTCTTGTATAAAAAATATTCTCAGATGGAAGGACTAAATAAAGTAAGGTAATCTGATAGAAAATGTAGTTAAATATTTTGTGTCGCCAATTAGAGTAGTCGCATAAGAGAGATGGCTATGTGTAAGGATGAGTTCTTCGACGTAGACGTTAAGCTCATGCGACGCTTAAGTTAAAAAGATTTCATAATATTGTATGTGTAAATACACAAATAAATATATAAACAAGTATAACATCCCTTATTTTACATGTTCTATTGAGTGTTATTTACTATTAGTCTTGAAACAGAAATTATCTTAACGTTCTGTAAATCTAATGTTTCATGTTTATGCTTTATCGGAAAATTTATCACAGCTAAAAGTAAAGTAAAAGCCTGAAATACAAATATGCTTAATGTTTAATACTTGATATTTAATTCTTGATGTTTAATACTTGATATTTAATTCTTGATGTTTAATACTTGATGTATAATACTTGATGTTTAATTCTTCATGTTTAATACTTGCTGTTTAATACTTGATGTATAATAATTGATGTTTAATTCTTGATGTTTAATACTTGATGTTTAATACTTGATGTATAATTCTTCATGTTTAATACTTGATGTTTAATTCTTGATGTTTAATACTTGATATTTAATTCTTGATGTTTAATACTTGATGTATAATACTTGATGTTTAATTCTTGATGTTTAATACTTGATGTTTAATACTTGATGTATAATAATTGATGTTTAATTCTTCATGTTTAATATTTGATGTATAATACTCGATGTTTAATCCTTGATGTTTAATAGTTGATGTTTAATTCTTGATGTTTAATACTTGATGTATAATTCTTCATGTTTAATACTTGATGTTTAATTCTTGATGTGTAATACTTGATGTTTAATTCTTGATGTGTAATACTTGATGTATAATACTTGATGTTTAATTCTTGATGTATAATACTTGGTGTATAATACTTGATGTTTAATTCTTGATGTATAATACTTGATATTTAATTCTTGATGTTTAATTCTAGTTTTGAGGCTTCGAATTATTTTTAGTAGTATAACTATGAAAACTGTAGTTATAGTCTACTGACTTATAACACTAAAATCAGGGATTCAATTCCCCTCGGTGGACTCGGCAGATAGCCCGATGTGGCTTTGCTATAAGAAAACACACGCACACTTTGAGAACTGGTAATATTTTAGATACTGAATTTTTAATATTTGGTGCTATTGTAGATGCTCATGTTCGAGACTTGTTACTATTCTAGGCCTTGAATTTTTGGAGCTTGGGATATTTCTCGATAGTGAATATTTGAGACTTGGTATTATTCTGCATGCTGAATTTTGAGGTTTGGGATGTTTATCGATAGGGATTATTTAAGGCTTGTTACTATTTCAGATGCTACATATTTTAGGCTTGGTAATGTTAAAGATGTTACACTTTTAAAGCTTGATACTATTCTAGGTGCTTCATTTTTGAGACTTGGTACTGCAATTTTTGCATATTTTAGTAATTATAAATTTAAAATTATAAAGTACAAATGTTTGACTCCCTGATATGACGCTCTTAAAATAGTACGCGCCTCCTAAGAGTGTGGGCCTGGCACGGCCAGGTGGGTTAAGGCGTGCGACTCGTAAACCGAGGTTCGCATTCCTGTCGCGCCAAACATGCTCGCCCTTTTAGCCGTGGGACGTTATAATGTGACGGTCAATTCCACTATGCGTTGATAAAAGAGTAGCCCAAAAGTTGGCGGTTGGTGGTGATGACTAGCTGCCTTCCCCCTAGTCTTACACTGCTAAATTAGAGACGGCTAGCACAGATAGCCCTCGAGTAGCTTTGCGCTAAATTCAAAAAGAAATAAACTTAAGAGTATGATATTGTATTTAAAGTATCTGTTGGACCAAAGTAAACTCACAGAACACCAGGACTATGAATCTTTATTTCAGAACTGCTTTTACTGAAAAGAAAAAGTCATACTGACGAAAGATTAACAAAACGAAACGTAAATTGTTTTTGATAGCTTTTCTTCGTACCACATATTTCTCTAATTATTGAAATAAGACATGGGAAGCTGAGGTTATTGATGAATAACCATAAATGCAAGACAAATAGGGAAAAAGCATGAAAGATATACGGAACAAAAAATGAGAAAAATGGAATACTTTGACAGTTAGGATAAAAGAAAAAATGTAACGAAGATTAAAACCACTTACAAAGGAAATAACTCATAAAGAGATGACATAGTCTAATGAAGAGATACACTAGAAAATAGGAAAAAGAAATTAGAGAAGTTTGTTTGTTTTTGAATTTCGCGCAAAGCTACACGAAGGCTATTTGCGCTAGCAGTTCCTAATTTTGCAATGTAAGACTAGAGGGAAGGCAGCTAGTTATCATCACCCACCGCCAACTCTTGGGCAACTCTTTTACCAACGAATAATGCAGTTGACTGTCACATTATAACGCCCCCACGGCTGAAAGTGCAAACATGTTTGGTGTGATGGGAATTCGAACCCACGACCCTCAGATTACGAGTCGAGTGCTTTAACCACCTGGCCAAAGTGTGATGCAAACACATAGAAACTGTTGTACACCGAAAACACCCTAAATATGAAATAGGAAGGCCTTTAAGTCAATCTCAATAAATTAAAAAAGCTAAAGCAGTTGTATAACTACTCTTGTTTTTCAACACTCTTTAATTTAAAGGAAACAAAGCTAAAGTAAGGTAGCCAAGTAATAAATCTAAATAAACACCTTTAAAGAGCAATGAAATATTAGAGAGATTAAAATAGCTACGATAGGGCACAAAAGTGAGTTCTGGAGAAAGAATTATCAAAACAAGGAAGTAGAAACCAAGTAAATTAGATTAACATACAATAAATGTAATAACCGCAAGTGTATGTACACATACAAAACGACGTGTTGTCATTATTTGTGCATTTTAAGATATTTCTCGGTTGTATTTCTCAAGAGGTAATAATTGTTTTGATTGAATTTTATACTTTAGATGTGTACTAAGTCAAAGTGATGTAGTTCTGTTTAGTGAAGAATTATATTAAATCATACAGTATTCTAGAATTTCGTCATCAGGAAGAAGTACTGGGTAGGAAACACTTGTACAAATTAAAGTATTAAACTGGAATACGAAACACACCTGAATAATTCTATTAAGTCGCATCCAAACCATTTCGTCAATGCCAAACTTAAATCGATTATATAGATTCCACTCAAAGAGATTTTTATAGAATAAATACTACTAGCTCGTATTTGCTAATTTCATTTTAAAACCCGTAACACATAATTTTTAACAGTGTTACTTTTAACCTATGTTACTAGTGAAAGGACAGTGAATGAGATTGAAATTTGGTGATACTCCGTTATTGTTATTATTTTCTTTTACTGATTGAAATACCTCAAAGAAGGTTATCGCAAGGTATCCAAATATATTTTCCTGAACAAAGTTTGTAGGCTTGGTATGGCCAGGTGGTAAAGGTACTCGACTCGTAATCCGAGAGTCGCGGGTTTGAATCTCCCATCACGCCAAACATGCTTGCCCTTTCGGCCGTGGGGGCATGATAATGTGACGGTCAATCCCACTATTCGTTGGTATAAGAGTAGTCCAAGAGTTGGCGGTGGTGGTGATGACTATCTGCCTTCTCTCTAGTCTCACACTGCTAAATTAGGGACGGCTAGCGCAGATAGCCCTCGCGTAGCTTTGCGCGGAATTTAAAACAAACTAAACCAATATTTGATAACTATGGATCAGATAAGTTTCCAAGGCTATAAACGTTACAAAAGGAATTTCGTATTTTGAAGCTTTTGAGTTAAATGCCAACAAATTAACGATAGTAGTTCCAAATGAGTTCGTAATCAGAGATCATTTTTTGCTAAGGATTTGCGACCATAGTGATGGAAAATTTAAGCCCACAAATACTTGCTGAACTATTTTATCGTGTAAATTCTGTTTTTCTAAATAAACAAAGGCAATTCTATTCAATACAGTAATGGCCTACCTGGTGTTCGATGGCAGTTCTTTGAATGTCACTATTGCACTTCTTTTGATACCAGTGGCCTTGTTCTGGTTTTTCTGAAGAACATTGAGGTAAGCAGGAGCAGAAGATACTTTCCGAGCACTAGTTTTCTCTGTGGTCTTAGATTCATTTACTGTATCCAGTCGCATACTAGTCCATCTAGCAGCGGGTGGAGGAGCAGGCCAGTCATCTGTGCCAGTTTTACAAGTGTCTTTTGTCTCAGGCTTTTCGTTAATGGTGTCTGGAGTCAGTGGCTCTCCTATGGTTGTCTTAACGTCTGAGCTGGGCGCAGAGTTTTCCAAGTTGCTGGTGGCAGAATAAGTTCGTCTTGCAGGAGAACGTACCGGAGTAGCTCGACCTGACCCTGTCTTGTCGGCCCTGCTTGAATATGACATTCCGCTAGGAGTTCGGCGACGATATAGGCTCTTGCGAAAAGAAGCCTCCACCTCTAAGTTCTTCCTTTTCATCCGAACACTGTATGAGCGCACAGGTAACATTATTGTTTAGGCTGGTAATAAGGAAAAAAATGCGAAGGAATCAGTTGATGTATAAAAACGTTAGCCCCTCTGCTCTGCTTACTTTCAGTGCTGTTGACTTGCGGTTTCAACTCGTGTTGATCGGCCTTTAAAAATGTGTAATTCTATATATGTATGGCGTACAGTTTTATATTGTACACTACTTTCAACATGTATTCGCTTTACTTTCTGCTAAATAACTTTATCCACATATAAAAGCTCATATAACACACTTTTTACACAGTAGTTTTATATTCTCTCCTCATATCCTAGTTTTTAATGAAAGTATGAAGGTAACACGTATCATTTATTCTATTAATTGTTAACGGTCCATAACTGCTTAATGACCTTATAATAACAGAGAAGTATGAAATATTAATAACTGTTTAAAGCAAAATTAAGAACTGTTGCGGTAATAGCTTTGTTTCACAAAACAAGGGAGACTGATTGTGTCTCACACATTGATAGTGCACATCAACTGAACTTAATCACCAACCACTAGATACCTTAAACCCTAGTAGAGTGACACAACTCCAACTAACGAGTAGTGTTAAATATGACAGACACACAACTCTCTCAAATAAGACCGCGCTGAACAAGCATTTTACTCAAAGTTTATTAGGAGCCAAAAACCACATATCTTATGATGTCGAAGCAGGCTGACTTGAGCTATTATCTAGAATCCTATACATCCAACTGATATTGGTGTAGACTTTGGTCACGCAATATTACTTGCACACTTTAGTGCAAGCAAGAAACCGCAACCACTTACGCTGGTAGTGGTCACTTAACGACGCCAGTGGAAAGATTCCAACACCTCTATACTTTGGTCTATATTCTGAGTACCACATAAAACTTTTGCTCAACTCCTTCAATGTGTTAAGCCTTAGCAGTTTCTAATCTATATCTATATGCAGAGTTGTATTTTAACAGTACCTCAGTTAGGTATGTTGAGTCACTGCCTTATATTTAGTGACTAGTATTTGTTGCCCTGCGTCTGATATAACCCGAAAAATTCCTTAGTATTTGCTCTCTTCTTAATGATAAGTTCAATAATCAATAAATGTCAAACACACTGCGCACTAGGAACATAAATTCCATCATTTGAAACAAGCAAGATGTGCTTTTATAAACTTCCAACATAAGTAAACATAAGTTTTTTTCGTACAGTTGAGTGTTCGCAACGCTTCACCGGTTCTCCGTATTACGAGTACACATAAATTTAAAAGTTTTCCGAACGAATCGCTTATGACTTGCTAAACCTTACGCTACCTTGACACACTACAACCAAAGGCTTCTTGATACTCTTCTCACAAAATGTAAAGCAGTTTTTAAGTACTTCTCACAAAATGTAAAGCCGTTTTTAAGTACTTCTCACAAAATGTAAAGCAGTTTTTAAGTACTTCTCACAAAATGTAAAGCAGTATTTAAGAGGGATGTAAGATAACAAGGATACCTTTTGCTATACTTCCATATGTGAGCTTCCAAATAATACTTAGCTGCGAAGAGATGTATCGCTCGTCTTCTCAAAAACAATGATGATGCGAAACGAAATCAAGCGAAAACATTCGAAGCGAGTTGAATCGTTCAGACACGTTATCTCATACAGTTGTGACTTTGGAGTCCTTTTGCTTATTTCAACTTAGATTTATCAACCAGTTTTGGTTTTTCCTACCAATGTGTTCTGGCTTTATATTTGATGTATACCACGAAGCTTAGGTAGTCGCATGATCTGTCTTGTGTTTCGTGAAAACCATTTCGTAAATTCTGCAACAATGCGAAAGATTGTGAATTGGGCAGTTTAGTTCCTTTCGTACTTAAATAACTTACATATGTGGCGAAACTAGACTAAAATCCTGCCATTAATAACCGGAAATAGTTTAGCTAGTTTGACGTGCTCCACTTCTAACTCGACAAGGAAAAAAATAATGCTTCAGTTGTTTTATCTCCTGTCGCACAATCCAATAGCAAACTAAACTGAGACAAGCTTGTGTTTCACACATTGCAAAACATCCAGGTGTGTCGAGTGTCTCCGCGCACCCTTGCTCGTGTATGATACTTCAGCCAATCAGATTTTATCATTTCTCCCCGCCTTATCATACTTTGTTATAGCGGAATAAATCTTTGATTTTGCCAATTTTCAGACTGAGATGCTTCAAACACCATTTCTATAATATGTGATGTTGTCAGAGTCGACGTCGTTTTGCACAGGTGTGGAAAAAACTAATACTTTTCTCCATTCATACATAATTCGTATTACATTAATGTCAGAGAAAGCACTAAAATATTTGAGGTAATTTATTTTATTTTCTAGGAATAATAAAGTATTTCATATTTTGAGCTGGCAAGAATCGAATATAAAATATATCGGAACAACAAAACACAAAAAAACAATAGTATTTTTTTTTTAGCCAATGAATGTTTTATTTGTCGATGTAACCCGTCGCTAACACTTGGGCTACTTTACTTCTGAGCAGTGGGGTTTGATCTTTAATCTTATAACGTACCCACATTGCCAACCACAAGTACGGAACGGTAACGGAACACAAACCTTGGCACCTCACATCTGCAGTTGAATAAATCTCGCTTAGCCACGTCGACGACGAGTGACATAAAGCACAATGATATCATCTCGCAAATAAAAATGGTTTGAAATACCTAATAACGTAAAAACAAAGCAGATGAGATTTTCCTGGTCCAGAGTTTCTGAGTACTGTTAGCGAAATGACAACATTTATAACCATGTTTTAACACTAATTTAAAACAAGAAGTCGTAAGTTTATGCCCGATACTGCAGAAGTATACCGAACAAGAGGGAACCCCATATTGCCATGGCACTTAAAAGTCTTTTAGGCAAGATCAGAGTAAATTGGTTTACGAGACTTTGGACATGATCAGTCAAAATTGTTTAACCTCCTGAGTCCAAAACTGTAATTAAATCACAAATCGGTCAAGATATGACAAAGCTATGAGCTAAAAGTTTGTATTTGAAATAAAATAAAAAGGTTCAGAGTCATTCTGTTAACCGCCAAGACGCGGCTGAAAAGAGGCTGTTTAAAAATAAATTCCTCATGGGTAGAATGTAGAAAATCATAATAATTTTATTTCTTTTAAAAACACTGTATATAACAAGCATAACAATATGAGACTACTAACTCGTAACAAAAAACAATGTTGTACATTTTTGCAAAGTTTGTAACTTTTCTTAATTGCATTTAATACTAACAGCGTTGGTCCAGTACTACCTAAACAGAGAGATGGCGTTTAGCTATGTTTAACAAAAAAGAATCAAAATTTAACTTTAAATATAACCATACATGTCAGAAGAATAAAGGTACCGATACTTAAAAGAAAGGCATATTGTTTTCAAGCATTCTACAAATAATAAGTTAGATTAGGGGAATTTAACTTCCTACCAGGACCTTTCTCATGTCATCCTGTATCACCGTGTAAAGCTGTGCTGACTTAAAAGATTTTCCGAAAATAAATATAAAATCAAATGAAAGAACAAAAATTCGGAGCCATTGTGTGAGCCACTATGACGCGGCTGAAAAAAATATTACATTAGAAATAACATTGAAACATCAATAAATATGAAACAGCAAATCATTGTTAGTTCTAGACAGTATATGTTGACTAATTCTTTAGTACAATAATAAGTAGGGTTAATAAATCCAGGGCAAAAAGTTATTGTAATATGAGGTACCATGGTGAATGTATTTTGAAATGATGATAGGAAGATTTACTTTATATCTGTGGAAAGATACCTAACGGTGGTCTCTACACATTCCGTGGTGCAGTATGGAAATATATGTTTGCAGCCATCCAATGAGAAATCATCTTATGGTACACTGTCTTTAAATTAATTCATCTGATTCTAGTTGCTGGAATAAAAACTATATTGTGCATACACACGTTCCAATTAATTTAATTAATTCTGGTGTTCAATTTAATTCTCCCCATTATATGTTAACACTAAAATAATCAACTTTTGTAACGTCAGTTTGTGGAATACCCTCGCTTCATTAAACTCGTATACCAGCACATTTCGCAAAGTGAAAGCTCGAGCGGTCATCTTGAATTAACACCATTTATATAACTTGTTTATTTTAGAATTTGGCATAAAGGTCCACAAAGGTTATCTACACATAACCGTCCTGAATTCTTCAACTCGTAAACTACGTGGAAAACAACTAGTAAACACCAACACATGGTCCGGACACGTTATCTGTTAAACCATTCGCCGCTGTTGTCCATGTTTAAGAACAACTTATCTCAGTATAAGGTGATTATATGCAATATTTCGTTTCCATAAAAAAGAAAGAAAGAAGAGAAAATACTTTATAAAGTTTAGAGTCGTTTTTCAAAGAGAGTTTCTTTAAACCTTTGCCAAGATGCGAGACCAACTGCTATTAACACACAGAGAGTGTAGCTAATGCTAGAAGGGAAAATATAACTTAATATAAGTAGCACGCTAACATGAAAATCACTAATAAAACCTTTATATCATATGTAAGTTTGTTTCATATGAAAATGCATAATATAAATTCTAACTACTTAGCTGCTATAAAGGTTTACACAAAAAAAGGAATGCTAAGGAACTATAAAATGAAAACACTATTATTTCAATGATTCTTAATATTTGATAATTATGGATCAGATAAGTTTTTAAAGGTTATAAACTCTACAAAAGGAATTGCGTATTTTGAAGCTTTTGAGTAACCGTCAAAAACTTAAAGATAATAGTTTCTTTATTTACCCCCCCCTAACACCCAAAGGTACGTCTGAGAACTACTAACACTAAATATCAGATCCACTGGTGGAATAGCGGTATACCTATTGACTTACAATTCTAAAGTCCGGGGTTTGATTCCCCTCCGTGGACCCAATAAATAGACGATTTTGGCTTTGCTCTAAAGTATACAAACAACAAGTTAACTAACTAAATATCGAGTTCTGGTACTCGCGATGGACAGAGCACATATAACCCATTATGTATCTTTGTGCTTAACAATAAATAGTTGTTATTTTGCACCACCTGGATGATAAATTACGCTACTGTAAACATACTCCTCTGGGGATTTTCCGTCGTATTTGTACTCAATACTTGTACAAAGAAGGAAGAGTACTGAGCGCTACGTCGTGAGCGTTTACTTTCACCTGATAGTATAAGTGAAGAAATGGTTACTATGGTAACATTATCACCTACATTTTGGATTGAGAATCATTGCTATGATAAGAAGCAACATGCCCAGAATGTTTTAATATTTTAAGGGTAACTTGTCATAACGTTCAGTTTAATATATTGTTTACAAACAGAATTTTCAAATAATCTTTGCTGCAATTATTTGAGCATTTGCACTTCAACACATGTGACTTTTCTCTAAAGTCTCGTGTTTTCTATTTCGTACACGTATTACAATGAATGTTGGTGATTTTTTTCATGGAAGTGTTCAGGTTCTTCATTGTAAAACATTTTCGTTTTAAGCAGAAAAACATGTAAATTCCTTCATTAACTTATCAAATTTATCTTCTATTGGATTGCAGTTGAATTGCTTGACTTTAGCCCTATCACTTCGAAAGATTCACTTGCAGAATATCAAAATATCTTCATGTGTATTTCCATTCTCATCTAATACAACCAACAAATGTACATCTATGTTTAGAAGGACCAAAATGAAAGCCGAAAGGTGACAGGCTCTGATTGTCCCTCTAAACGGGCGTGAGTGTGACCAAACTATGAATCTGAGGGTGCACGGTTCATATCCCGTTGCCACAAAATCACGTTTTTATATTGGAGTCGAGTGTATGTTATAAGAGCGATGATAAAATTCAACTTTTTTATAGTAGTTTAAACATTTTTTTAGGTTCTTGTTTACTAAAAGTCTTCCCTGTAGCCTATCAGGTTAAAATTAGGGACGACTAGTTCCTTTGACTCTCACGTATCTCTGCTTCAATATCCAACTGAATTTTTCAACTGCAATTGTCACACGATGGCTAGTTATTTGAACCTGGAATATTCATGCTACAGTGAACACACTTCGTTTTCAAGGCCGGACTTTTGATGAATAGTGTAATAGTAGGCTTTGTCATTACTGTAAGGTAACTAACTTTCGGAATTTATAGCAACACTAAATGGCGTATCTTTCAAGGCATGAAGAAGCCGTTGGAGCCCCTAGGGTAACACAGATGGTTTGATACTATCTTCCATATCACTATTCTCTTATCTCTGAAGTCATTCCAGTATTTAGCCAGCTATAGGCGAATACAAACACGTACACATTTGTCGAATGAAGGCTTAGACTCAGTGGCATGTAGTCAATGAACAATACACCAGTACTGTTTTAATTAGCCATTTTGTTGTTATGTTCCACGTCATCTGTCGTATTAATATGTATGATGTCGTTATTAGTAAACGGAAACTAACTTAATATAACATCATCAAAATACATTTAGATTGAGTGTATGTGTAAGAAAATACCTTCTATTTTTGAACATCTCATATTGAAACTTTAAGGATATTTACGGATTGCCAACTTTTGATTTTAGGTTGAATCAAAAAATTTCTTTTTTTAGAACATGTCGGTTTACGAATATATTTTGACGTTGGATTTCATCATCAGTAATTAGAAGTAGTTGTTAGTTAGTTAAAGTAACACACTGTCATTTATTTTGTTAATGTAAAACATAAGAGATTTATTAAAATAATATTTTTACGCTTACAGGTGTATCTTATGACAGTATTTTGGGTCGTAACTAAAAACCAAAGAAGTTGCTTCATAACTCAGGTTTAAGTGGTTCGGGAAAAATTAGTTTCGTTATCAGAATTCTGTACCATAAATCATTGAAGTTATGCATTCAGAAATAACTTGTTTAGTACTAAGAAAAAGTACTATTGTTATAATATAATAGATGTAAGGTTTGATTATGTCTTATAACCAATATTTAGTACAAAACGTTCTATTTTCATGAAGACCGTAGTTTTAAATAAGTGGTGGAAACGGTTTGTTTTAATGGATCTACTAAAATGACTATAATTAACTAATAATTACAGATAATTCACGTAGTTATGAAATATTGTTTTTTTTTTTAATTTCGCGCATAGCTGTACGAGGGTTATCTGCGCTAGCCGTCTCTAATTTAGCAGTGTAAGACTAGAGGGAAAGCAGCTAGCCATCATCACCCACCGCCAATTCTCAAGCTACTCTTTTACCAACGAATAGTGAGATTGAACGTTACATTATAACGCCTCCACGGCTGAAAGGGCGAGCATGTTTGATGCAACGGGGATTCGAACCAGCGACCCTAGATTACTGAGCCTTAACAATGTGGCCATACCGGGTAGTTACGAAGTACAACTATTCAGACATTCAGCCCAAGCCTATGATGTGCTGGACATGAGAAAGTCTACCTTTGAAAACGTGTTAAGACATTTGAATAGTTAAAGTAAATTAGATGACAATCGTGCCTTTTCTTAAACACCCAAAATTAATTACAAAAGTGTGGAAAGGTCAAAATAAAAGATGGAAGCGAAAATATATATTATGAACAATTTGTTAATTTAGATAACTTTATTTTAAGTGAAAAGCCCTATTAATAGATATATAACGTTTTTATCTTCCATTGAAATATTTGATTCATTGTGAGCCCTGACTTTGAAACACGCTGAACATAAATTGCAAATACCACAATGACACGCAGCATTGTGACACTAAAAACTTAATTTGTAACACCGTTTATTGTATTATAGTTACGAATAAAAATTATCTCGATTTGGTAGATGGAAGAAATGCGTTGTTTATTATTTATAAAAGTTTGTAGCAAATTCCGATTGTCCTACAAAGATTTTGATTAGTTACGCTGTAACGTGGTATCCACCGATTATAGCTTGAATAATAAAATCATCACAGCTTCCTCTGCTCTTATGCTGCTTACAATATATACGTGCGTTCCGATCTTTTAGTTTTTAGCACTATCTATAGTGTTTTAACACTATCTAATAATATTCCAATTATTATCAACATAACACAAAAATGTAACTTACAAATCAATGAAACTTACCGTGTATGTGGAAATGATTAGAAATGTCCAAAGTTGCAAATCAGTATATAAAAGAAAATAGAACTAAAACTTATAATGGTTAGAATGTGTTGACTCTTCATTTGAATTCCAATATTCGTGATGTCGAGAAACTCACTTGAAGTAAAAATGTATCTTTTACTAATAAAGCAGTGAACGTCGTTTCTTAGGTTAATCTGAGGATCACTTAAGGTCGAAACGTTATTAGTAAATGTGTTATTATTAGTTAGTGTTGATACCCATACCAGCCGTCCTGAGACACAATTCCGATATGTTTAACAAATCTCAGCCAGCTCAGAATATTTCGATTACTCCTCAATCGATATAGTAATTAATAAGTAAAATAAAAATTGTACAAATTAATACTAATTAACAATAACATTCAAGATGTTATAACTTTGAATATACCCCCCGCTAGTACAGCGGGATGTCTCCGGATTACAACTCTAAAATCAGGGGTTGGATTCCCCTCGGTGGGCTGAGCAGATAGACCGATGTGACTTTCCTATAAGAAAAACACACACACTTTGAATGTGCTGATATATGTTTTCTTTTTGTTATATTTATTATATTCCTGAAGGAAACGTTTATGTGAGAATTCTCAAGTAATTTTCTGCTTACGGAAATAAATTTACACACGTTACTTTCAGTCGATTTTTATACAGTAAGAGCCAACAGCTGACACGTTTACTTTATTAGTAGATGAAACAATACAAACTTGTCGTTTCCAAGTATCGTTTGCATACCTTCAGCATGCGTTTGTACGAATGTTTTTACATGGTCAAGAGATTTAGTGATTTGCTAGGTTTTCTCACGTAACTTTGTGGCCACAGCTGGTATTAAACATTTCTTACTGGATATATCATTGACGGCCTATGTTGCACTTTAGATAAAAGGAAATAATGTTATGTCTAGAAGCTTGTGAACACACCTCCTATAAATTAAAACGTTCTTTGTTTCAAGTAGCAATTAAGCATACCTACTTTAAAGCAACAACCTTGTTTGTTTTTAGAAGTTTCTAAACATACATTCCGTGAAGTAACAACCTTTTATGTGTGTATTTTCTTATAACGAAGCCACATCGGGCTATCCGCTGAGTCCACCGAGGGGAATTGAATTCCTGATTTTTGCGTTGTAAATCCGTAGACTTACCGCTGTATCAGTGAAGGTCACCTTGTTTGTTTCAAGAAGTTTTTAATCATACATGTTGTGAAGTGACAATTTTACTTGTTTCTAGAAGTTTCTAAACAGACATTCCGTGAAGTAACAATTTTGATTGATTTTAGATATTTCTGAATATACATTCCGTGATGTAACAACTTTGTTTGCTTTTATAAATTTCTGAACTACCTTAAAGTAAGAATCTGTTTATTTCTTGGAGCTACTGAAAATACCTGTTGTAAATGTTTAAGCAGAAGTAGCTACAGATATTCTATTACATGTTTATCAACGCTTAAGTTATAACTAAAATGGAGATCTCCTAAAAAACAGTCATATTCATATAAAACAACTCTAAGGGTTACAGGTTAAAGGTTAATATAGTTGTTTCACGTTACGCAAATTCTGACATTTGCAATTCCTGAGTTATTCTCGCTACTTTTTAAAAATAAGATGAACTGTAAATTAAGTGAGTGAAAACGTTTCATCATGTAGCTAGTTTAGTTTCAACCACTAACTTAAAGTATTCACAATGTAATAATTATAAAATACCTCACTGATCGCGCACTTGTCACTATTAAAAAAGCAACTATGATTATTTAAGCTTTATTATACTGCTAACAGATGAGTTGTTTGATATGGCATTTGGGATTCATTTTAAATAAAGAGAAAACAAAACGAAACGGCAGAAACGTAATTTATAAAAAAGCGTAAACGAGTGTGATTATTTGAGATTGGAGATAACCTAACATAATCTGGTAAATAAGCGTTTGATAAAGTGACGAATATAAATGAGGAAATTCTCGATTAGCAGTCTTCCCAGCACCTAGCAACACATCCCTGATTAAAATAACCTCAGATCCAACATACAATAACGCACATCTAGCACCACCTTTCTGGAAAAAAAAACAAAAAGCATATAATTACATGAACGAACAGTGAAACGCCACTCATCTATCATCCCATTACACCCATCCACTTACACACAACCATTAATCTACTGTCGATTTACATCCTCACCAAATACACAAACAGAAGTAAAATATCTCTCTCTTTAAATAATATTTTGGACAAAGAGATACTTTCAGATATATCGATGAAAGATCTAAGTTCCGACAAAAACACACTGAAGTAATGAGCTTAGGGACGATACATATGGCAAGAACCTCTAAGTATCTTCTTTATTATAAGTTGGTATCATATTTTCCAGTGGAAAATAATATCGTCATGGCAACGAGTAGTTTATAGGGTTATCTATCTTGTATACAATTCGTCGAACTTTAGTTTCATTTTACTAAGTGATGGGCATTTCAGAATATGAATAAATGATATCAAGATTTAGTCAAACGTATTTCTTTGTACGTTTTCTCTTAGACGAAACTTCAATAAAGAAATTGAAAGCAATAAAAGTGTAATACAATAAATACATATTTAGAAAGCAAAGTTTGGACAGAAAGGAAGAAAATGTAGGAAGCGAAATGTTAAGAAAATAAGTCGAAATTATATTATTTGATAAACTAGTAAAACAATTTGAGCATGTTAAATTGAGCATTGGCAAAACAATATTGTTTACGAAACATTCAAATGCTGTGTAAGGTAGAGAAGACATAACACAACGTTTTGGGGCAACATAAGGCTGTGTAGTCTATTTCAGCTCTTCCATCTTTTAAACTTAATCAAAATATTTTAATGAAAACGAAGAAAATATCTTAAAGCTAGTTTTTATCACTCATATATTTATCAAGATTTCATTTAAACTCATGTAAATGTGCTGCTTCTACAACACCTGAAGGCAACCCATTCCAAAAGTCAAACACCCTGATGGAAAAATGAAACTGTCTCAGCTAAAGATGACTTTTACCTTACTGATATTTATACTTGTGTCCCCTAGTCCTACTACTGTTACTGTTAAATATGAAAAAAATGATACATCAACACTACCAATTATCTTTACAATCTTAAACACCTCAACCAAATCTCCCCAACTCTTAATTTATTTTGAAGAGAAAATAATTTGAGAGATTTTAACTACTATTGATATGATAATCCCTCCTTCCTAAGTATCATTCTAGTAACCCTTCTCTCAACCCCTTTCACCAACTCAGTGTGCTTTCTAACGTAAAAAAGCGTAAAACTGAATAAAATATTTCAAATGTGACCTAACCAGTGACCTATACAATGAAATTATAATCTGTTTAGACTTGTATTCAATATTTCTGTGGATACAACCTAAATTCCTACCTGTCTTTTCACTAGCGTCATCACACTGCTTGAATGACTTAAGAGACTGATCGACTATTACACCAATATCCCTTTCAGTCATGATAATACTTTTAAGATCATTTCCATCCATACACTTATATTTCAAGTTATGATAAACCACATACATTATCTTGCATCTATTATAATTAAAACCCGTTTGCCATTTATTTGTCCAACTTATTAAATGATTTAATTCCCTTTGTAAATAAGCAGTATCCTTTACACAGCAAGCAGAACTCGAAATCCTAATATCATTTGCAAATTTAAGTATAACATATTAGCCATTTTAGCAAACATGCTCGCCCTCCCAGCCGTGGGGCGTTATAATGTGACGGTCAATCACAAAATCGTTGGCAAAAGAGTAGCCCAAGAGTTGGCGGTGGGTGGTGATGACTAGCTGCCTTCCCTCTAGTCTTACACTACTAAATTAGGGACGGCTCGGTGCAGTGGGCTAACAACCTACTCACTTAAATAACTGTTGAAGAATTTGCAAGCGATTGCGGCCCTATGTTCCTCGATGGAATCTAATGGTGATAACTAACTTACTAAAGATCCGAAAACTGAGCCCCGAGGTACCCTACTTGTGCATTTAATCTAGTTTGAATAAGCTTTATTTGCACAACCATTTGCTTTCATCAATCCAGCCGTTCGTTTATCCAGTTTACCAATGTATCTTTCACATTTATAAAGATAATTTTAGAAGCCTTTTATATAGCACCTTGTCAAATGTATTTAACCTTTTCAAATAATGTCAAAAGATTTGTAAAGAAAGTTTTTCCCTTAGTGAAACAATGTTGACCATCCAATAAAATTTTAAACTTTGTTAAAAGACTTTGCAAAGTATCTTCTAAGAGTCTTTCCAAAATGTTTCCTACAACTGATGTAAGACTAATTGGTCTATACTTACTAGGATAATTTTTATCACCTCCCTTAAAAATATGAGTTACATCAGCTAATTTCCAATATTTTGATACATGTCCACTATTTAAGGATTGACACAAAATGGAAGTAAGGGGCTCACATATCTCACATATACTTTCCCCAAAGTCCTTCGGGGAATATTATCTGTATCAAGTGCTTTATCATTTTCTAAAGTTCCCAATTTTATCGTAAGTAGCTTAGAATTAATGCAGTCATTTTGTTTGCCTCATTTCCTTCTATCAACTACTCAGGATGTGGAATACTGCTTAATCGTCGTTAGTTAAACCTGAAGAAAAATAAAAAGTTAATAACCCAGCATCTCATAATCGTCAGATAACAACGCTTTTTATCCCCCATCAAGGGTCCTATCTTCATTCTAACATTTCGTTTACCCTTAATGAATTCAAAGAAATACTTGCTGTTAATTTTTTAATTTTCAGGCAATCATTTCTTTCACATCTTTTTTGATGTTCTAATTTTCTGTTTCACCAAAGTTTTTGGTTTTCTATAACCTTATGAATTTCCTGTCATTACAATCAATGTGTTAAACTTATCATGCATTTTCTTTAATTTTTATCTCTTTAACTTTTTGTGAGTCAACCTGTTTTCACTTGCAGCTGCTATCATTTTCTTTATATAAGAAATAGGTCTAAATTGAATACTTCATAAAATATCTTTAATTATTTCCACATCTGATCAGTGTCTCAAAATAAATTAGCTGCCCAGTTCACAACAGATAATTTTTGCTGCATCCTTAAAAAAATTGTTTTTTTGAAATTTGTTACCAAAACATCGTTATTCTGAAGATTATGTTTTACATATTTTTCAGTATTTTATTTCCGTTTTCCATTATTGACATCTCTCCATCTTCCAAACAATATGTCTACGCATTTACTACGCTAGAAACCAAGTTTCGATATCCATGTTGGACAGAACGCACATTGCCCATTGTGTAGCTTTGTTCTCAACTACAAACAAACAAGGGCCTGGCATGGTCAGGTGGGTTAAGGCGTTCGACTCGTAATCCGAGGGTCGCGAGTTCGAATCCCCGTCGTACCAAACATGTTCGCCCTTTCACCCGGGGGTCGTTATAACGTGATGGTCAATCCCACTGGTAGTTGGTAAAAGAGTAACCCAAGAGTTGGCGGAGGGTGGTGATGACTAACTGCTTTCCCTCTAGTCTTACACTGCTAAATTAGGAACGACTAGCATAGATAGCCCTCGAGTAGCTTTGTGTGAAATTCTAAAACAAACAAACAATGTTCTATTTAATACGCTGAAAAATAGAAACATTAAAAATTTCAGGTATTGAATTTTTTTTAACACTTCAACTTTTTGTCGTTTTCAGAGAGTAATATATTTTTCATTATTAATAACGCAGAGCTTTTCATATAGTGACAACGTAAAAGGAAAAAAATCAAAGAGAAAGAAAAAATAAATTGTGCATGTAGAATAGGTATTTGTTTTAATAGCAAATAAATGAATATATATGTACATGAATTATATTTGCAAAGTTTCAAGTTTTCAGTTGGATCAGCTAAGATGCATTATTACATACATTATTTTTTATCATAAACTGATTTCGAGAAACTTCAAGAAATACTCTGGTAAAGAGCAAGTCCAATTATTAACCAGTACTTTTTCCATTGTTTGTGGTCAGTGTAGTTTTCTTCTGGTCCCCTGCTAGTACAGCGGTATGTCTACGGATTTACAACACTAAAATCAGGGGTTATTCTCCTCGGTGGGCTCAGCAGATAGCCCGATGTGGTTTTACTATAAGAAAACACAACACAAACACAGTTTCCTTCTGATATGTCTGATGTTTTAAACACAGGATTTTTACAAACGTAAAAGCATTTTGTGATGGAAACAGCACTAAAATAATCCCACAAAAACTGACCTCACACTCAATAAATACACGGATACATTAGTTATTTTGTTTTGTTCTTGTTGTATAGCGGAATGAGTACGGGTGGATCCTGAGCATCACTTCAGCTGGAAAAGCCTGTGTGTAACTGATAAGACTATTTCAGCTGTCAAATTATTCTCAAACGGACAATTAAAACTAAACCGGCTATCTTGAAAATTATTGTAATAATCAAGAGCTTTAATGTGTTTCCACCCTAAGGCAACAAAAGTAAACAGAACCAGAATGTACACATTGTAGTCAGAATTTTTGCCTGTTTATATTTTCTAGGTTTTGTTTACCTTTCTTCCAAAGCGTTTTGATATATTTACTCCCAAAGGGAAAAAAGAAAAAAAAAACAACAACCACAAATGAAATGTTGTGTGTATTTAAAGATTTCTGTAGAACCACAAATGACATGCTACAGTGATTTTTGTAGAACCACAAATCACACATATCGAGGGGGTTATGCTATTATTATTTTTGTAGTTTCTAGTCTCTTTCCAAGCTTAATAAATCAAATATGACTACTCTTTATTTTCTTGTAGAACCTCTGACAATGGCAGATTTATAAATTCCTGATCTAGAGCCAAACGCAAGAGGTTCTGCGTTAATATTGAATAATGGAACTTTCTTTTATGTTCGTCAGAGTTAATAGACGTTTCACTTTATGTTGCCAAGATGAACCAAGCACAAGTTAACTCAGTTTAATTTGCCTTTGGCCTAACTTGTATGTATGTATATAAGCATATTTTAAATGTATTTATAATCTATATTGCTTTTACAGAACCAGTCGACAAGACATACTTTATTAAGTCCGTTGACAGATTGATGAAGATGTCAATACAAATATATTTTAATACAAAATGTTGACAAACGTAGGAACAATCTCAATGTTTGTTGATATGGATGCATATCTTTGTTCAACTGAAAGTTAACTTATGATAAAACAAGTAGAGTTAAGTCAACTTATTCCGTGGAATTGAAAGAAAACTGACATCTTCATCGTGTGGAACATTATCACTAGCAAGTTTACGTTCAAATACTGCAGAAGCATTGACTGCCTGGTGTTATTTTCATGAGAACTATTTCAAAATTGTGCAGAATTCTCAATATTAGAACTATGTGTAGTAGAGATACCACTTCTGTAATGATAACCATGAATTAATAACTTCTTGGTGGCCAAAGGTTGTGTTCTATGTATTTGAACAGCCGCGGTTATTGACTTTTTACATTCTAAGTAACAGGTGTAATTATCCTCCTAGACGGAGCTGTACTGGTCGTAAATATTGAAAGGTGTTTTTGTCAGTTATATTTGTTTGTGCTGGTTTTCTATTTTTATTGAAGACTTTAATGAACCTGAAATGTAAGGCCTTAAGAGATTTAATTGTAAAGGAAAAGCTCGATCACGCTTAAATAAAAAAACAACAACAAAATATTCACGTTGGTAAATAAGTTAAACACGAAGGTCAGAGAGCAGCCAACAACAACAAAAAAAAAAAAAAGATTTAGTCGGATAAAGCGATGAAGGTAAATATTTAAAAGACGATACCCTTAAGCTGGTGTAGTTAACAGTGCTTAGATAGCCTTCCATATTATGAATAATACAGCGCCCCCTCGTAATTACAACAAAATACTATTTTAATACTTTAAATCCTCTAGAAAAAAGGAAAGTGTTTGAGTTTGTAGATATTATGTAAAATGGTTTGGATTTGAATTTCGCCTGAAACTATACGAGGCCTATCTGCGTTAGCCGTTTCTAATTTAGGGGGATAAGTTTAGAGGGAAGGCACCTAGTTCTCACCATCCACTATCACCTCTAGGACTACTTTTTTACTAACGAATAATGGGATTTACCGTAAAATTGTAACGTTCTTACGACTGAAAGGGCAAGCATGCTTAATGTGAGTGGGATTCGAACTCGCAATACTCAGAGTTAGAGTATAGCTCCTTAGCCACCTGGCCATGCCAGACGTCTGGTGAACTAGGGAAAGACAGTAATTTATACACAAGTATTATCTCAAAAGCTCCAAACATTGTACTGAAACTATGCCATTTATTTTGAAAACGTCACGAGAGAGAATGAAACAACGTGTTGAACTAAAAATGCAGTTCACGTTGAAGCCACGGTGTCGATCTATAGTTGTGTGTGTGTTGTTTTTCCTCATAGCAAAGCCACACCAACCTATTTGCTGAGTCAACCGAGGGGTATCGAACCCTGATTTTAGCGTTGTAAATCCGTAGACTTACCGCTTTACGAGTGGGGGACATTTTATATCTGAACAACAATTACTATGTTTGTATAAAATATATTGATCAGAAACAAGCATCATAATGCAATTTATCATTGTATTCCCTTTTAATTGCAACTTCATGATCATGAATATTTGGTTGCTTTGTTGAATTTCACGCAGAGCTACACAATGGCTATCAATGTTAGTGGCCCCTAGTTCAGACTTCTATAATTCGTGAGAAAATAATTAAGTTAATTGTAGCTTTAGCTTAACGATAAAGCAAAACATGAACGTGATAATAGGAAGCATTTATTAAACGTTTCGGAATCGTCATAATTCCACTACCAGTAGAGGTACAAAGCAAGCAAACAATATTTGTAACTATAATACGTACAGAAGATGTAAACAATTATATTAGGTTTTCCATAAAATGAGTCGGTAACTAGTTTTAGCTTGTTTGGTTTGGGATCCGAGTACGTTTGTTTTCAGTAAGTTTATGTATATCATTGTTTGTGCTACTTTATTATATTTTCACGCAATATTGCGTGACCACACGCATACTGCTAAATTAATTGTTTAACCGTGTGACTCTATTTCCAAAAGTAAGTAAGGCTTTTACTTAAAGTGTATTGATGTATATACTACATGATAACGTACGGTATACTTTCTTTACAGCTATCTTAACTGCTTTAAGTCTCAGTAAGTTGTAAACTAAACAATTCAAATTGTTAATGACATAAAACATTTAATCATAAAGTTAAAATAAATTAACAACCCGCTGAAAACAAAACATTAGTTAGAATTTTAACATTTAGAGTTCTAAATATAATTCTTGTATAATAATGAAAAAAAAAGGTTATTTTGTTGCATAGGAATTATAACAAAATTTGTTATAATATGTTATAATATTTGTTTAGATATGGGATTTTCTTAGTTTCAGACATTCCATTTAAATAAAACAAAGACTATCTACGCTGTCTCTAATCGATAGATTAGGTTTGGTTTGGTTTGGTTTAGTTTATTTTGAATTTCGCGCAAAGCTACACGAGGACTATCTGTGCTAGCCATCCCCAATTTAGCAGTGTAAGACTAGAGAGAAGGCAGCTAGTCATCACCAATCACCGCCGACTCTGGGGCTACTTTTTTACCAACAAATATTGGGACTGACCGTCAATTATAACGCCCCCACAGCTGAAAGGGCGAACATGTTTGGTGTGACGGGAATTGATTAGGTAGAAGTGAACTGGGGCTACTCTAATCGAATAATGTTATTTGACAGTCATCTTATAACTCTATGTAACAAAATTTTTACTTTTTCTTGTTTCTGGGCAGAAAATGTTATTTCCCAATTGCTTACGTCTAAAGTAAATGGAAAAGACCAATCTTTCTCTTCAAACTTTGCATTTGTGACCGGGGAGCGAATAACGAAAACATTATGAGAGTTTATATTTGAGGGCTGATACGTGAAAGTGATTTACATTACAGTCGCAAATCTCGAGAAACTACTCACTACTAAACATTTTTGTTCATTTTTGTATAACTTTAGTATAAATGCATGTAACTTTTGATTCATATGTTGTTTTATTTAGACCTTATGTAAATAAAAATGTGCAAATTTGCCTATTTTTACATATAAAATAGGTTAATTTCTAAATTTCATTATCCAGGTAACAAAAGCAAAGTTTGAAGGGAATAATGACCATATTCTGCGCTTTTACAACATAAGCAATTAACAAATAACACAAACTATCCAGGAACAAAATATGTTTTACATAATGTAATACAACTACAGCTACAAGGTTCGGAGAGCGATTTTGAGGCAACGGGACTAAGTCACGTTTTTAATTTCTACTCGTATATTGAGATTTTGTTACACTTCAACTCATTTAAATTTATTTTAAGATTTATGTTTAGAAAAATATCAAGTAATCTTTAAAGAAAAAGTGAAACACATTAATACTTAGTATTAAATTTACTTGTATAACAAAAATAAAATATTAAATATAAATACAAACAAATAAATACATATATATCAATAAATAAGCTAGTTTCACCGAAAGGGGGCCGAAGGTCGCGGGGAGGGGTAAACTATTTTAACCATTCGCATCAATATATAGCAGTGTGTTGTCTTTCAACCAGTCAGTAGACACTTACATATGGAACACCTGACGTTTCAGTTTGAACTGTCATGACGTCAGAAAGCATGTGTATACCATGAATCACGAGAAGAATTATATACTTTGTGGGTTACAATACAAGGTGACATAAAAACTTCAATAGCAGGAAATAAAATATTTGTTACTATTAATTTAATTTTATCTGCTCTTGAAAGAGAACTTTTTTTGGGATTCTGTGCAAGTGCCATACTTCAATGATGACAAGATACACTTTGCGTTTGTCACTTTTGAAATTCCTGACTTTTAGTTAGAATTATGGTGCTAATTTGTAGTGTTATCCTAAAGACAATCTTTAAACATTTTGAGGCCTCGACTAAGAGCAACAGACTGTTAGGTTATCGTTTTCGCTTTTTTTTTTTATATCGAAAAGGTCAATATCGACCATTAGCTTGTTTGACCTGTAAACATATGTAATGTCTCGGCGAAGGCTGTCGCTTGTAAAATGTACAAAATACAAGAAATGTAAATATGATTTTAAGTTTTATGAAAAATAATATTATGCTTAACAATTCAGTCTAGCTTAAAAGAAGATTGTTGTGTATCTTTGATAAACGTGTAGGTACATAAATTTTAACGGAAGATTTCTAGGAGAATAAAATAATTGATAATTATTGTTTTATATATTGTTAAAAAAAAAATTATTAAAAAGCTGAAAAAAGTTTACAACACACGTTATGATCCGGAAGGTTTAATCAAGCGTGTATTGTATTTGCTTTATTTTAAGTTACTTTAAATAATTATAACAAACACTTTCTAATAAATGAATAAGTACATTAAATAATATACGTATTAGTAAACTAAATTTCTTTATAATAAGTTGAATTCTAAATACTCAAAACAATTATTTTCAATTTTAAATACGAATTAACATATTTTTAGAATCATCATTATTTGTTATTCATTTCTTTAATGTCGTTAAACAGTAATCTTATTTTATTTTATTACAAGGTTTATCTGCTTGAGTGAAATAAATTTTATGAATGTTTATTTTCTTACTTTAAGAACTGGTGAACGTTCAAGTTCTTCAGCTGTTTTATCATATGTTGATCTTAATTTTTTTCCAATTTCATATGCCTTTGCTAAAATACGTTTCACAGTTCCTTTTATTATACTCTTATAAAGCTAGCAAACATCGTACAATATTTTTGTTACTGTATTGTAGCTCTTAAATGTGTTAAGTAACTATTTACCCACAGTTTCTACCACATTGTTGGATAGAATAGAATCTTAATTTTATTAAGAGAAAGATAGATTTATGTAAATAATAAAATCTTACTTCAGTTTTTCAATGACTTTTATTTATTCTTTTCAATTTAAACCTATAATCTGTTATTCTGACATATTCAATATATTTTGGATTTTGTAAAATAGAACTAATGTTTGTAATATTTTTAATAATTAAATATTTAGATTAACATTCCTATAATATATTTGATTATTTTTAGTTACTTGTTTGATTCTTTTGAACTCAATCTCATGTAAAATGTTTCTTAAATTTAAACAAGTTTGCATCAATCCCCTTCCCTCCAAAAAAAAAACAAACTGCACAGCAGTACGTCTGTGGAATCACACTGTTAGAAATCACCCATGGTGTGCAAACCAAAGATAGCCACTGTCTAGCTTTATGCTTAATTCTAAACAAACAATCAAACCATTTTTGTATATATATGTTAAATCGTTATTTTATTTATTTCTTTATGATAACGACATTATAATAACATCTATTATGGATCAAACCGAATAACACTAGTTATTTCAACATTAAACTTAATTTATTAAGCGTGTTAAGGCGTGCGAGTCGTAATCTGAGGGTCGCGGGTTCGCATCCCGGTCGCGCCAAACATGCTCACCCTTTAAGCCGTGGGGGCGTTATAATGTGACAGTCAATCCCACTATTCGTTTGTAAAAGAGTAGCCCAAGAGTTGGCAGTGGGTGGTGATGACCAGCTGCCTTCCCTCTAATCTTACACTGCTAAATTAGGGACGGCTAGCGTAGATAGCCCTCGAGTAGCTTTGTGCGAAATTCAAAACAAACAACCTTAATTTATCAAATATTTTAAATAATCTATGTTCTGCCCACCATGGGTATCGAAACCGGTTATTGGCCTTGTAAGTCCGCATGTTAGTAATCTAGTTCATGAGATACTTCAGAAGTTAATTTAATTTCAACTGCTTATTTTTTAATTAATATGTATGAATACGAACAGTTTGGAGTAATTCCCGTTATTTCATTTTTATAAAGTTTTTAACTAGAAGTTATAGTGAAATTTATCAAAAGCTTTTGATACAAAAAAGTACGTGTTACCATCATTAATAAAATTGTTTCATTTATTAATTAATCCAGTTCATCTTTTGTATTCATATTTTTCTATATTTGAATTGAGAATCTGAGAAAAGGAAATTTAATCTTATAAGTCTTTCTTTAACCACTTTTCCAAATATGTTTGCTATAACAAATAACAATAGATTGTTGAACATTTTATTTTGTGAATAATGTTTATTTAAGCCAGGTGACACTCAGGATCAACTAATAGTAACATTTCTCTCAATGTTTTGTTCACTTTCATTCTAAATTGGCCCGTTATAAAATAGGATTATTCATGATACGTGGCATATCTTGAGAAATAAAGCATGTAAGTGAGCAGTTGTATATACTTCTGATTTTATAGAAAGTATATTAATACATACAGAAACGGTAGGAAAAGAAGTTAGAGAACCTTATACAGCAGATTTAAAGATCTGTCAGATCCCTACAGTTACATCAGTACGGAAGTAATTTAAAATAACAAATCAAGTACTAGTTGAATTAGCATAAATACATAAACATAGGTGTAATATTGAAATAAACCTGGTGGGAATAATAAATACAAAAGTTTAAAGTTTTATATAATGAATGTATGTTAGGTCTATTAGGGACAAGCGGAGCAGCAGGAACATTTCAGAGTTTCATGATTCACATCTTTACGGATATATATACACAATCGTGAATACTGCTGTTTCTTCATTGTATATTCATTGTATCTTGTCTTCCATACATTCAGGTGGTATAATCAGGTGCTTAAGAAACACATTTTACCCCAAACCAGGTACATTCTCTTCTAAAGTGGAATGCAGGATGTTACCACCTGGGGTATGTAAGCTTTATTTAAACGCGTGCGCAATAAAACAGTGAGAAAAACCTTTTTACGTCATAATTTCCCCATTAGTTATTTTTCTGTATAAAAGCTTTATATATATTATTTGAAAAACATTTAGAAACACCCAAAATGACTTACAGCAGTTATGCAGTTGGTGTCATCACACAGAGAAATAACATGAAATAAAATGATCGTCCACAAGCTGTTCAGAAACTACCATGTGCTTTTAAATGCAAAATTAATTTATTTTATTAATTTAGCTGTTTTTAACAGTGTTTAGTTGAATGCATAGTAATTTTTCTTCATTTTAAGAAATTTCTAAATTGTATAATCGTAAATATCCACATATGATATATTGATTGATTTATGTTTTACATAGCGAGTCACCTAGTGGATAATAAGAGCATCAATTGTGAAAGTTTTTACTTTTATTTTGTTTTGATGAGCAAATAAAGTTGCTTGATTAACGATCGCCATAAAATTAAAAAATACGTAATTGTATGTATGATTACGATTTTAAAATTAGTTTCCTAGGGCTCAAAAGCTACCTTGATAATATTTATTTAATAAGACTATTTCTACTGTAGTTTTAGATTTCATGTTTTTTTAATTCTGTGTATTGTAGAACGTTTGGCAAGAAATGTAAAAAAAAAAAAAAAAAAACAAATTACACATAGTTCACCAGAGGTGTAAAAAAGCGGAAAACAATTTATAAATTTTGAATGTGCTGCCATCTGTTCGTACAATTTTCAAAACTGATTATCAAAATTAACGATTTTTGTTTTAATATAATATTGTAGTATGTTTGGCTCGTTGATTCAAATAAATACTTTGTGGTTGTTGTGAATATGTGTTAGACTGCTTAGAGTATAACATAATCCAAATGTGTCTTAAACTGCTTAGATCAAACAATGAATCTTGTGAATGCGTCTTAGACCGCTAAGAGCACACAGTAGTCGTTCTGAATGTTTATTGTTTTTTCTGCCATAAACCTTTGTTTAAAAGCCATTTGAAGGAGGTTCATAACATTATGTTATTGTGAATTTGAAAATTTTACGCTCTTTAACCAATACGTTTCTTTTACGTTTAAAAATAATTTATCATTGAAAATAGTAGCAAATATATGTATATAAATCGTTCACTGTTCCACCAGATTTTTTTTAATGAAAAAGGTTTCAGTGAATATGAAACAAGTAGAAATAAACATAAAATGTTCAGAGTAAGGTATATAAACAAATGTAATCAAAACACATTTTTTGCAATTTTCTAGATCTTCTTTGATATATATTCTGTTAATAGATGGCGTTAGATACAGAAAGTGTTTGTGTTTACTTTAATTCTTAATTCTCAGGCGATAGAAAATACACACACACACGCAGGTATATAAACCTAAACCTAAATATTAATCTCATTCCTAAAGATAGTGTGCTTAGAGTCACAACAGGTGAAGAAGTTATAGAAAGTATTAACTTAGAAATGCAGTATTAAGTCTATATCATGTGCCAAGCATGCTAACGTATAGTGTTTACTTACGCCACGTCTTCTAACCTCTTCCCTTTTAGCTTGGCCTGTACCAGGGCGCATGTCTTATGGTCAGAGGTATCTACTGCCCTCCGTCTGTTGAGGCTGACACCAGGGGGAAGCTCTGGAATGGATAACCGATCAGGAGCCTTTTTTTTTCTTTTATTCCTTATTTCACCTATTCCTCCTTCATCTCTCTCTTCATGCGTAGCCAGAGTTGACCTCGCTTGATGATAATGTAATGGAGAGATGTTTGGAGAGGAACCCCGTCTCCTGCTATTAAAGTGTCGACTTCCTGTAGCTCCGATCATAGTTTGAGAGGTCAAAAATATTTCTAAAAAAATATCACCAACAAAGAAAAATGTCAGTTAGATTTTGAATCGGGAAAGCATAATCCATACACGTAAAAATTATTTTTTATTAACAACTTTTGGATAGTTTTTGTTATTCATGATGCAAAGTTACATAGTTGGTTTATCTGCATTCTATTCACTGTGGGGAATCAAACCTCTGATTTTAGCGTTGTAAGTTCGTTTTGTTACTTAGATCTGTCATGGTACAGGTTTAAAAGAATAATGATTCACTTGTCTTCTTTGTCTTACAAGTTTATAAAGAAAAATTAGAATAAGAAACTAGTTGATAATTTTTAGTTAAATCAGCTCAAAGGTCAACGTTATTGCTGTGGATTCAGAACATAATCTGACAGTGCAAAGAAATTGTTAAAATCACTGTCAAAAAGAGAGAATTATGCAGTAAACTTTGTGACCTGAAGAAGATTTTTGGCCTTAGCCTTCACCACATACTTATCCTTCCTTCACGAACAAGCTGCATTTGTTAGTAATTCGGATTATTTTAGCGAGTGACGAGTAGCTCCTAGATTACATACACATTATGTAAGTGGAATGGTGAGGGTAACGTCATTAAACAAGTTGCGGATATTTCTCCTCTTTTCATAAGGCCCCGGCATGGCCAGGTGGGTTAAGGCGTTCGACTCGTAATCCGAGAGTCGCGGATTCGAATCCATGTCGCACTAACCATGCTCGCCCTTTCACCCGTGGGGACGTTATAATGTGACGGTCAGACCCACTATTCGTTGGTAAAAGAGTAGCTCAAGATTTGGGGGTGGGTGGTGATGACTAGCTGCTTTTCCTCTAGTCTTACACTGCAAAATTATGGACGACTAGCACAGATAGCTCTCGTGCAGTTTTGCGCAAAATTCCAAAACAAACAAACCTCTCTTTATTTCGTGCGATATTGTCTAGATCTTATTTTGTTATATATACTGCTGGTAGATGGCGCTAAATATAGAAATTGAAAAATAGATATACCTTAATGTTCCATTCTTACACGGCAAAAAAAAAAAGTAAAAAACTACAAACCAGAGCTGATGATAAATTTTCATTCCGTGTGTGAAAGAAAGATTAGGAGAAGTGACAAAAGAAAAAGATTACTTTAATGGGGATGTAAAGAAAATAAGTTTAAGGATTTGATTATCTGGTTTTCCTATTTTCTTTTATACTCGTAAGTTTAACTTCAGACCTGTGAATATTTGTTATGTGATTTAGTTAAACTTTAAGTAAAAGTTAAAACATTTGAAGAATATGAGACGAATAAAAATGGGAATTTAAATTTGAATTTCTTTGTTATTGATTCCAATGAAACTACGTTGTTAATAACACTTATGTTTTTTCAAAAGTTTGTAGTCGATCTAACTTACAAAATTATCGGGATAGTGAGTTCTGTTGCTTTGTTGTTGTTGATATCATTTGAATTTCTGTTTTTTATTTTAGAATCGTAATTTCGTAAAGTTAATTTTAGCCTGAATGATCCATTATACTTAGTAATGAAACAATAAATACATTTATATTATTAAAAAACCTATTTACTCAAAATATTAATAATAGATAATTAAAATTAATTTTTATGTAAGTAGGTTTTGAATAATATAAACGTATTAATTACTCAATATAATAGATCATCAAAGCCAAAATTAATAACAAAATTACGATTCTGAAATAATTAATGGGCTTATATATGTAAAGAGATGAAAATCTAGCCAATTTTACCGCTTATTGCTACAAAAAGATCCAAACAAATAAAAATGTAAAATTAATATTTTAAGCTAGTTTTAACAAAATCCTAGATATTTTTGAAGCTAGTGAGTTTAATTAGAGACCATGAATGGATTAACAATCTGTCCCTAGATGGCGCGAGTATAATTTATACATCCTAAAGGCTTTTATCAACCACCTATTTCTGTCTTGAACTTGTTGCTCGATGGCTAGCCAGTGTTTTTGTATTGACACTTCACGCCAAACTGTAGCTCCTTTCTTGAACCCTAAATTTTCAAATATATTACCGTTAATGACAAGAATATACAATTCATGGTTGAACACATTGTAATCGTTTCACTTTTTCAGTTTTCGTGATCTCACTTTTTAAGGTATTTCACAATTTACATTTTAATTTATTTATGTACTACTTTTTCAGGTTTTATAGCAACAGTGATAATAAAATACTTCCTATTGCGTCAGTCCAAACTGATTTTATTGCGATCTTGCTGTATTATTAATAAAAGTAACAAATTTCGGTACAACTTTGTAGTAAAATAGAAAATACAACATAAACGCAACAAAAGTAATAATACGGAAATGCCATAAACTATTAAGTGCTATGGTGTTTGTTTATCGATACAACTCAAAAGTGTATATTTACTCAAGAAGAAGAATAAGGCTTATAAACTACTTAGGCCCAGCATGGCTAAGTGGTTAAGGCCCTCGACTCATAATCCGAGGGTCGAGGGTCAAATTCACGTCACACCAAACATGCTCAACTTTTCAGCTGTGAAAGCGCTATGATGTGACGGCCAGTCTTATTATTCCTTGATAAAAGAGTAGCCCAATAATTGACGGTGGGTGGTGATGACTAGCTGCCTTCCCTCTAGTCTTACACTGCTAAATTGGGACAACTAGCGCAGATAGCCCTCGTGTAGCTTTGCGCGAAATTAAAAAATCAACTACTTAATTAGGTTAAGTTACAAAATACTGCATCATTTTATATGTAATGCCGTAAATTATAAGACCATTACTAAATAACAGGGACATATATATTTAGAAGTTTCTAAAGCAGCACTTATATACCTTGGATGTTTAGAAACATTTCTACACCAGAAACAGTTTGAAACTACTGATGTTTATACATATAATGAACTTAAATGTTTGCAACTTTTTCATCTACAACCTTCATAGATTATTATTTAGCAGAGTGATCCATTCGTACTTTTATGTAACATAATTATGTATTATATCAAACTGTAAATATGGTTATTTTCTAGTGTACAATCAATACGTGTACATCTAAACCAAAACAAAAATTTCATTGAAATTACTTCTTTAGAAATACCAGCCAGTGCTCCAAAACTTATTGAACTTATTTGAGGAAGTTCATCATTTGCTGACTTAAAGAATATCTTCAACATCTTTCTGTTGCCTGGTGAAGTAATTCTTTATGACGAAAAACCTACTTACAATGAAAATGTATCTTAGAACGGCTAGTATGGGTATTAAAAATCTTTACTAATAAAGCAGAGAACAACATTTCGATCTTCCTAGGTTATTCAGGTTAACCTGAGGATGACCTCTGCTTATTAATAAAAGTGTTAATACCAATACTAGACGTTCTCAGATACATTTCTGTTGCGTGATATACTTTGACCACACTTGATGATGTTTTATATCCCCAACCTCCAATTTGTTGTTGTTGTAAAATTGACATGTTCTTAGAATTTTCATCTATCAAGACATCGAAACAATCCACACAATCCATTCATTTTTGTGAGTCATTTTATTTACAAAATAAAGAACATGTCTTACAGCTACTGCTTTGTGTGAGAAGTTACATTTTGGTAGAGCCACTGTGAAGAGCCACGTGACCGTTTGTCACGTGTAAAATTGGTGCGGTTTTCTTTTGCTTTTAATGCGTAAGCAATCTTTTATACGCACCTGTAAACTGTTGACCAATAGGGTTGTTATTACAATAGCAAAATGGTCTAACAGTAGCGAAGAAGTTCAAATTGATCCTAGTTTAATTCATATGTTAAACCATATTCCAAGGAGGGTGAATAATGACAATAAAGTTTCATATAATTCTTACACAGAGTTAATTTCAGTTACAGATCCCAGTAAACGGTGTTTTGCAACATATAGTTTCTAATATAAAATACCCTTCAAAATGCCTCATTGAAAATTTTCACTGTATTCTGGTAATTTTTAGCCATTATGTTTCTGGAGTTAAGTAAATGAAGAATATAAAATGTTTTGGAAATCTAGACTCATCTTGCAATTCGGTAAATTCAAGCCCTTGTTGTTTTTACATTTTTGACATGTGACATTCTTGGATTGAAAATGTGTGCTACAAAGTTTAGTTTCATTTGTTTGCTTTTGCCAATGAGTTTGCGTTGATCTTAATTTATTTCCTAGGTGCAAACCTTGTTGTTCTTGCAATTTAAAAATGCTTGTTTGACATCCAAGGTGTTTCGAGTGCTGCTTTAATAAACTTTTAAAGATAAATAGCACACTTATCTTAAAATGTCTGACATTAAATGCGGTTAACATAACTGAATACTGTAGTGTACCTTCGCCATAGAAATAACGTAAATACTGAAAGATTAAAATGGTTACAAAACATTCAGCCATCGCTCAGATATCCTGACTGTTAACATGGTTACACTTGACAGTTTAGGGACTAACAACATGGCTTTCACCTCACACCTTACGTCAAGTGTTAAAACAGTGACATTGTCGAATACACAGTTCTGTTAATTACAGAGACTGGTGTCTGAACAAGTTAGTTTACAAACTTGCGACAGGACAACTAAGACCCTATTTTCAAATGAGGCATACCACATTTCATATATTTTCCATTAAGTAAATTTTCTCGCATATTTTAATCAGAATCTTTCATAATTTAAAAATATTGTCTTGTAATTTTATTAGGATATTTCATTAGCAATAATTATAAAAGAAAATAATCCAGTGTAACTAGTGCATTCGCAGTTGTATAGGTCTATAGTAGTCCAATTGTAACTAGCCAAAGCGACTGGTGCTTGGCATCCTTTTTAGAGATAATTTTCCATATACAAACATTTCAGAACTTTAATTTCTTTGTTTGTTTAAAACATGGAATTTACTACCTGTGTTTTCTCTAGTAAATTGGTGAGCGTTTTGAAAAAGACACTCCAGTTTTCTGTTGTTACCAGATAAATATGAGTTGGACTTCATAATATGAGACAAACAGACTGATATGAAAACATTCAGATTATGTTTGTTTGTTTGTTTTAGAATATCGCACAAAACTACACGAGGGGTACCTGTGCTAGCCGTCCTATATTTAGCAGTGTAAGACTAGAGGAAAGGCAGCTAGTCATCACCACCCACCGCCAACTTCTGGGCTACTCTTTTACCAACGAATTGTGCGACTGACCGTCACTTTATAGCACTTCCACGGCTGAAAGGGTGAGCAGGTTCGGTGTGAAGGGAATTCGAACCCGAGACTATCAGATTACGAGTTGAGCGCCCTAAACATTTGACCACACCAAGCTGCCAGACTGTGTTTACTGGTGACTTGAAAGTTAGTGGTTAGGAACATTTGTTTAAATAGTTCAAACTTAGTTGAAGCCATTTCATATCATAAAATGATGATACTTAACTAAACACACATATAGATTCATAAAATGTTTAACATTAATTTTATCAACGAAATTTGTGATAATCGAACTGAATAAAAGTATTAGCGGTAATTACAAAGACGTATGATTATAAATCAAAAAGCTTCAGCTTCAGAAGTTAAGTCATGTTATAGGACAATGCTGGGTATAATAACATGCTTTAAGATGAGGTATTAAACAAATATACATATAACAACATGTTTAAGGGATAGGTCTTCAATAACTCTATCTATATTTTTTAAATAATATATCTACATGGTAACAATAAGCCTAATAAGTTACTTCCAAAAATAAGGTTTTTTTCCGGTGTTATTTCTGCTAATGCATTTGTAACACATCATGTATATGCTTCGTTGTTACAGCCAGGAAGTCTAGGAAAGTTAATACATTTATCCTCTTTTGTCACGTGCTCTTCCTATGCACTTATCTTGTCTATTCCTAAAACGACAAGTTTATATTTTCGATATGTAAGCGAATGTAGTGAAATAGCAAAACGGCTCAAAAAAAAAACAAACTAGGCTGACAAGAGACGGAAACGTCAAACTAAATCCGCAACTCTATAATATTAATTCTAAAAGAAATATTCTCAGATGTTTGTGTAATAAGGAGTAGTTCTTAAGCTTTATAATATATATTAAATAAAATAATGGCAATTATAATATATATTAAATAAAATAATGGCAATACACGCTTTCAGGGGGAATGAAACTATTTTTATTATCTTCAGCAAATTACATAAAAATGTAGATGCAAAATTAAGGAATGTTTATCATCAGTCTCTAGTAGAACAACACTGCTCTAGAAATGGACTAGTTAATAAATATTGTATTCAATCCTTTTACTCTGCTTTAGCATGTGTAATTTTGGGCACAACGTGAGTTTTTGCACATGAAAGAATTACGAACTTGCGAAATTTTTTAAAATTTCAAGTGAATCCGAAACACATCACCCTTAATTATTTTTGCAGATCGCAGAACAGGGTGAAAATATTTAGAAGGACGATTTAAATACACAGATATGTTTCTCATAAGCACTCAAGATGCTTACTAGCCATGAGTATGTTCCTAAGTTTGTTTTGTTCTCATCATTGGCATCATGGAACCTACACCATTTTTTTTAATGTACATAGGTAAAATGTTTTTACCGAACAGTTAATTTTTGGTTGGTATTAACTAAGGATAAAATGTTAATTTGTTGTTATTTTGATATGCAATATAAAGAAAACAAAGATTAACAATTTATTAAAACAAACATTCTCATATATCGTAATTGTAAGTCATGATTTGAATGCTCCCCACATTAATATAAATTACAAGGGCATCACAGTATGCTTGTGTTTTTTCAATGTATTCTAATGGAATCCAATAATATAAAATTTAACAAATGTTAACAACCTGTTTGCTTACCGAGCAACACTAATCCGTATATTCAAAATTTTCAATATTAAAAGGATCGGAGACTGTACAAGGTTAGTTTTGAGTGTAGCAGCTGAAAAAGGAACTTATAATTTCTTTTGCAGGTCTAAGTTAGAGTCACCACTGGTATTCGATTTTGCTTTGTTATCACTTGAATATAACTTTTTTGTGATTATGTTTCAACTATTATTCGATCATTCAGTTTCATCTGACATGTAGCAAGCGTTCAGTTAAAAATCACACGCACGTGATCATAAATGATTCCACTTTTGGTATCACTGAACTTTCCCACGAAAAGTGTCGCTGGAGAATTGTGTAATCTTATAGTCTAGTTCTTCTCAACCTTTTCCAATATCATTCACCACTAAGATTTTTTCACAATATCTCATTCACCTCAGTTGAAAAAATACAAAAAAATACTAAATCAAAAATGTCAACGTCTTCATTATGGCTTAAATATTACAATTAGAATGAATACGACATTAAATAAACAAAATATAAATGTATTTATCAAACTACAACTAGAATAACTAATAAAAGCTAATAACATTTATTTGCTTTGAACTTGTTGTATAATTGATAATACTCATTCGCCCTGATTCTTATCTTATTAACTCGTGGATGAATCATTCATCCAGTTGAGAGCACGGTCTTGTATTATAGCTTACTCTAGTAATACTAGTTATGGTTATTTGTTTTTTAATGTCGCTCAAAGCTACATGAGAGCTATCTGCGCTACTCATCCCTCATTTAGCAGTGTAAAACTAGATGGACGGCAGCTAGTCATCACCACCCACCGCCAACTCTTGGGTTACTCTTTTAACAATGAATAGTGGGATTCACCGTCAAATTATAATGCCCCCACAGCTGAAAGGACGAGCATGTTTGGTGTGACGGGGATTCGAATCCGTGACCTTCAGATTACGAGTCGAGTACTTTAACCATCTGGCCATGCCGGGCCGTCACTAATTAGGCAGGCGTTTAGTAATACCCAAGGTCTAGCATGGCCAGGTGGGTTAAGGCGTTTGACTAATAATCCGAGGGTCGCGGGTTCGAATCCCGATCGCACCAAAACATGCTCGCCCTTTCAGCCGTGGGGGCGTTATAATGTTGCGGTCAATTCCACTATTCGTTGGTAAAAAAGTAGCCCAAGAATTGACGGTGGGTGGTGATGACTAGCTGCCTTTCCTCTAGTCTTACACTGCTATTATTAGGGACGGCTAGCGCAGATAGTCCTCGTGTAGCTTTGCGCGAAATTTACAGAAAAGATAATACCCAGAGTTGTATTCCTTCTATTTCAACTTAGAAAATGACCAGGCACATCGGTGTCATGTAATTTGTGATAGATTTAACTCCATTATAGGAAGACTAAAGACACAACATTAATCTGTATCAGACGAAGATGTAAACATGACTAACAGAAATAACAATTTATAAATTCATCTGACTTCAGTTGTTGCGGAGTTATCTTGTTGAAGTAAAGAGATTTTGTCACTTCATTGTTACATTGCGTCAAGTCCACTTGTCATTAACTCTGTATAACATTTCTGAACATGGTTTCGTATTAATCAGGCACGTAATTCTTGGTAATAGTAAAATAAAATCAATACTCCACTAAATATGTAAATACTTTGTTATAACGGATTGTCAAACATTTGGATAATCCTAAACATGAGCGTTTCTTTTTCTGCAATGTAATTTAACAATTAATTTAAAATTAACCCATAACCTTTAACGCTGCACAGCAACCAGAAACAACATGGAACCAAGCTAATTTCTGAGGTATATAGAGTTCTATGTCATGTTAAATAAGATATCTACTCTAGCATTGTGTTTATCTCAGTAAATATGTCTAAAGATTTAGTTTATGCTATTAAAAACTTTCTTTCGAAACTCATTAGTTTATAGACAGTGCCAGGTTCTCTAGTCACTTCTTCACATGGAAGCATACCAATTTAGAGAAGTGCTCTTACCGTATCTAATTATTAGGAAGTTTCTAATGTCTTTTATTTTATTTATTTGGAATAAACGTTCCTCTTCAACTTTAAAACAAATATGTTCATTTGGCGTTTTCTTAGACACTTTGTTTACAAAAGCAGTAACTTTAAATAAAATATTTAAAAAACACACACATTAAAAAGAGAAAAAGAAAAGGCGATTTTGACACTTTATAAACAGTACGTTCTCATTTTCGTTCCTAAAATATCAGAAATATTTGTTGAAAGTCAAGCGCAAAGCTACACAACGCGTTATCTGTACTCTGCCCACCACAGGTATAGAAACCTGGTTTTTGGCGTTAAGTCCGCAGACAAACCGTTGTGCGAAATAAAAAAATTTAATAAAATAATTCGTAAAAGACATATCTTCCCATAAAACTGTAGTCGCGAGATTTAAGGCTTAGAAGTTTGAGACATAAAACCTTTAATTCCACAACAGATCAAAATGTCAAAAACAAGTGTTTACAAATTACTTCCTGTTGTGTAATATATAGCATTACATCACATATTCGAGCTGACTTTTCAGTTTCCAAAGTTTGTTTATTAATATTTAAATTTGTCCCAACAAGCTGTTTTTCAATATTTACGTAGCTAGAACGAATACACTACAAGCTACTATCATTTAACCCTACATTTTTCTTTATAGGTGTGGGCCCCTTTTTCTTATGGCCAGTTTTGCCGGAGAGCTATTTTAATGATTAATAACAATAGACTGAAAAACAATGAAGCGATATAATTATTCTATTGTCGCTGCTGTTGTTTTGAATTAAGCACAAAGTTACACAAAGGGCTATATGTGCTCTGCCCACCATGGATATCGAAACTCGGATTTTAGCGTTGTAAGTCCGCAGACATACCGCTGCGCCACTGGTGAGCTATTCTATTGTCATGCATGTACATATAAAGATATTGAACGGTTCGTAATTCCAGCTGTTTTAACACTATTATCTGTAATGTTTTTGGCTCATGGACCTACAAAAATAAACGATACAATAGAAACAATAAAAACAAGGAAACTGATTTATAAAAATCAAAACATTCTTAAATTACAATACAACACAAAATATGAATCATATAATGAATGCTAAGTACAATGATATGGTACTTATTTGTGGTAGTAGATAGGGCTCTGTAAGATAATAATATGGTACGTATTAGTAGCAGTGGATGTCGAGAGTTATCAACATTAAAACCAAATCAATAACATAAACTTGCAATTTACAACCAGATATAATAGATTAGTTGCTGTAACTGCGTTATAGCTATGTCAAAACATACTTTACCCTATACGTTTACGTATGGTTGTTTAAAATTGACTTTTGAGAAAAACAGCAACATAAGAATAAAAACATAATACTTTACATATGAAAAACGACGCTTTCTATTTGCCTCCCCTGATCAAAAGACGAAAACTAAAACTCAAATTTTAGAAATGCGCTGATTCAATTTATTTAACTACAGAAAAAAAAACAGGCCAACCTGATGGTTAAGTCGCGCATGTAGGCTATTGCATAGGTGTCTAATGTTAGCGAATTACCATTTTTAGAACTTAGAACTACGTTCAGTAATCAGAACCGACATTTGGTCCAATCCAATTTCGAGTAGGAAAGTGACTCACATAATGGTGTCAGATATTTAACGTTGCCAGTGATAAGCACTGCTATAATTGTGCGGAGCTGTATATTCTGTGGAATGGTACCTACGATATATTGTGCTGTTTCAAGCTTGTGGGACCAGCTTTAACTTGAACCTAATGAATTGTAAAGCTCTTCCCCACGATGGTAAGCTAGAAGACATATTACTTGAAAACGAGGAAGTTGATAGAATGGAATAATCTTCATTCTCACCAGATTTTAACCCCATCCTTTATGTAATTGGACCAAGTTAAGAAATATGTCACGTCCAGTCAAGCGTCTCCAAACACCAAAACTCTCCACTCTCCAAAACAGCTATTCGACGGGACCGGTCGAAAATACCTTAGAGTCTTAGCAACACCATTTAAGCACGTAACATTGGTGCTAGGCTGTCCTAGGTAACTATGATATTCCATTAAGAATTTAATAGTCATGAACGGTAAATAAGTTTTGTTTGTTTGATTTTGATTTTCGCGCAAAGCTGCACGAAGGCTATCTGCGCTAACCGTCCCTAATTTAGTAGTGTAAGACTACAGAGAAGGCAGCTGGCCATCACCACTCACCGCCAACTCTTGGGCTACTCTTTTACCAACGAATAGTCGGTTTGACCGTCACATATTATTACGCCCCAACGGCTAAAAGGGCGAACATATTTGGTGTGACGAGGATTCGAACCCGCGACCCTTAGATTACGAATCGAGCGCCTTAACCACCTGGCCACGCCGGGGCCTGTAAATAAGTAAAGACACTTCTATCACTGTGGTCACTGCTGAGTGTAGGATGAATAGCCAACGTTTTAATGGTATGATATATCATCATATTTCTGATTTGCTTAAAACTGAACTGAATGTGTGATTAACGCTATCTTAAAACAGTATTTTTGACTTATCATTACAAAGAAGTTCTAAATTACAACTTCCTTCTAACTGTTGTATGCAGTGTATCTAAATAAAAAGAAATACCTTTACTCTTTTAGAACATTTACTTGAACAATATTGGTCGTTCCTTAAATCCAACAAGTAAAGTAAAAAAAATTCGTGATCAAAGTAACCAGTTGTGAATATTAGAACTAAAAACACGTCTTGGAACAGAATGATGCAATCTGTAATAACAAAAACATTAAACCTGTTATGATTTGGAATTATTAGCCAATCAGTTAAACACCTTCACTCTGAACGATATTTTCGGTCATAATTCCAAGCATACCTCACTAAGTTTGGTCAAATAAAGATGTTTAATTACTCCTAAATCGATATACTAACTCGTCAATGAAAAGTAATTTTTATAGGTATAGACATTAATTGAATATATTTAAAATTATTTTAAGGATTGTTATTAAAAGTATTAACAAAACTAAGTAAAAATTAATTTTTGATTTTTTTATATACTTACTAACTATGAAAATTTTAATTTATTAAATTCCCTTTGTTAATTTGTTATTTTATTATAATAAAAAATTATACCTCTTAGAACATTTTTTATTATTGGTTTATTCACTTAAAACAGCGGAGCTTTTAGAAACAATAGGCATAAATATTGTTATAAAATCAAGTTAACCGTAATTTTTTAAGATTTTTTAAAACTCACTCAACCCTTAAATGCTGTCACCTACGAGATTTTACTGTTTAAGGGTAAATGTGCTCAAAATCAGATGTTTGTGAAAAATATAATTTTAAGAAAAGATAATTCTCCTCAAATCGATAAGGGCCCGGCATGGCCAAGTGGTTCAGGCCTTCCACTCGTAATTTGAGGGTTGCGGGTTTGAATTCCACTCACTCCAATCATGCTCGCCCTTTCATCCGTGAGGACGTGATAATTGTGCGATCAATCCCACTATTCCTTGGTAAAAGAGTAGCCCAAGAGTTGGCAAGGGGTGGTGATGAATAGTTTCCTTCCCTCTCGTCTTACACTACTAAATTAGGAACGGCTAAGCGCAAATAGCTCACGTATAGCTGTGCGGGAAATTAAAAAAAATAAATAAACATAAAAAGAATTAACGGTTATTTTTTGTATATTTTAACTCATTCGTGTGAAAATCTATATTTTGGTTTTTAATTAAATAGTCAGATTCTTCTGGTCTGTGTCATTTCTGACTTTGGTTTTAGTTTTTTGCAGAAAGATCATATCAATCTGAAGAATCTGTAAAATTTTAATTTAACCCCTTTCCCCCAGTGGTACAGCAGAATGTCTACAATGCTAAAAACCGGGTTTTAATACGCGTGTTGGGTAGAGCACAGATAGCCCATTGTGTAAGTTTGTCTTTAATTACAAAGAACCTTTATTAAACTGAAAATACCAAACTATGCAGATTTTTTAATCATTGTATTTTGAACACAAGACTAAAATGGGTTAATTAAATTCTTCAAAAAAATCTAATCAGAGTCGTAGCTAACATTTATATCACTGTGAGAATGATATTAAGACCAGTATTCGAATATAACAATTATATTATTTTAATTTAATTTTTAAATATTCCATTTACTTATCATTAGAAGCTTTATGTCTGCAGGGGATTCCCTGCAGAAAGAGAAATAATTAATTATTATTCCGAATTCCAAAATGAATATTAATGTTCATGGCACATGCTTCGTAAGATATTAATTCTTCATTTTTTATAGAATAAATAAAACGATCTGTTATCGTGCTTTAGTTTAAAGGTACTGGTCAGAGGGAAATGAGTTAGTCAGAAGTACCCTGCCATTTAAGTTGAGAAATTGGTTTTCATACTTTTAAACCACCTACAGAATAAAGTGTGGGGGTAGGGCATAAGTGTTATCCAATAAATTCAATCGCGGGTCGTCAGCCACGAAATCTAGAGCTTTCCTACGGAATCACCCCGCGCCCTGAAAAGCTAATATTTATTTCGTATTCAGTGAAACATGAAATTTATATACTGGAACCTTTACGACTATACATAAAGGTGGGCGATCATAAGATGCTCTTTCTATCATTCTTATATAGATGAATAGTTGTTTTTCTATTTTATTTTGGAAAACCCAATTGACCCCTCAGATTTATAGAGTTAGGCGTGACACATGCCACGTAATATGTTAATACCACTGAATACATTAAAGCTGTATCATTAAGGCTGGTAATAGTCGAACTTGTTGCATGATGTTTATGTTATACTTTGTGCCGATAAACCTAAAACGTGCTAAACAATCGATGTTGCGTTTTGAGACTGAAGTTTCAGAAGTAACTGAGTAGTAACATGTAGTTTCAAACGGAGTTTCCATTTGTTTCTTTCGCTACAGAAACTTCTTTATAATTTGGTGAAACTGTGTTAAGCCCCAAAAGGCGAGAAACCTATCTAGTGCGTGCATATCATTTTGTCTGTTTGTTTTGGAATTTCGCGCAAATCTACTCGAGGAGCATAAGCACAAGTCGTCCTTAATTTAGAACTGTGTGATGGACTAAAAAGAAAGTAGCTAATCAGAATCACACCGCTAACTGTTGGGCTACTATTTTACCAACAAAATATGAGAATTGATCGTAATATTATGACATCCAGATTCCTGCTTGGCCAGCATTTTCAATAAATAACTCGCGACCTGCAATTTTTGAGTCAAACTCCCTAAAGTTTACCAAGCCGTATCAGGCTCCTCTATAATTAACAGATAAATAGAAACGTTGAACTTGCAAACTCACATTTGTTTCTCTTCATCTTTAATCGGGAACAGTTAAACACTTTAAATAATTAGATATCATTTCAATTTGTTTTTAATCATCAACACTCAACTACATTAAGTCTGCGAGCGGATGTAGTTTGAATAATACACGTTTATTTGTATATATTTTTTTAAATATTACTGTAGAGTTATCAAGGATACTCTGCTCTAAATAGACACTTTACTGATTTACTTATGTTACTTTGTTCCTAATCTAATACTCTCGTGTGTTCACCAATATTTTCTTTGTGCTTTTCAAAAAGAAAAAAGGAAAGTACAATGCGCTATATATTTAATATGTTCAACACAGTTTTACTGATATTTAACGAAAAATGGATGACATGGGCAGGTTAGGGCGCTCCACTCGTAATGTGAGAGTCGCGGGTTCGAATCCCCGTCACACAAGTATGCTCGCTCTTTCAGCCATGGGTGTGTTATAATGTTACGGTCAATCCCACTATTCGTTGGTAAAAGAGTATCCCAAGAGTTGGCGGTGGGTTGTGACGACGCACTACCTCCCATCTAGTCTTACACTGCTAAATTGGTGAATCTTATTATTTAACTCCAGAATAAACGTTATAAATGTTCATATTTTTAGCTGATAGAATAATATGAAGATACATTGAAAATTTGCTCAATAAAACAAAATATCAAGGGTTAATATTCTTTTCCATCATTCATTCTGACAGAGAACCTGCAGCAGCGCCGTTCATAACAAGCGATTATTTTAATCGCAGATGAATTAATCATGCAGATTTCACTGATCTTGTTAAATGTCTTAAGACTTCTGTTTGTTCAAACATGAGATTTGTTAGATACATTGAAAGATACATTGAAAATTTGCTCAATAAAACAAAATATTAAGGGTTAATATTCTTTTCCATCATTCATTCTGACAGAGAACCTGCAGCAGCGCCGTTCATAACAAGCGATTATTTTAATCGCAGATGAATTAATCATGCAGGTTTTACTGATCTTGTTAAATGTCTTAAGACTTCTGTTTGTTCAAACATGAGATTGTTGGAATATCACATCCCCGAGTTGATGAAATGATAATCAGTGAAAACCAAACAACTAATGGTACTTTAAATGACATTACAAAAATTTTTTTCACCGACCTTGCGAAAGAAGCTAGAAACTTGACATTTTTTCTATCGGATACGAAAATACAAATAAAAAAGGCACAAGATGAATAGAGGAAGTGAAAGATGCACAACAGAGAGAGCGAATAGATTTTCCTGTTCATTGAGTGGATAAATAGCATTGCTGTCGGCGAAACAGTTCATGAAGATTACAGAAAACAAAAATTGTATTACATTTGTTTTTTTATGTAAGAAAATGTTACAGCGTGTGAATAAAAAATAATATAAAAGAGTAAAGAGAAAACTTCGTGAAATATTAAAAGTTCACAAACGATCAGATAAAAGAAAAAGCTACACTAAAGAAGTTTGTTTTCGAATTTCGCACAAAGCTACTCGAGGGCTATCTATGCTAGCCATCCCTAATTTAGCAGTGTAAGACTAGAGGGAAGGCAGCTAGTCATCACCACCCACCGCCAGCTCTTGGGCTACTCTTTTACCAACGAATAGTGGGATTGACCGTCACATTATAAAGCTCCCACGCCTGAAAGGGGCGAGCATGTTTGGCGCGACGGGGATGCGAACCCGCGACCCTCAGATGACGAGTCGCACGCCTTAACACGCTTGACCATGCCGGGCCCACTAGAGAAGAGAGAATAACTTCACCTTATTACGTACAACAATTTGAAATAGCCTGAAACTAAGTTAAATGGTAAATAAAATTTAAAAGTTATATAAATGTCGATAAGTATCATATAATACTTATCAACGAGATTAATACACACAGTTTCTTTTTAATACAAATATGTTTCAATATACAAATAATAACACAATTTGCAATAATGATTAATGCAACTAATGTCCTATGAATAAAAAATTTACAAACTTACAAACAATATAGTCTTCTACTTGGTTTGGAATTTCCTCATGTCTTATCGAAGGTTCACAATGAGCGAGTTAATTTCGAGCTGATGTACATACAATTCACTTAACAGAGAGATGGTTCGCTCTGCGTTCTTTACTGATCACATGTGAGTTTTTCGTAGCTGAAGTTACATAATGTCTTTTTAAAGATATTAGTGTCCGATGTGAATTCTCTGAAGTTCAATGGTTTATAATATTTGAAATTTATAAACGTTCCTTATAAATGTATCTGAAGTTCCCAGATTAGTAAGCATTTACTATTTTTATAACTACCGAGGTTTATAGTATGCCAACTATAACAAACCAATAATATATTCTGTCTCTTGACGTATCCCGTTTGTTACATTTATAGGAGTGAGGAGAGTTTCTAAAAATTTCAGCCTGCACAACAGTACCGACGATACAATAATGTTTACGTACGCACATGTATTATTGATTTTTTTCTTCGACAGTCTTCTGCAACACTAGTGAATAGACGGGAATTTTGTAATACAGATTTAACAGTATAAGTTAGTGCATTTTTAAATGTAAACTTAACTTAAGAAGCATGGATATTAAGATAGATATATAATAGTAAATCCACCACCACTCTCTCATTAAAGAATTAAAAATTGTCTAACGCCAATTTTTAACTCAGATATAATATACACACGCTGACAACGATGTTTAGTATAACACCTTATCAAAACAGTATACAATTTCAATAACCATGACAATATATAACACAACCAATACAAATAACAAATACACTAAACTATACCAGAAATCACAAATTTTATGTAATATATACTGGTCAAATAAATGGTCTTCATCAGTTGCAAAAGGAAGTTTTCCAACGAACTTTGTAACTAGGCTTTCGGAATTGGAGTTGTGTGTTGTCATGCAATGTATAAATAAGTTAAATGAATTTTCTCACCAAGTTGATTTGGGACGTTTAGTATTAGTCGTTTTAAAGAGATGTTTATTTTCTTACGTCGATGTAAGTTGATAATGCTAATGTTTTAACTGATTCACTGAAGTAAGCCCCCTGGAACTTCCTTGATCGGTCAAATGTTATTTTTGTGAATGTGTAAATATTAACTTTGTCAAGAAATGACATTACTTTAATTTCTGTTGTTTTATTTTAATTACGTAGCTTTGGTTTTGCTATTGTTGATCATAAAGCTATGCAATGGACTATCCGTACTATTCCAACTAAGTGTATCAAAACTCGGTTTTTTACGTCGTAAGCGTGCAGACCTTTAGACTTATCGCTGAAATTTTAGGTGGAGATTGTAATGTTTCTAAGGTCTGTTCTAGTTGAAGTTTCTATATATGAAACTTCAAACTAAGCTGTAAAAATATCTTACTTTATAATTTTTAACACAGTCCGCATTTTCAATAATATAATAGCAGTTTAACAATTAGATATAAAATATTTTAGTTATCTAAACAAAGCTCACAGATAAATACGACATACTTGCTTATTAGTGATATTTTGGTAGCAAGTCTATTAATCTAACTTTACGACTATTTCTTTCTGTTTTTTATGTTTCAGATTCTATAAAACTATCTTTTAAACTAAATTTTTCATCACTTTCGCAAATGTTTACGATATTGCTTTGTTAAAGCCCATGTGTATTAAGATATTTTTTTAGAGATATGCTTACTAAGTAATGAATAAGAGATGTCGTTAATTTTAATTATCCCAAATACACTGAAGAAGTTAACAGTAAAAGGAAAACAACTCACGCAGAAGCAAAATCTGATTACAATATTCGAAACTTCTAAATTCTCCAAACAAAAATGTCACGCAGACGGTTAAGAAATATGGGAAAAGGTACTGGATAAAAAGTGCTGAACGCCACAGGTGCGATTCCTTGTTCTGTACTCAACGTATTGGAGCATTTGAAATAATCAACTATCTGCGTGTGTTTCCAATAAAGTATTGCGATAGTGAAATTAAAATATTAATTATATATAAGTGTACCCTCTATTACATGCACAGTTCATTATAGATCTTGTTTTTCATTAAAACCATAATTAAGTTTACTTAGCACGTAATTTATCAAAATGTAAACCCGTAATTCATAGTTTTCCGGTAAAACTATCATAATCTTAAGGATTAACAACGCTAAAATCGCGGGTTTGATTCCATGCGATGGACAAAGCAGATGGCTCGAGGTGGCTTTGTCTTGGAACAAACAAATTGTATATTATCATAAAAAATAAGCAAATATCTTTTCTAGTGACTTGTCTGTGCAAAATGTTTGTTTTTTGAATTTCGCGCAAAGCTAATTTAGGGCTATCTGCGCTAGCCGTTCCTACTTTAGCAGTGTAGTCATCACCACCCATCGACAACTCTTGGGCTACTCGTTTATTAACGAATAGTGGGATTGACCGTCACATTATAACGCCACCACGGCTGAAAGGGCGAGCATGTTTGGTGCGACCGGAATTCGAACCCGCGACCTTGGGGTTACGAGTCGAACCCCTTAACACACTTGGCCATGCGGAGCCCTACAAAATGTTTCTTGTTTTCAATACAACGGTAAATAGTCGTTAAAAATATAAATGTAAGTTGGTTTAGTGGGTTTGTTTTACTGCTTTACTTGTTAGCATTGTGGACATTTTTACCCACCTGCAACATTCTCATACCAAATCTGGGAAAGACGTGGTTGACCAGTAGTTGGCGTACCCGAATTTCGAGTACAATGGTTTTTGGTTGGAGTACCGTTGTCATAAAAAAGCGTGCTATACTTCTTAACTATGGGTACGCTATAAGAATAACGGACAGATACAACTGTTTGATCAGATATTAACAGTCCAGTTATCACTGATTTTCCTACTCTAGTTGTTTAGACAAAGATGCAAATTAGGTAGTTTGCGTGAAAATTAAAAAAAAACTAACCAATTAAAAGGCAACCTAAACACGCCAATTTTCTCAGAGGGAGCCACCATGACACCAAAACAATTGCTTCAGCAAATTTCAGAATTTACAATTCCTGTTCATTTCCATTTCACTCCTAAAAAAAGGAAATTATACTTTTCAAAAGTTCCTAATTTAAAGTATTTTGAGTTTTAAATTTCGCTTTATCTTTGGAACCGTGGGTGAATTATAAAATGACAATCCAATCCCTTTCTTTCGTCTGATAAGGGTACCTCAAGAGTTGGCACTTGAAGGTGTTAACTAGTTGGCTTTCATCTAGTCTACCATTACAAAATGATAGCTAGTAAGTGCAGATAGCCCTCGTGTAGCTTTGCGTGAAATGCAGGGAATCGAACAAATAAAATATATTCTAAAACTCCAACTTTTAAAAATAAACAAACACATTTACAATAAAAACAAGAATCCGGTCGCTCTTGCTGGTTTCAATTCTCACAAATAACTTGTATCTTTTATGTACTTTGCTTAGTAAAATACAGATGGAGTTTGTTCAGTAGAATTAGGTACTGCAAATATTCAAAGCTGTTAAAATGGGGAATCAATGTATCATTACAAAAGAAAGTAACATGTTCCAGATGAAAATAAAATACCGAAAAGTATTTTACTATAATTACTCTTTTTGCATTCAGCTGAAAAACTATGACTAACATGTTCCAGGTTACTTTATCAAACTATAAACACCAATATTTAGACATAAAATTCTCCGACTTTTTAGAATTTAGTTTAAGAATTTTATTATGTTCAAATTCACTTGTTTTATATCCTAGTAGACCCAGCATGACCAGGTGGTTAGGGCACTCGATTCGTATTCTGAGTGTCGCTGGTTCGAATCCCCGTCACACCATACATTCTCGCTCCTTCAGCCATGGGGGCGTTATACCACTATTCTCTGGTAAATGAGTAGCCCAAGAGCTAAAGATGGGGGTGATGACTACCTGCCTTCCCTCTAGTCTCACACTGATAAATTAGGGACAGCTATCGCAGATAGCCCTCGTGGTATTTTGGACGAAATTGAAAAACAAACAAATATATCCTAACGATTCGTTTGTCATCGCTTTGTCGTTATACTTGCCTTTTTTTATTGCTGATGTGCAATTGTTTGTTGCAGCTAACAAATTGTATTAATATTGTTCCTAGTAGTCGCAAATGACATAGAACTATATCACTTAAACTAGTCGATAAACATGCTGTAATTCAATTTTTACCGAGAAACATGTAAACCTATAAACTTCAGTGTAATAACTCGTAAATTATAGCTGTTAGTCTATCCAGTGTCTCATTATTTCTCATGATGTTTTATGAAAAACCTTTAGACCTTGCTGCTTTTTCGTTAGATTATTTTAGGCCAAACATAGCTTAACGTTTTCAACACTTAGTTCTGGTATTGTTTTTTTTTTTTAGTGCAAAGCTGCACAATAGGCTATCTGAGCTCTTTCCACCATTTTAACGCTGAAAGTCTGGAAAGCTATCACTTACTCACCGAGGATTATTTCTAATGGTAAATCCTGTTTTATTCTTGGTTCTATGTAATGGAATCCTAAAAGTTTACTAACACATTAAACGTACTTATACCAAACTTGTATAGACAGATGCTATAATATTCTTATTTTTTAATGAGATAATAATGTGCAGTAAGGCACATAGAAGAATTTAGAATAATCTAAACAATGAGGATTTGAGTCAACTAGAGCAAGTGAGGTTGGCTCAGGCTGAATCTCTGTAAATTATCAATATTCTAAGTTAATTTCCTCAGTTGTGGACAAGTCAACATAAAACACCTCGTGAATTTTTGTAATAATAATTAAAGCAAAAGTGCAAATATCACCAAACTGATTTTGTTACTTATTGTGACACCATCTAGTTGCACAGTGGTATGTTTGCGGTATCACACAGTTATAATTCAGGCTTCGATACCCGTAGTGGCCAGAGCATAAATAGCCCTTTGAGTAGCTTTGTGCTTAATTACAAACAGGTAACATACTTATTGCGAGTTTCGTATCGTAATTTCTTCAGTATTTTATCGTTCAATCTAATAGGAAGAAATGATCAGTTAAAATACTTTTGTGTTGAATTGCACTCACCGTTGTGTTATTGGTCATTTCGAAAAATCAAAGATTTATTAATATTGATATAGCATAAAGCGTCAAATATAGAAAAGCAAACTTAAATTGACATTTAAAATGAATCTTCCTTAACTAAAGCATTATGAATATAGTAAATTAAATGTGCTAAAATAATTTCAGATCTATCTCTTATTACTAATCGTTGGTCAGGAAACCTCTTGTTCAATACGGGACTTCATTACTTGAAATGGATCTGTGAAAGCCAAAAGTGTATCTGAAATTTAATTGTTTGTACACATCCCAGAACTCGAACGAGATGTTTGTGGTATTTTTGAGACATAACTTTATAATAATTTTTTTCTTGCAGCAATTTTTCATTTTCGTTCAGTTTTTCTGTATTAGGTAGAATGGAAAAGGTTAAAGAAGATTCAAGTCTCAAGTTATGTCTCTCAATTGTTCCCAGTTATTCACCATTAGTACGAAAAGATATAAGTAAGTAAACAAGAATTAATATAACTACTAATCACTTCTATGTATATCTTTCACTTTATATTTATAATTAGATAATAAGAGTTTGTTGTAAAAATGGTACATTAGAAACTGAGTTACTGACGTTAACGCAGAATTAAATTAAAATCATCATAATTAAAAATGTCTACAACCAAGTACAATGGGAGATATGTCCCTAAACCTTATATAAAATGTTTTATTTCTCCAAGTTTTGCCAGAGGGATAAAGAATGAGCAACTAAATTTTTTGATAAATTAATTAAAACTCTCTCAATATATTTGGCTCAGTAACCTATTTAACAAACGAGCTTCTAATAAATGTTTTACTCCCTGAAATCCGCCAGAGGGCACCAGCACGAGAACTGGGTTTTTATTTTTTTTAAACTTGTTCATTAATTTCTTCCAGACTAACAGCTAAAATAAATTCAAAATTATATGTATATGTATGTTCAAAGTCAAGAAGTCGCTACAAACGAACTAGTACATTAAATCGATAAAAGGTTCGAATTTTGTTTTTAGGCAGAGTAAAAGACAGATTATTCTTTAGGATAAAACATAACAAGGTGACTCGGCAAATGCACAATTCTGAAACCGTGATGTTAAAATATATTGTTTTTCTTCTCGAGAATGATTTCGCTACTGATTACCAGATAAACTGTAAACTTAGCATTGTTTGCTTTTAAAATGGCAGTTATTTTAGCTAAATTAACGCGTGTATATTAAATCGAAAATCGTAATTGAGGTATAAAAGAAAACTGAACTTTGTGTAAAATCCGCAAAGCGTTTTGAAATCTTCTTGAAACATTCCATATTTCTGAATAAACGTTTCTTTGTTTGCTGTTAAGCATGAAGCTATATATACAATGAGCTATCTTTAATAAGCCCATCAGAATTTCCAACATTGTAAATCCATAAAACTTTTCGCTTTGCTAATGGGGGCCTTAATAAGTGTAAAAAATATATTTTGTCAATTTATTTATTTCAGCAACAATTAAAATATTTTTATTATCTGCAGGTTGACGTGCTCTACAAATATTCAACATGATATGCCAAACGTTTCTAAAAAATATTAATCATAGCTTTACTTTAGGACAGCAGAAGATTAGTGAATACATAATTTCAAATTTTACCTACTTATAGATTATTCATAAACTATAGAAAGAAGAAGCTTTAAGTGATTTGAGAATTAATGGTAAATTTTAAATCCTGACTTGGTATGAAGAAAACATAATTTAGAATCATGAACGTTAAGTCTAGTGTTGTTTTATTATACAGATAAGTCCATTGTATATTTGTAAGTATCCTTTCTAGAAATTATATTAATATTAACGAATTAATAAAAGTTATAATTTACATTTTTCTATTAATGATGTAGATCTTTCAAATCTTGTTTTGTTTAAATCTGTTACACATAACTACACAAAAACTATCCACTCGTGGCCATTCCTAATTTCCAACTGATTGTCTAAAGGGAAAAAAAGTAATCAACAGTAGTTGTCGCTAATTAAGGGGATACCTTTCTATTTTCATTCTTTGTTTGTTTTTGAATTTCACGCAAAGCTACACGAGGGCTATCTGTTCTAGTCATCCTTAATTTGGTAATGAAAGACAAGAGGAAAAGGAGCTAGTCACCATTATCCATCGCCAACGAATAGTAGGACTGACCGCCACATTATAACGTCCCCACGACTGAAAGGGAGAGCACTAGTGCAACAGGGATTCGAACCCACGATTTTCATATTGCAACGCGAGTGCCCTAACCACCTGGCTATGCCAGGTTTTCCTTTCAGAATGAAAGCACATTTACAGCCACAAAGTTCCAAGAGCATTTTAACGGTAAAGGATTGCAAAATCTTAATCATGAGATCCATCACGAACCACTGGGCCATGTCTGACCTTAAGTACATTACATTATCAGTAGGGCACTCAATGGAGAGTATACCTTCACCACGCAACGTTTATTAAACTCGTCCCTCAAGAAATATGAAAATCTGTCTATATGTCTGTCATTATCAATAGATACAAACCATTTTTGGTAGAACAATAAGGAATACTGTTTTAAATCTTTTCACTAAGTTTCATTAAAATCCAATCATTTTTGATTGAGTTATAGAGCACAAATAGTGTGGAAATTCTATCCCTCTGTTCACAGATAATGCATTTTTTTTATTTTCGTGACCTTGACCCTTGAAAAATGAAACTTCTTCTAAGCTGAGTTATGGTCCAAATGTATACTAACTTTCGACTAAATTCATCCAATCATATTTAAGAAATCTTGCTGACAAACAAACACGCATACACAGGGGTGAAAGCACAACCTTCATTCAGCTTCGATGGCGAAGGTAATAATGGATTGTACGAAACAAACTATTTATTAAATTAAGCAATAAATAGTATAAACAAACAACTGATGAATCTTTTCAGTGAGCAATCACAACTGTTTGTGCTACAAACGATATCAAACGTGTGAATATTAAAAATAGTACACCCAGTAATAAGTACCAAATCAAACAACTTGAGATTAACACATATTGCATTCTTGGTTACACGTGTTACGCTCTAGACTACACGCATTAAACTCCAGGTTTCTTGTAAGAATATAATTAATTACCTAATTATATGTTTGTTTCTCTGACACTGTCTGATTATCTTTCTGTTTTATATAACACCACTTGTAGCTATTCAGAAACACAAGTGAGAATGCTATTGGAGTTATTTTCTTGAAAATAACTATAATGAAAATGCACACACATATGTTTTTGTTTGTTTGTTTGTTTGTTTTGGAATTTCGCACAAAGCTACTCGAGGGCTATCTGTGCTAGCCGTCCTTAATTTAGTAGTGTAAGACTAGAGGGAAGGCAGCTAGTCATCACCACTCGTAATGTGAGGGTCGCGGGTTCGTATCCCCGTCGCGCCAAACATGCTCACCCTTTCAGCCGTGGGGATTTTATAATGTGACGATCAATCTCACTATTCGTTGGTAAGAGAGTAGCTCAAGAGTTGGCGGTGGGTGGTGATGACTAGCTGCCTTCCCTCTAGTCTTACACTGCTAAATTAGGGACGGCTAGCACAGATACCCCTCGAGTAGCTTTGAGAGAAATTCAAAAACAAACAAACAAGTATTAAAATGACAAAGGTCGTTTTATGTCTTTATCATAATATGCTCTCCTTATTGAGAAAATGTCCCCCAGTGGCTCAGCGGTATGTCTGCGGACTTACAACACTAAAAACCGGGTTTCGATACCCGTGGTGGGCAGAGCACAGATAGCCCATCGTGTAGCTTTGAGCTTAATTCTAAACAACAACAACATCTTCAGATAATTGTTAAGGGAATCAAGATGAACATTTGTTGATTTATTTGTTTTATAGTATTTTTGTAGTATGGTACGCAACACTGAAATTATTGTTGGTCTCAGATTATATGGAAATTTTAAAAATTGTAATTAGGTGAGCTTTTGTAATCTTTTCTTAGCTTTATTACTTGTCGAATAAGCAAGTGTTTTGTATAAAGAAAACTAAAACTGTATTAACAGCATTTGAAATCATATTTGATACAATCAACAAATGTTTTCAGTTATAAATTTTCAAACTGAACCGATCAAATAATGACGTGTAAATTTAACATGTAATTAAATAAGTCAAAAGGTAAAATGTAGTCCCACAGTCCAGTGCAGATATCATATAAGTATGATAAAAAATACTCCTTTAAATACGTTTAAACAACGTTACAGGTTAAGATCCATAATACTCCATTATATTTACATTTATGACAGTATCATACAACATTACATACATTGAAAGGCTGAAAAGATATTTCACGGTGGTGAAAAGTAGGCGTAATACGTCCTATTACCTAACTTTTTTCATAGAATTAAATGGAACTTAAAGGCTATTTGTACAAGGCCACAGTTAGTAAATACTTACCTGAAAGACTACGGAAAATACAGCCAACCTGGAACGTATACTTTTGGTAGTGCAAACTGAAGGATCCAAGACATAATAAACTGTAAGAAAACATTCACGATATATTAAGAGAAGCATCGAGCTTTTTCAAGGTTTCTCTTTAATGTGTTTCCTCTCCTTAAAACGTAACTTTGAAAATGAAATTTTGAATAAACTTAGAATATTTACATGAAGTTTCACGGTCGTTTTCATATTATTTATAGAGAGTGAATTATTTGAAAATTTGTATAGATCGCTCTTGTAAAATCTATGAATAGAAAGAAATGAATATGTTTCCTTGAAGTTTTATTATTATTTCCACACTATTCATAAAGATAAGCTTGAGAATATGTACAGATGGCCCTTGAAGACCTATGAATAAATCTTATGTACTATTTTGAGATTCTCCGGTCGCCTTCATTGCTCATAACACATGCAGTAGCTTCCATTGATGTGTGTTAAAGTGCATCACATCTCAAACATACTCTCAGAATATCATTTATAACTTAGCTAGAATCATTTGGTAGTTTTCCTTATATAAGTCTATATCTTACGTTCGTTCAGGCAAGTCACTAAAACGACACTGCAGAATTTTGCGATTAGAATTAATTTTGTTCTTTTTGCTTCAAATCTGAAATGCCTTTTATTTATTGAAATATGTTATTAGTTATTTTTATTCGTTAATAACTAAATAAAAGCAGGCTTAGTAACTTTATACTGTTACTATACTGAGGGTTTCTATAGAATTGTTAATAAACCGAGGCATATCAACACTAAACAAATACACATAAAATATTTTTATTATACAACAGAAAGTTGTGGGATCAACATATTCCGAACAATCTTCGCTGTAGCTGGTTGGCTAATTACGTATCAAATCCTAGACGTGGGACTTCGAACATGACCATATCAAACATAAGTTATTTCACACTATAATGCATAGGAAAATAGTTTTGGGCCTTAATGCCTTTTATTTTTAAAAAAAAACGTATTTAGATAAATAGACAAATGACTTGTTTATTTGTTTAGGTTTGCGTCAAGCCACTTAAAGGCTATTTACGCTAACTATCTCTAATTTAGAAGTGATAGATTAGAGGGAAAGCATCCTGTCGACCCACTCATTCTTGGGGTACCGTAATCAAATAGTGGGAGTGATTTTTACATTATACATCCCTCACGGTTGAACAGTCGAGTATGCCCAGTAATATGATTTGGCTCTGTGGCCCGCATAAGTCGAGTTCTTTCATCATCAGACCAGTACAAAAACGATTTAAAATCGTAGTAAAGACTAAATGTTTCACTCTAGAAACAGGCAGAAGGTGTCCATTAAAACGTAAAGAACACAATGTCAATATTGCCTAAAACACTCTGAATCTTTATAAAAACTTTTATCCATTTACAAAAAAAAATCTATGTTTTCAGTACATTCCGTATTTTGTGCTGCATTATACGGCATCCTTCTGAATGTCATTACTTGCGAACCCGTGAGCTTAAGGCCCACACTTACAGGGCCAGTGCTACTTTCATACAAAGTTAATGATTAAACTACTATTTCACATTATTCCAGTCTAATGCCTATTTGTGGTATAATGCAAGTGTAATTTCTTTAACCAAGTTACAAAAGTCAAACTCTGAGACCAAAACAATTCGTTTGGTACTACCTAGAAGTTGGTGCAACCAGCTGTCTAGAAGTTACATGATACACACGCGTACTGAATCTTATTGTATAGATTTTGTACCGGACTAACTGTATCATGCTGTACATTATTGCTTACGGTAAAGGATATCACTAGTGGCAAAACTCTACAGAGAAACGATGCTGTATTTTTTGTTGTTTTTCTCATTTGCTATTTGTTTCTACGCGCAAAGTATCTGTGCTATGCACGCCATGGGACTCTAATCACGCATTTTAACGTAGTGAGCCCTCAGGGTTTCGCTGAGCCATTAGTAAATATGGCTTACTGTTCTGAACAATGGATAAAATACATTTTGGGACTTAGTTTGCTCTCAGTCGATATAATTTCATAACTTTACCAAGTGTATTCATAAATACATACCCGTAGGTCTATATTCTGATATGAAAATTTAACAAGTCATTACTTTCCATAAAATTTTATAATTCATGTAACACTAATTCGCTGCTTCAAAATCAGACATAGGATGTAGGAATATGTATACTGCTGTTAGTGTTTTAACCGTTTCCACGTATTACTGAGAAGAAAACAGTTAAACCCGTTTACTCGCTTGTGTATTAGAATATTTCCCTTCACTAAGAATCAGTTTGATTTAAAGTGTCTGTATCTATTGGTCTTACCATAGAGGACAATATTGATTTTCGATGTTTAAACGTATGTGTTCACGTGATCGAAACGTGTGTCACTGAAAGGCGTGCTACTGAGCCACAAGAGAAAACCGGACATGTGTTAACTGCAGAGGAGCGAAATATTCGTTTCCTGAATCAGCTTGTAGCTGAAGGCTAGATTTTAGTAACAAGGTTTAGCAGGTGATTTGGTGAAATGCGTAGAATGACGTTTAGTTGTGGAGCGAAGAATCCATAACAAAACCTAAAACAATTACACTATGAAGTTGTTTACTTTGTTGTTAAGCGAAAAGTCACAAACCTCTATTTTCACCAAGATAAAACCTCATGCCACGTCACACCAAACATGCTCGCCCTTTCAGCCGTGGGGGCATTATAACGTGACGGTCAATCTCACTATTCGTTGGTAAAAGAGTAGCCCAAGAGTTAGCGGTTGGTGGTGATGATTAGCTGCCTTCCCTCTAGTCTTGCACTGCCATATTAAGGAGGGCTAGCGCAGATAGCCCTCGAGTAGCTTTGTGCGAAATTCAAAACAAACCAAACAAAAATCTCATACTTACTTCTGAAAGACCACTGGATATGAAGTTAATATCGTCACATAAGTGATTTGATTGTGAAAATATTTATCCGTTGTTATTCATTCCAGATAATTAATAAACAAATATTAAAGATCGAAGACCAAGTAAACAGTACTTTTTAACTCTATTTTTGTTTTGTTTTTCAACAATAATTGATATCATTAATTATAAAGCTTCAGGGTTCATTAAGTTTGTTATTAAAATGGAGCAAACTGGTTACAGTTTGACTGAAATGTTCTATGTTTTAAGTACATTCGGGGCCTAGTTTTATTAGTATTTATTTAAAATGATAAGTCTTGGGAGTACTTAAATTTATATTCCCAAGATTTAAAAAATCAAAATATTTATTATTCTTTTACAACTTATTTATTTCCATGACTTTATCGTGTAAACATTTTTTATCTCCAGTTTACGAGAGTTGATGTTATCAGTTATCGCAAGTTTTGTTTTTACAGCTGTTTGTGCCACAAAAACACATTTTTGGGAAAAACCCCGTTTAGATTTTCAAATTAACTACACGTAAAGCTATATCAGAAAATGTTGAATGGATTCTTATTATTCACTTGTTATCCATTCTTTTAACTCGCCCAAATGGATCATCTTGCAGAGAAATGATGAAACATGGAAATATAAAGATTTGAAACTGTGCACAGCCTACTTGATCTGTAAATAACTGAAGTTACTAAGGTGTTCTTGATATATGATAAATATTAACAAGGGTCATCAAGGGTTCAGGTCACGTTTCTTCTTCGAAATTGAATCAGCAAAGTTATTTTTCTTTGTGTGCCTCCCGGTATGACACAGAGTGAAAACAGTTTCGTTACCAGTAATCTCAATCTAGTTTCCTAACCTTTAACTGTATACGACTACAATAAATATAACAGCTCGTTTCAAGTTACTCATTTCCTTCCCATTGTGAGGAAATACTGTAATTTACTCTAAATGAATAACGGTAGGAGTTGTTGTTTTGAATTAAGCACAAAACTTCACAATGGGCTATCTGTGCTCTGCCCACCACAGGTATCGAAACCCGGTTTTCAGTCAGCAGACATACCACTGAGCCACTCGGGGGCTAACAGTAGGAACAAAAATAATACTTAATTGGAACCTCAGGCGACGTATGAATTACAAATTACTATGAAGTACTAACACCACAGCTTGACCGGTATAAAGTATATTAGGATACTTTTTACTGAATTTACATACTAGAAACGGGAAACTGATAAGTCATACTTTGTTATAAAAATAAACTTGGTCGTCTGTTCTATCGGTTAATATTATGAGGTATTTAGTAAATACGTTTATATTTGCAAGTTCTATAAATACTTAACTATAATCTAATTCTTTGAAACAAGTAATGAAAGAAAGCAATTTTCCAAGTCGTGCGATCTTAATTAGAAGCCCAATGAGCAATAACTAGATTATATCAAAGAGAAGAAGTTGTAGTTCTATATACAACTTAAACATACATTATGAAACAGATAAACAAAATGTTTGATGAATATATTATTACACTGTATCACACTTTGCAACATAAAGTCCCTGATGTTTGCGTTCAATTTGCATGACAACATAGAACGAATATGACAACTATTCTTTCAGTTTGTTCAAATACTTAACGAAGGTAATTAGATGGGTAATTAGGAGTTCTTTTCATAGCAGTAAAGAAACTTTCTTTGTAAGATGGCATTTTCTATAAATTAATGCCCATATTAATGAGATCATTCTGACTAAAATGTTTTTTTTTTTTCCAAATAGTTTCACAGATAAATATTTAAAGGTAAAATTTAAATCATTTTAGAAAATTTGTGGAAATTTAAAATGTAAAAATATAATCCTTCCGACGTTAATGTCAGACCTAGATAGTGGTTACTTATATGAATTATAATAATAAATTAACTGTATTCATAATCTTAACAATCGAATCCTAGTTGTAACTTCATCACATTAAAAAGAAAGCAATTCTCGTTTCGTGGGTACATTATAAAGTTGAGGGTTAAAATCTACTTTTTAATTAAACAAAATCACCCTAAGAGTTGGCGGTAATACTGCTGGTTAGCAGCCTTCCTTCTACACTGTCTTCTCAAAATTAGGGAAGGCAAGAGCATTTTATCTTGATTAGCTTTGAGAGAATATCCTACAAAAAATAAACAAATTAAAACATATGATTGCTCTCAGAAACTTTAAGTTAAAACTGAAGCAATGCTCATTAAGTGTTATGGAAAGTGACTGAAGCAAAGGAGGTAGATAGATAAAAATAACAAACCCGTTCCAATCAAATCTTAGTAAGTAACGTAGAAACTGGCTACGCAAAACTGACTGCGTATAGAACAGGATCTTTAGAACTTACAGAAGAAAAGTACTATAGATCTAAGTGAAGTTTCGAATCGCTTGCACGAAACTCTTGTAAAGTTGAAAGCTTAGGGTTGGCTGCGTGAAGCTACTGTAGGTTTGAGTGTGTTAAGTTATATATAATATTCTAAATATAAAGGAAGTTCAGTACATTATATTAAACCTGTTTGGAAGCCTCATAACTTCATTACGTCTGGTCACTTTCTGTTTAAGGACCTTGCATAGTGACTATAGCATGCAATGTATTTTCCGTTTCAAAAGGCTCTGTGATAACGGTGTCATGTCTAAATCACACACCCCACTTTGCATGCTTTTAATAATGTATCTAACGTACAAGGAAAGAATTTCCCAACGCTCGTTTCATCATTCTGATGGCAAAAATTCCATCGACACTGCATCCTGGGATTTGACCAGTATGTCTTTGTATGGAATAATATGTGCATCCGTTTTCCTCTCCAGCTGCTCGAGGTATATGATAGATAAGAGGGAGGTATTACTAGAAGTCTTATTTTGGTGAACCTATAACCTGTTGATCTCATTTATAGACGGATAACTTTCGTGATTATTTTGCATGCTGTTACCTAAGAAACGTGGATGGTTTTGTTGCTGACCTTTGTGTTCGCGGATTTTACTTTCCGTTTCAGTCAAAAGACATTAATACGTACATTAGTTTTAGTCAGGAGACATAAAACGTGCTTAGATTCAGTTAGGCGTTACCGAGTTTTACATAGAAAATAACATACCAATTTAAGACATGTGAAACTGGACTAGAAATTATAAATACCATGTCAGTTCAATATAAATAAGTGTGAACTGTGAATTGAATAATACCATTAGAGTATAAATAACGACATTTTCTCATACTATTATGTAGATGCTATACAATATTTTAATTCATAACTTTTAAAACTGTGGCTTGCCCAATAATTCATGCGATGAACGAACATAATATAATTTAGACCGTAAAACTTAAGTATCTTCAACATTCTAACGTTATATTTATATGTGTACACTATTCATTCACAGATTCAACCATTACATTTAGATGGCGTAGACTCAGGTTGATTTAGTGTGCCAGTGAAGAAAGCCAACAACAAATATTTTATAAACAAGATTTTATGAATTTACATCCTGTTACTTAACTATTATTAATTATGAAATGGAAAACTTTAGAATGTAGTTTCAGATAGGTAATATAAAACACAGAAGATTATTTTTAAAAATATTCTATAAATACTTAATATTTAAAGTGTTAAATATACATTAGTAACAGGGAAACGTTAATGATTGTCTAAAATCAGTAGGAAACATGAAACCGTAAAAACTTATAGACTTATAGAAAAGGCAATAAAGTAAATATGATGTCTTTAATTACAGAATAAATAAAACGATTTTCTATAAGAATAACAGAAAGTATAATAAGAATCAGATATTAATCTAAAATGAAACACGTGTTCGATATACTTTGACTAGTTCTATTTATTTTTGAACATTTCTAATATACTTAAGTTTATGCATGGAGTATATTATATGTTTCCACGTTTGGAAAATGTATGCATTTAATATAGATTATGGATAGATTCTCCACATCCCATGGCAGAGTGGTATGTCTGAGTGATAGACACTGGGTTTCTACACCCGTAATGGAGAGCAAGAGCATAGATAGTCCATTGTGTAGCTTTATGTTTAATTACAAATAAATAAAGCTTTTGTTTCAGAGGGAATAACACAATGGATCAGAGTTTATCTATACCTGTCAGTAGTCAATGTGACACCAATTTTGTGTGGATCGTCGACACTATTGGTTCTGTTCCAGAGCTACACCTATACTGATCAGTCACAACACTTCATTGTAGACGCTCTCCTTTGACACTGTTTATCCACCAACATCGAACAAACTATGTTGACTGTTGCCAAACAGTTTGAACTTTAAATTCATGTGTAAACAAAACACACTTTCAGTTTCGCTCACTCAACTAATTATAGTTCGATACCCAATTCAACCTTTTGGTCTGGCTATTTCTTCTCAACAACAGTTTTTGAACAGTTTCGCGTCCATTGAGGCCATTTTGTGCTAATGTGTACCTCAGTTTTCTCGAGGTAAGTACACATAACATTATATTTCTAAAGTCTCGTTTTCTATATCAACCTCTTTAATTTCTGCCATTACCAGGTTTCAGATTTTAACATACATCCAGTGAAACAAAGAATCTTACCATAGTGTTTTATATGAAATATTCTTGACCAATCATAATGTTGTTCTACAGACATTTGTCTTGGGATATTTCAGTCCTTTAAAAGATGACTGATTGGCTCACACTAACATTATTGAACACAATATTACTATACTTCCATAGGCTGCATACTGTTGTGGCATTTAGTGGTTGATTGGATGACAATCAACCACATTGTAAGCTATGACCACGTAACTGTATTCTAGTGCAGTTTCTTTTCCTTTTATATTATTTTCCTCCATTGTTTCCAAAATTATTTCCAATACTGTATGCCAGTTTTCTTTTTTTACTGTTTTCAGAAATAAATTTAATTATAATAATTACACGTTTGACAGTGTAAAGTACTGCACGTAAAACATTTTTAAACACATCCTCTGATTCTGTTTACATGCTAGTATGATAGCATTTACTGACACTTCTATACTCCGAGAACACATTATTACTACTTTCGAAGAAGTAATTTTATTATTTAGCAGTTCTAATAATGCTTAGACGTTTCGCAATTTCTTTTTATTGTTGTAGTCTAGGAGGTTCTAAATCATATAATGCAGTCTGTTTATCTATCAGATACGTGAGTAAAGAACATTAAGAAGACTTAAGGGACACTAAATCATCTGTACAATGTAAAAAAAAAAAGGTTGATCATAAGTCAAAGGTCGTTCAAACGACACTAACAATATTCCTCATAATTCTTTTGCTGCTTGAGAAATAGATAATATACAAGGACGTACGTCAATTTACACCGTAATGTTTTATATAGGAGATATGCATAATTTATAGCACGTGCAAGCACATTAGACAAAGATGGTGAGCCATCAATAATGTATTTAAGGCACCATGTCATTCATCAGAGTAGCTCGGTAACAGTCATTTACTAAACAACATAAATTCATTGTGATGTCTTTAAAATTGAGATATTTTTATTGGAAGATTGTTTTATTTCAAGGCAAGAAGCCTGGGGTACCTCTGCTGTCAATGTTTGAGCAAATGAAATTTAATTTTCCGAAACTTTAATCATCAGTATGTGATTAACCAAAACGGTGGTTTACGATCGATTTTCTGAAAGTGGTTAATTTTTGAAAATTTCTTATTGCTTTTTCAATTTTCATTCCTCTTAGCCTTAAATAATCTATTACTTATCTGACGGCTAAGCTCAGATAGGTGCATTTTTACTTGACAAGCTAAATATTTCCATTTAAGTGCCTTGAGCATTCGTCAAGTTCAATCAGTAGAACATTTTAAACACTGGCATTTCTTATAAGAAATATAACCTAACTTAACTTTTGCAGTCTTCTTGAAGTGTGTAATCTGTACTAACGTCAGTGTTAAGGCAAAGTAAGATAAAATGCACCCTCCACATCAATATTACCGCAATAAACATCTTCGGTATTTACGCTATTAAATTATTGTGACTGTTGTTGGAAAACAGACTCATCGCCTGAGACTGGAATTAATACTACTATAAATTTCTGTAAGAACTAGTGATGCTAGGTTAGAATCTCCCAACAAAAAAAAACAGAAACTTGCAAAAGCTTTCACAAAAGTGTTTTAATATGATAATGAAATTTCTTTCTTACATCCTTTAACGGCTTTATAAAGTGTTATTGTGCTTGTTTCTTACAATATAACAAATAAAACAGCATAAGTTCGTTTTTTTTCATATATGTTCACAACAAATATGAAACTATGTTGTTTGCATACAAAAAAGTGTTTTGTGACTCCATAATGATAATGTTATGGATTTGGGATAAATCCACCTATTTTATTTTGTTCTTGTAACACCTGCTACACCACCCTCCCGACATCGTGATGTGGGTCCAGAAAAACGAGTCGTTCCGGAAAGATTTGGATTGTTTTAATTAAATAAGAAGAAGACGTTTGGCACGAGATATAGGTCGCTGGATCAGACCAGTGACCTGAAACAAGACCATGAAAGACAACATGGGGAAATTAATCAGTAAATGTAAAGTAAAACGATGTAGTGATGAAACATGTTTGAAATGTTTTTTAAGCTACACCGTGGGTCCGCATGGGGTGAGGGAAAAACTTATTCGAAGATATCCCAGTTGATTTTACATACAAACTGAATTAGATATTTATCAATTGATTTCTGCATTGACAGCGAAACATTGAAACACGGCTATAACAGTATCGTTAATTTAAAATGGTTGGATTGGAATCATACATAAAAATCATCAGTTTCAATATTTTGTTAAACTAACGTCGTAGTAGAACCCAAGGATGCAGTGTTGAAGTTGAAAAAGATGCACAATGCATTACCAAATAATTTGTAATTCTCAAATTAAAAATGTCATTTCTACAATGAAGAGCAAATACAAGAAGGATGGTATAATACCCAATATGGTACCATCATAATAGAATCTATTTAAATTTCATTATATCACATTCTTAATAATATTTAGTTTGTTTTTTATCATTTTAGAAGTTATGCCGAGCTTCATTCGTCGAGACCTATCGAAATAGCTTGAAATCACCAGTTGACCATTTTAGGCTTAGTAATAAACATCACTAGTTTAGTTTGGTTTGTTTTTAATTTCGCGCAAAGCTATACGAGGGTTATCTGTGCTAGCCGTCCCTAATTTAGCAGTGTAAGATTAGATGGTAAATAGCTAGTCATCACCACCCACCGCCAACTCTTAGGCTACTCTTTTACCAACGAATAGTGGGATTGACCGTCATATTATAACGCCCCCCACGGCTGAAAAGGCGAGCGTGTTTGGAGTTATGGGGATTCGAACCCGCGACCCTCAGATTACGAGTCGAATGCCTTAACTACCAGGCCATGCCAGGCCGCAAACGTCACTGGAATGGCTCGTGTGCCAGATATTAAAGCATGTTCAAAAGAAGTAGTGACGAAATGATACACCAAAAACATCAAAGTTTGTATATAATCATTTTGTTCATTTACTATGGACTCCCGGTAGCTAGGTGGTAAGTTTGAAGACCTATAGCGCTATAATTCTGGGTTCGATACAAAGAAGGTGTAGACACAAATATCCCATCTGTAGCTTTGCTCTTAACAGCAAACAAAGAAAATCATTAAGTATCCGAGTTTATATGAGATAAAACATGGTGTTACAAACACGTAACACTAAATAAATAGAGGATTGCTGGCTCGCAACCAGTTACCACAAAACTATGCTTCAAACATTGAGACCTCGTGTGCGCTACAAAAGTGACGACGAAGTACTACTACTTACTTCGAAAAAAAATAACATAAAATTGGCGAGGGTGACCTGTACTAGCTGCCTTCTCTTATTTTTGTAACTAAAAAATAAAAACGACTGTAGGTAAATAGTCTTTTTACTGCATGGCGCGACATTTTGGAACAAATACTCAGTGAGTTTCCACGTAACATTCCTGTATTTTGTACTTAATAATGTTACCGCTTCCGTTTTGATACGAACCTGACATGGCGCTCGACTCGCAGTCTGAGGGTCACGACCTCAAAGGCTCTCGTCCTTTCAGCCGTGACGCCAATCCCATCGTTCGTTGCTAAAAGAGTAGTACAAGTGTTGACGGAGTGTGGCGTTGACTACCTGCCTTTTCTTTAATCTATCACTGCTAAATTAGTGACGGCTGGCACAGACAGCCCTTGCGTAACTCTCGCGAACTTTCGCGCAATTCGAAACTAACAAACCGTTACAATACATTTCTTTACCCATTATTATAAATCGACCATCCAATTTATTGTTATTGTTATTGCTTCTGTTATGATATCTTGCTGTGACATTCACGATGAATTCACTCTTCATTTAGCCCTATTAACTCGACTAGACTCTTTCATACTTTCAAAATTTTCATGACTATCGCAAAGTACGACACAATTATGAATTACGTTTATATTTGTTCCAAAATCAGTATGGTTTGGTTTGAATATTGCGCAAAGCTACATGAAGATTATCTGCGCTAGTCGTTCCTAATTTGGCAGTGAAAGGTTAGAGAAAAGGCAGCTGGTCATCATTACCCACCGCCAACTCTTGGGCTACTCTTTTAACAGCGAACAGTATGACTGACAGTTATATCATGATGTTCCCACGGGAGAAATGGTAAGCATGTTTCTGGGATGAGGATTCGAACCTGTAATCCTCAGATTGCGACTCCAGTGCCCGGACCACTTGGCCATGCCGGTTCTCAAAATTAGTTCCAGCTCCTATGTCAGAGAAGACAATTTACAAATTTTAAAAAGCCATTCTGTGTAAACCTAGCCTAAAGAAAATACCTCTATAAATGTAACTTTTAAATCAATAACTAAATATGGTAGATTAAAAAGTTATTTTGACATTCTTGTAATGTACATCAGGAACAGCTATATCGTAGGCCATATTCGCCTGAAAAAGTTCATTAAACGTAAAGTGCCCTTGTATGCTTCTCACATATTAATCTGAATCTATTCAGTGTGTAGCTAATTAGTGTTTCAATTGAAATGTGGACGGCAGCCCTCTAATAGTACAAATAGAAACTAAATCAATGAAGCATTCTGAGCCAATTAGGAAAGATATATATTCTGTAGGAAATAATTATCTAATATGGAAGGAAGTTATAACTCGTCAGGTAGAGAAAACGAATTTAAATAATTTTTCTAGTTGTATAATGAATACTTGCTTAGATAATAATATTTAGAAATATAGATGACAGGTTTTATGATCATATGAAAAAAATAAGGTAGAAACGCAAGTAGATAAAAGAAGACAGATAAAGAGATAACCAATGAAATAGAGGTAGAAAAATTTAGATTGGTAAAAAGATGAACAAACAGTAAAATATCTAATTAAATACTAACTGATAGAAGTTTGATAATCGACAAACAACAAGGGACAGATAGTCTAAAATAGGCATTAAGTACCTTAGTAAATGAACTTGTAAATACATGATATAACACATAGCCATAAAACAGATAGTAAATTAAATACATAGGCACGTTGACACAGAAAAAATACATATGTATTTGTTTCCAAAACAAATCATCAGAAGCAGCAGTTAAAGATAAAAAGAAAGATTTATTAACATTCATCTTACTTATGAAGTGGGGGATAAGTAAGAAAGGGTAAGAAAAAGCGTATAAGTCAAATGTTAGGATACGTACAGATATACGGATGTACAATGTACTGCTCGCTCAGCGAACATGTAAATATTGATACTTTAGGCTAAGAACTTCGTACAACATACAAAAACATAAAATAACACACGCAGTCTTCGTTCATCGTTTTCAGATTCAGTCTTTGTTTATTGTAAGACACAATAAACTAAAAAATTCCAATCTATCGAAACGCAAAATCTCATGAAGTCTTACATCATCTTTGGCTTATATTTTGTATTTTAGTCCATAATAAATTGTCAATTTTACTCTTGGGAGGAAATGATATTTAAAATATGGAAAATATTTAAATTTATTTTTAGAATAATTTATCTGAAAAGTTATTTTCACTTTTATTCTGAATAAAACAATAATGAAATTATTTTCTCAATGGCTTCGTAGTAGTTAATGACATCATTTTTGGTGACAGTAATTTGAAATTCTTTATAAAATTTCGTAGTAGTATTTGTACTGGTAACACATAACGTAGCCTGTTTGTCCTTTCTTCCGTGGGAGCGTTTCGTCCATCTCACTATTCGTTTGTTTCGCACAAAGCTACACGAGGGCTATCTGCACTAGGCGTCCCTAAATTAATGGTGTAAGACTAGAGAGAAGGCAGCTAGTCATCATCACCCACGGCAAACTCTTGAGCTACTCTTTTTACTAACGAAAAGCGGAATTGACCGTCACATTATAACGCGTTGAAGGCTGAAACGGTGAGCATGTTTGATGCGACGGGGATTCGAATCCGATATAAAGTTCCAGAATCTGCTTTTCAACATTGATGTTATTTTTATACATGTTTTGATAAGGTTTTGATGTAATATGTAAAATTCTATATTACACATCTTTCTATTGGTGTGTCATAAAATTGTTTCATTTTCGAACAAATGGTTCATGATGTCCATAGAACCTGACAAGTTGCACAAATTACTTATGTAGATGTTTAATATAACGTATTTCTCAGTTTGACTGTGCTAAGTGTATATGTGTTCTATCTTAACAATAGTGATCTTATTGGTTTCAATATATGTAAATATTTTGGACAGATTGTGTATTATTCTTCTATGCACATGTGTGAATAATTTATCGGTGCATATCGTATACATTTTTAATATACATTACATTTATGTAGTGGTATCTCGTTTTTCCATAAGCCTAACACTGATTTGTTATATTATGTTATATATTTACCATATGTTTTTATTTCTAGCATGTATACTATTGTGTATGTCTACCATGTGTTTCTATCTGTATGTGACACACTTGAGAATATACCCAACACGTCTATTTCTGTACGACATATCGTTTTCTGTACTTGTGATATGTTCCTTGTCAAACTTTGCTACTCGTCTAATATTAAACTATTGAAAAGTGTTTGAAAGTCGTTTTTCTCTTCAGACTTTTTGGGAAGAGAAACACTTAAGTATTTAAAAAATATAATTTTTCGTTGAGTATTTTTTGTCTTGAATCAAAAAGAGGTAAAACACCATAACTATAATTTCGTATTATAAAACATTATTGTGGCTAATGTGATTTTGATGAGATAGGTTTTGCTTTTGATCGCAAGTTTTAATATTATTTAAAGTGTTATTTGATACAAGATGTGTATGTTGAAATATAAATCCGAATTTTTCAAAGTTTTAAGTGTTAGGAGCGACAGTGGTGGTTGGGAAGTCAGCATCGACAACGTAACGATCTATCTTATACACGTATAAACAGTTATAAAAAGGCACACACCGGAAAACAAGGACATCATAAAGTAATTTTAACAATCCCTAGTTGTAACGTTAAAGTGATCATGTGAAAAGTTATGTGTTACCGTTTTACCCTATGCTACTTTTCATGTTGTTTTGTTTTTCCTTTAAAATATAAAGAAATTTCAGTAAAGCCTTTAGAGTTATACTGTCTACCTTTAATTGTGATCTAACATGAGAAAATATTATAACAAACACAATCTATAAATAATTGTTTCCTAGAGAACCATTGTAATTCCTTTCCTTCTCGACTGAGTGGATTAAACTTTCATTGCTTCCGACGATAAGAAAACAAAGACAGAATGTTAAAGGAAGACAACAATGTTTTCTCAATTTCTTCGTATCTTCCGTTTTATACTGTCCATACTCTCTGGGACCTTTACCTATTCCTGTTTATATATACATATATATATATATACTATCTCTTTTCCATTAAGGTGTCCTCGTTTCGTTTTATCTTTTTTTAATTAAAGATAATAAAAAAACGAAATGTTACGCTAAACGTATCTCGGTAACCACACACCTGTTGGTTAGTATTGATATTTTTCATTAGGATCTTGGGAAGTTTCAACACAAAATCTTTCAGTTTATGGTACCTGGTCAGTCTAAGTATGTTTTACACGAAAAAATATTTATCTCCTTCCGTCTTCAAAGCTTTGAAAACGTTTTTTTTCTTATTTCTATATCGTCTTGTCATAGTTAAAGTAAACCGTCTTGCTCTGAGTGTGTGTGTGTGTGTGTGTGTGGGTGTCAGGTACCACATTATTTCCTTATATTTTCAAAAATAAATTAATTCTATAAGAAGCCAAGTTTATTATCAATGTCACTAATGACACTAATCAACATAAAAAGTTTATAATGAAAACCAAGAAGGTAATTCAGAATGACCAAACACGCTAATGTTTGAAAAACACTAACTAGACTTGATACGTTATGCTGTGAAGTGTATTGTACAAATTATGTTTATCGTCTACTCTACTCTCAAGTAAGATGCATTAAGTGTTGCTTTCATTGTTTTTGTTCGTTTTGAATTTCGCAAGAAGCTACACGAGAGCTATCTGGTCTAGTCGTCCTTAATTAGTAGTGAAAGATTGGATGGAAGACAACCAGTCATCACCACCCACCACCAACTCTTGGGCTACTTTTTTACTGACGAGTAGTGGGATTGACTGTAACATTATAACGCCCTCATGGCTCAAAAAGTGAGCCTGTTTGGTGTGACGAGGATTCGAACCCGCGATCCTCGGATTACGAGTCGAGCGCTCCTACCCATCTGGCTATGCCAGGCCCCTACTGCTTTTAAGCAGTAATATAATTTTTCATAAGAACATGATGAGATTATACAAGTATTTCTTTTTCGAAAACAAAAATTTAGAATTTGGATTCTTGAACTTGGGTCTTATATTGTCGAATTTATTTAACACTGTATACATTAAAAATACTGACGTTCAAAAAAACAATAATTTTGTTAATGTACCAATGAAGATATTAAAGTATTGAACGGATGTCAAGCACCTAACATTTAATGGACTGGACTCTTTAGGTTGTTTTTAAATAACAGTATGAAACCTATTTTCATGTGTGTTTTAGAACTAACAGATAACCCAGTTAATATTGTAATAGTTATAATATACCGATCTATCTGAGCCTATTTATCATCTTAAAGCAAAAAAATCATAATGAACAGAACTAGTTGGTTGCCCTGATTCTTATCGACATTGTCGGCCGTAATTCTAATAATAGTACTTGAGCTTTAACAGCTTAGAATGTTTTAGGTTATACATAGTTTTATCTTCAATCTGTATATTAACTAATAATGCGACATAATTCTCATAAGAATACAACTAAGCTAAAGAAAGTAAAAACAAATTTCGTAAATATAAACACATATTGAAACTGACTTTTCAAAGAAAGAAATATTACTAACAACTAATTGTTGACTAAGTCATTCTGCCGCATATACGAGGTTTTAAGCTTATAGTTTCTATCATTTTACACAGATATCTTGCTAATCCCTAAACAAAGGCTTCATGAATCGACATCACGAGTCTGTTACAGTAAATTTATTATCAATTTGTTAATCGTTAGTTCTTAAGCACAATGCTACAAAATGAGTTATTTGTGCTGTGCTAAATCGGGTATCGAAACCTAATTTTTAGCATTATAAACCGCTGGGAGAATTATATTATCAGAAATATTCAACAATATATTTTATAACAATGACCTTCACTAATTAAACATGAAACGAGTTTAACGATCTATTTTTAGTGCAATAAAATAGGGATAAGGATGCATTACTTTTAAATTCTGGGTTCGATTCCCTTCTTGGCTCAAGACAGTTTCTTTACGTTTACACAAACAGACAAAAAAACAAAGCAATCAACTCTGTTTCAGGTAATTTTTTGTAACGATCTATAATAATGCGTCTAATTTTATTCTTTATACAATTTTACTAAAACTATGCATTTCTAGCAAATATTTTAAGACACACAAAAATGGTTATTTTCACATAACTAAAATGCAACAACTGGTTTACACCAGAACAACGACACTTTTATAAGTTGAGGTCAGTAAATTCTGTAATTCTGCAATATTTTTAGAAGAAAATATATTTCTCTTTATAGGTGAAAGGTTATCACTAGAAAGGTCTCGTATTACTGTGTCTCTTACAACAAACCTTAGTACACTTTTTAATATAAAACATCAACTTCAAAAACCTTTTTGTTCTTTAGACAAACTGTTTGAACTGTTGTTATTTTTTCTTTCAAGGTAATATCTGAATAAAATAATATAGATGATACATGAAACCTCTAATGGAAATATAGACAAGCAGGCACAAGACAATTCAGCTGTTGTTTTCCATGTTTAATAAAGATGTATCTCACAGCTAATGGAATTACTTGCAAAGTTTAAATTGATTATTTCTTGTCATTTGATTCTTTTCTAAGTATTAACTGTTAATCTTAAATGTTACATCAGTGGAATTATTTTTAATCACTCAAAACTGAAGCGTTGCAGCTCTTATAAAGAACCATTTTCAGTTAAAGTATCATTAACAATAATTACAAATTCCATAAGTAATGGTGAATTACAAGCACTAAGGATAGGTGGCAATAATTATTTTAAAAAAGCACAAAGATGAAAATAAGAAATGTGGCGCGAAATCATATGAATTGTAATTAATAAAAAGAAGTTGAAATATCCATCAACTGACAGGGAATGTGTAAACTTAATTAAACAACGTAAGTTTAATATCAATTACATATTTTAAAGTAATAACTTGAACATAAACTTTATCTCAAAATTTTAAAATTATAAAAAAGTTTCGTTATGAAAAAACATTTGCAGTTTACTTTCCATCTACCAACTAATAAAGATTTTAAGGTGATCCCACCCTTGAACACCCTACATCCCATTAACCATTAGAAAAGCATGGTTGTTTGAGAAATAGTCCAGTAACTTTCACACTTTGTCCTAGAAGCCCTTTAGAAGATTTAACATTGTCTAAAGTGTCAACCTACAAATTTATTTGAGATTGACTCAAGAGGCTAGGAATAATTAACCAACAGGTTTTACGACACAGAACTGGGGTCAAGTTCAAGTTTGACTTCCTTGAAACATTTCACGTAGCTCATAGTGTTTATCTACAAATTTTAGCTCGAATTGATTCAATACGCTTTTAGGAGATAGGGTGCAAACAAATACACATTTCATTTATAGACATAAGTAGATTGAGTTCTGGAATATTTGTCCAAAGAAAGTTCTAATGTTTTGATCAGTATAGTTTTTGATTTTTGTTTGTTTGTATCATTTTCACTTGTTGTTTTCAGATACGGAGTGTTTGATTTCTTTTAACTTTCCATATGCACAAAACAGTTCCCTAAAATTTTGTCGGTCCTTTTGTTCATTTCTCTTACAGTTTCACCTGAATAAAATCACTTCCATATGTCAAATTGATTCTTTTTATTTTTATGGTTTCTTTTCGTTTGAGATTTTTATTCATAAAAAGTGTTATACAAAAGGAACAATTAAAACAATCAGTGGAACCAAAAGAAACTGTGCCATCATACATCTAATCCAAGAAGAAACCACAAAACTTTATCATAAGCACTATTCAATTTATTGAACATGTGAACGTTAACCTTGTCAGATACATCTTATCAGAAAGCACAACATCAACATCAACTCATTAGTCATTAAAAAACAAGAATAAAAGTTCATTGTTTTAACAAGTTATCCCAAACAATAAAGGAATAACATATGAGATCAAATGCAATAAAAGCGAATTATGGGCACAAAAATTCAAAGAACACTTTCAAGAAACATCCAATATTTTCTGGCACGTAAAAACAAGAATACACTCTAAAAGTATATGTAAAAATTATATTAAGTGAAACCGATATAAACAGAAGAAAATTTGAAGAAACTATACTTATTTTTTTAAAAAAATCTTTTCTAGCCGAAACGTCTTTATGGGTTTGTTTGTTTTTTCAGTTGTTTAGTACTTATATGCAACATGCGCACTGCCAAAAATGACCATTAAACTTTGAATTTGTAATTGTTAGTCATATACTGCCTGAAGATACGTCAATCCTATTGGCTTAAACGTCGAAGTTTTAATTACTTAAAGGGTATCTACGCTTTCAAGCCAATCACGATGTTATATTTAATCATCCAATGGATCCTAATTTCGTAAGGAAACTATAATGAGCAGTTGATTCACTGTCTGCTTTAAACAGATATACCGTCTTGTCATGTTTGGCTTAAGGCCAGTTAAAAGCTAATAAGTGTGATAAAGGCAGTACGAAGCTGATACTATAAATAATGCCTTTTTGTTTCAGGTAATAAATAATTGTCCCCCCAGTGACACAACAGCATGTGTGAGGACCTATACCGCCAGAAACTGAGTTTCGATATACATGGTGGGAAGAGCACAGCTAGCATTTTGTTTAGCTTTGTGCTTAATAAATAATAACAATAAACAACAGTTAAGCTCATAATTCACAGAAGCTCAAGCATCAAGCACGTGCGTTTTAATTTCTCTAAATTAAGATATTAGCTTAGATACAGGACTGATGTAAATGAATAATTATAAAAACATGAGCTTCACGTTAAAACGTTAAAAGTTTTATTTATAAAAAACAGTTTAAAATTCTTTTTTATTCACTAACTGTTATAAAAACAAGAAGTTAGATGAAACTGAACGATATCCATCTACAACTTTTTCTCTTTTGGCACTTGGAAAAAAATTATTAATAACATTGAATTAAAAAGCATATACATTATCGCCTACACTCTGCAGTATCTGTTGTAATTTTATTTATTGTTTTCCTTGTATATATCTATATGTTATTCAAGCTCTTTTCATTGAAACTGGATTCCGGGACAGAACTTCGGTAACGCAGCTGTGCGACCAGGAATATTTCCCAACCAACATAACATTTTCTGTTAAAACCAGTGAAAATACACAAATAACAAACTAGAGTATAATAGTAGATACCTTTATCCATAACATACGTACGCAATATGACTAAAAGATGGAAATGATACAGAAAGGAAAGAAGGAAATGTAGTTTGTTTAGGTTTCACAAAAAATACTTTGTTAGAAAACTTTTGTGTATTTTTACAATGAAAAAACTATAACCTATTATTGTAAATACTCTATCATATCCTTTACAGGTTAATTATTTCACAAACTTGATTCTAATTTTATGGAAATAACAGAGATGAAAAGTCATTTCTACTGTGTTTCGAATCTACGATTTACATGAAATGTTTATACACTTAGAAGAAGAAAAAAATGCACAATTTGTTTTTTCAGGCAATCGAAGATTAGAAACTTGTGAGACTATTAACTAGATTAATCCGAGATCGAGCAGTCTAGAATTTTTGTTTGTATAATAAACGAAAATATAAAATTATTTTCTACACGAATGGTTTGTTTTGTTTTATTTTGAATTTTTGCGCAGAGCACGCACGAATGATATAAACTGGACAACTTAGACCCATCCATGAACTACAATGCTTCTAAAGAGCAGGTTAGGGACACCAATGCTCCGGCATTGTAATCTATGTTTGATTTGATTGATTGTTTGAATTTCGCACAACGCTACACGAGGGCTATCTGTGCTAACCATCCCTAATTTAGGAGTGAACGACTATATATGGAAGACAGTCAACACTACCCGCCGACAACTCTTCTGCTACCCTTTAACAAACGAATAGTAAGAATAGTCGTCATATTATAAGGCTCCCATGACTCAAATGACGAGCATGTTTGGTGGGACGGGGGATTCGATCCCACAGATTATAAGTCGAACGCCCTAACAATCCTACCATGCCAGGCCTACATGCTTTGACCAATTAGTATTAATAACAACTTAAAACTACACAGTTTTCACGAAATAACTGGTACTCGTAATCTGAGGATCGCGGGTTCGAATCTCTATCACAACAAACATGCTCGCCCTTTCAGCAGTGGGGGCGATATTATGTAACGATCAATCCCACTATTCGTTGGTAAAAGAGTAGCCCAAAAGTTGGCGGTGAGTAGTGATGACTAGCTGCTGTAGTCTTACACTGCTAAATTACGGACGACTAGCGCAGATAGCCTTGCGCATGTAGCTTTGCGCGAAATTCAAAACAACCAAAAACAAAATAAACGGTAATTTTATTTGAAGTTTTGGATTATCCTCCTATTTTTCATATTCTCAGACACATCACGTATTGTAATTTAACTCTTCCGTTTCATTAGAACTTGTAAATTATTTTGAAAAGTAAACATATTTTGACATACTCTTCTTGTTTTGTATTTAGTAAGTTATTTTTGTATTCGTAGGTATTAGTATAGTGTATTCAAAATTTTAAAGTAAAATTTCAACAAAATATTTAAGTGCTAAGTAATTAAACATATATATTCATTCTCTCTGAAAGCTGCAATGTATATTTTCTTAATCATAAAGTAAAGCGGTAAACTTATCAACCTGTAAATATCCTAAGATTTCTTTACTTTTCCAAATTAGGTAAAATATAATAAGTTTTATTGGTTTCATTTCGGTAAGTATACTTCATTTCCAAATATCAAAGCCTCTCTAAACCAGCGGAATTAATAAAATCGTATAAAACACATAAAATAATTAGTGACACAGAAACAAGCCGTTTAATCATTTATTTTACGTATTTACGCTTAGCGCCTGTTGTTACTTGCTTATACTAATTTTCTTCCATCTTAACCTCAGCTCTCTAGTGTCACAGCGGTATGTCTGCGGATTTACAACCCTGCAAACCAGGTTCCGATACCCGTGGTGCACAGATAGCCCATTATTTAGTTTTATGCGTAACTAGAAACAAACAAATATTAAGCTTGTGGAAACTGGAAATATAGTATTTATAAAAACAGCATCAAAATTATGTTTCAACGTGTAATACAAATAACAATAAAAACGACCAATTTTTCTCTACAAGTTCTGTATGTTTGATTATTAAACTTAAGCTGCCACATTATTTCAATATATTAGCTCCAGTTATTAGGTCTCAAATGTATGTTATACAGTTTAAGCGTAATAAACTTCAAAACATATCATAGCAAACAATATTTGTCAAAAAGAACTTAATTACATCGTTTTGGAATAAGTGTTTGTTTGTATAAACTATGTAATAATGATAATCGATAACATGTAAACAGGTGTACAAGTAAAGCAAATAAACTTTTTCTTGAAATTCATTAGATGCAATAATTATTTTTGACATTAAAAATTCAGAAACAAACAAACGGTACATATTAAACATTAGTAATTGGTTGGCCTTTCTTGCAATCTAATAACCTTTGGAAGGTGACATGTGGCATGCTATCGATGGAGTTATTGTTGCAATCTACATTATTTTATCCCAACTCCCAACTTGTCACTAGATGGAGTTATTGTTGCAATCTACATTATTTTATCCCAACTTATCACGAGAAAGCGCTGCAACTCAGTTGGTTTAGCATTGTCGTTAGCAACTTTTCGGTTCAGTTCTGACCAACAGTTCTTAATGAGATTACAGTCTGGAGAGTTTGCTGACCATGGTAATTTTGTAACGTCCTCCTAATCGAGAAAATTCTGTACCATACTTACACGGTGGGTAATGGAAATGTCATTTCCACAAAGTTATTGCCAAAACTTGTCAGAAGTGTCGTCTCCCTACGATGCATGTAGGAGGCACCTTTGACACTTTCCTAGAGGATATGAAGAGTAGTTTTCTGCCATGATAAATAGCTACCCAAACATGCACTGCACCACCTCCTCTGTGCTTCCTGTGAAAAAAATAGTTTTCTCTCATCTACTCTACAGATAAACGACGAACACGAGTCTTATAATCAGCTTTAACCATCCGGAAACAGATGGTAAATTCTAGTTAGTATTTGTTTGCAGATAGCCCGTCTTGCAAAATAACCTCGTTTTGTCAGTCTCTTATTCACGTTATTCACTGTTCTTTCGTGTATCATAAAATGAATGTGTTCACGCCATTCCTCTTGTGATGAGTTGCAATACTTCTATGCACCTTAAAGTGTTAATCTACTTCAAACATGGTCATCTCAGGCAGTAGTTTTTAGGCCTCTATCAGTAGTCATTTCTGGAACAATGTTTCCGGTATTCCTATGACGTTTCAGGATTATTGATACAGTGCACAGGAGTTACTTTACTGTTCTGAAAACGTCCATCTGTTTTATCCTATTTCTGGGCAGTCGAACAAGTTGACCTCTTGTAACTTCTGGCACGTAATGAGGCATGATTGTACAACAAGTACAGAGAAACTGTCTGAGCAAAACGTTGGCTTATTTCGAAAATGTATAAAACGGAGGAATGTTGGTATAACCTAAACAGGTGTGTACACGTATTTTAAAGAATAAGTGCCCAAAACAATAAATATAAACCAGAATAACAACATGTTTATCTTGTCATGCACTACTTTCTCTGTCGCTACTTGAACATTTACTCGGCAAGTGTTCCATGCATGTAGACAATAACATCAACATAGAACAGTCTACAAACATTTTGGTCAATACTGTACGCTCTGAAGAACATACAATACAGAGGATGTGATTAGATATCCTCCTCTGGTTGTATTGTTTGAGAAAATACTTTTTACTATGTTGCTTGTAAATAAATCATAAACGTAATTCGTATTCACACCGTCCTAAATCTTACTCAAAATATGCAAATTTTATATAATCTTATTTCTTTGTTAAAATAATCCGTACAACGCTAGAAGAAGTTTCGTTTTAGATAATGTTTATAAAATGACCACTTTTACACACACATAGAAGAACCGAACGATTCAGACGAACGACGACTTCACAAGACTAACACTATCTGTCGTGAAACCGCAGTGATCCAAAACCTATATGAAACCACACAGCATCATAACCTTTCAAAATTAGTCATTTCTACGTCTGATGCGCCAGCAGCTCGACTGACCTAGCTACACAACAATTATACTTCTATCTTCTTTTAGATCAAGTTGCATGCATTTAAATAATAGTGAATTTTAAACCTTGTTTCCCTTCCAAAGCATCTTCTTGGCACAGTCAGGGAAATTTTATTCGGTGCTATGGCTGTGAAAGTGGGTCTTCTCGGTGTACTCCCAATTTTTAACTAAGATAGACTTCATAGATCCCACCCCCGAAAAGGACCGTCCTAAGTCAATGTAAGCTTAAACACTAATCTGTAAGTCAATTATTTATAAAACTCCCTAATCAGAATAATAACTTTTTTTTTTTAGTTAAACAGGAGCGGACGTACACAACCTGTTGTATCTCCCTGCTTACCTCTCTGAGACAGAACGTCTTTCTCCGGGAGTCAAGAAAAAAACCTTCGACGTAGTCCTTCTACACTTCCTCCCGGCTTCTCTCCCGAACTTCTGAATTTTTTCCCAACTTTTCCCAACTCCCTTCTTCTCCTTAATTAACGAAAATAATATCATCTCTCAATCTCGACAAACCAAGAAAACTCTAAAATCACACGCCCTATAATTCTTAATAACATTTCTGATCCTCAGAGATATTTTTTTTATTTCCCGAAAGGAAATGTAATAACAATTTAATCTAAATCACCGCCATGCAATGTTGTTGTTGCATACACAAATAATATCTATAGAAACCTCACTGTTAATATTTAAATGGAAATGTATGCCACAATGGATGTAGTAGACATATTATAGTTGAAATACTATCATGCACTCTTCTGTTTCTTAAAAAAAACTACAAAAAACTACTGGACTGTACAAAGAATGTGGTGTGAAAAAATTTAATAGACCTAACACTAATGTATTAGGCCCGGCATGGCCAAGCGTGTTAAGGCGTGCGACTCATAATCTGAGGGTCGCGGGTTCCCATCCCCGTCGCGCTAAACATTCTCGCCCTTTCAGCCGTGGGGGCGTTATAATATTACGGTCAATCCCACTATTCATTAGTAAAAGAGTAGCCCAAGAGTTGGCGGTGGGTGGTGATGACTAGCTGCTGTAGTCTTACACTGCTAAATTAGGGACGGCTAGCACAGATAATCCCTCGAGTAGCTTTGTGCGAAATTCAAAAAACAAACAAACTAATGTATTAGGAGAAGCATACTTAAGTACAATCATGCTTCACCAGTGTTCACCCTGTAACAGTTGTTGTTGTTGCAACAAAGAGCTTATATGTTTCGACCACTATTACGTTTTGCTGTGTCTCAATCGGTTTGATGTGTTCTGTACTGAATGAAACGCGTCCCTGATAGATTATTATACACTCCTCTTCTTGAGAAACCCTAAGGACTAAATAAATCATGTAGTATTAAGTATACAATACACCCAATACTAATGCTCTATAAAAAATATTCAAAGAAGGAATACCCTGAGCAAACGATCTGAGAAATAGGTTTAAAAATTAAATTGAGTTGTTGCTTTCACCAAATTTAACATAAAAATTCAAAGCCCATTTAACTTTGAGAATATTCAGCACAAAAACACTTCAATTGAACTATAAATGAAGAATGATCCTGGTAATTACGTCTGCTAAATTGAAGTTCTAACTACATAAAAAACGGTAATATTGCGTTAGTAGTGGCTAGGTTTGTTAGCAAGTAGATTTTAATTCGATGGACAATTTTTTCACGTGTAGATTAATATTTCAAAATATTATAATTTATATCTGAACTTATAAAACTTATGTAGTCAGAATATATCTTTGAGTTAATTGGTATTTAGTATTTCATAAATACACTACCAGAAAGTAACACAATTGATAAAGGCTTAGTTAGATTGTAGCCTTCAACCAAGAAGGCTACAAAATGAAATTGATTTACATTTTGTGTTCGTCTAGAGCAACGTCTCGTCACATTTTAGAGCTACTCTTTCACTCTTACTCTCAGATTCAGGTAGTATGTTAGTGTAAGAACTGTGTAATGAGGATTTCTTATGAAAATCAATATTATAATTACCTCTAGAGATTTCCCAATAATACACAGCAATTATATAAAGAACACCACACTAGCTCCCAGTACGTCTAAAATTATAAACACAATTAATCAGACACGGGACTGATTTACAGCACTGTTTTACATCAATCTTAAAATATTCAGGATCCTTACTGTATCTTTTATACTTAGTGCGGACCTACGGTAAAACAATTTTCTAGAGACACTGAAATTCATATATTACTCTGAATATTTAAGTTCAGTAATAAATTACGAAGAAAATGAAACACAAGATTTCAATATGTTTGAGTATTATTAATGACTGGTTAGATAAAAGAATTTGTTTTTTTTGTAATGTAAGAAGAACATCTGCGACAACCATATTTGCATATTTGGAAAATAAATTGCAATTAATTGGCGATTAAATTTGTAATCCTAATTTGCTAATTAAAATTAGTTAACGGCACTTAATAAATGGGAAACTTACCAAAGCTGTGTTGAAATTAAAAACGAATATGTGGTCTTAATGACAGTATTTTTAATTGTTTAAGAATAATTATTACCTACATTTCTTCAATCACTTTAGTAGATTATGTTTCTATTTTGTCCCAAATGATACATATAATCACAATTTAATGAAAAAGTCATCACATTATACGAAACTCATGACCTAATATACAACTCTTGATCTAATAAAAACCTCACGACTTATTACAAAATTCGTGGTTTAATAGCAAAATATTGACCTTATGCAAAACTCACGCTCTTATACAAGCTTAGTTGTAAGCAAATACAAAACTTACGGGACCCGGCATGGCCAGGTGGTTAAGGCACTTGACTCGTAATTTGAGGGTCTCTGGTTCGAATCCCCGTCCCACTAAACATACTCTCTTTTCAGGCATTATAATGTCACGATATATTCCATTATTCGTTAGTAAAAGAGTTGGCGGTGGATGGTGATGACTACCAGCCTTCTCTTTACTCTTACACTGCAAAATGAGGGACGGCTAGCGCGGATAGCCCTCGTGTAGCTTTGAGCGAAATTCAAAAATAAACAAAGAAAACTTGCGGTCTGATACAAACATACGATTTACAACAAAACTAATTATTTATTACGAAACTCACGTACCAGAAAAAAAAATTCACTATATAAAATAACAATAACATTTAATAAAAAACTTAAGATTTAATGTAAAACTAACATATTTTTCGTTAACTAATCTTTTACCTACGTTACAACTAAACAATAGCTTTTCAGTTGTCATGACCGGTAGTCAGTATACAATGACCTAAATCTAATTAGTAATTCGTATTTTTATCTATGTACAATTTTATGCTTAAGGTTTACCCTGCGATTTGACTACTTATCTACAACTTTCCTCAAACTGGATTTCAGATTTTTCTTTATGGAAACAATTGATGTGTCACCCAAGAGACAGTGTTGATGTCTCCATAGAGACACACTGATTTTTTACTGTTTCTCATTTCTCTTTATTCCTTTCTCTTCTAGTCAGTTTCAACCGAGCGTTATTTGTTTATTTCTTGGCAAATTTGGAAAGGTGTTGGATTTTTTCCTTTTTTTTTTAATTGGGCCTTTTATAAAGATTTTATGGAATCAAAGGTCAAATAATTCAAAAGTGTATATTTTGAAATTCTGTACAACCGTATCTACAGCACTGAAGATAAAAATAGTACAAAATACAAATATAAATTTTCATGATCCCAACACATTAACATGCAAAAAAAAGAGGTTGGATTTGTCCATTTTAAGTCTTTTAAGGTGTATGAAAACTCATAAAAAACATAATTTCGGGGTATTTGGCTAATTAGTCGGCCATATTTTAACAACTTTTATGAGATTCAGTACAAAGATAATAAATACAGGTTCCACACATTTACAAATAAAAATGTTGAAATTACCTGTTTTTAGTAATTATTAGATGCCACAAAAACTATTATTTTAGTTTTTTGACAATTACTACTCTGTAGCTCGAACAATTTACTTGAGATGTGGTAAAAAGATACGTTTTTAGAAGTCCCACACATATGCATACAAGTAATATGGAATATGGCTATTTATAGTTCATTTTAGAGGAGTCAAAAAGTTATAATAAACTCATAATATTATGAGTTTTGTTTAATTAATTAATCTTTATTTTTTGGCCGATTTACACGAAATTTGGTACAAGGATACATTTCTACAGGCAGCATACAATTACATACAAAAATGTTGGACTTCTCTGTTTTCAGTTATTATATGGAAGTCACAATGCCACAAATGCATAATTTGGGGGCTTGTGACAATTACTTCACCGTATTTCGACCATTGTACAAGACATCTGGTACAAATAAACCTTCTTGTAGGTTTATTATCACTAAAAGTAGTGATACTTTTAGACTTTTCTGTCAGAAGCATGTTGCATTCGCCCGCAAATGTTGACCTCTTTAATTTTATTCTGAATCATTCATTTTCTTCTTCTGGTTGGTTGCAAAGCACATATTATAAGGATATAAGGTGAGTATTTTGTTGTATAGATACTATATATCTATATCTAATTGTTTTTTTGTAATTAAGCACAAAGCTACACAATGGGCTATCTGTGCTCTGCCCACCACTAGTATCGAAAATATTTCTAGCTTTGTAAGTCCGAAGACATTCTGCTGTATTATATGGGGGCGCATATATATATATATATTAGGTACCAATTAGGAATCAGACTTAGATGACTGTATAAAAACGCATGGATGATTTACAAAATCACCAGTTTTCATTTCGTAAGTTCAGATCTTAAAGCTTAGAAGATAGCGTATGTACAGGATTTGAAAATTTAGTGCGTAATTCAAGCGTCGAGTTACAAAATTCCCTACAAACTAAATATTTTAATAAACTTTACACAGGTAATAACATAAAAAATACAGATTAAAACTGGAACAAAATATTTGGAAATGTGACATTCTATAAGAAAAAAATACGTTTATTTAAGCCAGATGGTTGTAAAGTTCTCGATTGTAAATTAATTTTCTTTCTAGTCGTTCTCTCTTGAGAATGTTTGTTGAAACACATTTAAATCTCAGGATCGAAAGGTCCTCAGCTGTACGGCTGCTGTTGTTAAAAGGTTTGCCTGTTTGTGTATTTTGGTTCTACATTTTTAATAGGGTTTAGATACTAACGCGCATGATCACTGTACTTCTTTTCAATTATGCGACAAATGACGCATTTCTTAAAACATGTAAATGATTATCTTGTTTGAACGTCATATTAATTTTTCATGTTCGTATGTTGTATTGTTTATACATGGACAGATAAGGCATTTGTTTCATTTACATATTTGAAGGCCTGAAGTATTATGTCCTTTTTAAGGTTATTCTTTTATGTTTGTGTCGTGTCTGTAAACAATAATAGGTGGGTTCTTGGAAATAGATTTAATTATTGAGTTTTCAGTTAGTATTGTGTAATTTTTAAGTATAATATATTTTATATTTTTTGTTGAACTGACAATTGGAATATGATTTTTTTTACTGGCTGGGTTGAGGAATTGTTCCTAGATTTGCGAATTTTCTAATTTGTAATTATTATAGATATGGACATTTTGAATATTGTATTGATGTTTCGTTACTGCAAAGGGAGGGTTCAAAACATATGTAAGTGTATGTAAATCGGATTTTTTATAATGCATACTAATGGTCCTGCTTGTATATTAATGTCGAAAAAGGACATTTATGTGTCCGTTATTTCCTGGGTAAGGTCCACAGAAGGGTGGGGAAAGGATCCGATATTCTATAAATGTTTCTACTTACTATTTTTGCATGTATACAAACCCTAATACGTTTCTATACAAAACATCTTGGGGACCATTGATCCGTTGTAGTGAATAACATAAAATACCTACACTTCGCTACTAGATCCAAAGACCCAGGTTATAATTCATAGTATATCTAGTTTACCCGATGATGCTTCTCCATTATCCCCAATTATTTCTAAGGCTGCCACAAGAAGAGCTTGTGCCCAAATAAAAATTCGTTAGACCACCTGTCCGTGATAACTGAGCAGTTTTCTAACTTTCGTTTAGCTTCGTTTTCTTGAGTGGGGATACAAACATATTTCGTAATTGGCTTTACCCTTGAATCTTGAAGTTAAATTCTAGTTTAGCGACTCTGAATATCTACTTCTAGACTTCACCACGTCTTGGTGTTGTTTTAGGTGATTTTTAGTTAATCTTATTACGGAAGTTACACCATGTAGTTAAAGACACCTTCCGAGTTATCCCAAGTCCACCTTCCAAGTTTGTTACACCAACGCATGATTAACAGTATGAATTTCGGTGTATCCAACATATAAGAATTCCATTATTATTTCGATCATTTTCTTATGATAAACTCAGTAAACAACATACTTGGATATGTAACAGATAACCTAAAACTGACTATTATTTCTCACAAATTGGCATGTCATGCTATCATTCAACATATTATTATATACTAATTCGGACATTTAAGCTGAAAGTTATGAGGTGTTTTGTTTGTTGTTGTTGGTTTTTTATCTAGTTTCGGTTCACTGTCGCCAGGAGCTTATTTCTTTACAAGTACTCATAAGGAATGTATTTATAACTTATTTGCATGTCTAGTTTTAAAAGTTTAAAATATACCAGGTGGCAGAAGAAAAAGATAAGCGAAAAGGCTTTGAACAAACCTAATAACTACACAAATCTTCGAAATATACTCCACGTTTTCTTTTTTTATTGTTCCGAGAATGGTTAGTGTAAATTAACTTAGTAAATTGTAACAATTTACGTGACAAAACTACAACAACTATATTTGCATACTAAGCACCTTATCCTTCTTGTGGTGGATCCAAAGAGGGAAGTCTTATCGCCTTTCCCTTCCCTGAAACATATCCGTAGTAGTAGAAATAGTAGGAGTTTTAATCGTATTTAATTTTCCAACTGATCAGGAAGAACAAAGAAACGTTAACAATGTCTCCGTTCTGCAGTATTTTGTCAGGTTTGCTTTGAGTAACCTTTTGAGTTACATAAAGGCCATCTACGCTAGCTGTCCCTAATTTAGCAGTGTAAGACTAGAGGGAAGGTAACTAGTCATCACCACCCACCGCCAACTCTTTGGCTACTCTTTTACAAACGAATAGTGGGATTGACCGTAACATTATAATACCCCCACGTTTGAAAGGGCGATCATGAAAGGGGATTCGTACCCGCAACTCTCAGATTACGAGTCGACTATTTTCAGAACACATCCAAAGATATCCGGCTGTTTATTAATGTTTTTAATATCGCCTGTAAAGGTTTGTGGCTCTAATTTCAACAATTGACTTATCTAGGCACAATATTGTTTCGAAATAACCGAAACTATTGAAATGATAAATGAAAGTATAACACCACTTACACGTGACCATTAGGGGGAAATGTGTTTTAAAATGAATAACAACAAAAAACAATCTTTGATTTAATATTAAATTATACATACAACAATTTATAGCATCAAGAATTCTCGCGTTATTGCTATGCAAACAGATAACGTACAACATCCGGCAATATTTTATTTTAGTAAAACTTAAGGGGCATGGCCTTAATTTATCAGTTATGGGCAATACTTACTGTTTATTACAGCAATGAATATTTATCATTTTAACTACATGAAACCTATTTAGAATTATTCAAAACTGTAACAGCGTGTGTTCTCACAGCAATCTTAATATTTTCCTCAGTAGAAACACTGTAAAACAATAAAATATACTGTTTTTGAATAACTGTTCTTGTATTCAAGGGTTAACGCTTAAACTATGATGAATTTCAATTCAAACAAAAAGAACAGATGATAGGAAAATGATAAAAGGTGTGTTTTTTTGTCACACTACTACTCAGTGCCGCTATGTCTCTGAAAAAAAAAAAACATAGTTGTTTGAGAAACAGTCAAGAAACATTCATACCTTCAACTTGAATCCCTTTAAAATGATCAACATTGTCTAAGGCGTCAACTTTCCAAGATTGTTTGAAGGAGCTGAGAGTAATTAAGTAACAGGTTTTACAAAACAGAACCTTCTTGAAACATTCCCCATAGGTCATAGTGCTTACATACAAAGGTTGGTTTAAATTGGACCAAAGAGCTTGAATGAGTTAAGGTGAAATAAACACACATTTCGTTTATATGTATATATATATATATATATCTATAATACCATCTGAGGAGGTTCAGTTTGTTTTTATTTTTAATCTGATCGTTAAGTGAGATTTTTCTTTAGCAAGAACGACGTTTTCCCAAATAGACAAAACTCAGTAATCATAGGATCTTTAGAGCACTGTTATCGTGTTGTCATTTTTCATGAAACAAAAGATTCAAAAATATTTTTCTTTTCTGTTTTCTTTTTAATTCCAAAGGATCTATTTCTGTGTTAAAATTATAGAGCAATTTAATATGGTTGAATAAATAGTTACTCAAGAATATGTCAGTTTTCAACCTCTTGGGCCTTAAAATTACAGCAGCCGCTAAGTTTGAACGCTGATTTGGTCCTTTCGAAACTGTTTGTAATATCACTTGTCGTTTCCTGGTAAAAAACTAGGTACAATGATATTACGTCTGTAAAACTCTTTCGATAAGTATTATGGTATTAATTCTATAACAACTATTTCGACAAGTATTATAGTTTCAGGTCTTTAACAACTGTTTAGATAGGTATTATGGTGTTATTTCTAAGGGTAATTGTTTGCAACATTTTAGTTGATTTGGAGTATCTTGAAACAATTAGATAAAATATGTGTGCCATTCTTCCTACTTTCACCAGACTTCATCGTTATAATAATAACAGTTAACTTGATCTTTGTCATTGATCTTATAATATTTGAAGGTTTTGTAACAGAAACGTGATATTATATTGTAATGTGAGTCCCATATTACTGCCTTAAAACACTGATGCAGAATTGCGGGTAGCAAGAGTCTTGTATACATGTGATCAGAACCTTTGGTAGCTTGAATGCGAGGGGAGATCTCCCTCTAAAATGTCACCGACTTCTCCGGATATAATGTCGTCTATTAATCTAGTTTTATATTTTAGTTTTACCCCATCGTATACCTTCACCTCATTTAAGGTACGTTAAATAAGGACTGCATATGAAGCAATTATGTCGCTACTTGTTTCTTAATATCTTAATGCAGTGTGTATTACTTAACATTCAAAAAAGTAAAACCTGACACATTATATTTTTATGTCGGTTATGATTCCAAATCTATAATTTTGTTTTACCAATAACTAATATTCACAAACACTCCCCCCCAAAAAAATAAACATTCAACAATTACAAACAAACAAAACCAAAATAATAATCTGAACTTATTGTTTAAAACTCTTTATGGAATTATGAAATATTATTCTTAAGAACTGTGATATTCACGTAACACAATTCTATAATGATTAGTGTCTCATATGTATTGTGAACAGTGGTGTCTGTCTAGGAGTTTGAAAACCTGCGCACCCAGGTAAAGCTAAACATTCACTCTTCAAATGAGGGAAAAAGAGGCATGACTAATATTGATACTAAATATTATTTCACAAACAGGATATTCCATACTAAACTGTTAGGAATTAAACATACTACCATTCACATTTCAAAAAGACACATAATTTAAAGCATGCATGTGTAGATTTACCACATGCTATTGTTGATCAACTCTTAGTATGACTAAAATGCTCAGCAATTACTTTTTGAGATATGTAGCTCAGAGCGTTAGGTTAGAATGAAACCAGAAGTACCCTGAAATAATTTAAACTGATAGATTAACTCATACCTTACAATCACTGGGAACGGGTAGTTTTGTTTTCAACAATAATATATTTACTGAAAATACGTAATCCTAAAATGACAATTATGTCAAAATAATACTTTAAATGAACTAATGCAGTCCTGTAACTACTATACTAAAACAACAATACGTTCACTGAATTAATACTATCCTGTAATGACTATAGTAGCACAATAATACGTTCACTTATCTAACACTACTTTACAATCATTGGATTAAGACATTCCTAAAATAAATGGATTAACATAAACCTACACTCACTGAACAAAGCAATAATACAGTTACAGGACTAATACGTCACAATAATTAGTGAAATAACATAATGATATGTTCACTTAGCAATTCGCTTCTACATTCGTAACTTAACAAAACGCTCGTTGAACGCATATAAACTTGTGATCACAATATTAAAATTACTCAACTTTAAACTCATTAGATCAATATGACTCTAAACTCACTGAAATAACACAATAATAAGATTAGAATTCCACATTCATCTGACTGAAATAATGAATGTTACAGCTTGTCACTGGTCACTTCTGAAAATAACGAAAATAACAGTCTTTAGAAGTAAGAACCTGAAAACAAAATTCACTCAACAACTCAGTCTTGTAAAATAAACTGTAATAATTTAGATTGGTCCTTCGGTGAGAACAGCGGTAAGTTTATTGAATTACAACGGTAAAATTTGGGGCATCGATTCCCTTTGGTGGACACAGAAGATAAAACAATGTGTCTTTGTCGTAAAGCACGCAAAGAAAGAATCAAAAATTGTTCAAAATGAAAGCACACTATAAACAGTCCCTTTATCACACACTGCAGAATGTCTGGAAAAAGAAATATTATATTATATGTAACCCTTCAGATAAACCCTAGTGTCATCATTGGACACAAAACTCATATATACATGAGTTTTTTACAAGGTTAGGCCCAACATGGCAAGGTGGTTAGGGCGCTCGACTCGTAATCTGAGGGTCGCAGGTTGAAATCCCCATCACACCGAAACATGCTCGCTCATTTATTCCTACGAGCGTTATAATATGATTGTCAATCCCATTATTCGTTGGTAATATAGCAGTTCAAAAGTTGGCAGTGGGTGGTGATGACTAGCTTCCTTCCCTCTAATCTTACTCTGCTAAATTAGAGGCAGCTAGCGCAAATAACCCTCGTGTAGAGGCCCGACATAGCCAGGTGGTTAAGGCAATCGACTCGGCAATCTGAGGGTCGCTGGTTTGAATCCCCGTCACACCAAACATGTTCACTTTTTCAGCCATGGGGACGTTATGATGTTATAGTCAATCACACTATTCGTTAGTAGAAAGTAGTCCAAGAGTTGGTGGTGGGTGATGATGACTATCTGCCTTCTTCCTAGTCTTACACTACAAAATTAGGGACGGCTAGCGCAGATAATCGTGTAACTTTGCAAGAAATTCAGAAATAAACAAACCCTCGTGTATGTTTGTGCGAAATTTAAAAACAAACAAACTTTACAGTGTTATTGTTTGTTTGTTGTTAAGCACAAAGCTGTATAATTGGCTATATGTGTCAGAATTTTAGCGTTTTGAATTGACCTCATTAACGATGATCGATAAGGGGGCTTTTTTACAAAGACAGTTATTTTAAAAATAATGTGGTATATAGTCAGCCATTGAAGTCTCATCATCCACGTTCAGTTATACATTAAAACCGTAGAGCTACAACTAAAATCATTTTGATTTATTTATATCAAGTTATTAGAGCAAAACCAAATAACTTCCCGTGAACTTCAAATTTTACAAGTTCAACAATTCCTTTTCTTGGTTTTCATTCAGGTTAAATCACACGTTGCTTGCTTAGTGCACAGTTTTTGTAACTTCATGCTCGAAAGAGTTACCAGTCCAATTGGTCTTGTCTTTTCCTGATTTGTCTCACATAGGTTTTAATTAATTTGAGTTTTGAGAGCTTCTATCAATATTCTAACAGAATCCTCAGTGTAATAAAGGTATTAAAAAGGGTCTGTGATAATCTCTTCTTCTTCTTACATCTCAATAAACTATCCGGAGCCATTTTATTCATTCTCCATGAGAGGTCTGAAATCATAGCATAGTTCTACCGTGTTGACATCAAATTCCTAGCCATATGATAAGCCGATTTGGAGTTCCATACAAGGTTTTTGAGTTCATTTTTTTGACAAGATAACAATGAGGTACAGACAAATGAACAACACGACGTGTTCCAATAATCGCTGAAACCCTTTTTTTTTTCACGGATTCTACGGCAATATCCACACTATTGTTAAAGAAATTAAACATGCAGTTTTACTGTGAATGAAGAAAAAAAAAGGCTTAATCAAATCTTTTGCATGAAAACCGTGTTTTGCTTCATGGTGGTCCTCCAGTAGCATAGCGACATGCCTTCGGACTTACAACGCGATAAACCAGGTTTCGAAACCCGTTGAGCAGAGCAGAGATAGTCCTTTGTGTAGCTTTGTGCTTAACTACAAACAAATCTTTCTTGGTAAGCAAATATACTGTCCTGTTGGGAATATTTAACTGACTTCCAATTTCTCTTAAAACCCACGAGTCTATCGATACGTTTGCAAAATATTTATCAGTTCCTTATTGATGAAGGAAATATTTTGTTTTCTATTGAAGCGAAAAAAATCGAGGTTTGCTCTAAATAGCAGTATGGTACAGCGGTAAGACTGTGGATTTACAACACTAAAATTAGGGGTTCGATTCCCCTCGGTGGAGTCAGCAGATAGCCCGATGTGGTTTTGCTATAAGAAAACACACGTCTTGCAGATGGTTTATGGTGAGACTAATCTTACAGAGAAAATTGTGCTGTACTACAAGACCAGTCATAAATCTGAAGTCTAGAATTTTGGTAGCGACTGTTCCTCTTCAGAATATGACTTTATCCCACTGGTCCCTTTGAGGGTGTCATAGTTTGTAATGAAGGCTAGAGTTTTGGGCATTCGATATCAGCTAGTTTACGACACTCTAGTCTTCATTATAGAAGATAACACTCTCAAAGGAATAAGAAGTAAAAAAGTCCTATTCTGGAGCAAAACGTCCACTCGTGTGATGCTAAGCTCCGGACTCGTACATGTGTTTACACGTATACGCACTTAATTATTTGCTTCAGTTCATCATTGGAAAAAATCGTGTTTTACAATCGAAGATTGTACATGTCTCAATGTAACATCTGTTTGCATCGTTGAACATTCTCCATTACTGTACCTCTAGTCTTGTAAGTCTGCCAGGACAATAAGTTTATTTAAAATAACTTCATTCATAGTGGCTCCTCTTGTGACTCTCAGTGCGCTGATATAGCTTCCACCAATTCAAGTCACGGATGCTTCAGCAGATGTGACAAACTGAATAAAAATTGGCCTCAGTTTCGTGAGAGTTATATATGAAGTATAGTCAAACACATTTGAGGGGACTCGATGTTTCCAGAATTAGTCAAGAAGTTCGGATTTCGTTAAACAATAATTGAATCAGCTCATTTTAGATGTACTTTCGTAGATAATTTTTATATAGAATTCGTGTCGTAATTCTTCTAAAGTGTTCCATATATCATGACAGAAATGAAAAGTTAAATACGTTCCAATAAGAGTAACATTTTAGGTTCATTAAACTCTTATTAGTGCAATAAAATCTTCTATAGTACAGCTTATCTGCACTATTTAATCAGGCACAGATATTCCACACCATTGCTTGGCAATTTTCGATCGAGGTTCCAATTATTTTAACTGCTAAAATTCCTCTAGAGTCTTACCGATTTTCAAACTACTTTGTTCCACGAGACAACAGATAAAACATTTGTTGTGCTCCGAATGTTGCATCCAAGTGAAACATTTAATTTTGTGAAACGAACTACTAAAACCATAATAACATATGTGTCTTTTAATACTCGTGTCAGAAGTCTTAGGTTGTATAGAGTTACAAATCCATGGTGAATTTGGCAAAGAAGGAAAAGGTTTGAAAGACAACTTATTTATTGAACTAAAAGGTATTTTCATACTCAACACAAGAGGATTCCACACTATTGTCTAAACGTAGATTCTTCTCTATCAATCAGTTGTTCTTATTACGTTTATTTGTTTTTTTCTGTTGCTGTCTCTGGAAAAGTCAAGTAGTGCAGAACTACTTGACTTATTTTAACAATAGCCTCTTTGAGTTAATTTTTAGTCACCTAAATGCATTACCGTAATTCATCAGAAATTTATCTTTCACTTTCTGTCTACTTTTTGCCTTTTTCTCATAGTTAAAACTTGAAAACAGCGATTATTTGGCTTTTTTTTATATAAAACCTGTTTGTTTTCCACTACTCAAAACCATAAATTGAATGTTTTCTCTCAACTGTGTTTATTTTAAATGCGCTGTTTAACAGCTTCTAAGTTATTAGTATTTTAATCACCAATTTTTAGCTACCTTGGATTTTTTTACAAACTCGAGAATATTTTTGTACCCTGTTCACGCACTCCAATGACACAGCAGTATGTCTGTGGATTTAAAACGCTAGAAACCGAACTTCAATACCTATGGTAGGCAGAACATTGGTAACTTATTGTGTAGGTTTGTGCTTAACTATAAATAAACAAACAATACTTTCTAGACTTCCTGTATATGTATGGAAACTGAATACTCCGCCTGCTATGATATTGGTTAACTGCGGCTCACATGCTCATCTAGGAAAAACATAATAGCAGAAGTCATAATACATGAACGATTGTTTGTTTGTTTGTTTTGGAATTTCGCACAAAGCTACTCGAGGGCTATCTGTGCTAGCCGTCCCTAATTTAGCAGTGTAAGACTAGAGGGAAGGCAGCTAGTCATCACCACCCACCGCCAACTCTTGGGCTACTCTTTTACCAACGAATAGTGGGATTGACCGTCACATTATAACGCTCCCACGGCTGAAAGGGCGAGCATGTTTGGCGCGATAGGGATGCGAACCTGCGACCATCAGATTACAAGACTCTTGGCCATGGCGGGCCATACATGAACGAATACATTTGGAAATCAAGTCATCCATAAAATAATCTAATTTTTCCGTCTCAGTTGGGTGCGTAATTTGCTTGTGTGATAACTCCAGCTCCTTTATATCCTAAGTGTCTCTTTTTTTCTTTCTGAATGTGTAGGAGTTTTTGGCAAACCAGTTTAGTAATTTAAAGAAATATTCATCAAATTTTGGAACTAGTTATCCCCTTTTCTCTGTTTTTAATACTAAAAATCAGGTTCAATACCAGCGATGGACGTAGCACCTTGTTCAGCGTAGAGTTTAACAATAACTAACAGACAAACAAAAACCTAGTTTAGCGTAACTCGCATTGGAAAGCTGTAATTTCTAAGCGTTTTATGAACTACATAACCCTTATACCTACTCTATAACCGGAATTTCTTTACCATAAATTCTTCAGTTGTGTTTCTGGTTTCTTTTCTCCACGGATTTCTGGAGCAGAATGGATAGCTTAGATTCTGGAACGTTTAAAGTTATATGGCAAAAACCGATGTTACTGGTAAGAATTTTGTTTTCCTAAACAGAAACACGAATGATACTATTATTTTCTATAAAATAAGCAAAAAACGTTCGGAATGTAGAAATGACTAACTGTCAGTATACTAAATATTGTAGAACTAGTACTTTTAATCATTATTTCAGCTAATGTATTTTTCCTTAAAAGGAGATGAAATGTACCGCAATGTTTCTTCATTGAAATGAGAAATTACTATTTGGTATCAATTTTTTCTATTTGCGCCATTAGTAACTACATTTTTAGGGGTTCATCTCATCATCTTTAACTGTTTCACTAACTAACGTCACAATCTGGACTGATAATGCAATCTATGCCCAATCTGCCCTAATGACACGAACTTCATCACAACCTGGACTAATACTACAAACTACACCAGAATCTTGTCTGATGGCAAGTATTACATCATAGTTTGAACTTATTACACAAAGAATACCTATAACGTCACAGTCTGGGCTGGTTTACACGAATCAACATAATAATTTGGATTGGTTACACGAATTATATATACAGCATTTCAATCTAGACCAATTACACGAACTAGAATCACAATCTGGGCTGATTGCATGAACTATACACACAATATTACCATCCTGACGGATGACACGATCTACTTCATAACAATTTGGATCGACTGCATGAATTGTATGTGTGAAATTACAATACAGATTGCACATACTGTATCGTATATATGTATAAATATGTACATGGTGTCACAACCTGGACTTATTGTACAAACTACATATGTATATGTATATATATATGTATGTGTGTGTTATATTACAATCGACATTTATAATACAAGCTATATTACATTTTGGACCAAGGATACAAATAAGCATCCCAATTTAGACTAATAACAAGAACAAACACTGCAATTTAAACTGATGGCACGAACTAGCAATACAACTGATTACGGTATGAAATTCAGGTTAAGTAGTTAGCACACAGGATCAACTACAAAAGTTGTAATATTTTCCACAAACAACTCTAGGTTGTGACTTACTAGTTCTCAAGGCCAACTCATATGATCTTCGGTTTACGCGATATCGACATCCGAGCCTATATCTGTAATCACACTGGTTAAACATAACTTTTTATTCTCTTGAAGAATAGTCAACTATTTGAAAACGTTTGAGTTTGGGTCTCATTTTGAAAATATTACGGTATAAAATTGTTTACATATTTAATTTCTCCCCTAAGCGGTATGTTTGCGAACTTAATACTGTTAGATATCGGGTTTCGACATCTGTGGTGGTTAGAATCAAATAGCACTTTGTGTATCTTAATACACAATGCTTAATACACATAACAAAAACAGTTATTTAATCAATAGTAAACATAGGTTTGTTTGTTTGATTGGTTGTGGAGCAAATCTACACGAGAGTTATCTGCGGTAGCCGTTCACGGGTGTAAAGCAGCTAGCCATCACCACCAACCGCCAACTCTTGGGCTACTCTTTTACCAAAAATAGTAGATTGGCTGCACATTATAACGCACCTACGACTGAAAGGGCGAACATGTTTGTTGTGATGGGGATTCGAACTCGCGACTCTCATATTACAAGCTGAGCGTCCTAATAACCTGGCCATGCTGGTCCTGTAAAAATAGGTACCCTCATAAAATACTTCAAACGGTTTAAAATCAAATACATGTTTCTTTCAATAAACGGTTTAAAATCAATCTTTCAAATGTTCAATTATCAATCTAAATGTTCATTTATTATCTAAGATTTGTTGAACGAATTACATATTACCAGTAGAATAAATCTTCGACGAGGACATTTTTCAGTTGCTTGTTGCTCAGTATTATTTCTAAACAACGAAAGAATAGCAACTTAGTAAAGTAATTTTGGACTAGAATGCGATCAACAGGTGTATCTTTTTCGGTCAGAGGTAAGTTCACACAGATCAGGCCCGGAATGGCCAGGTGAGTGAGGTACTCGACCCATAAACTGAGGGTCGCGGGTTCGAATCCCCTTCACGCCAAAATGCTTGCTCTTTCAGCCGTGGGGGCGTTATAATGTGATGGTCAATCCCACTATTCGTTGGTAGAAGAGTAGCCAAAGAGTGGTGGATAAGAATGACTAGCTGCCTTCCCTCTAGTCCTACACTGGTAAATTAGGGACGGCTAGCACAGATAGCCCTCGAGTAGCTTTGCGAGAAATTTAAAACAAACAAACAAACACTCAAATCAGACACCAAATAATTGTTTTTTTACTCGAATTCAAATGCAGTTGACTTAGATTGTTTTTCTAGTAAATCAGCCTTATTACACAACACTCGTGACTACATGTGATAACGATTATGTGAAAACCAAACTGAGATATACATTAACGAGAAGAGTTAAGTCTAGTTACAGATTTGTTCACCTACACAGAAATAATGCTTTTATACTATGCATGGGTTTATCTATATAAATATAATAGTATTGTTTCTTGTCCGTTCTATCTCCATGTAACAACGTTCCCTTTAGATAAATATTCAAAACATTTAGTACAGAAATTCATTATTAGATACATACAAATTTTCAATTTGCGTTTTTATGGCTTTTAAGGGCGTTTTTCTTTATCATTATTTCGTTCCATCTTGATGAATCTTCACCAAATTTATCATGAAGTTTTGTTAGTTTCATGCAGTGTTACATACACACTTTCGGTGTCACATTTCGCAGTCTTTATAGGCATTTTTACAATGACATATGAGGGAAGTAACTTTTCATGTCATAAGATCACCTTTCATTAATTCGAACTCGCGAATCAGGAATTTACATAACTTTAGTACAAAATAAAGATAAACCATCGTGTGTTTGGTTTACACGTAACGAAAGATTGTATGTCTTTTTTTTTAACAACTCACAAAGAATTAAAATATAGAAATGAACATTGAAAGAATTATCTTTGAGCGATCAAAACATAATTGTTATGCACTAAGGTAGTTAGCTTTTACTGGAGATTTTTACTTCAATTCGATGATCTGAAAAGTAAAGTTGTCGATCTAGTTAGCCTTTTTTGTCTCTTATCTGTTCCTGAATCAACACGAAATATTTCAGTAAAATTTATGTATTAGACACAAATTGATAATCGTAAATTTATTTTTATCTTAATTTTCGAGCGTGAATTGAGCCTTTGTAGTGATCTAGATTTCAGAGATGGCGAACTGAGATTCAAATCCTTATGATGCTAAAAATAATACCTCCTGCCCTTTAAGCTTTGGATGAGTTATAAGAGTGACGACCAGTTCTATTACGTGGATGATAGAATGCTACCATCTGCCTACTTTTCCTCTGATCAGTGGTTCAGAACAAGGGAGGCCTGGCCTGACCAGATGGTTAAGGCACTCGACTCGTAATCCGAGAGTCGCGGTTTGAATCCCCGTCACACCAAACATGCTTGCCCTTTCATCAATGGGAGTGTTATTATGTGACGGTCAATCCCACTATTCGTTGGTAAAAGAGTATTCCAAGAGCTGATAGTAGATGGTGGTGACTAACTGCCTTCAATCTAGTCTTACACTGCTAGATTAGGGATGGCTAGCGCAGATAGCCCTTGTGTAGCTTTGCGCGAAATCCAAAACAAATCAAACCAGAATGAGAAACTGTGGAAGGATGTCTTAGTTTCTTTGCCATAAATGCAAAATACAGACTCTCTCTCTTGTTTATTAGATATAGTGTAATAATTTAAACTTATTTTGCTAGAGTTTGTAAAATAGCCACAAACTGAACGACTACCTAAGTTGGCAAAATCTCAGTGAATGATTTACTAGTTAAGCATATTAAGTTGTTTTTGCGATAATATGGATACACAGGGTGAATAAATAAAAAGATATGTGGCTAAGTTGGTATGAGTATGGATAGAAAAATAAGGTAGTTTGAGAGGTTGATAGACAGGTAAACAAACACACAGGTAGGTAAGTAAATATATATTTAAGTAAATAGGCATATAGTTTGATAGATAAAATATGTAAGTGGACAGCTGAATTACACAGAACAATGTGGCTTCTACAGGATTAAAATTTCCTTTAAAAGTTAACATGAAAAGAGCTGACAACAAATGTGTTCATGCTATCAATGGTCATTTACACTAAGTCAAGATTTCTTTTAATGATAATAATAATAAAAATAAGCCATAGTCTTGACTTAACGAGCAAGACCTAACGGTCTTAGTTTTTGCTACTAACTGAAACTCGTTACATCAATCGTAGAACCAATCAAAGTGCACAAAAGTTAGCGCCTAAAGAGAGTAGATCTTGCGTCATATGAGTTATTCTTTTACAACATGGGTAACATTGAAGTAGGATTTACGTGAATTTTATTGTCGTTTACTTTGTTTAAAAACTATCGTTTGGTTATTGCTTTTTTTTTACAAGGACGGGACAATTATTTTAATTTACTACATATATATACTTAAATTACAACAAAAGAAAATCCTCAGTCGCCGCGGCTGTAATTAGATCTTAAATCAATCAAGAGATGGCGCTATGAGCGGAAAGCTCATATATAAAAAAACAAAAAAAAACTCAGATCAATTTTATGAGCCTCTATACTGCTGCTAATAATTTAACAGTTCGAAAAAATAACACAGAAGAAGAGTGGGTCGCTAAACCCACCGTTTTGGCTTTACTCTATACCCAAGTGCAGTTCTTTGTTAGTTCTAACCAAAATCTCTTTATATGTGTAAATATATATATATATATAACTAATAAAGGCTTTCTGTTAGAAGCAATTCTTATAGCACTTCTAGTATCAGTACACGAGGACTAAGAAATTGCGTTTTAAAAATCTAAACGACAGAATAAGTTGAGAGCACGAAGCTCGATTATCACTACACATATGCATATACGAGTGAATGTTTAGTCTTATCTTACTTTCTAATTCTTATTTATTATATCACTGACATTCGGCAAAATTTGCACCAACTGATTTAATAAGAGAACTGCACAACTTATACAGCCAAAGCAAGAACAATATTTTTTTATAATTCCAATTGTCAAACACTTGGTGTAATGACAAAATATACTGTTGTTTTTCAAGAAGCAATGACTGTGTGCAAAATAAAGAATTTATTTAATTTTTTTTTTACTTTATATGGCCTGTAATTTCAATTCAGTCACTAATTTCATGAAATATAATATACATATTTATATATAGCATAATATAATATAAAGAAATATGGAAAAAGAAAGATAGAATGGGAAAGAAAAAAATAAGTATTGTTAATTTTTGATGAGTGTTCAAGTTTATATATAAGTTATGTATATATATGAAAAAATCATAAAATTTTAGTAACACAATTTCAAATATCGGTTGTTTGTTCTATTCTTATCCTATATGTTAGAGTCTGGACTTCAAACGTTACAACGCCGCTGTTTAAATCAATTAGTAGCTCCCATGTAAAATAGAGCGGTAATTTAATCAAGTAATCTTAATTAACCGATATCTCTTACAATTGAAGTAATTTCATCGATAGTATTTTCTAATAAATCGACTAATTGAAACAAGTAATTGTTATCTAGCCACTATTACGTGCTAATACGCCATTTTTTTACTAGTTGATTTTGTACAAATCCAATATAAACTTTTGTTTTCGAAGGTTTGTAGAGACCAATAAAATACTTAACTATAGCAGCTCAACATTATTACCACTTTAGAATGTTTATCTTAAAAAATAATTACAGCTTTTACACAGAAGTTTTTTATAAACAACGAAGTGCAATATATGGTTTGTTTACTCTTTCTGAGTTGCCTCCAAGTGGCACAGCAGCATGTATGCAGACTTACAACAGTAGAAACCGGTTTTCGATACCAGTGTTAAGCAGATCACACAAAGCCAATTGTTATTAATTTTAAGCAAGAAGAAAAACTTCTTGAGTCAAAAACGCAAAATGTGTGAATAGGCACAGACACAAAACAATCTGAACATGACATCAATAAAGTAACCAGTATTACCAAAGTGTGTGGTAATTTAAGTTTGTCCTGACAACCTATTTAATATTTTTACTTAATGACATAGAGTTCATAACAGCGATATAATACTTTAAGTTCATCTTCACTTAATTTTTTTTTACAGCTCGTTCTGAATTTAAATTCATTTTCATACATAGTGTTCCTACAGGTATCTGTGACCTTAAACTCATCTTCACAGATAGTTTCTACTAGAGCTAGTTGTGACTTTATATTCATCTGCACACAGTGTTCACTACCGGTATTTGTGACCTTAAATTCACCTTCACTCATAGTGTTCACCACAGCTACTTGTGACTTTACATTCATCTTCATACATAGTGTTCACAACAGGTATTTATAACCTCAAATTCATCTTCACACATAGTATTAACTACAGGTACTTGTGACCTAAAATTAACCTTCACAACATCGTGTTCACTACAGCTAGTTTTGACTTAACCTTCATCTTCACAACATAGAGTTCACTACAGCTGACTGTGACTTTAAATTAATCTTTATACATAGTGTTCACTACAGGTATTTAGTGTGACCTTAAATTCATCTTAACACACAGTGTTCACTGGAGCTAGTTGTGATTACAAATTCATCTTCACATGTCGTGTTTACCACAGTTATTTTTTTACCTTCACGACATATTGTTCACTACGGGTATTTGTGATTTTAAATTGATCTTTCCACATAGTGTTCACTACAGGCTATTGTAACCTTATATACCTCTTCACACATAGTGTTACTTACACCTAGTTGTGACTTTAACTTCATCTTCACATATAATGTTGTCTACAGCTAGTCGTGAATTTAAATTAATCTTACATATTGTGTTCACTACAGGTATTTGTGACCTCAAATTCATCTTCACACAGTGTTTAGTAAAAGATAGATGTGACTTTAAATTCATCAACATGCATAATTTTTCTAGAGGTAGTTGTGAGAATAAATTCATCTTTTAACATAGTGATCACTACAGGTATTTGTGACTTTAAATTCATCTTCACAAAATAGTGTTCAGTACCTCTAGTTGTTACTTCTTCATACATAGTATTTATTTCATGTATTTGTGACCTTAAACCCATCTTCACAGAAAGTGTTCACTGCAAGTATTTGTGCCTTTACATTCACCTTTACAACGTAAAATCAGGAGCAAAACACTTTTAACTATGTTGAACTTAATAGCGTATTAGAAACATAAACGCAATTAAATACGTTATTGCCGGTAAACAGTTAACTGTCTATTTCTCAGAGTTCCTACGTGATGAACCAAAACCAAAACTATATTTGTGCATACCCACCAGGTACCTGTCACAATCAGCAAAGACTTTTCAGGAAGCAAAACTTTTCAAAAAATTGTTGTGCAGTGAAATCAATGTTTCAACAGGCACAGAACTATCTGAGTATGACTTTAATAAAGTAAATACTATTACCAATGTTAACCACAAAATAAACTTGATTCATTCTCTAATAAACATCGTAGTTTTATATAGAACAAAACGTCAATCTCAAACGCTTATTATCAATGTGAAAATGTTTGTGCCTAAGGCGTGACTGTAGAAATTAAAACTAATTTTACAATTCTCTCAAATCACATATTTGAGACTCAAAAATAATATACAATCAATTTACATGATCAAATTACTGAAAATCGCTTTCTTTAACAAAGTTTAGCAGTTCTTATCCCACTTTTAGTCCAAATAAGCCTTAAAATAATAGCTACGGACAATTTCATTTAATAATAGTTATCGAGTTTTTGAAAGCTATGTAGATAACAAGGGCTCAGTGAAAAAAATTGTAAAATCAACTCATGAATTGGCTTAAGCTTTTTAACTTTTTTAATCTAAAGATTCCTTTAAAAACAATGTAAGTAAAACATGTTATAGTCGTATAAGCTCATATGTACTATAAAAAATTGTAGAAACACCTGTACATGTCTACAGAATCTAACACTGTTATAACATCGAGGTGAACATCTATATTTAATTTCAACACCTTACGTTTGCGCATAGTCTTATTCTTTTTGAAAACCTCTACGTTTGTGCACAATTTGTATATTGTACAGGAACTTTGTTTATTTGCTTTCTTAACACAATAAGCATACGAAATATGGTTTGGTTTATTTCGCGCAAAGCTACACGAGAGCTATCTGCGCTAGCCGTCTTTAATTTAGCAGTGTAAGACTGGAAGGAAGGAAGCTAGTCACTATTACCGACCGCCAACTCTTGGGCTACTTTTTTATCAACGAATAGTGGGATTGACCGTCACTTTATAACGTCTTCACGGCTGAATAGGCGAGTTTGTTTATTGTGATAGCGGTTCGAACCCGCGATCCTCAAACTATGATCTTAAAACCCTAACAATCTGGTCATGCCGGGCCTGCGAAATGCAAAATGATACACAGTTGATTTTGTTATAATTAAAATATTCATTTAAAAAAGTCCAGTAGGTTCCTAAGTAATTATATCAGAAATACAAATAAAACGTATTGTTATTTCAAGCATGGCAATAGCAACAGTGAAATTATTTGAGTCTGAGAAAGCACCGTGCATAAGTATATTTGGGGCGAAAATATGTGTTGGAATATTCAGTTTATTTTGAAATGAAACAGTGAAATTATTTGAGTCTGAGAAAGCACCGTGCATAAGTATATTTGGGGCGAAAATATGTGTTGGAATATTCAGTTTATTTTGAAATGAAACAGTGAAATTATTTGAGTCTGAGAAAGCACCGTCCATAAGTATATTTGGGGCGAAAATATGTGTTGGAATATTCAGTTTATTTTGAAATGAAACAGTGAAATTATTTGAGTCTGAGAAAACACCGTGCATAAATATAGTTGGGGCGAAAATATGTGTTGGAATATTCAGTTTATTTTGAAATGTATAATATATGAGCAAAATTAGAAAATATACTTATGTAATCAGACAGCCTTTCAGATTAAGGTGTATGAATTGAGATGCATCTTGTGAGTTGCTAATCTAGATTTTGACTCTTTTTTTTCTTTTCTATTTAAAACATCTGAATTTTATCACCCTATCGGACCTTAATTTAGAATGAGTGAACCACGTATAACAATATTTCAAATAATATATTTTTTTAGTATTTTCAAATTAACAGAAGGCTTAGTTGAATAAAGCTACTTGTATTATATTTCGGTTTGAGCTAGAACACTTAATTACATGGAAACACTTAGTGTTTACTGAAATGTACAGAAAGGCCTTACAGCCTGTACACTTACCTGTTTTACATTGATATTCCTTCTCAGGATTTCGTGTACGTCTAGTTCAAGCAACTAAATAAGAACTACTGTTCACTCATCACAGTTACTTGTCAATACAACGACGTAAAAGTGAATATTTTTTTCGCTTAATTTTTAGCTAGTCCACCTACGCTAGAGCTTCATATATTGAAGAATATGTGGAAAAACCCGTTTCTATTTTTTAAATGTAAAGCCTGGTAATTCAAGCCAGACTCTGAACAACAGTTTCGTTAGTCTCACATTCGCTTCGCTTGACTGACAACGAAGAGCATTTGAGCCCCTGGAATGAAAGTTAGACTGACCACAACTGTGTGAGATGTGTAAAACTATGAAGAAAAATTTCAGGAAGTTTATAAAGAAGTAGTTTAAGTTTCGAAAATTACTCATTTATATAGAAAAAGTAGTTTAGGTGTCAACTTCCGTTTCGTACCTCGCTGTTCTACATATGTACTTTCAGTCACGAATCTAAAGTACTTCGTAAGTAAAAGTTATGTGATTCGGTTAGCACGAAGTAATAAGGCTTGCAAGTAAAATAACTTCAATTTTGCAGCAAATGTGGAAGAATTATACTTATTTATCTAATTGATACTTCGCTTAAATAGCAATACTCTTTGTAGCAGGTCTTCACAATTTCTCAAGTATATGCGTAGGAGTGGTTATTTCGCAATTTCACCGAAACTGAACCTATTTTTTCATTTGACTTTAAGCAGTTACGCAACAACTGTGAAACCTAAGCGAACTTCAAAGCTGATTGAAATCCACACGTTGTCATGTTTCATAACTCTATATCAACTTATGTGCACAAGCTCCGAGCGCACCTGCATAACTGCTCCTCTTCCTGACAGACACGCGCGCAGTTGTCGCGAGTTTCTGCACCTAACCAGCGACTGCGCTCGTAAGACACTTTGGAGTTTTCACAAGCAAGCAGGTAGATGAAACATAACAGTATACAGCGGTTAGCTATTTCCACTATTAATGTGAGAGACGGGACTTATTCACAAAAGCACATGATATTTTTACCATCTCACATTCCTATCTAAACCATTATTTGGCATCACGAGTGTGTGTATGCCCACTTATAACTGGAGGATTGTCATGAATCGTGTTTTGTATCCTCACGTCTCGTCACTACCTTCAGGATCTATATCTCCCACATCTTTCCTGTTTCTTAACCTCAGCTTGAAACTGCTAATTCATCTACACCTCATCATCCCTGATGACAAATAAATAAAACAATCTATTACCAAAATGACCTGAAATAGAGGAAGTACATTTGCCATATAAACAGTGATTGATTTCGTGTGTGAAACGTCTGAGCTGGTTTAATGATTCTCCCGCTTATTACATCACACTGAGATATGGTCAAGCTGCTAAAACCGTTTCTCTCAGTGGAATATCGGAAATAATAAGAAAAACGAATATGATCGAGAAGTATATTTCATCTGTGCCATCATGTTTCACTAATCTAGACCGTTCAGTTCAACATGGGGTTTTAAGTGCCTTTAGTGCCAGTTCCGACGACTGTGTTTTATTTTTAATTCTTGTTTGTTCCTTTTCAAACTTATACAGTTACACAAGAATATCCGAGTTATCCTTCCCTAATTATGAGTTAGTAGGCCAGAAGAAACAGAGTAGAGGAAATTGAAAATCACTCCTATAACATACATACGACTCTAAAGAATGGAGTGCAATTTTATAGCAACACCAAATACAAATCATTGACCGTAAAACTCTCAGTTCTTCCCTCTTTAATTCAATAGATATTTTTAATATCATTAACCCATTAACATTGCAAAATACAACGGATATAAATATTAATCGAAAGCTTATATTAAAACAATACATTGATCTGCCACTGTATATATGTATATTAGTTCTACACTTTTTAGATACTATACCTTATAACACTGCTTCAAAACGCTTAAGACCCAGCAACTGACTTTAGTAACAAATAATGCAAAAATATATATTTATTAATATAAAGTTAATTCCAATAGTTTAACATACTCATAGCTTTTCTTGGCTTTTAGAGACTCCTTATTAAAATATAACACGAATGGATGAATATAATTTGTTACCATATGACACATATGTCAGTACTGAAATATTTAATATTACTTGCTTCTTTTATTCTTAAACACAAAAAACTTGTACCAAGATAGTTTTAATAAACTCAGTTTGATTTTTTCGTGAAATAACTCGTAGTATGTTTGTTTAATAACAATTTTAATATAACTAAGTCTTTCACAACTCTAAAGAAGGGTAAATGCAATAAAAAGGTTTTCAAATACGAGCTCTTCTTACATTTTTAGGAATACAGAATAGAACATATAGATCTGAAGATATTTAGTCCTACCTTAACTCTTTACACACTGGCTATTCATTATTTCTAATTAGTTATTTTTCGAATATTATAAATTTTACTAGTTTTTAATCGTTTCAGAAATATAGTTTTAATAAATTCTGGTGGCAATTTTGCTTTGTGAATTTGTATCAATAATAACTGCCCTTATCTATAGTTTCTGATAAGTTCCTGGCCTTAATTATTTCAATATAACGTTAGGGATATTTATATACAAGGTGTACAGAAAATATATTCACAGATATGTCAATCAGTTTCTATTCCTGTATATCTGTGAGGCATTAGGACAGGTAATGTTCCCATTCTACGTGTACACCATTGCATAAATTGCACAAATTACTGAAAATTGCAAAGCATTTCAAAAGCAGAGGTTCAAAGCTTGTGTTTCTTGAACATAAAGAATGTATTTTGTTAATATTAATTCCTCAATACTTCACAGTTGCATTATTCTTTAATATGTAATAAAGACAACGATAGTCTTCAGAAAACTAGTTTTTGTTCAAAGACGTTAACAAAATTGCAAAAAAAATTATGCTTGAAAAACTTTACCAAAAGGTAAGACCAGTAATAAGCTTTGTTGTTTCAACAAGTTTCTTACAAAACGTTTTATGCGGGACGTGTTACTTCCATCAGTGTATTCCCGCTTCCAGCAAGAATAGTTTAGTGTTACTTTAAAATTAAAATTGGAAACTGAGAATCACCTTTCTTCGATATAATGTAGTCAGTTTAACAATAAATACCGTATTTTACGCCTTGTAAGACATATCTTTTTCTTTAAAAATACCTTGAAAAACCCTCATGCGTTTTCCAAGACAAAAGTGATGGGTTAAGGTAAGAGGTTAGCTTAGGGTCTACTCAAAACAGCCTCTCATACTGATCGTAATCTCATTACTTACCAATTACAAGTATTTTACACAGAATAAAACATTTAATTTAACTAATATTGTCGATACACTATGAAGAATATGATGTATTTGACAATATTTATTCAGTGAGTTAAGAAAAAGTGAAGATTACATCAAGGTGTCGGTTACTGAATCAAAATATTGTTTTTCATATAATTGTCCTTCCACAATTAGGGTACGTCTTTTACTATGTAGCGTCTTACAATGCGTAAAATATGGTATATAGTGAGAGATATCCCATTATTATTCCATGTACGTAATTCTCAACAGATCCATTTTAACATTTTGTAGCCCGTCATGGTCAGGTGGTAGGGCGTTTGAGTCGTGATCTGCAGGTCACAAGTTCGAATCCCCGTCACACCAAACATGACCCTCTTTCAGCCGTGGGAGCGTTATAATATACGGCCAATCCCGCTATTTGTTGATAAAAGAGTACCTAAAGAGTTAGCGATGGGTGGTGATGATTAGCTGTCTTCCCTCTAGTCTTACACTGCTAAATTAGGGGCGGCTACCGTAGATAGTCCTTGAGTAACGTTGTGCGAAATTTAAAAATAAACAAACAAACAATTAGTTCGTAGTCTTACTGTTGGACAGCAGTAATTTTACGGACTTACGAAGATAAAATCCGGTGTTCCATTTCTCATGATGGACCCCGCAGATAGCCCAATGTCGCTTTACTGTAAAACAAAGAAATCACATCTTAAGGTAAGATGTCTCACTGAAGGGGTATTTTGTGATATTAATTTCAGTATCGAAAAAAAATTAAAATGTCAATAGTACTGTTTGAGAAAGAAATAAAAACTGTGTAAATAAAAACTATATAAACAAAAACTATGTAAATAGCATCGAGTGAAAAATTAAGTGAAATGTAAGACTCATTAAAAAAATAATGATTCTTTTTACTTACTTGTTATAATGATGTTTATTACTTACTTGTTATAATGATGTTTATTACTTACTTGTTATAATGATGTTTATTACTTGTTCATACAAGAATACTATGAATTTGCTAGTAATTCCTACAATGTTTCTTGTCACTTTAGTGGGCCTGGCATGGCCTAGCGCGTTAAGGCGTAATCTGAGGGTCGCGGGTTCGCGCCCGAGTCGAGCCAAACATGCTCGCCCTCCCATCCGTGGGGGCGTTATAAGGTGACGGTCAATCCCACTTTTCGTTGGTAAAAGAGTAGCCCAAGAGTTGGCGTGGGTGGTGATGACTAGCTGCCTTCCCTCTAGTCTTACACTGCTAAATTAGGGACGGCTAGCACAGATAGCCCTCTAGTAGCTTTGTGCGAAATTCCAAAACAAACAAAAGTCACCTTAGTTTTGCCTGTGAAATTTAGTCGGACATCGTTCAACAGCTATCATGGCACGGTGGTGGATAAGAATTTCGAATATCTAAATTATCCACCTTATTATCAGTCCGTATCCATCAATCGGTTTATCTATCTGTTCCCCTTTCTTAACACTTTTTATTTCTATTCATCTTACAATATTTCAATTTTCAATCATGTGATCAAACAGAATAGATAAGCGTATAAAAATGACCTCTATTTTTGTAGTTTGAGTTAAGTTTAAGCACAAAAAATATCGAACTGTTATATAGTTTGTTTTGAATTTCCCGCGCACTGAAGTTTAAAAACACATTTGTTTGGCTCGCGCAAAATTACACGAGTGCTATCTGCGTTAACCGTCCCTAATTTAGCAGTGTAAGAGGGAAGGCAGCTAGTCATCACCACTCACCACCAACTCTTAAGTTACTCGTTTTACCAATAAGGATTGATTGTCACATTCTAATGCTCTGAACGGCTAACACGGCAGGTATGTTGGGTGTGACGGGGATTAAAGTCCATGACCCTCAGCTTAGGAATCGATCGCCCTAACAACCTAGGCATGCTGGGCCCATGTTATAGAGAAAAACCTATATTATTAGAACCCAGGGCTTATCAGTGAAAATCATCAGTTTTCATCTGTTTAAGATTTGAAGAGTTTGTAAATAGGTTTCCAAACTTTAAAATTAAAAAATACAAATAAAATAAACGTGTAGGTAAAATGAATGTATAGATCTCCTGTGACAGGAAGTACGTGAATGACTTGCAGAGGTTTATTACATATCTTTATTAACAAGAACATTTACGAAACTCACTCTTTAACAAAATACAAAATGAGTAGAGAAATATTTTATAATCGACGCAATGTATTTCACACCGTTGTTAAAGCAGTTTCATGATATAAATAGCACCTCGATCACTATTTATTGTTTCCCGGTCGGTTTTACAAACACTGGTATTAAACGAAAAGGTACGATAGCACTGAGTATAACAAATGTAGTGTGGTTGACATGCATTATTACAAAATACTTTAGTGTCCCTTTTAATTACTAGTACACCTTTCTCCCTTTCTTACTGTGGGATAAAAAAAAAATATTAGATTAATGATACGTCAGTTGATGGGTAATGCCAATAAAAATACTGATAATACATAATTTAATGTTACTATGAATATATAATCTGATGTCAGTAAAAATTAACCTAATTCTGGTTTGCATTGGTGCAAATGTCCCCCAGTAGGTTTTCAAATTTACAACGCTAAAATCAGAGGTTCGATTCCTTTCGGAAGACGCAGCAGATAGTTCGATGCTGCTTTACTGTAAGATAAAAGACACACACACACAATGACATAAGTAGAACTTCATAAATATTACAATTCATCAACCTAATGATGTTCAAACGGTTGACGACACAGAAGATAGCACCCAGACCACAACCATGTTTTTCGTTTCCCAATGACTCTACAGCAAATCGGTATACGTATAACGCTAAACATCGAGTTTTGATATCTGTGATGGACAGAACAAATCTACCCTCTTGCTTGTCTTTCTCTTTTAAAACAGACACACTATTTTTGTGTCTGATGATCCATAGTATTAAACGAAATACCTCATCGACAATGGCTTGTTTTTAATGTTGTGCAATGCAATTTAGCAGTGTAAGACTAGAGGAAGGCAGCTAGTCATCACCACCCACCGCCAACTCTTGGGCTACTCTTTTATTAACGAATAGTGGGAGTAATCGTTACATTATAACGCCCCCACGGCTGAAAGAGCAAGCATGTTTGGTGTGACGGAGATTCAAACCAGCTACGCTTATATTAAGTCGAGTCCCTTAACCACCTAGCAGAGCCTGGTTGACAATGAATATAATGTGGTATACTATTATATTATTCTGAAATTTCGTTCATAAATTACTAGAATTAATATAAATGTATTATAAAACAAAGCATAAAGCTGTTTCTCTAGCTTGTTATGTATGAAATACCCAAAGGTATTAACCTGTTTAAAGTGAAATAAGTAGATTTTACTAAGTGTTTTACCCCCTCTCTTATCTAAAATAAAAATGTTCTTACAAATAATAAATGTAGATCTGATCATAGAAAATCGTCAATGAAATACTTGAGCTCCTTTCGCTCCAGTTACCTATTGCTATAGGTTTTTCTCTTCTGGAATTATATGTGTATTTTATACGTTTTCTGCCAAGCTTCATGTTATTATGCTTAACATACCAGATTCACCTTTTAGGAAACAAGTACATCTGAAGACACCATAACAATATCCAAGTAGTGGGTTAAGTTCAGTAACAAACTCGATTTTTCTTAACAGTCTTTTGATATTTTTTTTTAATTTGGTGAAGAAAACATTAGCAAGTGAAGTTTTAGTTTCGTTATCTATTGAATGGTCATTCTATAAAGGAGTTAAAAATCTTTTTTTTTTCTCTTTATGGGGTCAGTGGTTGTGGTGTAATCGGCGAAATTTTTGTCGTTGTTGTTGCTTGGTCAAACTGACAAAATCCACCCTGGTAATAAATAAATCCTTTTTGAAAACTGTTCTGAAAAAGTAGTTAACGTTACATGAACTGAAACATTGAAACTGAAAAGCATACAACACAGCTACTGCAACTTTTATCAGTAGTCGTTTGGTATGAATCAGTCAACAACTAAGCAGATATTGAAGAAATACTCCATACACAACCATAATATTATTCATAAACCGTCATGTACGATATGTAATTACTTTTATTGTTTGTTTATTTTTCAGAGACTCAGACTTTAATAGGATATTTTAACTTTCTGAAGTGTACCTGATAAACATAAATGAAAACATTGCAGATCTTATTTATACTACAGATTGTTGTATATAATATTAGTGATTTGAATATCCTGTTAATCTGTTTACTTAGGATAAAACAGCAACAACTAATAATTTCCTAACTGCAGGGTCCGGCATGGCCAAGCGTGTTAAGGCGTGCGACTCGTAATCTAAGGATTGCGGGATCGCATCCCGGTCGCGCCAAACATGATTGCCCTCCCAGCCGTGGGGGCGTTATAATGTTACGGTCAATCCCACTATTCGTTGGTAAAAGAGTTGCCTAAGAGTTGGCGGTGGGTGGTGATGACTAGCTGCCTTCCCTCTAATCTTACACTGCTAAATTAGGGACTGCTAGCACAGATAGCCCTCGAGTAGCTTTGTGCGAAATTCCAAAACAAACAAACCTAACTGCAGACACTTTTGTTGCTATTTTAGTCTTCACATATTTCTACTTACTGACAACAGGAAACCTTTAGGAAACAGAAGTCATTGTTGTCAAGTTGGACACCGTAAAATATTTTCAAGTATTATAAAAGAATTTGATTTGATTGAGATCACAGATTGTGTTGTCATTCACTTCTATAGACTAGTTATGCCTACTGGCTTGTCAAGTTGTCACAAACAGAGTTGCTCTGAAAACGTGTCTGACACAAGATAGAACTGCACGTGATAGGGGTCTAAGTGGATGACGGGGAAAAGTAATAGCGCCATTAAGTAGTTGAAAACTTGTACAAATAGACAGGTAGATGGGTAAATAAATAGTTTTTATCTGGTTGAGGAACAATCACAATAATAAGAAACGGAATTTACAAAAAGTTTCACGTTCTTATCGTACAGAGATTTTCATTAAGTTGTTAATCAGGGTGACATAGATTAGTTTGAACGCCATAAAAAAGTTTAAAATGTTGTTTGATGGCGAATTTATTATTTAGGATCTCTGTAAATTTTATTACTTTGGGTTGGATGGGTTCTATAAAGTCGGGTGTGATAAAATATTTTTCTTTGGCAGGAAATAATTAACATCACAAAGACAGTGAAACAGATAAACAACACGTAATTATTTGACTGCAAGTTGAAGAAATATTGAAAAAAACAGATTTAAAAATTATTATAACATCACATCAACAGAAACATTAATTGAAAGAAAATTAAGTTGTGGCAAAGAGTAAGAAATGGTTCTAGGTTCGAGACATGATGCTGCTGAATAAGTCGTGCACTTGTAGCTGTGGGATCGTTGTGAAAGCGACATTTGATTAGAGTATTCATCAGTTCAAGGAAAGCCGTATGAAACCCTTATGGTGGCTAATGCAGCTAATTGACTGTTATTCCTCAAGTCAACAATTAGGAATTAAGCACGAGTGTGTTTGAAGTATGTGGGTTTCTGAACTAGTTAATTAACCCACATGCCATATAATATGCTATTCAGGTTTTAATTTAGGTTATACTTTCCATATAAATCCGACATCAGAATACTGTTGTTCAGAATGTCGTATTTTAGAAGATCGCGAATATCCTTGTCTATCGCAATTACTGAAAACAAAATATTGTATTTTTGCCAGTGATGAACTCCTAGGAGCGAATGTGTATTCTATGAATGAAAACATGGTCTGTGTGGAATAGAAATGCTATTCGAGGTAGTTAAAAGTGCATTATGATCCAAATAGTTTTAGATCCATTTGCATTGTTTAACAAGCCACTGCATCCTATATAATGAACTGACAGATTCTTTTATACCATTTGACAAACCTGCATACCTACCTTACGTAGGTTTCATTCTAAATACGTTCCTATAATGACCGAGACCGTACAGTTTCCTTTACGATCAGAAAATCCTACTAATAGTATAATAGGTTAGACAGTCTTCATGGCTTTGAAATTGTTCTCAATATAATAATAAATAAACACACGTTTTAACTACACTGTTTCCATGATTACTGTGCTTTTCTGTAAATAGAATTATAAACTAGATAGTATGGTTACTGAACACTCATATGAATGACATTACAAAAAGGGTAGTTTCCATACATTTCGAGGACTATTATCAGTAATATTGTAAGTATTTAATGGATTTCGGATACTTCGAAGCAGATAATTTTCTTGGTTGTCAGTTGTTGCTTTCAGTAACTCTACAAATTAGGTTTTCAAGACAACTGAAAAGTTCTATTAATATTATTGCAAACTTGACAGATTATTTAAGCAACAATCGCTGCTATATTTATGATATAACAGATTGGTGATTTAAATGTCAGTGAGGTTTGATACGAAAAACATTACAGGTTAGAGTGTCAACGGGGGTTCGATTCCCCTCGGTAGGCTGAGCAGATAGCCCTTTGTGGCTTTGCTATGCAAAAAAAAAAAAACACACACACACACTCACAGAGTGTCAACAAATCTGAGGTTTGTTACCTACGTCATTTTTAGTCAGAGTATCTACAAAACTATAAAGTTAACTACAAATAAAATTTGTAGTTAGAATGTCTACAAATCTATGAGATTTGCTATCAATAATATTACAGATTGAAATGTCTACAAATCTAAGGTGATGGTTCCCCTCATAAAATTGTGAATTTAAAAGTCATATATCTATCAGAACAATTTTATCTAAAATGAAGTCAGTGGTGGATGTTTCTTCACTTGTTTTCTTTCAAATTTGATATATTATCTAACATCTCACGTGCAGGTCTTTGCCTTTTATGTCTATATATGTTTTGCAGGTTGTAAATATACTTTGTGGCAAACGTTACCAATATTATTTTGCATTGCGTAATATAATTATTCGTCTTGCTTGAGCATTTATTTATCAGATGTGTATTTATCACTTTAAAGTTTTTAAAATTTGTTTCAGATATTCGCTGCATTAAAAAAGTTTGCGCTAGCCGATCGATTTTTGAGTCCATAGACAAAAGGATAATCAATTGGTCAACAGTACTCACCGCATTTTTTCAGCTACTTTTATCTGAAAAAAAGGTATTATCAAACACTTACTCTTATAACGCACTTATAGTCTGAAAGTACGAGGCACATTTATTTTGGGAACGGGACGGAAACCGTGGACTCTACTTTCACAGTTCGTATCGTAAACAACGTGTCAAGCCCGGCTCAACAGTGACAAGAAGCGTCGGGTTGGTCAAAACAGAAAGTGAGATGAATTATGCATAAAACTGATATGCATTAATTCAAAAGTTCCTGAATTGTTAAACATTTTTTATGTTTTCCATGTTTTATTATTATGATTAAATATTAATATATATTCTCTTCCCTTATTTATTTTCAATTTCTTTCTTTATTGTTAAGCGTAAAGCTACATAATGAGATATTTATGATCTGCCCATCACGGGTATCAAAACCAGTTTTTTACAAAGCTCTCAAATTTGCTGCTGAACCATCGGAAGGTATTTTGAATTTTATCATTATTTTTATCTCCCATTTTAGTTAATTTAAAAGTACTCCAACCAATAGATTTCTTTATATAAATTGATTTATTATTTCTCGTGTGTGTGTGTGTGTGTGTGTGTCAACCAAAAACGACAACCTTTCGATATAATCATATATGCCCTTACACACACAAAAAACAACTTTCAAAGTGATGCATGGTTTAGATACCCTAATTTGTTTAATACTACACCTGATTTTCGAAATACTTCTAAACTCCAGAACGCAACCAGTAACTCAAGTGTTTCTGGCTCATTAAAACTGGAATAGACCATTGGAGGTAACCATAGTAACACCACAGTGTCCCTGCAAAGTCATACGTATTACGCGGAATTTACATGAACCATGAAATTAAGCTTTTTTTTTTTTTTAGATGACCATTCGCTTAACAAAGCACAAACATGAAGATATATGGAGCTAGTGGCAAACCTAAAAGTTTTGCAGTAAAAGAAAAAATATATAGTTTAAGATGAAGTTTTGCTGTGTTGTTTTTTTTCATATGCTGAACTCTAGGAAATCGATATAACTGACACAACGTAAAAGAATATAATAACATATATCACTTATGATTAAATAAATCGTGTCAGATCAACCTAGAAAAACCCTACACTGGCAGTCTAAAATAGTCATTCAAAATTGTTGTTTTATTTGATTTGTAGATAGCGGCGCTACAACTCAGCGTGAGAACTAGGTACTTGATATAATTTGAGAAGGTTTGACCTAGAAAATAAATTACCTGTGGACTAAATATTAAAGAAAAACATATTTATTACTTGCGGTGACAGAACAGTAATACATTTCTTGCTGTAATTTAGTATAAGATATTTTAAAAACTTTTTTAGACAACGCCAAAGAAAATTTTTAAAAATGTAGAAATCTTTTCTCCTCTGACTATAAATTTAAACTACAAACTTAAAATATTCTCATGTCTAGCTAAAGAGAGAAAAAAATCATATTAGAATGCGTCAGTATTACAAACATGAAAACCCCCCAGTGGCTCAGCGGTAGATCTGCGGACTTCAAACGCTAAAAACCGGGTTTTAATACCCATGGTGGGCAGAGCACAGATAGTCATTGTGTAGCTTTATGCTGCTTATTTCAAAACAACAACAGCAACAAATAAGAAAAAATGTTATTTTCAAGCAAAAAACACTTAGGATATACATGTTGTGCCACAAGACTTCTTCTGATATATATTTTGTATCAAAATACTTCTTAAGATATGTATTTTGTGTCTCAAGTCTTCCTTCCGTTTTTACAAAAAATTGAAAGTGTAGTATTAGATTAAGATACAGTAGATTAAATGTTTCAATAAATCTAATTCCAATAGTGAACCTATTGAGTTAGAAACGTATATTTGAAAATTCTGAATATCTTTCGTCAATACGTTTGTTTTAGAGCTACGCCACATTGGGCTATCTGCTGTGTTCACCGCAGAGATCAAATCCCAAATTGTAGCGTTATAATTCTGAAAACTGGCCACTGTATTATTGTGAAATATCTGTTGAGTCATTAAACTCATAATATGGTTATGAAGTTGTACAAACAACTAGAAATATCTATTTTCATTGAAATGATGTATCGAGTACCTTGATGTTACGTTGAATTTTATTTTATATTGCTAATAGTATACTATTAACTGGAAAAACACATGTAATATTATGACTAGACTTAAAATAGTTTTGAATGACCAGTAATACTTAGTTGATCTAAGTACATCATTGTTCATAAGAAAGATAAGAATCGACCGTTACACTTCAATTTTCATCTGGTTTTTATCCCAAATTTAATTTACTTTTTATCAATTTCATTTTATTAAAAAATCATGTTTTCATTAAAGAAGCTTAAAACAACGAACAACAAAGTACCTCTTTCACTGCTTATTGGTATAATTTTAGTTTAGCCTTCTAGTAACTAGAACAAAGTGACAAAATTCCGTGTAATTAACTTAATTTTATGTCCTTATGTTCGAAAACAAAGTGCGAAAAAATTAGCTATTTTCTAGTAAATAAAAAATATGTTATTACTTTCTTCCATTAAAACGACTGTGTAATAAAATAAGTGAACAATAGAAAACTATGAATGCCAGATAATTTCTTCATTATGTTTCTTAAAACGGAATACAAGCTTCATTGTATTTCAGTATGCTTCATAACAGCCCCACGCTGGTACAGCGGTAAGTTTACGGACTTACAACGTTAAAATTAGGAGTTCGATTCCACTCGGCGGACTTAGCAGATAATCGAATGTGGCTTTACTATAAGAAAACACACACGCACTTTATAATAGGAGTAAAAGTTCTGATACGTTAATTATGACGGCTCAAAAATAATATCAATCTTTCAACAATTAATGAACTATTTTATAAACAAACCCATACATCATACAGAAACTCTCAAACCCGGGAAAAAACTATTTTTCACATTTTATATTATAAGGAAACACTTTATAGAATAGAGAAACTTGAAACTCCCAACCTCTGAAAGGTACTGCTCATCACATTTTGTATTACAAGCAAACACTTTACAAAATAGAGAAACTTGAAATCTGGGCATTACAATTGATAAAAACCCAGTACAGTCCATAAACCTGAAACTCAACTTATATATAAAATATATTTTTTTTTTTTTTTGTATAAAACTTGCTGTTACAGCTGTTAAAAAATGACGTGCAAGCACTAATTAATTTACTTCGCAAAAGAATACAACCCGTATTATTAAAAACTATTTAAAGTTAACTTATCATCTAACTTATCATTTATTCATGATCCATTTTTTAATGCGAAACGCGTAAGAAAAGTCCGTTGGTATGATTTACCGCGTCTATTTCAGATTTTCATATAATAAAACTTGACGTGTATTGTTACAGATCTCAAATCACATTATACGTGAAATAGTACAGAAAACGCTTTTATGGCAAAGAATGTTGGATTATGAAACATATGGTGATTAAGTTTTGGTTATATATAATTGTACAAAGCTAGATATTACCGCTTTTACTGTATGCACTATTTCTTTCGAAAATGTCATTCCGTTTGAGCTGTCTTTTATTATTTCTTCTTACTAGTTTTTATTCATTTATAAACCGCAAAAGTTCAAACTGTCACTGAACTGCGAGTCTACAAGAGATAACTATAAAAGTTTATAAGATTTGCGACGCCATCCTCGAAACTAGAACCATAAAAACACACACACACACGCACACATAGGATATTCTTTGCAATTCATCAGCCTTCATGGAAAATGTTTCAATGCAACCTTTGATCTTCAAGTATGAAGTTTTGTATCACTTTTGGAACATTCTTGGTGCCAAAGAAACATTCCCTTGGGGAAAGCGGTTGTTTCAAAGTTATTACTGTTGTTGTTATAATAAAGAAGAGCGGAAAACATTATTCACGAATGTTTACGAATCAATACAGTATTTTGACATTACTTAAATGTTTACAACTTGTGTAAAACCTTTTATTAGCATGTTAAAACTACCGTCACATTAATCATTACATAAGTTTATTAAAATAGAGAACAAATAAAATACACTTTTAGATTACATTAAAACCTAGTCTAAAGCATTTGTTATTTCCGTAAAGGTACACATTTCATAGATTTGAAAGACCCAACAGATTACATTTCTACATCAATTTAATAATCTAAAAACAATCGATTTTTCCTTTTTTAAGCTCGGAGAGAAAAATGGGTTTTAATGAGATCTTTTAACAGATCATAACAAAATATTAGCACACAGTTTTTGGTTATTTGTTATAAAGCAAAGGTACATTGGATTACTTGCTATATCCACCTCGGGCAGCTAACTCTGGATTCAGTGTTTTAAGTCCATAAACTTACTACTGTCCCACCAAACGTTTTTTACCTTACAAAATAAAAATGATGTATAGTAATATAACATAATGTCAAGTAAAACACATTGTCTACTGTGTAAACTTAGGTCTAAATGGTAAAGCAATTCAAGTAAAATAATCTTAGTAAATTCAAATAGCAAGTAAAATACCTAAAATCAATAAAACAAAGCTGTTAACCTTTGAAAAACTTGATGAAATGTGTCCGTCTGTGTACTATAAGATAAACAACATTATATTATTAGATAAAACAAATAAAAAATTAATACATTAATCTTTAAATGTCTGGTGATTTCGTATATTAGTTGCTTCATGTATTTGTCCTTCCATTACTGTCACTGGAAAAAAAGACTTTTTGAACCAGTTTATTAGCATGTTTATAGTTATTTCTATAACAATAGGGCTTATGAAAACTATGACACTGGTACTTTCAACTTGAACAACGCCTCGTGCTATACTTGGACTAAGCAATGATGTCAAAGGTTACCAAGACCCAAGAACAGACCTCAGTATGTAAATTTACCCAGTTTTATGGATAAGCCTAACGAACTTCACTAACAAGCAAAAGAGTAACAGCCAACAGATTGCGATATTTTTCTTTTGTTTTGTACTCAGTTTGATTGTTTATTTGTTTTTGAATTTCGCACAAAGCTACACGAGGGCTATTTGTGCTAGCCGTCCCCTATTTAGCAGTGTAAGACTAGAGGGAAGGCAGCTAGTCATCAACACCCACCGCCAACTCAATTTGAAAGTCATGAAAAGTTTTTAATAGAGTTTCCTCAATATGTAAATTTACCCAGTTTTAAGGATCAGTGATATCTTAAGCCTAACGAACTTCACTAACTTGAGCTTTTTATTCTAACGTTTGTTTCTTTATAATAAAACTGTTATCGTTGTATGCTGCCATCTCTGATCTTAAACACTCGACCATGTGGAAGGAAGTTGACAAAAGAGCCCACCATCAGTTTTAAGATTACTTTTCTGTCAAAGATTGGCTGTCTAATTATAATGCCTTCACGATAGAAAAGGCAAGCATGTTCAGTGACTCGTTCGATCCCGGGATCTGTGGGTTGTGAGTCACGTGTTCTAAACAACAGGCCATACACAATAAGTTGGGTTTCTTTCTCTAGACACAAATAGATTTTGAGGTAAAGTTTAGTTTGTTATAGACTCAAACCATCATATAAATCCTGGCATTTCTCGAACATTTCAAGTTAACCAGTTATAGCTGAGAAATGAAGATCTGTGTTTGTTAAATATTGAACATGAAATCTGTACTGAGCCAAATAAAAAAAAAATTAATGACATTTACCACCTAAGCGTTATTTTCATTTCATTTCTGGTTTAGTAAGAGCTTTGCTAATCTAGTAACTCTAAACTAAATTAAATATTTTAAATAAACCACCTGGATACAGTATAGGCTAAAATCTGTAAACATATCTTTAAAAAATGTTTAGTTTCAGTTCGGTGTCTTTAACCTTTATATTGCTACCCATTATAGAACCTTTTGCTCTCGGGTTTCACACATAGCTTTATACAGAAGAGTAACTTTTTAGAGCGTTGTAAAGCATAGAGAAAGGGTACGTATTACATAAAGTGATGATTGATATAAAAGGAAACGAAATATTAGGGGTGTTTCTGGCAAGCAATTTAGCTTAATAGTTATCACAAATTGTAATTTATAAGTGAGAAAAAAGTTGATGAATGCGATGTTTTAACCAGCGAACAGTCAATCTTAACTGTTTTGCCTGAGATTTTAAGAACGAAAAGTAACTTATATATAATAAATGAAATACTCATATACCGACAAAACTTGACGTTTTGGAGAACATCCGTTTCATATAAGTTAGCTAAACACCACATATAATACAGAAACTTCGCACAATAAAGAATAGTTTATTATTTAATTCAATACGTTCCATTAAACACCTTCAGATTAAACATAATAAATATCTGTGTACCAAATTCAAGAAGACTTGAAAGCATTGTATGAAAAACAAAACATATTTTCCTGGAAAGGATAATCATACCGAATTTAAAAAAAACTTGGTAATTCTACTTGAAGATAAGAAATATTGATGAAAAAGAAAACCCAAATGCATTCGACAGTGTGAAATTACCGTGTAACAAACGGAATATTCATGAAATAGGAAATTCAAGCCATTTTAAAAAATCGAAACCGCAAACAAAACTCTTATAAATAAAGAAGAGAGTATTTTGCTTATGATTAGTAGACAACGTTCAGTATGTTATGAAATTACCATCAATGAAAATATCATTTTGTTTCTAATTCATTGAAACACGTTTCTAGGTAGCGTTTAATTTTTCTTCTGAGCTTGCTTCATTATCTCATTTATATCTTTTGTTTTATTTCTTTGCTTGAACGTGAAGCTATGCAATAGATAATTTAGGCTATCTGGTCTTTGTCTACAATGGGGATTTTAAACTCCATAATTTAGTATTGTACGTCTGTACATTTATCCTTGATTCAGATGGGTGACGTCTTATACCTCAGTTTTTAAAACTCATTGTTTTAAAAACGCAAAACCAGAAGTGCAACATATAAAAAACCGTTAAGAGTTCTAGCCTAACAATAACGTAGTCGTAAATAGAATAGCATATTTACGAAATTTCTAACATGTATTATAATTCGTAGTTTCTTCGTCAACGTAATAAAATCATAAATCTGTAAAGCAAAATTAAATTTAAAAAATCCTATATAGACATAAATTCTTTCATTTATACATAAACCCATGCCTTCGATAAGCTGAAACAACGATTTCATTAAATAACCATAAAAAACTTCTATTTCAATAAAATGTTTCTTATTTGTCCCTGGTTTTATTGCATAGCTTCATGCTGCTTTGATGTGTCGTTGTCATGACAACTGGGCAGCTTTCAATGTAATGCAAGGTTTGACGTCACCTGTTGTTTAGAAAAAAAACAACACTTTTGCATCAAGCTCCATTGGTTACTGACTCTATTGGAAAATCTTCCAATGTATTCATACTAAATAATGGCTAACTCTTAAGCAAAAAACTACACAGCGGACTACCTGTGCTCTGCCCATTATGGTTACCAATGTACGCGATTTTTAGTGTTATTAGCCTTCAGATTTACTACTGAGAGTCTTAGGGGTCGTAAATAAATGAAAGGTAATACGCAAGACTTTGATAAATCGTAATTATTTTGGTTACCAAAAACGTATTGTCACATATATTTACTTGTGATGATAATTATTGGGATTTTTATTGCTTAATGAATTAAAAAATCGTTTGGACACTAGTGCCATCTGGGACGTAGTGAGTTTTAAAATGTTGATTTTCTTCAGATGCTACACAAACCGTATTACATTGCCTTAGTAAATGTCTTCATTCATCTTATAACGACTTAATAAATCAATCAAGAATTTTAATAACAAACTGTTGATGGACTTTATATAACGTATGCTACAACAAATTTTCTTCAAGTTTATTGATTCGTTTATTCATTTCAACTTTTTGTGCATAGCCATATGCCATTAGCCATCTCTAACTGTGAACTCATAGACTTGAGGGAAGGAAGCTTGTCAATTTTACCCATCGCCAACGCTTAGGCCATCCTTGGTATTTGACTCTCACTTTTATAACGCATTAGTTGTTCCAAAGGGCGAAGCATGTTTTGTGAGACACCAGAATAAGCCATCAATCTGCAGTCCCACTGTCTTGACCGTTAGGCCACGCCTAACCTAAAATAATTGGTATTGTGTTTAGTTTTTGTGTATGTATCTGCAAGAATATCTATACACCTAATGCTCTTATACCTTCACTATTAAGTTAACACCGTTTTCAGCCATCTGTACGAAAGATCCGTGTCATAAGCTTACTTTTGAGAAATGCCAGCGGAGAGAGGAAAACATATTAAATGATTTTCTATGGACAGAAATACAACTCCAGTCATTTACGACAAGAGAAATATGATAGTTTCACAAATTGATTATGCATGATTTGAAATATATTTCAGTGGCATGCGATAATCCAACAGAATCGGCTCTTGAAACAAAGTAACTCCTGCCGTCTTCCGACTCTACTAGACATTACAAAGACCAACTATGGAAGTTAAATGCCATGAGTTTGAAGGGCACTTGAGTTTTACAAGGTCTTTCAGGTAAATGCGTTATCACATTGTTCTGAAACTAGGAAATATATTTGTAGAAGATCCGTAGAAAAGTAACTCAGGAATTTTTAGTTTACTATAAATTCAAACCTGCGCATTTAGGTTATTTATAAACTTTTTTTTGTTGGTGTAATGCAAGAGAATATAAAACATTACCCATACGTGTTAAACAGTGATTGATTTCTTTGCATTTTTGTCTTTGAGAGCTAAAGTTTCTTCTGTAGCTATGATAATGCAGCGTTGTATTTTGACTTAAGATTACTGGAACCTGCGTGTAATACGAAATTTAGGTAAAGTGAGTAAATATTCCTGATTTTGGCTGTCGGAGCTAATACATCGCTGCATAACTATATCATTAGCATCTGTAATAAGTGGCACCACATAAACAGGTGAGAGAAAATTGTTTGTTTTGTTTGTTCTATTTTGTTTTTATATTTTTAATTTCGCGCCAAGGTACACGAGGGCTATCTGTCCTAGCCGTTCCTAATTTTGCAGTATAAGAATAAAGAGAAGACAGCTAGTCAAAACCACCCACCGCCAACTCTTGGGCTACTCTTTCACAAACGAATAGTGAGAATGCCCGTTACCTAATAACGTAATTCGAACTCGCGGCCCTCAGATTAGGAGTCGAATACTGTTCTAAAAAGTTGGTCTAGAATTGTTTTTATCCCATAGAAAAAATTGTCATTGACAAAAAATAATCACAGATCCGACTTCAGAAAGAGCAGAAAAAATCGATCATTTGTAACATTTGTAAAGGTTTCTGTCATTTTCGGACTTTCAGTTCCTATAATTCACTCTTCTGTGTTGTTAAACGTTTTAATCGGTATTATACGTCATAATATTATTAATTGTTGCATGTTTGCACGAGTTAACAATGTTCTATATTTCTCACATTATATATCAGTAAAACACGTTTATACATAGGAAGAAAATATCGTAATATACCTATTCTGATAATTAAATCTAACAAACTCAGTGTTCTTTGTACCTAATTTTATCTTTTAATTTCCACACTAATTGTTCTGGATTTGAATTTCTGTATAATCTTGATTATAAAAAAACAACAAACATATTTGAAACTTTAGCCCTTTTAAACCCTCAAAGTGTAATTACGATCTTCTTAATTAAGTATTTTTAAATTTAATCACAATTAAATAAAACTCCAAGAACCTTAAATTAACTATTTTATCACCAGCTCAGACTTTAGAGTATTCGACCAGCTTCGTGCTAGGCTATCTTACTCCATCTCCCTTAGTTAACCTCCAACACAAGTTCGTTTAATGATATTTACCGATTTACGAAAGAGAAATTGCGTTTACATCTGGTTTTTCTGACATTGAATAAAGAACTCCGTTTAATTACTAAAGCACGTAAAAGAGTAGGTTTTAACTCTTCAACAATATTACTGTTTTATATCCCATTACAACTTCAATTATTTTCAACGAATTGTTAATTAACCAATTCTCCATCTTCTTTGGAGAGTTAAAAAAGAAACAAGAATGATTAATAATACAGAAAATATCGAACAACGATATGCAAAAGAGTACTTATCTTCCACATGATGAGCTCAAACTAGAATTAAACCATAAAGTATTTTATTTCATCTTCGATTGCACTTTAAACATTGTTACTGTAAGCCACAGTCAAGTGGTGTTTTCTGTTACACATAACTCCTTGCGACATCGGGTTATATCTTTTAATTAAACTTTCCTCTGTAAATACCTACGTTTGTGCTGTTAGCAGAACGCCTTCCAATTCACGTTTCCAAGCAACCAGAAATCACCAGGTAGATCTTGGTTATTAAGCACAGAAACACATTTGTTATTTACGGTTTCGAAGGCAAACAACTTGGAGAGTAGTTCAGGTGGACGTTTTGTTCACAATTAGAAATCAGCTCTAGAACTGCTTTAAATAAATGTAAGACGTAAACTCTTGAAGTTTACAAAAAACAAAAACACTACTTTTTAATAACGCGTAATGACTATTTTGAAATTCATTTATAAAAGTAAATTTACAAATATTATATGTTGTTCAAAAGCGTTACAGTTTTGACTAATCAACGAACATCTTTCATCATTATAAAATAAACACTGGCAATTACTAATTATCTCATATTAATAAAACAGTGTGGAAACGCACAAGAATAGTGGAGATATGTAGTTAGTTGTAAAGGGACAATAGGAGCTTAATTTAATCTCGTTGTCTTGAAAAATCTCCTTTCTCTTACGATTAACAAAAATTAAATCGTGCAGGATCCACCAGGGTATGAGGTACAGAAGTAAACCTTTCATTCGTTTTAGGTTGTGTATTAAAGGTTTAAAACTACAGAGTAAGGTTTATACTAATTCAGAAGCGAATTAGTTAGTTTTTTTAATTTCGCGCAAAGCTACTTGAGGGCTATCTGCGCTAGCTATCCCTAATTTAGCAGTGTAAGACTAGAGGGAAGGCAGTTAGTCATCATTACTCACTGCCAACTCTTGAGCTACTTGAACCATGCTGGGCCTCTTATTAATGTATTGCTAAAGTGCTACACTCATACGTTTTTTAAAGAATTTGTTCAAATTGATAATAAAAAAGTGTTTACATATATTTTTGCCTGTTACAGTGAATATTCACTCATAAGATAAGAAAATATCCTTTCTTTCAATCTTGTGTGGAATTCCGTGTTTAAATACGACAGTTAATTTCTTGAAACGAAAATAGCCTGTTAATATTTCTATAGCATATGAAAAGATCACAATGACCGTCTTTCATAATTATCTTTATTTTCATTGTACTCGGTATAAAAAATAGTTTCACTTGGCGTATGGCCAGGTGGTTAAGTCACTCGACTCGTAATCCGAGGGTTGCGAGTTCGAATCCCCGTCACACCAAACAGGCTTGCCCTTTCATCCGTGTTGGCGATATAATGCAACGGTCAATCCAACTATTCGTTGGTAAAAGAGTAGCCCAAGAGTTGGCGGTAGGTGGTGATGACTAGCTGCCTTCCCTCCAGTCTTGCACTGCTAAATTGACTAATTGCAGATAGCCTTCGTGTAGCTTTGCGTAAAATTCAAAACAAACTATTTTAATGTCAGAAATATTAATTTGATGCGCAAAGATTTTTGAGCAGTGAAACTAGCATAGTATATACGAGCTACACAGAAAATTGAAGTTTCAGAAATGAGTTTTAGAGCTTTTGAAATTAGCTTTATGGTGAAAGAAATCATTCATTACGTATTTGTTTGAGCACAACGTACGTAAATAATTCAGTAAATCCCTAACAATGGGCATGTCATTCAGACTACAGTGCCTCATTTAATTTATATCCTAGCCGACGCTGCAAAACGGAACATTTTATCTAATTTTAAAACCTCCGCCAAAGTAGAGTATATTAAAATTAAAGCTAAAAACTTTCATCCGTAAGCATTAATTAAGCAATGAATTGTGTACCTTGGACTATAATTTCAATAGTAGCCATTGCAAGCGCTCTAATTATGAAAAGATATAGTAAGCTCGATAATATTTTCAACACTAAAAACAAAAGAACATCAGTTTACAATAATATGCTTAATCAAAAAAAAAAAAAAAAAGAGAGATAAGGATAGCCAGGTAGTAAACAGTAATTTGAACTAGGCATATTATTCTTCGTCCGGCGTGGCCAAGCGCGTAAGGAGCGCGCTTCGTAATCTGAGGGTCGCGGGTTCGCGCCCGCATCGCCTCAAACATGCTCGCCCTCCCAGCCGTGGGGGCGTTATAATGTTACGGTCAATCACACTATTTGTTGGTAAAAGAGTTGGCGGTGATTGGTGATGACTAGCTGCCTTCCTTCTCGTCTTACACTTCTATAATAGGGACGGCTAGCGCAGATAGCCCTAGTGTAGCTTTGCGCGAAATTCAAAAGCAAACAATATATTTACATACATCAGATGGGCTAGTCGTTCTAATTTTGTACTGATAAAATAGATTGAGAGCCAGCCAACAACTACCACAGCAACGCTTGGCTATTCTAATCGAATATTAGGATTTGACTGTCGTTTTAACAGTGTATCCACAACCTGAGAGCGTAGATAATAATTTTGTATTAATAATATGTGAAAAGAAAATTACGTAAAAGAGACTGGCCGATAATGAATATCGACAATGTTATTTCGGGCACTTAGTATCTTTTAAATTATGATGTAAGCTGCCATAAAAGTGATTCTGATATTTTCGCACGTGTCATTACGTTGTACTGTCAATTTGGTCATAATTTATTTGATCATTAGTAAGGTGCGTGCTCCTTCAGATCAGAGATTATTCTTTTAAAACATATGTTAAACGATCTTCGTTAGATTAATACATATGTGTATATCACAATAAAAATCAGACAACTCATATTTCTAGCCATGGATAACATTTCATTCTATGGTAATGCGTACTAGAATGACAGTGTTTGAACGGTAAAAAGCTAATGAGCTGTCAGACTCTGTTTCGCGTCCTTAACAGAAACGTTGTTCGCTAACTGTTTCGAAATTTAAAATATTAATTTCGGTTTTTATTTTATTTTATTTTTAAGTGAATATTTACTTCGTCAATATTCATTTACATGACTATTAAATGAACTGGAGAATACTAGATTAACTTACATTACAATATTTGTCTATTGGCTCAAGATGTATATTATTCTGTAATAATTATTTTTAACAATTGAAAATATTATATAAGTATTAGTTATCGAGTTTAGTTTTTTGGTTTTTTTTTACTAGTAGCACTGGCTTGTCGTCATGTTAAAGCGCATTAAACCATTTGGATAATTAAATGAAATTATATTCTCTTAATCCTACATGTTAAACAAATATGCTTTTTTTATAGTTGTCTGCCTTCTGTACAGAATTCTGTGTATATTATAAAGACCTTAATAAGAATATAAAAAAGTCTGTATGTAGCTAAAGTTTAAAAGGCATCTTACAAGTTTACTGTCGACTAAACAATGACAAAGAAGTTAGAGACGGAAAGCATATCTTTGTAGCGAGTAACCAATTGGCAGACAAGCTGGATGCTGAAAGCAGTTCTTTGTAGATTTGAATACCAAAAGTATTAACAAGTTCCCCGTTGGGACAACGATAAGTATACGGACTTACAACCCTAAACTCCATGCTTAGATTCCCCGGGGTGGACACAACAGATAGCTTAGTGTGGCATTGCTCTAAGAGAAGTAAACACACCAACAATGTTCTATTTTTGGTGTACTTGGACTGAGTTTGGTTTGGTTTGTTTAGGATTTCATGCAAAGCTACACAAGGACTATCTGTTTTAGCTGTCCCTAATTTAGCAGTGAAAGACCAGTGGGAAGGCAACTAGTCATCACCGCCCACCGCCAACACTTGGACTACTCTTTTACCAACTAGGAGTGGGATTGACCGAATATTAAACCACTCTCTGACGACTGAAAGGACGAGCATGTTTGGTGTGACCAGGATTCGAATCTGCGACACTCAGATTGTGAGTCAAGAGCCCTAACCACCTGGCCATGCCGGGCCATGTACGGTAGTGGAATCCACGGTCATATTTGTAACGTGTTTTTTTTTCTCTCTCTGACTAACGAACACAAATTATGATTGACAATCTGATACAATAACGCAACTCTTAACCAACTTCACACTCGACTCGTAATCTGAAGGTTGAATGTTCGAATCCCAGTCGCACCAAAACATGCTCGCCCTTTCAGTCGTGGGGGTGTTATAATGTGACGGTCAATCCTACAATTCTTTGGTAAAAGAGTAGCCCAAGAGTTGGCGGTGGGTGGTGATGACTAGCTGCCTTCCCTCTAGTCTTACACTGCTAAATTAGGGACAGCTAGCGCAGATAGCCCTCGTGATTGTAAAATATTGTTTTGTTTTTTCTACTCTCAACACACACTTCTTATGTTTCCAATGATCATTCCCAATTCATTTTTTTAAATATTTCCCCATGTAGTAGAAAAGAGTTTGTTTTAGTATCCGATAATGTCTCTGAAATGTCGAAGTGTAGGATAGTCATTAGACACTGTAGATATATATAACTAAATGAAACTACTATTACTTTTTGACATAGCTAAAATTATGAACACCTAGATATCTTTCAACCGTTTGAGTGTACCTGCCTTACAACCAAATAACAGAGACAAATTATGGGAAAGAAGAAATATCTTGAGTTAAACAAAGTATCTTGAAGTTTCGATTCAGTTTACTTCATTAGAAAAATATAATTTTTATTCTACTTTGAAAGTTTGATAAAGTTTTAATGAAAGTATAGTAACAGCTTTTTTTTCTCATTTAAACCAGCTCCAAGTGAACCAGTTCTGATGTTAATTAAATCTACATCTAATGACTTATTCCACAAAAACTTTCTTTACCTTAATTATTAAGAGTATAAAAACAATCGTGATTTTTCCTTGTTAAAGACATGAAATTAGGAGACGAATTAAGTTATAAATACCCTCAATATACAAACACTTCTATTACTATACGGTTTTCTAATGTTAGGTTGTTTTGTTTTTTTTTAGGGTTACGCCGAGTCTCAACTATCATATTTACACAAAATCCATGAAATCCTTGTCATATTTAGGTTTTGATTTTCATGATTTTGCAAGCATGTCTTTCAGTTAAAATACTGATTTTACGTCTTTTTTGACGCAAAAGCGTTCGAAAGTTTGGAAATTCTTTGTTTCAAACAAAACAACACAATAAATTATTTGCGCCTTGTCTACCACAGGAAATCGAACCCCGGATTATTATGCTGATCAGCTGGGGTCAAATGTTACTCATATTATAGTTGAATTAAACTGCTTGTTTCACGTCTGTTTGTGAAGCATACAGCTTAGTAAAATCTTATAAATTCTGGATTCATCCACATAAAGGTAGTAAAAATACTTAATACAATAAAGATATTAAGCAATAAGTAATTTCAACATCAATGCTAATTCCGAACGTAATATAATTACGAAACGTTTCGTTACGTCTTCCTTGTTTGCTGTGTTTGTTATCATCATTAACATAAAATTCATACAGAAATCAAACACACTCTATTTATTTTATAATATTTGTAACAATACCTTGTTCATCCGTCACACCAAACATGTTCGCCCTTTCAGCTGTAGGGGCATTATAAAGTGACGGTTAATCCCACTATTCGTTGGTAAAAGAGTAGCCCAAGAGTTAGCAGTGGGTGATAATGACTATCTGCCTTCCCTCTATTCTTGCACTGCTAAAATAGGGATGGCTAGCGCTGATAGTCCTCGTGTAGCTTTGCACGAAATTCAAAACAAAACAAATCAAACCTTGTTCATTTTTCGTTACTGGCAGTACAATTAGACTTTATTACACACGACAATATACTTACGAAAACCCAAACCTTATCTAAGATGCAACATTAAAATAAACATAACTATTAGAGCTTCACACTACTGTTAACTCTTTCACATGTTGAATATATAAAACATGTAATAAAACAGTATATGTAAAATAGTAAATAAACTTTGATTTTAGTAATGCATACAAACCAGTCTTCAGTGTCTGTCATTGAATTTTATTTTGCAAGTAAAACATTTTAGTTTCACTTTTTCTTTGCAAATAGATCTTTAAATAAATTTAAAAAAGCAGACTTGCAGCATTTTTTTTCGTTGTTTACTTCTAACGTCATTTTGCGTGATATCCATAGTCAGCCCAAAGATTATTTGTGTTCAGAACTCTAACCGCTGTAAAGACTAATTGGATCTTCGAAATTTTCAAAACACTCGCTTGTAATACGAAGCCACCGTTTACTCGTAACTCCATGAAGGAGTTGAATGAGAGACTTGCGTGATTACCAGTAGAGGTCTCGTTTATCACGTAGAGATTTGAACACAAAGCACAAGAACAAAAAAAAAAAAAAAAAAAACGAGAATGAGACGTAAAGAAGATACAGTGAGAGGTGCTGTATGCGATTGACCAGTTGTCTGCGTGTTAGGTGATATTTAATAAAAATCCTTAGAAAAAGACAGAAATCGGTAACAATAAAAAACAGCCTATATTTTATTCTATATTGAAAGATGATAGACGATGAATCTTTAATGGCTATGTTATTTCAAATACCTGAAGATATTATTAAGCATGCTTGCTATTGTAGCTTAAAAATGACATAAAACACGCGAGAATATGTGATGTTTATCATGGTCACGCACATATCATGTTCGAATTTCCAGGAGAGACCGCAAGTGTTCACAAAACTTTAGTTGTGTATGGAGACTCTGTAGATAGTCTGAGAAACTAAACCTGAAGAATATTCAGTAGCTTGTTTATATGGGGTGTTCGTGTGGTTATGTTGATAATTATCTGTGTACATCTACATTTGGACCTATGGATGCATGCTTATATGCGATGTATCGGTGGGCTCACGAATTCGTGGTTGTATCATGTATGTAAATACATGTTCATACATGCCTCTTCATATGAAATGAAAGACTATAGTCAGCACATGTTGAGTTACTTGGAATGAAACAAATAAATGAATAGAGACAATTGAAATAAACAGAAAAATATAATGAATACAAAGAACCTTTAGTTACGTTCAAGAAACACTAAATGTAGAAGTGGAAAAAAACTTTGCTAATTTTAAGACACTGCTTTCTAAACCTGCAAGCAACGAGAAAATACAAAAGAACATTAGACAAAAATGCAAACTAAGTGAGGAGAGTATTGTAGTTGTTTCATACTATACATGATTCATAGTTCTCACAAAATAAAGGAGGTTAAGAATTATCATACCTCAGTTAATAACACCATTATACACAGCCCTCTGACGGCTAGAAACTAAAATTTTTTCAAAAGAAAAATACGTTAAATTGTCAAAAATAACGAACAACTCAGACAAAGAAAATGATACAAAACCAGCAACGTAATTTTATCTCTTCGTATTTGTACGTGATTAATTCCTGCTAAACTTCCAATAACAGTGTTCATACATATATAGTGTTAGTATCAAACAATAAATTTATATAGCTGTTTGATCATTTTGACCAAATAGTGTATCGCATTTTGCTGTCAACAGTTGTACCAGAGTTATCACTGTATTATGTCTTCTAATCAAGTTTTATAACCCATATAACATGTCTAGTCATCACTGCGTTTTCTCTGAACAGACAAGGCTGACAAATGGACACAGAGAATCGATAAATAACAAAGAACGTTTAAAAATTGATAAAATTAAAGAAAAATTAAAATGATAATGGAAAGAAGAATGTCTCTTCTTTAAACAATATTTATCCTCAAAGTCTGTCCTTCTCCCGCTAAAATAGCGAAACGATATTTATGAAAAACGTGAAAAGTGTATCTAACATCTTGTTTGAAAAAGAAAAGAAATAAATATACGTTATACGTTCTCTTTTTTTGATAGATATTTTAGCTGAATAAAAGTATCAACAAACATTAACATTTGTTACATGTAGTACTAACTTGAAAATTCGTTTTTATTTCAACGTATACAAGTAAGCTAAATTGTCAGTTTCTAAATATAATACAAAGTATGTTTGGAATTTCGCGCAAAGCTACACGTGGGCTATTTGCGCTAGCCGTCCCTAATTTAGCAGTGTAAGACCAGAGGGAAGGCAGCTAGCCATCACCACCTACCGCCAACTCTTGGGCTACTCTTTTACCAAAGAATAGTGGGATTGCCCAATACATTATAACGCTCCCATGGCTGAAAGGGAGAGTATGTTAGGTGTGACTGGGATTCGAACCCGCGACTCTCAGATTGCGAGTCCGACGCCTTAACATACCTTGCCATGCAAGTATGTTTGAATAAATGCCCTTAATGTTTGACACTGTGTAACGGTATAGGTTTATGACAATATTATAAAGTCGTTAAACCTTGATATCCGTATTTAAAAAATGCAGAATTGAAAAAAATATATTATTTTTTGATAAAGTAGATATATTAAGAATAAGGTTTTTAAAATTATGATATATTTACATGTTTCTGTGCATTTTATCTTACTGCTGGAAACTTCCTTTTTTATTTAACTTAGACGTTTACATTATTTTCCACTTAGTGAATTTATTACTCGCATAATGAACGCTTACCTTAACGTCTGAAACTTTTTAAAAGTGTAGCTAGCAATTTGAATGACATAAAAACAAATTGGATAAGATTGGTTAGTTTATTGATTATTTAGTTTGTTTGTTTGTTTGAAATTGAGCACAAAAATACACAATGAGATATCTGCACTCTGCCCACCACGGGTATCGAAACTCAGTGTTTAGCATTGGGAGTTCGCGGACATACCGTTTTGTCACTGTGATGCGATTATTGAGTCATCCAATTAGTTAGTTCACTACAGTAAATTTTGAATATTTTTTTCGAAAAAAAACAAAATCCAAAATGGTTTTTAACTATTGAAATGCCAGTTATCTTTAAATAATGTATAGCTGCTGGGGTATTATTACTGTGAAACATTTGTTTAACAAGGGGAGGAGATAACGAAACATCAAAAAAACCTGATCTGTTATTTTTTATACCATAATAGCCATAAGTCTACCACTAGGTATTAGATTTGGTTTGGTTTGTTCTGAACTTCGCGCAAAGCTACACGAAGGTTATCTACGCTAGCTAATTTAGCAGTGTAAAACTAGAGGGAGGGCAGCTAGTCATCACCACCAACTCTTGGACTACTCTTTTACCAACGACTAGAGTGATTGACCGTCACCTTATAACGCCCTCATAGCTGAAAGAGCGATCATGTTTGGTGCGACGGGAATTCGAAACCGCGAATTACGAGTCGAGTGCCTTAACCACCGGATATGCCAGGCTTCTGAGTCTGTGTTTTCAATGAAGTATTAAAGATATAAGAAATACAGCTCGTAAAGAAAATTCAGTTAGTAGAAACTCTTTTCAAGTTTAATCTATTAAAATTAAACCTATCGTTAGGTATGTGGAAATGTTCAAGTGATACTTGTAAAACTCGAAGTAGGAGAAATAAAACGCTTTCGTTATCTTATTAAATGGACTAGACTTTGTATTCTTCTTTTTACTGAGTAATCAAAAAAGAACCCATTCAGTGACATAAAGCGTCACAACAATAATATAAGAAGTAACGTTCTTTTGTTCATAGTAATGTGCAAAAATCAGACTTTCTAGTAATAGACAAAATGTGCTTAAAACGAGATTGAAATTTGCTGGAAATGACGAATAAATGGAAAGATAACCAAGAGTGAAAAGACAGGAGAATCAACGAATGTCAAGGAAAAAAAGACAAAATTAAAATTAGACCAATAAGAAAGAGATTAACAAAATGATAAAAATCAAGAAGAATTATACGAAATATTTTAGGAAAAGTTTTATTACAAAAACTAAATGTGATAATTCACAAAATAACGTCCTAGAACCAAAAATAAAAGTACAAAACGGTATGAAAGAGCTAGACGAAGACGTAAGTGAAGTTCAGAAAAGTTGTAATAACAAAATAGAAAATGAACGAAACGATATCAGTGAAGAACAGAAGGACTGAAACAGTTAAAATGAGATCATCCAGAAAGGATACCAATGAAATAAGAAAGGATTGTAACAACAAAACTATATCAATTAAGTAAAGAAATATTGTAACAACAAAACAAAGAAATACAAAACGATATCAGTTAAGTACAAAAAGGTTGTAACAACAAAACAATGAAATACAAAACGATATCAGTTTAGTACAGAAGGAATGTAACAACAAAATAATATTAGTTAAGTACTCAACGATTGTAACAACAAAACAAAGAAATACAAAACGATCAATGAAGTACAGAAGCATTGTAACAACAAATCTGAAGTAACAGTGGAAAGGTATCAGCGAAATAGATAAGCATTATAACAACAAAATCGACAACGTAGAAAAGAAAATTAACAACAGGATAAAACAACTTGAAACTGAACTACCAAATATGTGTTTGTGTTTTCTTATAGCAAAACCACATGAGGCTATCTGCTTAACCCACTGAGGGGAATCGAACCCCTGATGTTAGCGTTGTAAATCCGTAGACTTACCGCTGTACTAGCGGGAGTACTAAATACAACCACAAAACTAACCACATCCTTTAAGACTACAGGTCTTCCTTGTTTTATCTCAGTTAAATCCCTACTGCACCAAATTGCAAACCTTGGTGAACCAGATTTACAGCATCGTCAGTCTAGAACAACGAATATTAATGGAAAGCTACCATGGGAGATATATAAAGCATTGAGTGAAATAACTTTCACAGTGAATAAACAGAGTGTGAACAATTCTTGTTGACGAGAAACCCACTTAAAATAAAAATGTATCTCAGAACGGTCGTTCTGAGGGTGTGAACAACGAGCTTTTAACCATGCTGCGCATACAAAAGGATCAGTAACATGGATAACCTTCCAACAGGAAGTTGTATAAGATGTGGAAATATGTGCCTAATTGTTCTATTGAGATACTCCACGTAAACATTTCATGCGTGCCAAGCAGAGTAGGTGTATATCATTAAAAGAAACTGTCAGTTGATGGAGGAATTTAAATCAGTTAATAACAAATAAACAACTAAATCCACTATTCAGGAATTATGAAATTATCAGTTCAAATATTTATTGTGCAAACAAATCTCTCTACTGGACGTCTAGAAGAACTCAAATAATTAATAATACAACTACAAACTCAAACACAAAAGTAAATCACAAGACACAAAGTGTTTCAACTGCAATATCAAAGGGCGTATTATCAGGAACCACAGATCAAATCTTTTGTCTATACATTGATTTACTCGAGATAGAGGAAGTAAACCGGGACACGAGTATTTTAATTGCAACTTAAACTGACATATTCCCTGGAATTGTAGACAGAGGCCTTTGGGAAATAAAGATATCTCCCAGAGGATGATAATAAAAGGTTTGTTTGTGTGTGTGTATAGTTAAGAACAAAGATACACAACACAACAGGCTATCTGAGCTGTGTCAACCACGGGTATCGAAACTCAGTTTCTAACATTATAAGTCTGCAGACTTACATCTGTGCAACTGGGATAAAGATTGTATTATCTAAGACTCAGTGGATTCGGTGATGAGAAAACTTGAAAGGTGTTCACCAATGCTGGTTCTACAGCAACTGTTGTTCAACGTGATTCAGTAATTAAAGATAAGAAGGTGCCTTCAGAAATGAATGAAAAGGTGGATTGACACGACGAAAACAAATGGTTATTAAATTCCATCGATAGAAAAGCTGGAAGTCACCCTTATGGTGGGAGGCTTCTTTACACATAAATTTACCATTAGAGTGACTTTGAGCACAAACACAGTTTATAGCAAGTAAATCCTCCTGCGCTACACTATAATTACACTATTAAGGTTGGTCTTCCACTGACAATAAGGATTAAAGTACAAAACAATGAGGTATTCAACTAAAGTGCAACATCACAGAATCCAGAAAACGGAGTTTAATCCAAACGTCATCCACCATAGTCGTCCTCAGAGACATGTTAGAAGGAGAATAGTCACTTGATTAGCTTCAAAGAAAACTTCGCCAAAGTCACCCCGAGGTTTCTTCTGATATAATTCTAGACTAATAATAGAGTATTATGAGGGATTGACTCACCACTGAGTTTTCTCCACCCTCTTCTATCTGGAGAAAACTCTCCCAGCAACAAGACAGCAAGTTATAATAAAAGACAAGAAGTCGTACCATTTTTATAGTATAAATAGACAAAAACATCAAAAAGACTGAATGACTGGACAATAAACTTATAAGAAAATAATATTTGTTTTTGTTTCACATATTGAATAAATGATTCAACGATTGTTACGTTTATATTGATAAACATTAGTGTTGTTAATTATCAAGTGTTAATTAATCGTTTACTAATTTAATTATACAAATTATTCCATTTCCTATGGTTTATTTGTTTAGAATTAAGCGTAAAGCTGCACAATGGGATATTTGTGATCTGTTCACCACCGGTGTTGAAACCCGGTTTTTAGAGGTGTGAGTAAGCAGGCATACCGCTGTGCCACTGTGGAGCTATTTCTCATGAATTTCTCATAAAGTTCCTTTCTCAAATCGCGAGTTAAATGAAATTATTGATTGATTAGTGAATTTTTTACAGCGGTTTATTGATTATTGAATCATCCAATTAGTTAGTCCAAAGCTGTAAATTTTGAGTTTATGTTTTCAATAAGTTACTAGAAATACAACAAATACTTTTGTGAAGAAAAATCATAAATTGATATCTCTGCTCAAACGTTATTTATTTGAAAATCGTGGCCTATTATTAAGCGAAGTTTTCACCAGTTGTAGAACTTGTAGTCGGAGAATTAAAGCATTTTCATTACCATTAAGTAGAATTAATTAAATGTCTGAATCTATTTTTACCAAATAATTCACATAGACCCCGGCTAACAATATTTAAACTGTAAGTGGTTCTCTGCCACATTAACCTATTTATTTAGAATGATTCTACAATAAATATGGCATTTAAATATAATGCTCATTATATTCATATGAGATGTTGAATATTTATATCATTAAAGCAAGTCGTGATTCAACATAGAAAAAGCTAATCTGTCCTGATTTGTTTCGTATAATGTTCTTTATTTATGCGGGAAGCCCTGTATCAAAGTAACTAATTTTCAATTAAAAACTGGTTCCCATAAACTATGACAATTCTTTATAATACATAAATTGGATAAGAAGCTTTACATTTCATTATATGTTTGTTAAAGGCTTCTAAAACTTTCTAAACTTTATGTGTACATAAAAACGAAAGTTAACAATTCTGGCCACACATAAAAACTGACTTCATTCTCTGCTGATGTAGTTTTCCTTTTCTGGTATTATTTCCTTAACAGTTAAGGTATTTCTGTAAAATACTCACTCTTTCCTGAGTTAGGTTAACACCCTTATAAAGACATTAAGTAAAAAAAACAGACAATTTATTTTGATTATATTTCATAGTCACATATCATACATATTTCAGATTACCTTTCGTAAAACAAGCTTCGTGTCTTAACACTAAATTTATTAGGAATGCATTTGTTTTTCGATTTTGCGCAGAGCTCGAGGGTTAATGAAAGGGCGAGCATGTTGAACGCGCCGGGGATTCTAACCCGGGACTCTATGATTATCAATCGAGCGCCTTAACCACCTGGCCATGGCAGGCCCATTAACAGTGTAAAGTAACCATTAATTTTTGTTCTTTCCGTTCATACGTGTTCTACATCCATAACTATGCAATTTTTTTTATAAGATATAAATTAACACATTTCATTAAGAGTCACTTTTAATGAGATTTTCCAGTAATTAAAATAACTATTATGTTACATTCATTACGACTGTTATTTTGATATAAAAGTATGAATTCTCAATTCAATTTTTTAAGTAAACTTACTCTATGATTTTAATTATAATTACACCTTATTTATTATTAAAAATACAAAAAAGTAGATAAAATTTCTGAAGTATGTGTTTTTCTTCTAACAAAGCCACGGTGGGCTGTGTGCTGAGTCCAGCGAGGGGAATCGATCCCCTAACTTAAGCGTTATAAATCCCTGCACCTAACGTTGTACCAGCGGGGTGCCGTAGAGTATGGACCTGAAGCTATAAATTATGAATAAGGCTATTTCCCTTACTTTAATAATTGTATTGACTAGCTGGTCTAAAGTTAAGCACACAGCTATAAAATGGGCTATCTGTTTTCTGCCCACTACATGTATGAAAACGTGGTTTACATTGTTGTATGTCTGAAGACATCCCGCTGTGCCACTAGGGGTTGGCGAATAATTGTGTTATAAATGTCCTGTTGTTGAGTTAGTTGAAACTATATTATTATTTCTTTAATACGTGTCGTGACTAATTAAATTAAAATTTAAAACAATTAAAGATCACCAAAACAAACTGTAAATTCTATATAGGGTATATCATAATTCAGCAGATTTTCTAATGATCTACCATCGTAGCAGTTTAAGCTTAGCAATAAATTTGAATATGAAAAAAAATATATATTTACTGTCATGCCCGTAATTAAAAGTTCGAATTGATGTAATGAATTTTTCCATTGGGAAAAGATTCTTTGACTTAAAGCAAATCCACATATTAACAATTCCTGTACTAACGTCTTCTGAATAAGTCGAAGTTAACCAATTCGCGCGATTTAGTCTTTACCTATGCGTTTTAAACAAATCTAAGATTTGCATGAAATTGAAACGGAAGCCAAAACTAATAAATTCGTTGTCTATAACTCTTTATTATATATTACAATGGGAATTTAAGTTGCCCTAAGCTTTCTATGTTAAAACGTTTATTATATTAGAAGTTCTCTTGAATTAAGCATAAAGCTACACAATGGGTGAAATGTCCTCTGCACACCACTGGTATCGAAACCCGGTTTTTAGTGTTGTAAGTCCACAAAAACACCGTTGTGCCACTGGGGGCGTTCTGTTGTTATATAGAGTTCCATGTTCTAGAGTTAAGGTAGTAAATCGCTCGAATACTCACCTTTGTCTATGTAATTGCGCTGACAAAACCCGAAAATCCGTGTTTTAAGAGTTTAATGAAATTGTCTATTTTCAACAGACGCTGTAAACAAGGTTCAGCGCTCAAGGCAAACGTAAGTTAGAACATTCAGTTAGGATTACGATAAGCATACTTGGCATGTGAAAGATTCCAGTTGCCTTCAATTAGGATTACAATAAGCATACTTGGCATGTGGAAAATAATTTTTTTTAATGTATGTAAGCTTATGATAAAAGCTAAATTACGTGCCACGCCAACAGGAATACATATCTGGTTGTAACATTAAGACTTGAACCAATTCAATATATAAAGTTAATGCGAACCCGGCATGGTTAGGTGGTTATGGCACTCGGCTCGGAATCTAAGGGCTGCGGGCTCGAATCCTCGTCACACCAAACATGTTTTCTCTTTTCAACCGTGGGGCGTTATATGGGACAGTCAATCCCACTATTGGGTGAGGATTCGAACTAGCGGCCCTCAGATTACGAGTTGAACGCCTTAACCCACCTGGCCATGCGCCGGGCCTACCTGGATGTTCAAATAAAATAGCATTAGTATTCTACTGCAGTGGCAAGTAGAATATTATTCAGAAATTTTCAAACTAAGATATTTACAAAGTCATTGCCAACCTATTTTGACATTGATATCGCAGTAAAACTTATATAACCTATTTCAATTTCAGATTACATTGCTAGTCAGAAATGGAACTTTACTGGAGCTACCTTTCTTAATAAACCCAAACGAACCGGGCTCTGACTAAAGCTGACGCAAATGTTCATACCAGTATTCAATATTTCGTTAAATAATAATGTTAAATGCTTAGAATCTAACTACCTGAAGGCATACAAAGAGAAACCAGAAATACGCTAGTCTTACAATTAGAAACTGAGATTAGGTCCGTTCACCGCACCGTGTTTAGTTAGCAAAACAAAAATAAGATAACATGCAATTTCGTTTGGATCCTAGAATGGGATGAGACAGCATTTAAGAATCTGCATCAAATCATATAAACATCGAGTTTATAAAGTGGCTTTACTGTATTCTTGCATGAAACATTTTTAGTGTCATTGTACATTCAAATGAAAATAAAGAAAATACCCAAGATAAAAATGAAACAAAACTTCATGTGAAAAGAAAATTCCTATATCGTTATTATATGTGTGTGTGTGTATGTGTCTGTGTTTACATGTACAAAACCGAAACAAAAACTTAGTACACAATAAAGTTCATTTTCAAGTGCAAAGATACATAACAGGCTATTTACACTCGATATTGAACTACGAATTTTAGCGTTATAGAGTCTGCAAGCTTACTGATAATTTTTAGGAATGATGACAACAATCGAAAATTAAAAGTTATAATTTCAGGAAGTTAATATATCTAACATAGTAAAAGAGCTTATAAGCATAAATATTTTATTATAAACACAACTGCTACCTTTCAGATTTCAGAACTTTGTTTTGAATAAAATTACAACTCCATAAGAGTTTCCCCGATATAACCTCTCTGGACTTTTATCTTTGGGACTTTTTGAAAGCAATTGCTTACCATAAGAAACCAAGAGGTCTTGGGGCACTGAAACTTTGCATCTGTGATGCTGTCTTATCCATCCGTACAGCTGTGTTGAAAATTATTCAAACACAGAATTAGTATGATAATAGGTAATAGTGACGTGATTGTACAAGTTCATTAATTGAATTAAATAAAACTTAAAAGCCTATAGGAGATATTTTGTTTTGAATTTTGTTGTTATCTCAAATAACAAAAATGTTATTCAACTTTCTTTTGGGTATATGTATTTTGAGACACCCTGTACATTAATTGAATTAAATAAAACTTAAAAGCCTATAGGAGATATTTTGTTTTGAATTTTGTTGTTATCTCAAATAATAAAAATATTATTCAACTTTCTTTTGGATATATGTATTTTGAGACACCATGTACATCCAAGCTGAACGAAATAACATCGGAAATGACAATAGTTTTCACTATCTGTATAAATATAACAGTACTGTCTGCTATATGGCCGTGTAACTACTTTTTAGAGTGTGGATGGATCTTCATCAAACTTGGTATAGAGGTTTGTTGGGTAAGTGCGAAGATGCATGTAAGCTTACGGTTTCACAGTTTATGTTTTACTCTTTTAATGATCGTTCTTACCTTTTGTTCAATTACGTATATGGAGAATAACGTTTCACGTCCTACGATGGCTATCTTTATCATTAATCATGAATTTATATCCCCTCAAAATTGCGAGTTTGTAATTTTTATTATTATTCTCGGCCGGGGATGACGTAGTGGTTAGGGCTTCAACTCGTAATATGAGGATTGCAGGCTCGAATCCCCATCGCAACAAACGTGCTCGCCCTATCAGCCGTGGGGGCGTGTAATGTGGCAGTCACTTCCACTATCCATCGGTAAAAGAGTAGCCCAAGAGTTGGCTGCGGATGGTGATGACTAGCTGCCTTCGCTCCAGTCTTACACTGCTAAATTAGAACTGACTAGAGCAGATAGCCCTCGTGTAGGTTCGGCGAAATTCATAAACAAACAAACAAATCCGTCCAACTAATTTTGTATATGATATTAAATTCATAATAGTGAGCTATAATATAACATTTTAGAGTGGTCTTACACAAATGTATAGTAAATAGAATGAATAATTACTTTGTTATTTTTTTTTGTTTGTTTTATTCTGCTACAAGTAAGGCCTTTCAATACTCGAGCTCACTAGATCGTGTGGATTATAGTACATAACGATTCAGTTGAAACACTAATCCTTCAATCTGGTTAATTACGTAAGTAAATCTGAAACGCTTCCAATTTATTTATAAATCATTTTTCTCTGACTAATTTATCTTGTATTACGCTAAATTCGCTTCAAAGGCATGTTTGTATAACACGTGAAGTAGGTAGCTACTACATATATTATCCTCCTGTAGTATCTATTTATCATTTACATAACTATGTTTTTGGAATTCTCTAAACCAAGTGAAAAGTTCAGCCTGAAGTGTTACTTTTTAAAGCTTAGCTGATTCAGGGACTTATTGTTTTATGAGATTGTTGTTTTGCATCCTTTTTGGCTTTGTATTCGAGGTAAACTTTGCAAATTTCAAATGGAACAGAGATAACAGTGTATTTTGTTGGTGCTCTTTACTGATTGGTCAGTTGCATAGAGAAAGAAAATTAGCATTGTATATTGAATTTTGGCCCTTTACAGATATTTTCAGAGTAAGCTTTGAATAGGAGTATTCCCTTTCGTTTGTATAAGAATACCAAAACTTGATATGAAATTCCAGACTTCGTCTGTTTATTTCATCAGCTGATCGTGTGTGTCACAGTGGAATCCAGTTCACTCATTTAGTAATATTTCTCGTAATTTTTTGTTGTTCAAGAGTCGCTGGTGCTTCTGTTCAACCTGTGACAAATTGCTGAACTTTATTTCTACGAATCAGCTTCTCAAACTTGTTGTTGTTGAGTATTTGGGTACAGTTATAAACTTTAATTACCACAAATATTTTATGAGATTAATCAAGTAAGGTAAAAAACTAATCTTTTTTTGCGATATTTCATTTTTGGTTTTTTTAATGCATTTTTATAAATTATTTTCAAAATCCTTGTCGATTAACACCAATCAAACTTTTATTTTAATTTATGTTTTACCCAATCGAAATTAAAGGTTAATCAGCGCTTATTTTGGTTAATACCTCAAAAATTATTATTATTGTTTTTCTTTCTCAAAGTATACTATTTCGAAAATGATACACCCATTTAGAACCTTCTATTTTTAAAAGGTATTATTTGAATTAAACCTCTCTGTAAAGTTAATATAAATCACATAGTGTATGTGATAAACTCGTTTTCAAGTTTCAACGATCGTATCAGATCGTGATAAACGCTATATATATTTATTTTACACCTGTCTCGTATGGAAAATATATTTTATTAGATACCAAAGCACTTAAAACTCGATGCTGGAAGAATAACCTTCAAACAAAGTCAGCCTTAAGCTGTAGTCTTCTTAATGTCAAGAGACCATTTGCAAATTAGTGCTTAACCAATTTAAAACTACGTATCGGGAATAAATATAATTCGTATGTGTTTAAAGTACCAAATATGATATTTTGATATATATCTGACACAGTTCACCTAGCAACTACATACTCTGGCTTAATGAAATAATTTACCAAAGTGAATTTGCGTTTGTAAGATTTTATATAAGCATAAGAAATGTAATTAAGCACGTGTTTAATAACATGTGATTTCACACACAAGTTGAGTGACATATAACTGAAAATCTGCATGTCTAACTTCAACATATAAGAAAACAGAAAATGTGACATTTCCATTCCTTCCGGTTCGCTTTTAATATTTTACCAAATTCATCACTCTATCGTTTTTATTTTGTCGAAACGACAGGCTAATTCTATCTGATAACACACCATGTGAAAATACACTTACTGGTTGTAAGAGTTTCTAAACGTCATCGCATTTTACATGTGCGAATGTTTAATAATTTATAATGAAAATACAACTTGTGTTTCATGGAATACTAGTGATCCATTCCTTCTAATTATATTTTACTGAGGTGTTTTAAACAGAAAGTGTTCACTCTGTATAGATAGATTAGCTAAAAATAATACATATTAAACACATGTTACTGAACCTCAACAAAGTTTCAGAGAGAGACTGTTAACGTTTTTTTTCAGTTCACCAAAGATTATTGACGATAATTATACTTACATCTGTTTAGTAACCGTTTACATTCTCTCTTCATATGTTTACTTTAACTGTGGTATTAGGACTTTAGTTACAGAGAAACTCTCAGAGATAGTTTTTGTTACTAGTCTATGTAACAAAACTACTGAAATTTCTTATGATACACAGGCAGTAAATACTTAATCTGAGCTGGCTGGAATTGTGTCTAGCAAGAATTGAAGGTTTTTATATGATCTATAGAAGAGTTCAGTTTTTATATTACTTGGAGACAATTTTGTTTTTATCCTTCAAAATAGCTCATTTCGCTAGACGTCCTTAATATTGAATAGGTAAACTAGAAGAAAGGCAATTAGTAAAAAAAAAAACACCAATAGCAATAATCGAATCGAGGTACCTAGTGCATAACGCGATTTTTCGCCTGAAGAATGCGTTGCGTAAACTTAGAATTGGGCATGTTAATATTAGGTCATGCCCAGCCAAGCCTAGGAAAGAATTTGATCTTATATGTCCTGGAAAGAAATTCAATCGTGTATAACCTAGAATAGGCTTAAGCCCCATCACTTAACGCACCAAAAGGTTTGATTTAGTTTTTGTTGATCAATTGACAAATGCTTACTCAACTTAAGTTGGCTTGCCCATCTTCCAGTCTTTCTTAGAGGAACTTGTGAAACCATATCAAGATTTGCTCATAACCTTTAATAAGGTGGAACTCCTCTTTTTATTTGAGTTGTAACGTTTTATGTATGGCAGTTATTAACTTTCTGAAACATATATGCATGCTAGGGGTTTTTACTCTCAGATAAAATAAACAATTTATTTCTAGACCTCAATAAGTTATTACCGACAGCATTTTATGATATGGTTGAGAGTACGAAGCCTCTTTATAATGGACCGAGCCCTGTTCTATCGTTAGCGTGCCGGCCTTTGGATTTTAGGTTCCCTAGTGTACATCCTGTTACCACCAAGAATAAATAAAAATATTTGTGTGCTACGAACTTTAGGGTAATGGGTGTGTTATAAAATTGATGACCATATCGCACTATTTGGTGAATTGCTGGTGAAACCCTCAAGGCAACAAGGGATGATGAGTCTGAAACACATAAAGACCAGAAGAACAAAACAAAGAAAGAGTTGGCTTGGAATTCCCCAAGAGGCGACGAAGTAAAAACACGTGGAAGAAATATGTGAAAAACAAATCAAGACAGACATTGGATTGGAATCCTCAAAGCAAGAAGCGAAGAGTTGGGAAAAACACGTGAAAAAAGACCATAACACCATAACAAGATGGAGTTGAACTGAAATCCCTTCAACAGGTTGCGACGAGGTAGACCAACTATAACACACCATCCAGCCTAAAAGCAATATTATTGTATTAAACTTAATATAGATTTAGAAAACATGTAGAAAAGATCCTGTAAGTGCCTATAAAACATTGTTTTTAGTTTCAACATACCATTATAGAAATCGGTTTCGCATTATGAAAAACGTGACCTTTTCTTCGGTTCCGTCTCCAAACTGGTGTTTCATCTTAGGGTTCTTATGCTCCAGGTTTAAACGAAACGTCGTTTGCATCCTTTAACTGTTCTTCAGCTTGATCAACACCAACTTCTATTTCTGATTCATTTCTCTTTCATCCACGCTACCTGTAATCTTTTCTTGGTTAATGGATTTATGCGAGGTACCTGTATTGAGACTTTCAATCATGGAGCAAAATGTGTAAGAGAGTCACCATTATTAGAGTCTCTATTTGACTACATAGTAAAAGACAATAACTGAATTTGTTCAGCACTTATCTAGTCTTTCAAACTGTTTCTAGAATGTTCTCGAAATTTCAAGAACATTGTCGGGAAATATATTTCCAGAATGTTCCGAAAATGGAGATCCATATCCTTCCTGTACATTTCATGGAAAAGTCATAAATGTAAAACACGTGGAAACAAGTAAATGCAAGCAGGAATTAGAGCTTTCGTAATACAAAACAAATGGGACTTGAATTATACAGATTTATGGTTACAAAGGGTTAGAAAGATATTGTGTGTCACAAATGCTCTGGCCCAGTCTGTGCTGAGAAGTATAGACTTAAAATATAGTGGATGCAAATTTAATAAAGATATTACAGTTAATACTATTCAAAGTACACGATAATTACGTGGGTTTAACATAAAGCATGGAATAATTAGGCGGAGGGAGAGCTCTGCAAATAAACAAATTAATTAGTTACATTTAAATCATTTTACCAGTGTTTAGTTCTTGTAAGATCATGGTTCTATTTGCAGTTGAGGATGGAAAACTAGATCTGTTGTTTTGATTTGTTACTTTGTTTCAGTCAAAAACTAATTCTCGAGATATAATAGCAGCATTTCTTAACATCAAGGGGTTTTAGTTTCGATTGCTACACTTTATAACGACAAGTGACCTTACCTTTTTTTTATGACTACATGCCTGAATACCTTTGGCAAGTAACGTACAAATATTTATAAACTACTCAAAAACATTAAAGGTACAATTACGTTTTCTTATATAATTTATCTCACTGTTCCAAATGTGATGATATTTTTATTTTTTTAGGTAATACGCCTAATTTCAGTTCCATCTGTATCCATTTTTTAATGTGTGATGAACGATAAACCATGGAGAAATAAAATTTTAAAATATTACCAATATGACTAAAACTGATATCCCATATGAATACTTTAAACAGTTTACATGCGTTTATTCAAGAAATGTTTGAAACATTCAATATCTAGTGTGACCTCCACGAGCTGTGACACACTCCTTCGAATCAGTCTATCGATGTTATCTTCGGGTATGGCAGCCAACTCGTCTACCAGGGCTTGTCGGAGTTCCTGTACATTCTGAGGAGAGTGCTGGCGTTCACTAACACACCTCGACAACGTATTCCAACAATGTTCAATTGGATTTAAATCTGGAAATCTGGCGGGCCACTCAAAAGTCTCTTTTTCTCCCTCTTCAAGGAAGTTCATATATTGTCTGGCGACGTGGGCTCGCGCGTTAACTTGCATGAGAATGAACCCATCGCCGACAGCACCGGCAAAAGGCCTCACAATGGGTTCCAGAATTTCCTCTCTATATCGTCGTGCGTTCAGAGCACACCTATAGAATATGAGTAAGTCCGTGCGGCCACCCAAGCATATGCCTGCCCAGACCACTACAGAACCTCCTTTATAAGTCGAATTGCCATGAGAGTTCGTTCCCTGGTAGCGTTGCCAAAATCGACTGATAACGCTTGTTGACACACCGACGCGCTGTGCCACCATCCTTTAGGTCTGGCCATCTTCCAGCATCTGGACTGCCCTGGCCACCTCGTTCTCTGTCAGATGGCGCCTGGCTGCTTGGGTACACAGAATGAAGGTACACACTGAAAAACGAGCCGCAAAATATCCCTGTTGGTGTTTGTTTCTAGAATTAATGAGAAATGCAAAGTTTCACGTAACAACCTTATATAGGTTACCTTGAGTTGTGTTCTCCTTGAGTGAGTTGAGTATCGTTTAAGTTGCTTCAAATTTCACTCGTCGCAAGCTTAAAAAATACACTTGTAGACGAATGAATATGTTTTTCACACATAAATTTAGTTATGACAAAAATATACTGAAATATGTACTTGTTCCTTTAATTTTTTTGAGCAGTATATATATATATATGTACCTGCATTATCTGTCCTTAATTTAGAAGTAATAAACAAGAGGAAAGGCAGCTAGTTATCTCTACCTTTTGCCAGTTGTTGTGCTACTTTTTTTTACCAACAAACAGTTGGAGTCATCGTCACAGTGTTACATACTCACAACTGGAAAGATGACCACATTCAAACCCGCGACTTTCAGATTTCGAGGCAAGAAGCATAACCAACATAGTTAGATGACATAATATAATATTTTTAAAACAAGAGGTCAAAAGCTATAGAATTAAATAGGTAAATGTTTCTAAAATCTGTTTTTCTTTATTGTTTGTTTCTTTTTTAATTTCGCGCACGAGGGCTGTCAGCGCTAGCCATCCCTAATTTAGCAATGTAAGACTAGAGGGAAGGCAGCTAGTCATCACCACTTACTGCTAACTCTTTTACCAACGAATAATGAGATTAACCACCAAATTATAACACTCCCTCGGCTGAAAATGCGAGCATAACTCGCGACCCTGGGTTTACGAGTCGAGCACCTTAACCACCTGGCCATGCCGGGCCTTCATTTTTCTTTATAACGAAAGAGTTACAAAAGCAATCCCTAATGCTAGCAGTCTGTGATAAATTGAAACTAAACAGCAACATATGGCCCGGCATGGCCAGGTGGGTTAAGGCGTTCAAAAACCAAACAAAACAAACAGCAACATACAGGTAGACGATTTTATAGAAACATGTTGCAATTAAAACAACTGAAGTTTCACAGAACTTATTAATCTTGATGGATACCTCATAAAATGTCTAAAAAAAATCCGAACCATTAACTGAAGGATGTTTAGAGGGATTATTTCAACATTCAAGGAGGAATTCCTAAGAGAATTGGGGTCAGCAGTAGCCTTAAGGTTGGCAAGGCCGAACTGTGAGACTAACTGTTCATGGTTCGCATCCCGTTTTTACAAAACTTCTATCAGCACATTACATTTATTGAAATGAGGTCCGAATATCTGGTCAAATAAGAGTATCCCAACAGTTGGCGGTGGTTGCTGTTGACTAGCTACTTTCTCTTGAGTTTATCAGTTAGTGATGGTTATGCGCAAATAGCACTTTTATAACTTTGGGCGAAATTTTTAAATAAAAAAAATTAAAAATGTATATTTTAAACTGTATTTTTAGTGAATTATCCATTAAGTTTAAAGTTCGGATGTAAAACATTTTTGAATTAGTGATTAAGAATTAGAACCTCGGATAAACACAAGATATCCAGTTGGAAGAAGTATACAGGTATTTTATTGAATAACCAAAATGTGTTTGTTTGTTTTTGAATTTCGCACAAAGCTACTCGAGGGCTATCTGTGCTAGCCGTCCATAATTTAGCAATGTAAGACTATAGGAAGACAGCTAGTCATCACCATCCACCGCCAACTCTTGGGCTACTCTTTTACCAACGAATAGTGGGATTGGCCGTCACATTATAACGCCCCCACGGCTGAAAGGGCAGGCATGTTTGGCGCGACGGGGATGCGAACCCGCGACTCTCAAATTAACCCTCGAGTAGCTTTGTGTGAAATTCAAAAACAAACAAACAAACATTTTTGTTATTCAATAAAAATACCTGTACACTTCTTCCAACTGGATATCTTGTGTTTATCCGTGGTTCTAATTTTTAATCGCCAATTCAAAAATTTTTTACATTCGAACCAAAATGTGTTAGATTTTAAGAGAAATATATACCAATGTTAATAAGATTCCGTGTATATGTTCGATAGTATTTGACTATACTTACACAGACACTGATAATTAGATACTCCATGATGACAATAAATAACAACGTCAACAGTATATTAATCTGTTTCAACGTCTGTCACATCACTGCTTAACCATTAGGTGACAAGTGTTGTGAAATGTACTGTTACTACAGACTCTCGTTAAAACGTATTTATCTACCGTGTTTATATAGCTGTGGATCTTCCTATGTGAGCACCAGTCGTCAAGAATTGACTTAACTTTTGTTTTCTTTCCTTTAGCAGTACATATATGTTACTGGAGTTCTGTTGTTTTCCACTTTCACGCATGTGAACAACCTCAAACAATCGTGTTAGTACCGAGAAAAAAAAATAACGGTTTTTCTCGAAGAATGATATTAGCTTAACTACAATAGTACTTAAAACGGAGTTATTCTTAGTTTTGAGTGAAATGTGAATACCAATGATATTCATTTTCAATGTACTTTAGGTATAATTTTAAATAGTTCAACATAACTCGCAATGAAAACAAAGGAATATTACGAGTTATCTATTAGATGGATAACACGTATCTTTAGTTTCGATTGGTTATTTCGTTTCAGTCAAAAACTAATTATCGAGATAGAAATATTACGAAAAGATTAAAACATTCGCACTTTAATGTAGCGAATCGTAGGCAAACGTAAGATGATAAACTACCTTTATTATTCCCCACCAGGATGAAAACGTTGAAAATGGAATTCAATTTCGGAATTCCAATTTCTGAGAACATAATAAGAAAAGAACAACAACTTTATGCACACAGTGACATGTCTTAAATTTTGTAAAACGAAAATGTTACTAATTTTTTTCTTTGTGTGTCAAGGTATTTATGTATTTAATTCAGTAAAGAATTTGAATTCCATAAAATGTTGACATACTCATTTCAATAGAGAGAGATATAACTAAAAGTATATAAGTAATTACAGAGATTTGATTATAAATCTCAAAATAAATTTTCTTCATGGATGATTTAGGAAATTACAGAGCAATGATTTCGAGAAAAAAGTAAATAAATTTTAAGCCTTATCTGACACACACATTAACGTGTATTGTTTACACAGTAAGACAGTTATTATCATATGATTAGTTTATATTTTGTATTTTCTACGTTTCTTATTTACACAATTTCGATTTATGGAAAAAAAAACACCTAAAATTTATCGTTTCTTATAATTTCCGTAATGTTGGATCCTAACTCGTCTTTACATTGTCAAGCGATTCAACGTTATTTTATATGTGTGTGTGTGTGTGTGTGTGTGTGTGTATTTTCTGCCAACAGAAAGGGCCCGGCATGGCCAAGCGTGTTAAGGCGTGCGACTCGTAATCCGAGGGTCGCGGGTTCGCATTCCCGTCGCGCCAAACATGCTCGCCCTCCCAGCCTTGAGGGCGTTATAATGTGACGGTCAATCCCACTATTCGTTGTTAAATGAGTAGCCCAAAAGTTGGCGGTGGGTGGTGATGACTAGCTGCCTTCCCTCTAGTCTTACACTACTAAATTAGGGACGGCTCGGTGCAGCGGGCTAACAACCTACTCACTTAAATACCTGTTGAAGAATCCTCAAGCGATTGCGGCCCTATGTTCCTTGATGGAATCTAATGGTGATAACTAACTAACAGGTGCAATGTTATTACAAAAATATCTACAAATTGAATAATCGTTGTTATTACTATAAGATGTACAATAAATAAATTTTACATAGAACATCGACATAATATGAGAGACATCATCAATGTTATGCTTAAAACAGTTTTAATATTTGTAAGATTTTGTAACAGAATTAGAGGTTTTATGTTTTACTCAGACTCACGACCATCCCGGTATAAAATACAACTAGGTAAAGACATCACTAACTTGACAATAATACGTGCTGAGACAATGCTCCAAAGCTGAGTTTCGGTAAACAGGAGTTAAACAGAAAATGACAAATAGAGAAAAAACTTCATTTCCATGAATTAAACAAAATATAAAAAAATACTATTTTTTTTAATCAGTGAAGTTATTTATTTGAAACAAGTATCAAAATATTTCACAAAAATTATAAATGTCCGATATATATATATATATATAAATTTAAGTGTTTTAACTTATTTTAACAGGCACGGCATGGCCACATGGTTAAGACGCTCGATTCGCTTCTTTGTGGGTATTTAGGTACGTTTAATTTTTGAATACTCAGGAGGATCAGGTGCACAAGACCTCTTCCTCCATCCTTAACTTTCATGTCGGCTACTAGTAAGATTTGTTGTTGTGTAGATTTTGGGCCACAGTATCCCACAGTACTCCGGCTCTATTCAGGGCAATGTCCATGTATTTTCTTGATTTGCCCCTTTTTCCTTTATCCATTTTATCAATTTATTTTTTATTTCCATTACATTTTTTCTTTTTTTTCAAAATTTCTATTCATTTTTTGTTTTTTTACTTATACATATATATATATATCTTTTTAATTTTTCCTTATATATTTATCGAAAAATTAAAATAATAATAATAAAAAATAAAATAAAGAAAGAAAACAATAATAATAATAATAAAATAAAGTAAAACAATAATAATAAAAAATAAAATAAAGGAAAATAATAATAAAAAATAAAATAATGGAAAATAATAATAATAAAAAATAAAATAATGAAAAATAATAATAATAAAAAATAAAGGAAATAATAATAATAAAAAATAAAAAGTATAAATATAATTTTAAAATGAAATAAAATAAAATAAAACTAGTTTTAAGCGTCTAGTGCATTGTGGCCAGCTTGATTTATATTTCTTAAATATATATTAATAGGAGAGAGGTACTTTGGACTATGTTCATCATGTACGTAGTAACTGTCGAGATCACACATTAAGTCATTTTTATACCAATTCTTATTAAAATAATTTAGTGCATTACACAAGAGTCTATCAGATACTGTCTCTATGTTTGCATACTTGTGCATGATGATGTGCTACGTGGTACTTTATAAGCTGAAGTTAAGATTGAATTTTGTATTTTTTGTAGTTTATGTAATTGTTTTTGTGTTATGTTTATCCAGGCAGGAGAGGCGTATTCTATTATAGGTCTAATGTATGTTTTGTAGATTTTTTATTGTATTATCAGGTTTTGTTCCTTGATTTTTACCTAAATGACTTCTTACATAATCTGCTCTTTTCCAGATACTAATCAAGATATTGTTTGTATGCTGTATTTATGTCAATTTGGTATCATAAGTTAAACCTAGAAATTTTGCAGAAGTAGCAGTCAGTAAAAGTGATCCATTCATGTATAACTTCGGTGGATCTTTTTTCAGTTTATTTATTCTGGTGAACAGTATTACTTGGTTTCTCGGAATATTTATTTTTTTCTATATTTCTGACAGTAATCTTCTAAATTATTCAGGATTGGTTGGAGGATTGCTATTGAAGGAGTGGGAACACTTTTCCAGACTGCTACATCATCAGCAAATTGTGATGCAACACCTAAATTTGGGTCCGACAGAGGCATATTACTCACATACATGATAAATAAGGTAGGGCATCTACCCCTCCCTGCGGGACTACTACCTCAGGTGAAAAGGACCCTGAGTGGGTCCTATTCACATCTATTTTACACGTTCTATTGTCCAAGAATTAAGATAGCCAGCGAATAATTCCCTGGAGTAAATCCATTTCCGTTAACTGGTGAAGTAATCCATTATGCCACACCGTGTCAAATGCTTTCTCAATGTCGAGAAAGCAAGCTGCAGACGCTCGATTCGTAATGTGAGAGTCGCGGGTTCGAATCCCCCTCGTGCTAAACATGCTCGCCCTTTCAGACATGGTAATGTTATATTGTGACGGTGAATTCCACTATTTGTTAATAAAAGAGAAGTCCAAGAGATCGTGATGGGTGATGATGACTATCTGCCTTCCATTTAGTCTTACACTGCTAAATTAGGAACCACTAATGCAGATAGCCCTCGTGTAGTTTTGCGCGAAAGTCAACAAACAAACAAAATTATTTTAATATCAGCCAAATTTTTAAGTATAACGTATCCTCGCCCTTTGGTGTCAATATAAAATACATTTAAATAGTTTTATTATAAAATCGTTTTAAACTGTACGTCAAAATTCACAATTTCTTTCTTACCAGTATGAATATAACAAGTTGAATACTTCGTATCCTACGTAAGGTTCATTAAATTTCATAATATTGTTTCATTTATTTATCATGAAAATGTTTTTAAAAATGCTGTATAAATTATATTCATAATGTTGTTATTAGTTTTTAAACAAAGTGCTTTAATAACATATATATTATTTTAATTTCGTACACGTTTTCTACCTAGATGATTAGATTCACACAGTAAAACATCAGGTTTAATACTTTATAATACGTCGTTTATAACTAGAGTTGCGAACAGTTTGGTGTTATATATCTAACCCGCTAAGATGTGTCACTTTAGGCACAGGTAGTTTTATGTTTCCGAAAGTGTTACATTAATGTATGCTTTTCAACTGCAGAGAAAGACAGTTTGATGTTTTCTAAAGAACTATATTGATATGAAACTTCTCAATATAGATATGGGGGGTTTGATATTTTCTAATGTATTATGTTCATATTTAATGTTTGTTTCATATAAAAACAGTTTGATGTTCTTTAAAAAGTTATACTGATATACCATTTTCAACTTCAGACATGTCTCATGTTGATGTTTAATGTGTCATTTCATACAAAAGCAGTTTGAAGTTTTCTAATGGGTTATATTGGGATGTAATTTTTAATTTCTGACACGGACAGCTTAAGGTTTTTATAATGAGATATATTCAGATGTAGTTTTCTCCTCCGACAAAGACAGCGTGATGTCTTCTAATGGGTAATATTGATATATATTTTTTGATATCTGACACGGACAGCTTGGTGTTTTATAATTAGTTATATTGAGACACAATTTTTAATTTCTGACACTGACAACATTGGTATTTGTTAATGAATTATACTAAGATGTAATTTCTCACTTCTGACACGGACAGCTTGATGTTTTATAATGACACAGATAGCTTGATATTTGGTAATGAGTTGTATTAAGATTGAAGTGGATAGTTTCTCACTTCTAACATTAACAGTTTGATGTTTTATAATGAGTTATATTGAGATGTAGTTTCTCACTTCTGACATGGACAAAATGTTATTTTGCAGTGGGTTATTTCGAGGTATATTTTTTTCATTTATGACATCGACAGATTAATGTTTTACTTATGTAATCCTGTATATTTTGTGAAGTGAAATTAAAGAAAGAAACAAATCAACATGCAAAAAGAGAAACAAATGATTACACTATGTTCCTGGACAGAAGGTTTTATTTTCCAATTGCTTATGCCTAAAGTAAATGGAAAAGACCTATTTTTCTCTTCAAACTTTGCTTTTTGACCTGGGAGCGTATAACGAAAACATGATGGGAGACTATGTTTGGGGGCTAATACGTGAAAGTGATTTAAATTACAGTCGCAAATTTTGTAAAACTACTCACTTCTAAACATTTTTGTTCATTTTTATATAACTTCAGTATAAATACATGTAAATCTTCATTCACATGTTGTTTTATGCAGACCTTATGTAAATGAAAATTTGCCCGTTTTTATAAAGAAAATAGGTTAATCTCTAAATGAAATTATCCAGGTCACAAAAACAAAGTTTCAAGGGAATATTTGCCATTTTTTGTACTTCTACAACATACGCAAATAAGAAATAACAAGTACTATCCAGGAACATAATTTGTGTTACATCGTGTTATAAATCTGTATTTGTGAGGGCTCAAGTGCAGAAATATTTAAAATGTAAAACGCTCAATCATTCAGGAACATGGAATGTTTTGATTGTATGTTATCAATAATTAGTGATTATATTCTGAATAATTCGTTTAATACACATATCTTATTGTAAACAGTGGTTGATGATGTAACTACTTGGACTTTTCAACAATACATTAGTGAAAACACAAGTTCATAATAAGGTTGGTCATGATCTCTCTCTCACATCTCGCTGTTTTGTCTTTCTCTATATATATTTATATTTAGGACTTATGAATTCAGGTAAACATCCACATCTACAAATTTCTAACAGTATCTGCTTACTTTGAAAGCCAGCGTTTGTGTTTTGATGAGGCAACTAAGATGCACTCATGGTCAGGTTGTTAGGGCACTTGACATGCAGCATGAGAGTCGCAGGTTCAAATTCCCGTCCCACTAACATTGCTAACTCTTTCAACATGGAAGCGTCACAATATGACCATCAATCCCGCTATTCGTTGGTAAGAGTATTAGCAGTAGGTGGTGATGACTAGCTGCCTTCCCTCTAGTCTTTTACTGTTAAATTAGGCGTTAAGCGCAGATGGCCCTCGTAGCTTTGCGCGAATTTAAAACAAAATAAACCAACGCATCCACAGCATGATCTTGTACATCCAATATAAAAACCCGGCATGGCCAGGTGGATTAAGGCGTTCGACTCGTAATCTGAAGGTCGTGAGTTCGAATCCCCGTCGCACCAAACATGCTCGCCCTTTCAGCCGTGTAAGCGTTATAATTTGACAGTCAATCGTACTATTCGTTGGTAAAAAGTAGCCCAAGAGTTGGCGGTGGGTGATGAAGACTAGCTGCTAAATTAGGGACTGCTAGCGCAGATAGCCCTCTAGTAGCTTTGAGAGAAACTAAAAACAAAAGAAAAAATAAAAAACAAACATCCAATACACACGCCTCTGCTTGCTTTCTCTAGTGTCGTATTGGCCATTATGACTAATCCAAGTACTGAAATACCTTTATACTAATACCCAGACTTTGTTTTATTTTTATCCATCAATTTTCGTCACGTTTCAAATAGCCCATTCCGCAGCTTTGTGTTTAGCAACAAACAAACTGATAGTGACCTCATGTGGGGGTAAAAGTAAGAAGAGATTGTAATATTCCCATTTTTCTTCTCTTTCTTTCTTCCATAATGAGTAACTTTTGGAATAATCTGTATTCCAAGTTTACCAATCACCGTCGCTATCTACACAATTATTATTACTTCCACTTTTCATCTTCGACACTTCGATACATTGCATCTATTGGCACTTAGGCGGGTCATTATTTCTCTTATGGTTACTAAGGGTAAGTATATAATTCAAAGAAACAAGTGCGTTATAAATTTATATGTGACCGTATGATTTTAGGACTAACAAGTTCTTACGAGGCCAGTTTGCTGGAAATATTATTTTAATCAGAAACAACATAGCGCTATATAATTTGTCATTTCCCGGCATTCTTCTCAGAAGAAATTCTTCCAACCATCTAATAACAACAACATAGACACGTTATTACAAATATCTGAGTTACCATGTAAAATAATCAGTTATATTTATCAGAAAACAATAATATTGAACCTTTTATAAATAAATAAAAACTGTTTTTTATTCAGTCACTTACAGTACTTCTGAAAATATAAGTGTGTAATGTTATTTTCAACTGCACAATTACCGCTATGAGAGCTCATCAGCCCAGATAGATAATAAAACAATGAAGTAATGATCTGAATGGTGTTTACATAAGTTATTTGTTACAATAACAGTTATTATGGTTTAATCACCTCTGTCTTTGTTGCATTCCTTCCGGCGTAATGAGCTCTGGTATTGATCGAAACTCGCCATCAACCAAGGAAGAAGCAAAACAAAGAATGATTAGTGTATTAATACGGTAAGCCTAATACTATTGTCTTATGACAAATATGAGTGATTACGTTATTGCTTCCTTATGTAACATAATTCATGTTTTCCAACAGATTTATTTTATCGCATGAGTTTTTAATATACAGCTTTGATCACTTTTATTTCATTTGTAAACAAAACCGTAAAAATTTCTGAAGGGCCTGGCATGGCCAAGCGCGTTAAGGCGTGCGCTTCGTAATCTGAGGGTCGCGGGTTCGCGCCCGAGTCGTGCCAAACATGCTCGCCCTTTCAGCTGTGGGGGCGTATAATGTGACGGTCAATCCCACTATTCGTTGGCAAAAGAGTAGCCCAAAAGTCGGTGATGGGTGGTAATGACTAGCTGCCTTCCCTCTAGTCGTACACTGCTAAATTAGGGACGGCTAGCACAGATAGCCCTCGAGTAGCTTTGTGCTACTCCAAAAACAACAAATTCAAAAACAACAATTCCAAAAACAACAAAAAATTTCTGAATGTTACACATTTTAGAAACTTCAGGATATTTTGCCTTATGAAGATGTATCAAATTAAATTTAATTTAAGACTATGAACTACAAATCAGTTATCAGTTTCTTTCACACATTAACTGTTTTAGCGTTTTCTTATTTGCTATATTTATAGCACAGTATAATTATATTAGCTATATCAAAATGCTTCAGCTTTTATTGATTCCTGTTGTTTATAAACAGCAATGTTGTTTATTGAAATAAGTGCTTGTAGTTATGGTATATTTTACGTATACACTTTGTAGATACAATCATTCAGTCATAACCACAAACACTTAATACAATCATTCAGCTTGCCATAACCACAAACACTTAATACAATCATTCAGCTTGCCATAACCACAAACACTTAATACAATCATTCAGCTTGCCATAACCACAAACACTTAGCTTAACAAGAAAATCAAATGTATTTTTTGTTTGGAAAGCAGATTTTTATTTTCATTTCCCACTTGAAATGCATTAAACTAAGAACTACAACCTGCTGATCTGCGTAATAGGTGAAGGAGTGTGTTTATTTTGGATTTTCATGCGAAGTTAAACAAGGACTATCTGCTAGCTAATGCTAGTTTTGAAGTGTGAAACTTTACAAAATGTAGCAAGTGAACAGCATCCCCCGCATACTCTTGGTTGACCGTGCTGTTGAAAACGATCGTCATTATGACAACGCAACCACAGCACCAAAGAGCAGAGCTTTATTTTGAAAGAAAGGGGCACGGACCACAACCGGATTCCAGTACGGAAACTTAAATAGTAGTTCGCTATTAGGTGAATGAAAACTCAGTCTTGTTCTATAACTTCAAACTTCATGTAATGTTTGTCAAAACTAAGAACTTATAACATTAATCACCCGCTATACGTTTGAGTAATTGTTAAACATAAACCTTGCTCAATATGATTTTACGTTTAATCCGCCTCGCTAAAGGTCAGCACCATTAAATTTATTGATAAAAAAAAACATTCTGTTTTGTACGTCATATTTCGTTCTTATCAAATTTAGCCAGTCAGTCGAACATAGTGTAAAGCTTTTCAAAATAATGTGAATGCAAAATAAAATGTCCCCCGCCAGTACAACGCTAAGTCTACGGATTTACAACGCTAAAATCATGGGTTCAATTTCCCTTGGTGGACTCAGAGGATAGCCCGATGTGTCTTTTCTTTGTTTTGTTTTTTTTTAATTTCGCTCAAAGCTACTCGAAGGCTATCTGCGCTAGCTTCCCTAATTTATCAGTGTAAGACTAGAGGGAATGCATCTAGTTATCACCACCCACCGCCAACTCTTGGGCTAATCTCTTACCAACGAATAGTGGAATTGACCGTCACATTGTAACGCTCCCATGGCTGAAAGAGCGAGCATGTTTGGTGCGACGGGGATTTAAACCCGCGACCCTCAGATTACGAGTCGAGTGTCTTAACCGTCTGGCCATGCCGGGCTGTGGCTTTGCTATAAAAAAAACACACACGTAATCTAAAATAATATACTGCAATTCCACCTTAGAATAAATAATAATCAATACCACGTATTTTTCTTTTCGTTAACTAATATCAAACTTTAAATGAAGAAAAGCTTTTCTCAATGGAAAACAAACATTAACGTTTTTATTTTATCACCTTGATACACATCAATACATCAATTTGGTCAGGTTTACGACTTATGAAAAGTTAGTGATACGAATGCGAGTTTTCCAAACAACTTTATAACTTTTGTCATTAAATCTACTTAAATTATTCCACAAATCAAACCTAATTTTGCCAGTTATGACTTGTGATTGTTCGAGTAATTTAGCAGTTTCTTCAACTTTTTATTTGTTAAATGCGTGAACGTTTTTTGTCAGCAATGGTTACATGTTTTCCATAACGTTATCAATTAACTTGTGTTTTGATGATTTTCAACATTCCACAAATATTTTATCTATGTTTTTTAAAACTAAATTCCAGGTTCTGAAAGTTCTATATAAAGATAAAATGTAGATTAAGTTGATCTACATAAACTATAATGTTATAATACATTGTATTTTTATCATGTAAAAGTTCTATATAAACTATAAAGTTGTTTGTTGAATTTCACTCAAAGCTACTCAAAGTTATTTGCACTAGTCATCCATAATTTTGAAGCGATAGACAGCATGAATGACAGTTAATAAAATATATCGACCGTTGACTCGTGAACTTCTTTACCTAAATGGTGAGATTCGATAATTACTCTTATAACGCAATTATATTCTTAGATTGCGAAACGTGTGATATTTTGTTTGTTTTGACAGAAACAGGTCACGAAAGCTACTAAGTATAGATAATTTGTAATTTTTATTGTGTGAGAGTTCTGCAAAAATCATAAGATGGGAATAAATTACATTTTTATTGTGTGAAAGTCCTACGTAAGATAAGATTTTCTGCAGGTCATATGTTTAGTGTAAGGTCGAAATGTTGTTCTCTGCTTTATAAGTAAAATTTTTAATACCCATACTAGCCGTTCTAAGATACATTTTCATTGTAAGTAGGTTTCTCGTCATAAAGAATTACTTCACCAGGCAACAGAAAGATGTTTAAGATATTCTTTAAGTCAGCAAATGATGAACTTCCTCAAATAAGTTCAATAAGTTTTGGAGCACTGGCTGCTATTTCTAAAGAAGTAATTTCAATGAAGTTTTTGTTTTGGTTTAGATGTACACGTATTGATTGTACACTAGAAAATAACCATATTTACAGTTTGATATAATACATAATTATGTTACATAAAAGTACGAATGGATCACTCTGCTAAATAATAATCTATGAAGGTTGTAGATGAAAAAGTTGCAAACATTTAAGTTCATTATATGTATAAACATCAGTAGTTTCAAACTGTTTCTGGTGTAGAAATGTTTCTAAACATCCAAGGTATATAAGTGCTGCTTTAGAAACTTCTAAATATATATGTCCCAGTTATTTAGTAATGATCTTATAATTTACGGCATTACATATAAAATGATGCAGTATTTTGTAACTTAACCTAATTAAGTAGTTGATTTTTTAATTTCGCGCAAAGCTACACGAGGGCTATCTGCGCTAGTTGTCCCTAATTTAGCAGTGTAAGACTAGAGGGAAGGCAGCTAGTCATCACCACCCACCGTCAATTCTTGGGCTACTCTTTTATCAAGGAATAATAAGACTGGCCGTCACATCATAGCGCTCCCACAGCTGAAAAGGTGAGCATGTTTGGTGTGACGTGAATTCGACCCTCGACTCTCGGATTAGGAGTCGAGCGCCTCAACTACCTGGCCATGCTGGGCCTTATTATACTTAAAAAACATAACAAACCTCAATTTTTGTCATTGTTACAAAATGATAATTTTTACTTCCTGAATAGTACTGCTGTTTTTCTCCTAACACTTATTGCAATCACTCCTGTGTGTCTATATGAAGATGTTTTTAAACACAGTAATCATGGAACTTGAATAATGTTCATAATTTCCAAGAATCACTAACTATACTTTAGTATCTCCAAATGCAAGACCAGTTATGTCCAGAAAATAATCAAACAGTTAAGAGCTCGATTTGTTCCGTTTGTTTCAGAATTTTACAAAAAACAAAACTACACAAGAATCGTCGACAATTTTAAATTGATAAACTAGAGGAACAGCCAACTCTTAAACTATCTTCGTGTGATCATTTAGTGAGACCTGACTACCATTCTTATAGTGCATCAATAGTATCAAAATTTTGTGAGTATTTTTGTAGTTCTTTCAAAGTCTGAGCACTCTAATCATGAAGCTATAGCAGGCTCTCAAGGATGAAACCATAACCTGAACTTGTTTGCTAGGAAAGGAAACATTTCCTGATACATCTTGGAACGTTCTTTAAAAATATACATTAACTCCCAATGATCTTTAAAATAACTACCATTTCAGGAGAAGCCTGAAATTAAATCTTTTGATAAGATCAAAATAATCAATACTTATTCAAACTGCTCTGACGTTATTCGTACGCTTGTGTACTTGCCGCATAATAGACTTACAGAGATGAATTATTCTTGTACTTCACTAGAAATTCTACGGATTTGGAAAGCATGGCGAAAAAAATGCTCCTGAGATAAAGCATGAGGCTCGAGTTTGAATCCTAGTAAAAAAGAAATGACAAACAATGTGTCTCGAGTTTTGCAATTTTTTAAAGTGAAATACTCAGATAATGATCCGCCTGTATATTTCCGGCTTTGTCGGATTGAAAATGAAGCAATGCAATGAGCTATATATATTATTTTCAAAGTTACAATACCTTCGTAAACGATGGCTTTGAGTGATTAGCGAATTGCAAGTTTCTGTTATTTATCAAAAATTAATTTCTCTTTAATGGTCTATCTACTCAAACGTTAAGATTGTGTTTTTTTTTAAAGCTACTATAACAAAGAGTATAGGAAATATAATTAAACCCAACGTCCAGCTTAGAATAGGCTTAGTCTAGGATGTTAATACATGAAAAAAATGTTGGCACTTCCTTTATCTAAAAGCTTGTATTAAATCACTTACTGAAGTATAGTCCTGGTAGTTAATGATCTATTGACCTGGCACAATCTCCTAGTTAGAAGGTTTGACTCCCAATCCGGGAGTCGTGGGTTTCAGTCCCTTCACCGAATGTGCTTATTCTCTCAGTTGTAGGGGCACTATAATGTAATAAACAATAATTTGTTAGTAAATAATAGCCTGTGGTGATGGTGATGATTCTTTGACCAAAATTCAACAAGAATAAAAACAGTCTGTTGAATTTTTATAATATACTGTGCTTGTAATTTATGGCTTATTAAATTCTTCAGTTATTGTTATTAATATCCACAAAAGGTGAATAAAGTTAAACAAAAACAAATCTATAGTCTTCACAGGAACCAGTAAAATAATTACGAAATCTAATGCTGCTCTCTGCTACAATATAAGTTTTGGGAATATGCGTAAATCCGTGTATTAAATACATGTTTGCACAAGTAGAAACTAAGAGACAACATCAAAGTTCAGGGCTCAAGAAAGAGATGCTTATGTGCTCGTTGCCGTACAATAGAATTATGGAGATTATTTTTTCTTTTATTTCACAAGAAGCACCCTAGTGGCACAGCAGTATGCCTGCGGATTCCCACCGCTACAAACTGGGTTTAGACTGGTGGTGGGCAGAGCACAAATGGCCCATTGTGTAGCTTTGTACTTAATTCAAAAGAAACAACTTCACGAGAAACTCTACAGATTTAGAAGGTATAAATAATTAAATGTTTTAGAGACAAATCACGAGAAGCGAGTTTCAATCTTTGTGAAAAAGAAATAAGAAACAACATCGTGCATCGAATCTTTCACGTGAGAAATTGCAAAAACGATCTTGAATTATTCAAGATGGAGGAACATCTGTAAACTACAAGCAATTAAACAGATAACATTTATCAAGGTGATGTACATTTCTCTACTAAGATTTTGAATAACTAAATACTATAAATTTAAGATTTACCTATCCACACCACTGCCTATCTTCTTACTTTACTATATCACTGTGGGTCTACGAACCTATCTATAACTATGTCTGTTTATTTGCCTGTCATCTATCTATCTGTACTATTGGTTTGTCTGCCTACTTATACCTCTATCAATCTGTCTTTCAATACCCTTCCATGAAAGATTAAAAAAGGGATTATTTCATGTTTCTCACCTGATCGGTTGATTAATGTATCCGATTGGTGATAAAAGGTTATGACGTAGAACTGCAGAAAAAACGGTTGTCAAAATTGGTTCACGTCAAATCTTCCTTTTGTTCTTAATTTATGTGGTACTACCCATTAGATGCAAGGAAACCTGTTGCAGCTTCATATCATTGACTGAACAGCAAGAAGTGCTTACATCACAAAATTATTTAGTATCTTTCTCGATTGCTTTAGGAACTTATGTGTGCGTGTAAAAATTCAACAGGAAATATGTGTATTAGAGCTATTTTAAAAACTATGAAATCCAATCATTGTGTTTTAATGTTAAGTTTTGATCTGAATGAATTAATACAGAATAATAACGGTAATGATGCGCAGATAGCTTTAAAATACAGAACTTCATGTGTGTCTGCTGTTTGTTCACACTCGCTCACTCGATTACTCTTTAAGTCGAGTATTCAAGAACTTACTTGATCCCTCTCTTATATATTCGTACAACCTCTCACTCAGGCACTCAGTAATGACTTGTTTATTAGCTCTATTTTTCGCTTAATAGTTAATTTAATCGAACAATTAAAAACTGACTCATTTTGTCACTTATTCATTCAGCTAAATAATAACTCACCTATTTAAGTACCTACTTATTCATCTTGCTTATTTGGTAAGTTTATCCTTTGTTTCAGACACACAATCATTCTAATTCCATTTAATCAATCACTCACCCAATTAACCTTCTTCCTTATTTCAGTCGTTCTACAATTAAATGAGCACCTAATCACTATACTCTTTCTTCATCACTGAGCTAAATAATCAGTGACTTGATCAGTTAACCTAATTATATATTCACTTATTTCCACTTAAGCTCTCACTTGCTATGTCATTTAACTTTATTTTCTCAGTCAGTCATTTCCATTTGATTGTTCAGTCAGTTCATCGTCACATAAATAGTCAATTATTCAACTGTCAATTAATCACCCCCCCTCCCATCCTCAGTACCACAGCAGTATGTCTGCGAACTTGAAACGCCATAAGCCGGGCTTCGATAACTATGACAGACAGAGCACAGACAGCCCATGGTGTAGTTTTGTGCTTAACTTCATATAATTAATTTTAGGAATTTAAAACTTAGCGATAACAACAAATAGCAAACTTTGTAAAGGTATGTGTGCAAAACATGATGTTCATCAGTATATGATTTATACGACTTTGAAAATGGTGTAGTTAAAGAAGAAAGAGTCATATGTAGTATGTTATACTGGGACATCATGGTATATTTAATTTAAAATTTTTAACACTAGGCCTAGCTAGTTCATTAATAATATATCATATTATATATGACATTATATAATATATACGTATATTATTATCTAATACTACTCGTAAGGATTAATTCCTCATCTTGTTTCGACATTTTGCTCTGAGCTTTTGGAGTTCAGTTGCTTGTCGTATAAAAAGTCTTATATGCTGATCTTAAGATGATTTCCTTTGACATTTTACACACATAAAAGTTGAAAAAATAGGCACAAACAACAGAAGAATTATGGAGTAACGTCAGTGTATACAGACGTATTTTATTTATTACAATAAAAACATGTGTTTTCCAATTTAGTGTTTAGTTTAAAAATGTTAAAGAGCACTTGTGTAATATGAGGATTGTTTTCGTAGTATTTCAAATAAAATAGTCCACAGAAAATATATATTCTTGTTGTAAGTGCTTTATGACTCCTCAGTGTTTTGAGGTAAGAAATATCGATTGTTGGTAAGCCAAATTCAGAAATAGTGATAATCAAGCAGGTTTGCAACGTGGTCGATCTCGAGGCTTTTTCTTTTCATTTCTGTGTGTCTTTTTGCTATTAAATTTATCATAATTTTAGTGCATGATGGAAAGCTTCGGTACCTCAGCAATAAATTATAAAAATACAGCTTTTACTCTCCAGATCGTAGTGTTTTTTTTTCAGCCAATATCTCGTCATTGCGGTTTCATCAAGTTTCTTGTATTACTAGCTTTGATCATGCCGCAATGCACGTTGTTGAAATAAAAATTTATTAAATTAAGTTCTGTAAAAGACAACATACTAAAATCCAGATCAAAGTTTTAATTTAGTCATGATATTTGTTTCATAATGTAGTATATATGTGTGTGTGTATATGTATGCATATATACTAGTGTATTACCCGTCAAAAATGAAGGGGGAAGTAGTACCACTTCCAGCCCCCCTTTGTATACCCTAACCTCCCATTTCATAACTAAATGAAATAAATAAAACTTGAGAAATCAATTTCATCGATAAAGAGGCAGAAGTCGAAGCAGTGAAACATGGTGAGCTAATCAAAATTTAAATTATTCATGATATAAATTCGTGGCGTATTCATAGAGTAATTACTGGTAAAAATCAATTAGAATAGCAACTTCTAGTTAACACTACTATTTAACAATGGTATGTTTACTTAACAACAAAAGTATAATCTAATAACGTTGTTAGTCTATGCACGGAAAGTATAGAATGAAATGCATAGACAACAATACTGGAAAAACATTTGTTGATTTCTTAATTTACTGCTTTCTTTGATTAAAGACGTTTGTTTTTTTAAAACGTTTGTGATATAACAGAAAACGCTTTAAATTTAAAACTGAATCGATACGTTTACTTCCATCATAAATTTTATGGACTTCGTTCTAGACTAGGTGATCCCACACTACTTCTTTATTTTAGGTTTATTATACCAACACTCACTACACTTAAAAGGTTTCACGGCCCTCTTGCATCTCCGTCACTAAAATCGTAATGAGCAGACAGTAGTCGAACTATTGTATCTGGATAAATGCATTTTGACTTTGATGACTCCTCCTATTTCGAGAAATCAAGAAAAATCATGCGCAACGTGACACTGGCTTTTGTATAGGTTAGATACACACGTTAATGAAGCACGTAAATTTGATCCGTGGTAAAAAAATCAATATAGAAAAAGCTGAACAATGTGAGTGTTTTTTATAGCTATAGCCTTACTTACTGTATCTGATAAGCAAAATGTACGTCATGATAAAATTAAAGAAAACTGACCCCTCAGATTTGCTGATGATTTGTTCATTTTTGTATGATTATATTTTCTGTGTTCTTTCAGTGTTTTATCGGATGATCTTATTCAAGTGATTAGACAAGTAAAACTAGAAGAGAGAGACGCTTGATTATCTGGAGATAATTGATTTCAAGCAAAAAATTCTAGTCTCTGCTTTCAGACATCAGCACTGCAGCGTATCTAGTAATTCACGTAACATTATACCTTTAAACTCTACCTGCTGAGTAGCTGGTATAATTAACCATTCCCTCTGATGCAGCTAAAACCTAATTAGATGGTCTAATTAATTTTGCAAAGCTTATTTTAATCCAGAATTACAATGTTTGTTTTTATTTTTCATTTACATAACGATCTTAGCAAAAAGAAAAAAAAAAGCGTTTTCCAAAAAAAACAATTTTTCAGAAAATATCTTTAGGTACCTAATCCTATATGATATTCAGATATATCGAGTCGGGAGTGGCCGATTATTTAACGTGCCATACTTTTAATCCAAAAGTCCATGGCTTACATACCATTACTATAGGTGTGTTATAAGTGTGACGGTATAATACCACTATTGTGTTAGAGTAACCCAAAGTCCCTCGCTGGTACAGCAGTAAATCTACTGATTTACAACGCTAAATTCAGGGGCTCGATTCCTGTCGGTGGACTCAGCGGATAACCCAATGTGACTTTGCTATGAAAACACACACACAGTAACCCAAGAGTTTGAGCCGTCTAGTGTATCAGTTCAACATTATGGACGGCTAGAGTAGATTTCCCTTGTGAAACTTTGAAATAATATTCAAAGACAACCAAATACCCTCCCCCCCAAAAGGATAGTAGTTTTAATTAACTTTTTAATAATTATTGCTTTTTAATACCATAAATTATAGTACTCAGTTTTAATTTGAAGATGCGAAAATAATTTTCACTCAAAATACGTCAAATAAAAATATTTCTTGCCAGCGACAGCTTTTAACGTACGCGAATATATTTTTCTATGTACACAAAATGTAACTTAGGTAACCTTCTTTTGAAAGTCATATAATTTAAACTTTTCACTAAAAAGACCTTGAATCTGACTGATACCTTCCTTGTATCCTATTTCACATTGGCCAAGTGTGTCAAGGCGTTCGACTCGTAATCTGAGGGTCGCGGGTTCGAAACCCGGTCGCACCAAACATTCCCGCCCTTTCAGCCGTGGGGACGTTATAATGTTACGGTTAATCCCACTATTCGTTGGTAAAAGAGTAGTTTAAGAGTTGGCGGTGGATGGTGATGACTAGCTGCCTTCCCTCTAGTCTTACACTGCTAAATTAGGGACGGCTAGCGCAGATAGCCCTTGAGTAGCTTTGCGCGAAATTCAAAAACAAGCACACAAACCTATTTCACAATCCACCAGGGCACAGCAGCATGTCTACGAACTTACAGTACTAAAATTCGGGTTTCAATACCCGTGATGGGCAGAGCACAGATACCTCACCGTGTAACTTTATGTTTAATTACAAACAAAGAAACCTTTTTCCACAATTGGTAGTTACAGACAGCATTAATACTGGATACATATTATAAAGTATTGTTTTTCAATTATATTACGCAGATCATATTTAAAAAGTTGAATTATTGGTACAGTTTAAGTAAGAAATCGCTTTATTTGCGTTTACATCTTCCAACGAAAATATTTTTTGAATTATTGCTAAGCGTTGTAGGAAACAATAGTCAATTATAAAATATAATACTTTAAGATTACTTTTTCTACTGAAATATATATATGAGTATGTATGTGTGTGTGTTCGTGTGCGTGCGCGCACGTAATTACTACCTTCGTAAAAGCATTGCATTTCAGGAGCACGTTTTACGTTGTGATTTATACTGTTACGAAATTGTTTGTTTTGAATTTCGGGCAAAGCTACACGAGGGCTATTTGCGCTAGCCGTCCCACAACTCTTAGGCTACTCTTTTACCAACGAATAGTGGGATTGACCGTCACATTAAAACGCCCACACGGATGAAAGGGAGAGCATGTTTGGTGTGACGAGGATTCGAACCCGCGACCATCAGATTACGAGTCGAGTGCTTTAACCACCTGGCCATGTCGAGCCATGTTACGAAATCAGAGCGATAATACAGACTTTTTAAGTTGCCATATAGTGGTGTTCATGGAACCAAGTTATATCGCAGTATAATAAATTAAAAGATCCTATAATGAAATAAAAAACAGTCATTTTCTTACAGTGATTATTTCAGTATTTACTTCATATGCTTATAAGTGACAGTCACCAAAATAAAATTTAAGAAAACCTTAAGCAATTACTTTTAACATGTTTCACCAACACTCAAATTGTTCTAAAACATATTTATTTATAGAGGTTTGTATCAGGATAGAAAAGAAAAAAATATAACTAACGTACAAATGAAAAATATCTTTCATTTATTTGTTTTTCTCGAAAAGTTTTCTCAATTATTGTTTTGTTTTTTCAGTTTCATAATACCGAACATATAACAAAAACAGCAAGGTAAAATTAGTATAATTAAAGTTGTGGGCAATTAAATAGAACACTTAACTGGGAAAAAAATTTTTTATTGTTTTTCTGGAAATGTTTTAATAACATTATTTTCTTAATGAATAAAACTACAAATAGACGGACTGAATTATTGTTATCTTTTTGGAAGTCGTCTTACAATTATTTTACTGTAAGAAAGATGTTTTTTTATTACACATTATTTGTTCAATGCAATAAAAAATCATTAATTATGGTTTCAATCTATCTAACTAAATTAATTACATCAATAACTGGAAAGATGCTTTATTGGAATTATTTGTATTACAGAAATATAGTTTATAATAATATTTAACGCCGAGAAAATAGTTAATCCTAATGAGTGGAATGAAAAGACCTAATGTAATTTATTTTGGTTTTTGTTCAAGGTATTATTCTCATATATTTGTTTTAAAGACGTTAATTATACCGTTTATTAAAGGAAATATTCGTAATTATTACTGTTAATATAATTACTGGTACTTTTTAATTTTTAAGTTCTACATTTTTCCCTGTAGAAAAGTTACTGATGAAAATAAGTCAGCTTGTTCTTTGTTTGAAAAAAATTCTTCTAGTGCGTAATTTTGCGGACTTACTACTCTAAAATTCGAAGTTTTATTTCTCGTGGGGAAGTACAGACAGCCTTCTTTGTAGCTTTATGCTAAAATAACCAACGAATACAAAATGCACCATGTTTTAGCCTTAGAAATAGCATTATTTTTGTCATACAAATTCTGAAATATTTGAATATAAAATAAATTTTCGAAACCTTTCAATCATACTTCACAAATAGTCACTAGATACCACAATGAAACAATTCTATTTTTATCAAGACACACACTAGTGTGTCGTGTGGTTAAAACAATTTGTTATTAGTAGTAATATTAAGTAATTGCATTCTTTTTGTAGCTCCTACTGTGGTAACCAAAATTAACACATATTTACATGGATTTTGTTTGTTTAGAATTAAGTACAAAACTACACAAGGGGCTATCTGTGCTTTGCACACCAAGGGTTTCGAAACCTTTTTTAGGGGTGGGCGTCCGCAAACATACCGCTGTGTCACTGGAGGGGCGTTCACAATGGATGTGCTTTACTGGGCTTTACTTTACATATGAAATGTGAAGATAATTCATTTAAAAATACACGAGATATAAAATCTCCAATTTTGACAAATTTTGTAGTTTCTTTTTCTTCTCACGAAAAGTACGAAATCTTTATTTGACAGAAAAAAGCATACTTAACTTTCATGACTTTTTGTCAAATTTGATACACACATAGATCTTGAAAACCAACAATTACTTCTCAGATTTTGCCTAAATATAAAAACATTTCTGAAGTAATTCAAGAAAAACTGCTCATTTATGACCAAAATTATTTGACCACGTCTGTATAAACAGTCAGGCCAGCTATCGATATAAAATTATTTCTAGAGCTTTAACGAAGAGTAAAGTTGTAACTTTTTTGTCAATCGGATTAAAGATGGTTGATTTAGAGAAGCAAAACGTGCTAACACAAAAGTATTGGTTAGGCCAAGCAAGCTAAATTATCAGCTTCTAGTTCATGTTTCGAAAGAATCATATGGTTGGACAGTAAGTATTAATTATTCATTGATATATTTTAAGAACAAGTTTGCTGAAGTTTATGAAATTATCTTAATTAAAGAACATGTAGTTTCATGTGATCTTAAATTAAGCAATTATCATAAATAATGATGCTTAATACGGTTGTACCAAATGCATGCGGGTGTTGACAAGAAACTGTTAATCTAGGTTTCATTGCGTTACTATAAAGATTAAGCCATTAACACTGTTTTAGAGAGGCAATTTTCCACCATGTGTTTTAAAGAACTTTCTTCGTTCTGTAATGCACAGGTCTGTTCCGAATAATAGAGTTACGACCCTAAAGGTAATGTTCGTTATTATTGAGTGTCATTTTCTTACTTGCTGTAAGTTATTTGTGTGTATTGAAAAAAAGTGATGATATCTGATCAGGAACGTCTTAAGCGTGAAAAAAGTTGCAGCCGAAAAAGGACTGGTAGTGCGACTTAAAGGAGTGAAATCAAACTTTACAGGCAAAGTAGTAGTTACAGCATTGAAAGAATTTTGTGGCCAGGTGGTTAAGGCACTCGACTCGTAATTTGCGAGTTCAAATCCCCGTCATACCAAACATGCTCACCCTTATAACCGTAAGGGCGTTATAATGTAACGGTCAATCCCACTATTCGTTGGAAAAAGAATAACCCAAAAGTTGTTAGTGGATGGCTATGACTAGCTAGCTGCCTTCCTTCTATTTTTACACTGTTAAATTAGAGACGGCTAGCGCAGATAGCCCTCGTGTAGCTTTGGACGAAATTCCAAAAAAGAAACAAAAAACAAAGAAGAATTTTGCAACAGATATTCATTCATTAGTTAGCCAGGCCGCGTTATCCATTCAACTTAGAGATTATGGTGGGTAAAATAAAATACACTGCCTGGCTAACTAATGAATGAATATTTGCCGCCGTGAAATTCTTATCAACGGTAAAATGTAAACACTAGTTTGACCGCCAATTTTGATTTCAGTCCTTTAAGCCGCATTGCCAGTCCTTTTTTATTCGCACCTAAAGTGTTTTAATTAGATTTCTATTACATTGCATATAGAATAGACAATTACAATTTTTCTGTGGGCGTTAAACACGTTGAAACATAAATTTAAAATTAACTTAATTTCAAACAAATTAAATTTAGTATATAAACCTATATTGCCTCAGTGTGCATTTCTTGATTCAAGTGAGAAATATGGATATTTTCATTATTTCACAGCATATAAATAAGAAAATATATGTTCCACTTTTTTGTTGAAATCTATTAAAACCCAGAGATGGCTACTAAAATAGCGACTGAAATATTATTTGGAACTGATTATAGGTATCTTTGTGCATACATCAGTTAAAAAGTTGATTTAATTGTTCAAATAAACGTTTTAAAAATCATCAGTTACTTTAGTGCATGTTTTGATAAGTGCATGATTTAGGCAGGAATTTGAGATGGTCAGTCATTATTGATGTAAAAGAAAGAAGGAAAATACCTTGCGAAACGAGCCTTTTCACATACTTTAATAATAAACAGTATAACATTTATAACATTATAATGGTTGTTGTCGTTGATTTGTTTTTCATTTTAAATATTCAAGATATTAGTAAATTGTTCTTGCACACTCTTGGAAAATTAAAAGTTCTCAAGACCTGTTCAGATCTGACTAACAATGTAATTGAATCATAAGACGAGTTACTGCGTGCTTTATGATGAGTGAAATTTAATATTTAACAAGAATAATGTTCAAGAATTCCTGGTAGCTGCTATAAAACAGAAGTACTTTACAAGTATTGAGCTTATATCTAACAACGTCAATAATTCAACGTCGATTGCCAAAGTGTTCTCGAAGCAGTTTCTCGCTGGCGCTTCTACAGAAGATTTACTAGCTGTATACGTAGCTCAGAAGTACCTAGATCAGTTTCAGACAAGCATCAAGACATTTAACAATACAGAAAGTCTTCTTGAAGTTAGATGTGTGCCATCTAGTGAGTTCTCCTTAGGATGCAGACTCCAAGACTACACGAAATAGAAACAACAGAAAAGGAAGAAATAGGTATATTTTCTGAACTCTGACGTCTTAATCTCGATTTTGAGGCGATTTCTTATAATCTGTAGCAAAACACCTTCACTCACCACTGCAACAGGAAACACGTGTAGGACATTTCCACTTCTTATTAATCTATATAGGCCTTTGTGAAAGGGTAGATACTGCTTTCTTTGGTTTCGTGCTTTCGTAAAAGTAGACTTGATAAAGTGTTTAGGAATAGGTAAGATCAATGTGTGGAAAGCATTTTTTACCTTAAATCAGCAAATGATGTCAATACATCATTCATATCGCTGGGAAAAGCTGAGGTACAAAGTAAACATTGTTGAGTTAGAGTTTGAAAGGTTTGTTTGCCAATTGTATTATCCTAGGTACGAGGTTATTGACGTCAAAGTACTTCGTTAGAACTTGTTTTGGATGAACCAATTTGAGGTAGAAAAACTTTCAACTACAGCATGTGCTGTGCATCAGGCAGTAACGAAGATACATCTCCAACCTACCATATTGGCACAGAATTGATAGCCTCTTCCTGCAAACTTCTGACGGACAAAGGTTTATGGCACGCTGGTTCCTACACCAATAACATTGTCACCCACTTCTTGTGGAACCTTAACACTAGAAAAATGCAAATGCAAGGAAAGTAATTCCAAATCACGCTGTTTCTATCGGTTTCTACAGAACTATTAGTGTCTGGTGTAGAAGATGCTCAGTTATGGACATTGAACAACTGGATTGACTCAACGATCATCATGAGAAGTTTGACAATGAAGAGATCTACTTCTAACTTATTTATAAGAACATGTGTTTCTTGATATTGTCGTAATGTGTTACATCCACAAGTCAGTTTGTTACTTGCTAAAGTTAGACGTGTCCCAGATAAATTCAAAATGTGTGTTCATGAACGTAGTTATAATGCACGTCTACCATTACATTTTTTATATGACTAACAGCAATACTCAATGTTTTAAACGTTTAAATTATCATTTGTATGTCGTAACTATACTGCACTCTATATAAAGCATGTACCTACCATACTTGATCAGATAGGCATAATTAAAAAACACGTGTACTCAAACTCTTTATTTACATTAGTTTTATTTACTTTTGATGATAATTTTTATAGAGAAAACACATTAATATAAACATAATAGCTGATAACGAAACGATGAATCTTTTTTTTTCGTTTTTGTTAATCAGTTTTGATAACTGATTAAAGTCATGACATAAATTGTTCGTACTTATCACATTGTGTCCGTAGTCTCGTCAGTATTTATACTTACACTTCGGACGTTACTAAACCAATTTAAAACACAATAACTTATCTGGAATTTTGGATAATCTAAATTCCCATATCCTCCTAGTGTATTTAGAGGATGGAATTTTTTTTAATCTAACGAATCATACTATGGATTCTCACAAAACATGCTGGAGAACATATAGTCATGGATGCCAGTCAAACGTATTTTTTGCAGTAGTCCTTAAATCAAATCCATATACTCTAATTCAATGGAGTGTATATATCAGTTTAGCATGTCCATGTTTGAGCAGTTTGGCCAGAAAAAACATATATTTAGACACTTTGACCAATACTGTGTTTTATATAAAAATGGAAGTTTTGGTATTTGTATATTTCCAAGTTTCGGCAGCCATATTGGATTTGGCCTAAAGATACATGAGAGAAATAAAGAATAATAACATAAATCCGGCAGCATGCCTATTCTTCTTAAATATATCTATAGGGGAATAATAATAATACTGAAGTTGCAAGATTTTAACAAATAATGCACAAGGGACTCCATTTCACAAATATTAACTCATGCAAATGTCAAAGAACAGAAGCGAAAATGGCATCCCTAGGAAAATTACTATACGTGAAAATAGTAATGCATTTGGTTTCACGTATGAAATTCTCTCACGTAACTTTTAAACTACAATGTATAAATCTCCAAATGCAAGGGAAAAGTCAACTTACATACTTTAAATAAGTCTCAATTAAATATAGTTTTCACCCCTTCACCAGGTGGCACCTGTAAACAGCAGATTTTTTGAACGTATAATATCACAGTCAGTAAGTTCCACGTGTGCAGTGTTTTTTGTTGTTGTTTTTTTGTGCATGAGAAGCGGTTACATTTATATGCATTAATATCCTGATGGATCACAAACAAAAAATATAGAACTATATAAGCTGTTTGCTGTTTGTATTGTGTGTACTACCGAGAAATATTTCAGTTCATCTTGATACGTGATTAGCATATTAAAGTGAAAACTATAGCTAACTACAAAGTTTCATGCTACCGTTTATGACTCTAAATATATTCTTAATTAATATATGGAAAATTTTTATCCAAATTTCTTCCTCAAACATATTTTCTTAAATTGTTATTACTATACACTTAACTGGATTACACTGATTTAAAAACTTCCACAGCTAAGACTAGTTTTGGCATTATTTCCTAAACGCATATTTGTCGATGTCCATTAAACAGGGACTCCATTAATTTCGGTCCGGCATAGCCAGTGGTTAAGACACTCGACTCATATTCTGAGGGTCGCGGGTTTGAATCCCCACCATAACAAACATACTTGCCCTTTCAGCCGTGGGGCGCGTTATAATTTGATAGTCAATCCCACTATTCGGTACTAACACTGTAGTCTTGCACTGCTAAATTAGAGATGGCTAGCGCAGATTGCCTTTGTGTAGCTTTGTGCGAAATTCTAAACAAACAAACCCTTAACTTCTTCGTTATTAGATGGGTTGACAGAGGATTTTATTTCATATTCAATATGAATAAACTAATGAAGCAGCTTAGTAGAATTATCAGTGTTGATGATTCTCGCCAAGCAATCTTTCGATTGGGAAAGTTTTGTTTTATATTTTTTAGCTAATTTCAATTATCTCATCAATAGTTTTATGTTTTTATAATTAAACAAGTGTTCTTTCATTTCACCAAATCAAGTTCATTGTAAGTATAACTGGTTGTTTTCATAACTGATAAAATCTTAATTTTACGTCAAAAATGCTTTATGTTAATGCATGTATAGAGAAAACAAATTCCAATTTAAAGACATTCGTTATACATGTTCCATCATCTGTTGGTGCATGCGTGTGTGTTTTCTTGTAGCAAAGCCATATCGGGCTATCTGCTGAGTCCATCGAGGGAATCGAACTCCTGATTTTAGCGTTATAAATCCGTAGACTTACCGCTGTACCAGCTTTAGACATCTGTTGGTTTAATGGTAAGTCTAATGACTTAAACCGTTGAAAATCGAATTTCGATAGCCATGGCTGGCAGACCAGAGATGCCACATAATGTAGCTTTGCGGTTAACAACAAATAAACAAAGCACGTGTTGTATGACCATCGTGTAATGTTATAATAACAGATTCAGGTTTTAAAATATTTTGTAATCCCATGAAGAATAGTTTAGGCCCGAATAAAATAATAAACATTACCACTCGTTATTTGAATGGTTATTCATTTTCTCTAATTATCTTTTATCACTATAGGAACATAACTATGGCACATATCTATAAATATTAATAGCATTATAGTGTTTGGTTATGATTCTATAAAGAAGTCAGAGAACAATATATCCAGATTTTTATATTAAATGATGTGTTCAATTAATAAAATAAAAACAATAAAATAAGGTAAGAAAACAAATATGTTAGGTAATTAATAATTTTATTAATTTGTTTTGTTTTTCTGCATATAGCACCATAAGACAGCGCTATTATCTAATTAGTGGTTTTAAAAGTAAGTAAATTTATTAATTCCACGTTGCCATAAGAAAGAGTCAAATATGTTGCTTGTTTGTTTTGATAAATTTCGTTCAAAGTTACTCGAAGGCTATCTGCGATAGCCGTCCCTAATTCTTAATTGATAGATTAGAAGTAAGGCAGCCACTGTTTACCACATATAGTGAGATTCACTTTCACTTTATGACGTCCCCACAGCTAAAAGGTAGACCGTGTCCGGTTACAGTATTCGACCCGCACCTCGCAGATGGCAAGCCAAGTTCCTTAATCACTAGTTTATCCCAGGCCCCAAATTACGTTGTACTAGAAGCAGTTGTAATATACGTTGTGTGATTTTGTTGTCTTATCGTTGTGACAAACGCACACGAAGTAAAACTGTACCAAGCTGAAAGCTCGTAGTTCAATGTTGGTGTATTAAAATGTACGACAAGGATTCGTGGAAAGTAAACATATTCTAGCGTCGTAAGTCAATTAACAAATTTTTCCGTTTAACGAAACACAGAATCAAGAAGTATAGAAAGTTTCTTTTAGAAGTTTCCTTGTAAAATCTTTCTGAAATGACTTCTTAAAAATATGACATTTCACATTTGTAGAGAAAATGCATTGTTTTCTATTGTCAAATGGTCTGATATAACATTCATAATTTTATAGAGAAACACACTCATACACATTTATACACAATAAATCCCTCATCTTGAAGGAATTTGATATAATTATCATACTATTTATCAAGTCAGTGTAACAAAAAATTGATAAAACATTATGAACCTTCTCTGTATTATCAAAAACAACAAATAACCTTTAGCTTCCAGTCGATTGTGGTTCTCATCGTTTGACGTCCAATGGGTAAAATCTCTATTTTGAACCTGTTGGTGAGCAGTTTTTTGTCCATTAAATTAAAATAGACACATCTGTAGACATATATGATATACTAAAACATAACACATTTTGAGTAGAATTGTAGAATTTAGTAACAAGCAGACTATAATTGATACTTCTTTGGTCTTTGCATGTCTTTTTCTTACCAAACTTCATCTAACAGTCTTAACTTCAAATTCCTCTGTGGGACCGTGGTAAGTCTACAGACTTATAAAGCTACAATCCGACGTATGATTCCCCCTGGGAGACATAAGAGATAAACAAGCTTATTTGCTTGGTTTTTTTTAAGTTAAGTGCAAGGCTACAAAATGAACTAACTGTGCTCTGCTCATCAGAGAAACAACCTTATCTTCGAAAAAAGACAGAATCCAAAATGGCCGCAAAATAAAATTTTTGGCAGTTTTTAACTATTGAAATGCCAGTTATCTTTAAATAATGTATAGCTGCTGAGGTATTATTACTGTGAAACATTTGCTTAACAAGGGAAGGTGATAACGAATCATCAAAAAAACCTTATCTGTTACTTTTTATACCATAATAACCATAAGTCACCATACCACATGCATTAGGTTTGGTTTGTTCTGAATTTCGCTCAAAGCTACACGATGGTTATCTGCGTTAGTCGTCCCTAATTTAGCAGTGTAAGACAAGAGAGAAGGCAGTTAGTTATCATCACCCACCGTCAACTCTTGGGCTACTCTTTTATTAACGAATAATGGAATTGACCGTGATATTATGACGCCCTCACGGCCGAAAGGGCGAGCATATTTGGTGTGACGTGGATTCGAATCCGCAACCCTCGGATTACGAGTCGAATGCCTTAACCACCTGCCGGGCCTCAGGCATTAGGAACTGAAAGTGCCGATAATATATGGTTTAGGACGTCACCACGTATAATGTATTTACTATTATAGTACATACGTATTTTAATATCGATGTTTGTTTTAATTGAATATATATTTAAAAGTGCGTGTAACTTATACTGTTAAATATATATTGCAAAATTCCCACCTATTCCCTAAATTTGTAGAAGATTTTCGAGTGTAAGAATCAACAATTTATGTATGTATATAATTACCACAATTGTTGCCAACTTAAATTTCGAGAATCTCGAATAACGATGATAAAAGTAACCATTGCAACATGGAGAGAGACAGTATATATTGATGGTTTGCTGCAGTTAGTATACTATAAACCTCGGATGTTATAACTGTGATTAACGTTTATTAATCGGGAAACTACAGAGACACGACCAGGAAGGTTTATAGATTTCGAATGTTACAAAACATTCAATTTCAGTGAATTCACACGGAATGTCAATATTTTTACGAAAACAATACATAACTTCAGCGGTGAAAAATCATCTTGTAATCAGCGTGAGATCAGCAAAGAATACAGAGCTAGTTCTCTCCCCATTCAGTGAATTTTAATTCTAGCTACGTTAACTCGGAATTAATTCGCTTGTTGTGAACCCATGATAAGATATCAAGGAAGTTCCACACCGGAAAGAATACTTAATATTACATTTGTAAGTTTGAAATCTTTCGTATGTAAATCATTATTTATATTACCTATTTATAATAGCCATCACTATAAATTGTATTATTGTTTGTATATTAAAATATATTTATATTAAGAAAGACAACTGTGTGTATCAATCTTGTTGGCAAATGTCATATATTTCGATATTCAATTTATATTAGAATTTGGGTGTGTGTGTTTCTTACAGCAAAGCCACATCGAGCAACCTGCTGAATTAACCGATAGGAATCGAACCTCTCATTTTAAAATTATAAATCCTGAGACTTACCGCTGTGCTAACGGGGATATCATAATGTGAATTAGTTTCAACCTGTTTCAAATTGTAATACATAACATAATAAACTGAAAATTCATCCAGGATAAACAGTTACCAACGAATATGTAGTATATAACACAAACGTCTTTCCAGTTTCATTACTTAGTTGGAAGTAGATCTGACACTGCGCAGTGATTTTGCTTCCGTGTCATTATATGGTAATTCATATGTATAATGCGAAATTGAAACACATCATTCGTCGTTGGCCTGGCCTCTGTTGTGTTTGTTGTTTTGTCTAAAATGTACATTTTACGAAATAAATGTTACAGTTTTGTCTCCTTTTTTTTTTCCTCGAGAAAACTCATCCTCTCCTAACACAATAAAGAGAATATCATTCTTGAGGAACACGTTTCCTGCTGATCTCTTTGTATGAATGATGTAGTGTCATAACTTGTCAACACATGGAAGGCCAATAGAACGAGGAGGCTCTCGTGCTCGAGGAACACTTTCCCTGCAAATATCTTTCTGTGAATGATGTAGTGTTCCAACTTGTCAGTACATGGAAGGCCAATACAACAAGGAAGCTGTCGTGGTTGAGGAACACCTCTGAACATCGTTTTGTTTCTAATGAATGTAGTGTCAGACTCTGTCAATGCATGGTAGACGAGGACCAATGATGTTGCTTCAGGAGGAAGTTGGTTTAGTATTTCTTTTATTGGAATATATTTTGCTGTATTTGACAGCAACCATAAATTCTGGCAAAAGAGATGATGGTAATGTAACACCAGTATCTGTCGCAGATACAACAACACTAGTATATTTATTGCTCATACCTCAGAACAATGTTTGTATAGGGCACTTCATGTGTTGTTCCAAGAACTAATAAATCAGTTTATATGAACGATGACTTTACTTTTGGCTTATCAGAAAACCCTCCAGTGATAATAATTTCTTTGTCACGGTGTGCATTTATAATAAACTGTTATGATAGAAATCATATTAGACCTGCCTAAAAAGAACATTACTTTTAGAAAGTGAAATTCGGGACCTTGTTGTTAGGGTTGCATTAAAATGTTTGCTATGACTTGTATATTTCTGTTGTTACTGTGATTATTCTAAACACTTTGTCCTGGAAGAAAAAACATTTCTGCTAATTTCTATTACTTGAAATATACGAAAAATGTGTAAATAAAGTAACTTATCTCAGTCGTTTTTGTTGTTGTTGTTGTTGTTTTACAACTACGAACCTCTTTGAGACAACAGAAGTTGTTTGGTTACGTTAACTTCAGTTTCTTTGTATATAAATGGGCCGGACTTGGCTTAGTGGTTAATGTTCTGGATTCAGCTTAAGAAGATCTAAGATTCGTATTATTATGCCTTTACGGATGAAAAGGAAAGCATGTTTGGTGACGGAATTCGAGCTCGCGAACTACAGATTGTGAGGAGAGTTCCTTAACCACTAGGTTATGCCAGACTCATAACTGTATACGCAATCACAAATATTGTTAGGGTTGCTATTAAACGAAAAGGCTTGCTTGTACTCTGCCCACTATGGGTATCGAAACCCAGTTTCTAGCAATATAAGTACGCAGACATACTGTTGTGCCACTAGGGAGCGAGACAATATTATTAGATTACATAATCTTTAAAGTGATTTCTTTGCGTGTATACAATTTTGACTCTTGCCTTGTACTGGCTTTCATGTTTTTGTCACTAACCTCTCTATGCACAGATATTTCTATATTTTAATGCAATTAAATTACGCATGGGATATTCCTATAACAGCACTCTTAAACAGAAAAAAATGTCATGTTCTGAAAGTAATTCGTCGTCAACTGTGAGCTATATTAATAATTACTTTCTAAATGTATTATCTCAGATGTGTCATGTGCTAGTGATATTGATAATTTATTAGTGTAATTAAGTATCTATCCTTAAGTTTGACCTATTGGAAGTATTTACAAATGTTTTATTACGTTCATCATTTGTCAACTAAGCATTCTAGCCTCTATCGTTTTCTTAGTTTTTCTCTTCTTCCAAATATCCATGACTGGGTTGGCGTAGTTTGATGTACTTTGCTTAAGCCTATCCTTTATCGCCATCTGTTGACAGTATTAAAATTTATATCGTAATAATACAATTTGGCGAATTCAGGACGAATAAGGTAAATGAATGAATACGAAGACAAGACCAACTAAAGCAAAGTTCAGCGAAGGAGCAATCAGAAATCTACTGTTATGTGTTAAATCATGGGCTGTATTAGAGTAATTAAGCTAATATGTCAAGGAATTTACTTAGCAAGAACTTTTGAAAACACGATTATTAGTTGTCAGTATCGGTGCGTGAACCATAAATCTTCCAATACGCAACTAAAACAGTTGTTATACATGCAGTTTGATAAAAAAGATATTTCAGCTACTACTGTGTCTCGTGTGTTGAAATCTGCTTCATGAGCCCTGATACTGGGCAAAAGGCTTCATCATCACTGGATGGCAGATCAAGTGCGTATCACATATTGTCATTCATTCGTTTTCATTTTCACTAAGTTACTATGTTGAATGTGTGTTTTGCTTTGCTTCAATCCGCATTTTATCAACAACAGTTCGATAAAGAAAAATAAATAGTTACAAATACATTCATTAGTCACAGTTGGTCTTAGCTTATTACATAATCTAGTTATAATTATTTAAGTACGAAATTTATGATTTCACAATAATTTCCGCTACATAAGTAACAAGAAAAAATACTTCTCTTCTTAAAATAGAAATAATACATGGACGGATAAATGATTTAGGAATCATAAGGAATTACTGGTGCATTTTTGAATTTTTTTTTTATAAAGGACAGTTTCAGAAATTTATATACTGGACATACGCGACTCAAAACGCATTACGATAACTATAAAGTATCTTTCTAGACATTTATGGAAATATGTTATATACATATATATGTATTCTCAGATGAAAGTAGCACAAAACTGTCGTGTAATCAAAGTTTTACTTGACCACCAGTCCTACAAAAATCATACTCTTGGACAAATATAACTCAATATTAATGTAAAGAGTACTATCAGGGCTAAAGGTAATGAATTTAACTGTAATAAGCTTCTTCTATTGAGAAACAAATTTTAACTCGTGGTGTCTGCAGACGAGGACTGTTGGAGGAAAAGCAAACACAAAAGTTTGGTTTGTTTTGAAATTCGCGCAAGTTACTCGAGGGCTATCTGCGCTAGCCGTCCCTAATTTAGCAGTGTACAAAAAAGTTTGGTTTGTTTTCAAATTCGCGCAAGTTACTCGAGGGCTATCGGAGCTAGCCGTCCCTAATTTAGTAGTGTAAGACTAGGAGGAAGGCAGCTAGTCATCACCACCAACTCTTGGGCTACTCTTTTACCTACGAATAGTGGGATTGATCGTAACATTATAACGCTCCCAAGGCTGAAATGACAAACGTGTTTGGTGTAACGGGGATTCGAACGCGCAACCCTCGGATTACGAATCGAGCGTCTTAACCACTTGGCCATACCGAGTTAAAACGAAACAAACAGGTCAGAGAAAGATATGGATGTCAAGGAGGATATAGTAATAGGTGGATAAAATAGTCTGTGGGGTAAATTGGGAGAAAAAATAAGATTATGATACCCAGACGTACAGGTAGAACATATAACTGAGAGAGCCAGGGATGCAATTTTGTTGCATGTGTAGGAGCTAATCAGGAAAGGTTGGTAAGAGGAACTAATTATTAAGTACAAAGGATTAATAAAGGTATTTAAAAAATAGGCATAACTTAATTTTATCGGCGATACTGCACAGAATTAACTATGGATATAAAGTAGGTCACTAGGAGTAAATGCTAGGCTTACGTTAGTATGTAAGAATGAGCTGATTGGCTGGTTGGACTTGCGGGATCAGTTCAGAGGAAGAAGGAAGCTTTTCTGTAAAGATTGGTTTATATTTAAATTGCACAGGGGTTAGCTTGTTTCGTACGTCTATTAACTCAGCTATAAGAGAAGTTTTAAGCTACGATTAGACAGTAGTGAGGGCCAAAATATAATAAATGCAAAACGAAAGAGAGGAGAGAAAAGTTTAGCATAGGAAATGAGCATAGTAGTAGTTACTATTGTAATGTTAGTAGCAAAGGAAATAAAATAGATGACTTCAGAGCATTGAATTTTGATACAATTGCAATAACTGAAACATGGTTAAACATAGTAATATCTTTGAAATACAGGGTTATAAGCTATTTAACAAGGATATAATATTAAAAAGGAGGAAGGAGCAACTTTATATGTAAAATGTGAATTTCATCATGTTGAATTTGAGGATATCAAAGATAGTAGCGAGAAGATTAAATTAATTTGGGTTTATATCATTGGATATAAAGGGAAATGGCTTTTAGTACGAATTTGCTACAGAACACTAAATGATACTGATGAAACTAGTAAGAAATTTTACAATAATATTAAGATTCTAACTATTGATGAAGTCATAATTATGGGTTATTTTCATTTCAGGCATATAGATTATGAAATGCTAAAATCAAACCAAGAAGGAGAAAGGATTTTTTTTGGAAACTGTTCAGAATGGCTTTCTTTAATAATTAGTCAAGGTATGTTCCTTGAAACAATACTATTTTAGATGTATTGTTAACTTCAAATATAGAAATGAACAGATAGGGTGGAAAGTGGGGAATATCTGAATGCAACTCATCATATCTATTTGGGTGGTTGATTTGTTGCATTTCAAGATCGTAAATAAGGATATTTTGGTTATATATTTCAAAAGAAAGCAAATTTTGGAAGGATGCTACAACAATTATCTCTTTCGAAGTGGGCACCTGATTCATTTGGAGACACTAATCAGATGCAGATAATTTTAAAGATAGATTTTTAAATATTCAAGGTAAACGTATTTCTTTTAGAAAGAAATGGGTAACTACAAGTAAAAAATAAATGTTTGATCACAAGAAATATATGGGATAAACTCAAATAAAACCATCATAAATAAAAGACATTTTAAATTGACTTTTATGACAAAAGATTTAAAAGGTTACAGAAGATCAAGAACATCAGTGAAATATAAAATTAGTATATTAAATATTTTATTAGAAAAGATTGTTTGAAGTGTAAAAAAGTAACAGTAAGGATTTCTTTAAATACCTTAAGGGTGAACACAATGTTAGGATGGGAGCAGGATCTTTGAGGAATAATATAGGAAGTTTCATATCTTATGATTATTAGATCACCAAGTTATTCAATTTTGCTTTCTCTCTGCTTTTTACAAAAGAAAATTTAAGCAGAATTCCACACATTGAAAAACTATTAGGTTGAAAGGAGATGAACAAGATGAGTGCATCATTTCTGAGCTGGTTAAGAAAAATAGAGAAGTTTAAAGAATGATATGATTCCTCTGTTAGATAATATTTCCCCAAGAGTTCTGAAGGAAATTAAGCATTGGTTATGTGAGTCACTTACTGCTATTCTTTTTAAGTCCTTGAATGTTGGACAGGAGCCAGAGGATCAGAAGTTAGCCAATGTAACTCCTTTTCTCAAGGGAGATGATAAAAAACTCTAACCTAGTAATTATAGACCTATTGTCTTACATCAGTTGTGGAAAAGGTTTTGGAAAATGTGATAAAAGATGATTTGTAAAGCTACTTAACAAAGTTTAGAATTTTATTGGATAGTTGACATAGTTTAACTAATGAAATATCTTACCTTACAAATTTATTAACATGCTTTGAAAAGGTTATGGCTTTTGTAAATAAAGGTGAAAAAGTATATTTGGTATATGTGGATTTTCAGAAATAATTTGACAAGGTGCCACATAAAAGGCTTCTACAAAAGTCACTTACTGCTATTCTTTTTAAGTCCTTGAATGTTGGACAGGTAGGTGTGGTGATAAGTTATCAAACTGGATAAAGGAATGGCTGGATGGAAGAAAGCAAGAGAGTTATTACAAATGAAGTTCAATTGAATTGCATTAATGTCACAATTGGGGTACCTTAGTGCCCAGTCTTAGAACTCTTGCTCTTTTTGATGTACATCAATGGCAAAATAGAGGAATGCTCAATAAGTTGCTTAAATTAGTAGATGATATTAAAGTCTTGGGTGTTGCAAGCTGTGAAGAAGAAGCTGCTTATTTACAAATGGATTTATATAATTTAGTGAGTTGGACAAATTGCAAATGAGTTTTAATTATAATAAATGCAAGATAATGCATGTGAGTTATCATAATTTAAATTAATAGTATAATATGTATGGTAATAACATTAATAATGTCATGAAAGAGAGAGTTCTTGGTGTAATAGTTCATCAGTCTCTAAAGCCATTCAAGGAGCATATTATTGCTAGTGGTAGGGTATATCAGATTTTAGGTAGTATTTACAAAAATATAGAAAACTAATCTAAAGAGGTTACAGTTTTATTATATAGGTTACTAGGGTAGGCCACAATTAGAATATTGTGTTCAGCCTTGGGCTCATTACCTTAGGAAATACATTGAATTTTTGGAAAGGTTTCACACCACTAGAAACCACATTACAATACCTGTGGTGTAACTTCATGCTTAATTAAAAAAAACACACACTCTTCCCTATTTTGTTTTCTTTGCACCATCAAAAATATTGATTCAAGTTAATATCAATTTGAAAACTGCATCATGAATGTTTTATAAAAATAAATGGCACTTCAAAGGATAACCACAAAAAAAGCATAATATTAGATGTTCATGTACTATGAACATTTTAAATGCTAAGTCTTTTGGAAGTTCTTTGCTCTGTACACATTATAGAAGTAAAGTAATTTTCCTATCTAACATGAAGATCTAAATGTGATAAATTTACTGATTTCATCCAACTACTTATGGGTATAATACTATGTCTTATCCAGCTATATGTGGGTCTAGTAATGCTACTTTATCCATCTATTTGTAATTCTGGTATTATGATTTTTGTCTAACTACTTGTAATTCTAACACTGTGGTTTTATCTAGTTACTTGTGGGTGCAGCACTATGATTTTATCTGGACACTTGCAATTTTTGCTACAAATTTTTATATAGCTACTTGTAATTCTAACACTGGGAATTTATCTAGATATTTTGAGTCTGTCACAAATTTTATTTAGTTTATTGTGGTTATAACACTGTGACTTATCTAGTTACTCTAAGTTCCAACTCTGTGATTTTACCTAGCCACTGCATAGGCTTATTACTCTAATGTTACCAAGCTATAGCATATGTAAATCTATGGTTCTATTCAATCTTACTACATGTTTACCTGACAATGCAATTATACTGAGTTATAAGCAGACCTATTATAGTACTTTTTATCCATATAATTTACATATACATCTTGCATTACGATTTTTAAAAAAACAAACAAAAATCACTCACACAGGCATTATTCAAATATTTTAATTGTTCACATTCAGTGTAACAACAGAAAAAAAATGGTTTGTGGCCAACTTTCTTACTGTAGTCACTTCAGCAATATTTTAAACATTCAAAAATATAAACATAATAGTAAACTGATTCTTAGACAATTTGTAATTCCTCCAACAACTTACCATTAAAATTGGAAGTTCAGTTCCCCATGGTGGACAGAATACAGACAGTGTAATTAGCTTTGCACTAAGTAAATGGCAACAACAACGATTTGCTTATAAGTTACTAATTCTTATTTGATTCTACTTTAATTATGACATCTACAATATTTCTGACATATAAAAAAGAATTTCACACACACACACATTTGTTAGTCACATGACATAGCAGACCACACAGCTCAACATTTATTGTAAATGTATTTTTAAAATTTGAAGCACAGGTGTAGAAACTCCTTTAAATTTATGGAGCAATGGTATCCTTAAAACATTTAACGATAATTTAATAGAAAACAATTTTCACATGCATAATTTATCTACTATCCTTTTTTCAAAACATCTTCAAACACACAATATAAAACTGGCATTAAAACATTACTAATACAAACCACAAACCAATCATTAATACTTTTATCCTAAATAAATTTCTTTCAAAATAAACTGTGACAATATTTTAGGTCAAAAATATTCATCAGATCGTGCCTAAAACAGTTACAAAAAGTAAATGAAAAAAAATTCAAAACACCAATAATAGAATAAAGAAGCAAAACATTAAGTGTTGGAAGAACACTGTTGCATAGGTTAAACAAACACTTCTGTATTATATTATTGCTATTCCAATTTATTTTTCATTTAGCTGTAACACAAATGTTAGGCAATAAACAGTGAAGAACTTTGGTCCAAAATGTTGTCATTATTTCAAAAGAAGCTTACAATGTTATCCAACTGTTGTTGTTTATTTTTAAAATTAATGTATTTCCAATACCATGCTATCTATACAGATCTTTTTCAGCTTTTAGTTCATGGAATAAATATTACCAAACTCTAACACTGTCACTTAGGTTAGTCAGTGATAAATACTAAAATATAGTTGATGTCCTAACTACATATTCAATAGAGCAAAGTATTATGAAACTTCATGGATGCTATAAAACAACGTACACTTTGTCCAATAGAAATAGAACAGGCTGCAAACTAGCTACTAACAATTATGTAGAGACTATGTATTAGTAACATATTTAATGTTACTGAAAAACAGTGAGAGCAAAAATCAAACTTACAGCAGTACTACATCACATTTATCAACTACTGTTTATTTCCTACACAACATTATGACAGCATTTTGTTTCACTACTAGCTTTTCTTACACAAGTGTAAAATGAAGAGAAAGCAGTTACCTGCAGATAGTTCTCAATAATAATTATTATTCTATTAATAAAAAGAAAACATTTTGAGTATTGCTATTATAACTGCTAAGATTAAACATGATACTCATTTTGCTCAAAAGCAATTAATAAATCCACCTCTAACAAAATAATGGTTTGACAAAAAACTACACATGAATTTATGTAATTTTCCTTGATGATTCTGTATAGATTTTATATTATTGGAAGTATACGAAATTCAGATGTATAACTCTGACAAATCAATAAGTATCTCTGAATTTTCTGTAAAAATCAGGTACGTAATTCATATACCAATATTTACAAATTAATTATCCACATTTCATTGCTACAGAGACAATGTTTTAAACAGTACAGTTATGACTGCAAATGAATGTATTTATTAAAGAATCTGAGAAAGGCAAGCAAACTTAATGCAGTCATGCCAAATCTTACTTGGCCTAAAAATAAAGGGTAAAAATCTTCTAGGTACTTGGTTATATTACAAGATCTTTAGACTTGATACTTAATACCAATTATAAAGTGAAAACATCCCCTCAAAACCCAATCAAAACAGAAAGGTAATTGCTAGGTTTTTGAATAAATTAACTTCATCCCACCAGGGATATATTTTTCAATGGTAAATTCAATCTCATATATTAAGCAATGATTTTTAAACATTTTTAAATCAAGTTGTTCAACCTGTATGTAACATGTTTGATGATCAGAGGTGTTTGTTAGATAACACATCTATTCAGAACTTCTACAATAGGTAGATTTCTATGGAATTGCTATTTTTTGTTTCATTGAGATCATTAGAAATTTAAGACAAGAAATTGTACTTTTGGAGTGCAATCAACTCCCACTCAACTTTCTGTGGATTACCTTTATTTCTTAAAAACTTTCCATCTGATTCAAGTATGAGTGGTTCAATTCACAGAAACTTCATGTAGAATACTGAATACTCCAGGCATGGGGTCTAACATTTTTTGGATGAAATTGATACCTGATAGTCTAGATGTGTTGATTATTAGTAATTTCTCATACTTTACTTTCATTTGGTTTACAGAAATCCATCTCTCCAAGTAAGCTATAGGAAACAGCACAAATACTACAAGTTTACATTGCATATTGGTAAACTTCACACACACAGACCTCTTTCAGAAAGGTGACCTCCTCCTGTTTGAAGCACTGAACAAATATTCCCTTGTTTAGATGAATCTTTGAGATCTTAGAGTTCAGACCTTTTAAGTGTCTTCAAAAATAATGTTAAAAGTTTCTTGAAGTTGTGGTCTTCTGAAAGGTGAAAGAATTAGCACAGAAAATCCCTTTGAATCATGTAAATTGTACCCAAGTTACTAAAGATGTGATTATGAGCATGTGTAAATAAACTCAATGAGTCACACCAATCACTAGGTAATATGATTTATGTCCTAAGCTAACAGGAACTCCATGAACAGTAGTTGTTTAGCACACACATTTTTACACAAACAGATTAATAATGACTTAATGAAATGCTACTAATATACAAGTATAATAATATGCCAAAAATAGTAAAAATAAAATATATTTCACAAAACTACAACAATGTTAGTATTAAATGTCCATAACAAAAAACTGAATCTAGTCTAACAGAATATTATGAAGTCCAAACAGTAACATAATTAAAAAGCTTGTCATGTTTAAAAACGTAAAAATCAGTGTAAAATCTGAAGAACCTTCAACATTATCAGCCAAAGAATAAAAAAATAACAACCAACAACAAATTTAAATCAATCAACAATCAATAATAACTATTGCATAATATATATAAATAACTGCTAAAACTACAAATTTTTTAATACAGTCAATATACTTGCTGACTGATATATTTATCTATATACCCTTAAACCATTTTAGTGTAATATTTACATTATTCTAAAGAGTGGTCATTTTATTACAACATTTATATAATGCATTTTATGTTTGCTGCATCACAAAATGAAAAGTTTTCATTAAAATAAGTTTTATTGAGATAAAGCAATAATGCCCATCAGGAACTAAACTATTCTAAAAATAATTCCCTTTAATGAAGACTCAAGAAACAGAAATGGCTGGTTAAGTTTATTATTTTTAGAATGATTCAAAACTAATTTTGAGCAAGTTAAGTGTGAGGCCCCTAGGTGTTGGGTGTGACAATAAAAAAATTAAAGTGCTATACACTTTTAAAGTTGGAGAGTAAACTTAAACTTAAAACTACAAATCTCAGATTGACAGATGGTAACAACAGTGTAATACATTTCTTTTTCTGTTTTAGTAGATTTATAATTTAAAACTCTTCACCTGATAGAAAACTGCTTATGTTATTTCCCCTTTAGACACAAACATTTATACAGACTGTGTATACATACAACAAAGATCCACGTTCTGTTACATTTTACGTAAATATGTGCAGAATAACATGTATAACAGATGACAATTTATGTATATTAAAAAAATGGAGAGCTCATTTACTGATTAAAAAACAACTTATGATACAAAAGATACATAAAATACTATGATACACAGAAGAAAAAGAGAATGTCTTATCACACATCATCTGACCTCTTTATAAAGTCACAAAGAATATAATAAGAACATTCAAATACTTACAGAATCAAATTCATACTTTTAAGAAAGCTAGTAGTGAAGATATGCAATGTGTATCTAGGATGACAGAAAAACGTGAAACTAACTAAAATAAAATAAATAAAAAGATGGTAAACTGTGAGAAATGGCAGAAACTTATTTATGTAAAAACGGCTCATTTGGGTTGAGAAATTGTTTTTACGTAGAGGCGCAAACAACGTTTTGAGCTTCTTCTGTCATCGTCAGGTTCACAAAGAAAGAAAGAGGTAACTGACCGGAAGTTGACCACATGTTTGAAAGGGGTTGTGTAACTGAGTGTCGGAATGTAGATTACCTCTTTCTTTCTTTGTGAACCTGACAATGACAGAAGTAGGTCGAAACGTTGTTCGCTCCTCTACGTAAAAAATTTTCTCAACCCAAACGAGCCGTTTTTACATAAATATTTTTCTCTACAAGTGGGTTTTCTCAACATCACTGGCAGAAACTTAATTTTTGTGTGCAATTGATGCAGTAAATAATAATGACTCTCAAAAGTCAGAAACAGTACTAGTAGGGCTAAAAACAGTGGATTTAATTGTAATAAGAAGGTTTTGTTAAGTAACAGGCTTTAGTCTTAACTTATACAAGTAAGGGACTAAGGAAGGGACAGATAATAATGTGAAAGAAAAGCATGATTCTATAGTACAGCAAGTGAATAACATAAATATGGAGAAAATAATTAAACTATTTAGGGGTGAGGGATATAATTAATAGAACAAGTGGTATAATAAAGGGTTCTAGAACTGATGATGTAATGAAGGGTAGGTCAAAGGAACTGACGGACAAAGTAAAATATGTTGATAATGATATTTAAAGAAAACTTCCATGATAACTTAATTCTTTCAGAAATAATGCCAAGACATAGCTGTGTAGATATGATAACAAGTATGCAACTTGGGATAATACTAGACTTAGATTAATACAAAAGAATAAGCAAGTTGGCTGTCAGGATTTATGGAATCATTCAATAAATTTTTAAATATTCAAGATAAGCATGATCTTTATAGGAGAAAAACATTGACTGCAAATAAAAGACAATGTTCATTTTCAATAGGTACAAAGGATAAAATAAAAAAAAAAAACATTAAAATGTAAGAAGTTTAAACAGTTAACTGCTACAATGGGAAAATTAATGAAATGCAGATCAAGAGAGATGGTGATAAAGGAAATCAAAACACTATATGAAAAAGGTAAAAATCAATAAGTTAGTACTTCTTTAAATAGATTAAGTGGAATGTTATGATTGGAGTAGGACCTTTGAAATATGATACAAGAAGGTTTTGTTTTTTGAATTTTGAGCTAAGCTACACAAGGGTTGTCAGATGTAATGGGTACAGTATATTTAAGAGAGTTAAAGAGAAAACGTGATGAATATTTTAATCATAATGGCTTCTTCTGAGTGTCTTATTTTTATTTTAAAGTCTAGTTAAGTGGATGGGATGGCCCAGATGGACCAAAGATCCTTGCTGTCCTTAAATTATAGGTATATCCAGAGTACCATTGATATTTTGTTGAGGAACATGTGAACATAGAAGAAGTTATACATGAATAACTCTTGTGCCACATAAGCACTCAGATTTATATCAGATAAAAATTATATATCATTTATCTTTCTCTGACAAAGTCTAGAAATATTTTAGAAAGAGGAAAGGTTCCAGGAAAAGAGTTCAGAATAAATAACTATTGTAATGTGTTGACGTATTGTAAAAATAATAAAACAGATACCATGAAGTGTTTAACAAAAATATGAAACAATCACGTGTTTTGGGTTGGAGGTGTGGTTCAATGCAACCAAAAACGTGCTATGTGCTCCTGCATAAGTTACAGATGAATACTGAGTATGTTCTTCTGTTTAAAGATACATGATACAATAGTTTCAAAGGAAGAACAACAGAAATGTTGTCCTGTTTAAGGAAGGATACCAGCTAATAGGTAATGCCAGAAATGTAGTTTTGTTTGAGTCACATAGATACTCAGAATGGTTGCATTCCCACATAGCTAATACTGGATATTGAAGAAACCACTTATGAGAAATGTGGTGGAATACTTAAAAAAAATTGTCAAGAATTAATTAAAGCTAAATTTATGTATAAAATGATGAGAAATAACAATAGAAAACACTATAGGAATCTAAGCTTCAGATTGTATACTAATCTACCATCATGCTACTTAAAAATTATAAGTGGACAATATACTGATTACAACATAAAAAAGTCGGTACACTTAACTGATCTGAGTTTTCATTTACAAAACATAAAAGCATTTTGTGCTCCAGTTAGCTTCAAATATTTCTATGGTCTGAACTGTAAGAAGCACAAAGAAATCAAAGCCAAAACACCAATATTTTTATTTTTTTTCATTCAATTCACACTGAAGTCTGAGTAGCCCTCAATGACTGAAAAAGAGAAAATAAACTTTCAGAATTATTGACATATATATAAAACACATATGCTGACAAGATGAATATTTTTTTAACTGAAACAATCATAGTACAGTTAGATACAACACTAATAAGTCACTTTCTAGTTTTCCAGCCCTGTTCTTTTTTGAATAACATGGTCACTGAATGTATCTTTATGTCTGTATCATTAAAACTACCATTATAAACTGACATAATAATCTAAGTCAGTCACTGAATTCACTAAAAAGCAATATTTCCAATCCTGCCACATTTTTTCAACTAACTAAATAAATAACAAATTCCAGATAATTCTTATAATGAAAACAGTCACACCAAAAGAAAAAAGAGAGATATATAAAATGTATACAAATAATGAAGTTATATTCTGATAATGATACTGTATTAAACAAATGCTTCAGCTTATAGTTCTATAATATACTTACACTGTTAATATTAATTCCAGTTAACTGAGTGACCATATCTGGCACCCTGCCCATAATATCCAAAATGTCTCCAGTCAGCTTATTGGCTCCTACTTCTCCATTTCCTGATGAAACCATTACAACACGTTTACACTGAGAAATTGGAGCTGCTACTTCAGCTGCTATCTAAAAAAATGTTTAGACAGTTACTTCTTAATAAGAAATATTAAAAAAATATAACTTATAGGTCAGATATATAATTATTATCTACTCTGGCAAGCCTGAGTGAAAAGCAATTATTGATATTAAGATTAAAATTTTTTTTTCAATCTGTAGTTTTAAAATTTATTTATATAATCTCTAAAATCTCAAACGAATATCAAAGGTTTATTTCAAGAAAACTTTATATATTAACTGTCGTTTTTCTCTAGTCAAAAACTATATGTAAAAAGTTATGAAATGCATACTTGGACCTAACTACATTCAAAGGGTTAATAATATTCAGCTGTCACATTAAATTTGGAATTGTTCTATTCTCACAAAATATAATAGGATGGAAACCAGGGGAAACTAAAAATGCAACAGACCATAGAGAGGTACTCAAAAAGGGTCATCTTTAAACAACACTCCATCAACTATCAAATTTTTATGTATAGTAATCTATTTTCATTCTTGAGTGACAATGCACTTCATAAGTAAAAATAAGTTTAAAAAAATGAAAACATAAATAAATGTAGAGATGGTTAATATCAATTCTTTAACATTAAACAGCAACCATCATCAATTGATGTTTTCCTGGAAAAAGGCTGCAATCATCAATTGGTAATTTCATGGTTTACACTTAGTACAACTATATTCAATTGATGGCACAAGCTAAAACATTAGTAGGCAATCCCCTCACACCCTAGTGACCATACCCACTCAAAGCATTGCATCTGAGTCATTTTCTCAGTATAAGTCATGGAGTATAAAGGAAGGATGCATCAACTAAGAGAATGAAATGAAAACGTTTTTCATCAAAAGACGAAATTGAAGTATTAGCACATGTTAATTATTCCAATGAAGAAGAAAACAATTCAAGTAATTTATCATCATCAAATTCAATTGTTTCAAGCTCTGAATGTGATCCAAACAGTGAATCAGAATCCACTGGTTCCCAATGGATAAGATGTTAAATTTTGATCCATTTATTCATTCTTTTGATAGTAGAAACACTGGACTCAAAGATAAATTGAAGCTCATGGATGAATATAAAGAATATGAATTTTTTACTGCTATATTTGATCAAAATATGATGAGTCATACTGTGCAATAAACAAACAGATGTGTATTTTTAAAGCCTTGAATTCTGAAGGTGTTTAACACTCCCTCTACTTCACAAAGTAAGAAATGGGAAGATACAACTATTGAGAAAATGTAAAATGTACACTTTTTTGCTCTGGTGATGCTTATGCTGAACGTAAAAAAGCATGTGTTGGCTGATTATTGGAAGAATGATCTACTTTCAGGGAGATTCTTAGATAGTTGCAATTTGCAAATAAGGAAAAACTGAATGCAAATGATCAATTATGAAAAGTTTGAAAAGTGTTTACAGTGGTGAAGAATAAAGCTAAGGAATCTTTTTCTCCATTTCAAAAAGAAGTTATCAATAAATCTTTGATTCTTTTCAAGAGTTGCATTGTTTTCAAGCAATACATTCCAAGCAAGCACCATAGATTTGGAATAAGATCTCTGCATTATGTAACTGTGAGACAGGAATTGTAAGAGATGTGATTATCTATTCTGCAAGTGATGCAGATGTTCCCAAAGACCTCCAACTAGCATTTTCAGGATCAGTTGTCAAGCAACTGATGAAAGACTACTTTGAAAAGGATCATATATTATATACTGATAATTATTATACAAGTTTGGAATTATGCAACCTTATCTTTGAAAATAAGACTGTTTTTTGTGGAACAGTCACAACTCATCAGACAAACATGCCTAAATTTGCACCTCTAAAGAGGGGAAATGTTAAGGCCAAGAAGCAAGGGAATATTTTATCATTTCAATGGAAAAACAAACGTCCTGTTACTTTCTTAGTACAGTACATAAAGGTGAAATGAAATACAGTGGAAAGGATGATTATGAAACAAAACAATCAATAACCAAATCTGATATAGTTTTAGATTATACATTAATATGAGGCTAGTTGACAAAAGTGACATGCAAATTGGACAAATTGATTGCCTTCGTAAATGAGTGAAGAAGTACAAGAAGCTCTTTTTTTCATCTAATTGATATCTCAATTTTGAACTCTTATAACATGTATCTAGTAAAATGGCAAGAAGCCATTATTGTGGCAGTTTAGTTACAATGTAATTTACCAATTATTGGAAAGGTATGGGAGTGCAACAAGACCTTTCCAAGGAAGACATATCCTTACAGTTTCTGATAGTCTTGTTGGAAAAGAAGCATTTTCTCAGAACTTTTTAGGAGCTAGAAAATGTGGACAAAGACAATGAATGTCACATATGTATGCATACAATGATAAAAGAAAAGAAGTAACAGATGGTGACTTTCTGGTGTAAATAATGTAAAGTAGTACTGTGCATTGGAGAATATTTTTGTGATTTTCATATCCTAAAAAAATTTGAACATTAATAAATAAGTCTTTACTATGCTCTTATTTTCAATTTGTTTCATATTTTGTTCAAAATCATAATAAAATGTTAAAGATTTTGTTTAAGAAAATTTTTTCCCAATTTTTTACATTTGTTTAAAGGTTAATAACAATGCAAATAAGATAGTATGGATGGTATTTGCATCATCTCTACTATTATCTCTATTTGTTTGTTTGTTGTTGTTTTTTTTAATGCAGTGTTTCAATATATGTAGGAAGGTTGTATTTATAACCAAGTTCTAAATACAATGACATTCCAACTATAATATTTGTTGTTTATCTATTAGTGGCTGATAATTACTGTTTCATCCTGTACTTAAACTTTTTCAGAGAGCCATCAAGTTTCTGAAAAAAAACTAATATCAAGGGGTAATGATAACATCATTTACACTAGAATTGTGATTTGAGTTTATTTAATCACTACAAGTTATTACATTATTATTATAAAAGTAGATATTCCATTTGAAGCTACTATGTTACCTCAGTGAAATTGTTTGACATCATTGTTTTGGTTTTTGAGTTATTTTGTTATGAAAAAGAAGAATAAGAAATTCAAAGTTTTTCCCTGATATTTACAGACATTCACTGCATTTGTGACTCAGTCATAACAGTCAGAAAAAATGTAGGTTCAATAAGTCTTGATACAAAATGATAAAAACCCAGTAATCTTGACACTATTGAAGATTTGACCTTTCTTCTTCAGAGACAAACATAGATATTGTCAAGAAATTAAACACCATATAATACTGTAAATTTCTAATGACCTATTGAGGAGATATTTAAAATATCATTTGTTTGTTTGTGAATTTCATGCAGGGCTACACAAGAACTATCTGCACTAGCCATCCCTAATTTAGCAGTGTAAGACTAAGAGGGAAGACAAGCTAGTCATCACCACCCACTGCTAACTCTTGGACTATTCTTTTACCAATATATAGTGGGATTTACTATAACATTATAATACCCCCATGGCTGAACAAATGAGCATGTTTGGTGTGATGGGAATAACTGAAGAAGTCAAAAGCATAAAATGTAACTGTGACATAAAGAAAATACTTCTTAATAGTTTCTTAACCAAAATCCTATATTTTAGAAAAATTATAGTCTTTTAAACCTGAATTTTCCAATATGCATGAAAAGGAACCAGACAAAATGGTATCCATCAAATCTTCTATATTTCATGTATCACAATAACATATAGCAATGTTAACTTCCAATCAAAACTAGCTGTATCTACTTAAATTAAAACTAAAATTTAAGTCAGTAATGAGTATAACTAATTAAATATACTTTTCTTACACTATTGTTCACAAGGAATTAATTACATAGGCCTTCAAATTTAAACTTCATTAAAGTTATTTTGATTTTAATAATGGATTTTTTAAATTCACTACGTAGATTTCAAAAATAATATTCTTTTTTTTCTATCATGTAAGAATTTTTAAAAACTGGGATGAAAAAAAACTCTTACTCAAATCAAATTACTATTTCATTTACCACAAAGAACATTTTTATTATCATGTTTCTTAACAAAAAGACAAACTGAAAAAAAATGGAAGAACATTGATATCAAACAAATATGCATCCTCATTCATCCAGATCTTTTTCAAGAAATGTAAATCTTTTAGTCTCAAAACTAGGCACTGTGGTCTTTTGTTTCATTTTTTGTACTGCACCTGGGGCACATCTTGTATCAATAACCAGCAATAATAAGACATAACCTCCTCTCCCTTTCTCTGATGTCTTGATGAAAACTTTCCCCTTGTTCTTTGCTAATGAAACTGAGATTTGCAGGGAAATAGTCAATATGTGAATGTAAGAAATGAACTTTCAAGCCCATATTACCACCCAACTTTTTGAGTTTATCTAGCATGTTACTGACAATATTTTCATAATTTGGGCCCTCGTTTGTTGCTAAAAATTTGTTGATAATATCTTTAAAGACAATCCAAGCATTTTTTTTTCAAACTTCCTCATTGTCTTTTTGAACAGTTCACTTCAAGTTAATTTCTTAATTTAGCCAAAAATATATTTCTTCTTCGAGTTTTACTTCTGAAAGAGTTGGGAATTGTTCACACAGATACTTGATACAGTTGCCATCTTTGTCTAAGGCCTTTACCAGATACTTCATAAAGCCCAGTTTCATGTGAAGTGGAAATACCAGGACTTTCACCTTCAATGTTTTTCAATTCTGGTATCAGGCTGACTCTGCATGGGTATTATTTCTTTATCCAGAACTGATTTCATGTTTTGCAGTTCCACTTACACAAGAAACATGGAAATTTTGTATATTAACTGGACTGTTGATCTAACAACATACAAAGGACTTTTGAGTTTCCACAAAGTAGCCAACCATGTTACTTGCATGTAATTTTATTAAAAGGAAGTTTGAGATATTTGTACAGTTCCTTCAAATTAACTGAATGAGCAATAGGAACAGATGCATATATGTTACCATTGTGAAGGAAAATACCTTTCAGACTTCTTCTAGAAGAAATCAATGAAAAATTTCCACTCACTTGGTTCATGGACTGCATTTTCAGGCACTGGTATTAATTCAGCAGTACTGTTCCAGTAAAACAGTGAACATTATTACAAGTATGGTATAACTTCTTTCTCACTATTTCTGTACCAATAAAATGATGTCCCTGAAGAAAGTAAGTTCTTAGCCTAAAGTCTGGATCCCAAAATCTTTGAAGCATCCAGAAATTATGTATCATGCAGCCTGTTAACCATTTATACACTAGCGGTGTATATCTCAAGGGTTCTAAAAAGATAGATAAAACTCTCATATTACAATTGGTCTAGAGAAATGTATAGCCAGTGTTTGTCAAAATTTTAAGCATAATAAAATGTACCCAATTTCAATGAAAATTATTCACTCACTTATGTAAAGTGCATATTATGTTTTGTCAAAATTCTACATGTGGTGGAGAAAAATGAATATCATTTTTGGATTCAGCATACAGGAATTACTGTAGAATATGTAAAAATGTCAAGACAATAAAACCACTTCAGACCTTTGTTATTTCATCAGTTGAGTACCCTTATTGTTGTAATTATATTTTCACCTATAAACTCAATATCTCACAAGGTTATGTCAATATGAAATATTTAGGTTAAATACAAATGCATAAACTAAACTCAAATGCAAAACAAATTCTATAATAAAAGTATTATGACAAAAAAATGGCAAAACTATATAAATTAAACATTCCAACTACAGCTGTTGGTTATATATAAGATAAATAGAATATTGTGTTACATTATGATAAAAACAAACAAATAAAAGCATCTTCGTTTCAAAAGGAGGCATGATATAGGATGTAAGAACATGGACTGAAAAAAGCTGTTTTATCAAAACTGTACAAAAGTATAAATTAGGTTATAGTAAAATTTAAGTTTTTTTAGCATCTATTTTGAAACTCTTATCTTCTACTTGTATATACATCTAGGTACAGCACCGACTTGTATAAGATTTTGAATAAATATATTTTCAATTTATAAGATGTACAAATCAGTACTTAATGCCATTTTAAGTTGAATCATGTTGGATAAAATAAATGTTTGTTATAAACAATGCTTAAAGAGAATTTAAATAGTACAAATATGATGGTGCTTAGTACAATTTCTTACTTTTGGTAGGGTTTCCAAAATCATATCAACCATTGCTGCATGACTGTATTCTTTAAAAGCATCAGCTTTTTTAGCCATTTGTTCAGCTTCTGCCTTAGCTTTGGCTTCCACAGAGAATGCTTCAGCTTCTCCTTTGAGCTATACAAACAGAGAAAATTGGGAAAAAAAATCTTATCATGCACTTTTTATAACTTGACATAATGACAGATTATAGAGTTAAATTAAAATAAGTGAGATGTATTATAGTGTTTTTGTACAGCCTTCCCATTACAACTGTTGTATAGGAATGTTTCTTAAGATTTTTCATAAGATTAAATGAACTGAACTTATTAAATTTGCATAAAATAACTATAGCTACTTTGGGTAGAAAATTATTACTTAAAAGGACTCTGCAAATTTTGAAAGAAACATATATAATAATTTTGCATAACAATAAATAGACTGTAACAAAAAACCCTAAGAAACATACATTATATAATATTCTGCAATCTCTTTCTCAAATGAAACAATTAAGTATTACTGTATCTAAAAGAGAATAGTTCTAAAACAAGAAAGAATAATAAGAATCATATAATTAATTTAATATGTCAGAGCTAAATACACAATGCACCTTACGTACAATGTTATAATCAAAATATGGCAGAAAAATCATAAATTTATGAAGAGCTAGATTTCTAATTAGATTTTAAATAAAATTAAATGGTTTCCTATACACTGGAAATAACTTTTATAACATATTTAAAATAAGATACAAATATTTAAGTTGTATAAAATGTCAAAGTGTTGCTTAAAATCTATAAATGAGATGAAATAGTCTAATGGTGTTAATGTTTTTTTTTTACTCTTAGAATAACTTTGATATAAATCATTGAAGCTTCCATATAATTAGATAAAACAAATAATGACGGTGTAAAAGTTTCTTTACCTGAAACTGTATTTCAGATACATACTTACCTCTATGCAGAACAACTAGCTAATATTGCTTAGTACCACTGGCCAAAGTTTTTGTGCATCAAGCAAGCTTTCACCTTTACATGTAATATCATGAACTGCACTAGTCTATGATTCAGTCAGCATTAGACCATACCACCCTCAACAATATACTCAAGGGAACTATTGTACAAGGAGGATATGTGTCACCCTCTTATCAATAAAGAGGTATAGTCTAATAGTTGCATTAAAGACTGTTTCAGATCACACAATTACACATAGGGGTGGAAGTTCATTCGAAGGCATATAAGCAAAAAAGAAATCTAAGAATAGTACTGATAGATAGCTATTTGTTCTGTTTAGAGGTGACTAGCATTGATTGGAAGAATGTTCTATGAATAAAACCTCAGATACTCTAGCTACTGATAAGACTTGTAATGCATAAACCAAAGTGAATCTTCATTTCCATTAAGATAAAATATCCCAAAGAGAAAAGTGGAAGAGACATTCAAAATATTATACTATTATTGTACTAAGATTTGTGGTTCTATAGCCTTAGTGTTATTGGTACTTATGAAAATCAGTAACAGCAAACTAATATTATCTTAAAACTTCCTTCACAATTGTGACATGTATGGGTTCTAAAACAAATTATCTCAGAGACATCTTCCATTTGAATTCATATAATTTAGGAGATAACTTTCTTTTTATTTTAATAAAAATTTTCCAGTGCCCTCATATAATTTTAATTTTAGTTGTACTGCTTGTAAAGTTAATATTTTCCTAAACTCAAAATGTATTTCCAATAGATACTTATCTCCTCTCACCAAAAGCTTTCTCAACTTATACTGCCCTCTATTGGCACAGATTTTCACATTGATACTCTTTTTTACTCTCATTTACGTTAATGTGAGATATCTGCACACTTACATAAATGGTTATGTAGCAATCCTTCACTAATAGGAGTGTGACATTATCCCTATTGTAACTAGCACCCTCTATAATCTTGCATTTCTTAACCACTTGGAAATTCATCGTATCACACAAATCACACCAACAGTTGTAAGGATAGATGGAAAATGTGAGAGAAGGTAAACAGGGAAGAAAGGACAAGAGGACTCTGGGAAATAGCAACAATCAGAAACATTCTAAGTACCTGAAAAGTCATACCAATCAGAAAGGGGAGCACCTGGAAAAAAAAAAAAAGAGACATTATGGACTCGAAGGAGGAGCATCCAAAAATGTTTCAACCAGATCCAACCAACTAGGTGAAGTTAGTAAGGAAGAAAAGATGAAAGGAGTCTCCAAGAGATCCCAAACAAGATTCCTTTTGAACAACAAATCCACAGTAAACAATAGAAGTGGATATGGCAAACAGTAATATGGACTTTCTATGAGCTTTTGTTCCAAATGAGAGAAAATGGAAGAAGCAAAGGGGGAGAAGCAAAAAATTAGAATCGCTCTTGCCCTTAGCCAAACCTGGGAAAAACTGTGCCCAACTGAGAAAAAAATAAAATAAACAATGCATTGCATAGGGTATTTAAGAAATGTGTCCACCTTCTCCAAACAAATATCCCAAGCCTCTACACCTAGAAGAAAAAGTAAGAAAGGAATTGCTTATGAGGAAGCCAGGCATCCTTGCCATGTTGGAAAAGACAGCTCCTATAAAAGAACAAGATGGAAAAAAACCCAGACCATCCAAATTGTAAGGTTTGTTTTGTTTTGAACTTTGCACAAAGCTACACAAGGGCTATCTGCACTAGCTTTTCCTAATTTAGCAGTAGAAGACAAGATGAAAGGCAACTAGCCATCACTACCCACCACCAACTCTTGGGCTACTCTTTTACCAATGAATAGTGGGATTGACCATCACATTATAATGCCCCCATGGCTGAAAGGGTGAGCATATTTGGTACAACGGGAATTCAAACCTGCGACACTCGGATTACGAGTTGAGTGCCTTAACCACCTGGCTATGCTGGGCCCAAGTTGTAAGGACTCAAGGAGAGGTCCAACAAAGGAGTATGGACTGGAAACACATAACCCCTATGGATCCAAAGAAGAAAAACAAAATGCATGGGAGAAGTTAATGAAGATGAATGTATCTGATACAACACCTATATCCTCCACAAATCAGTAGGAAAATCCAACAAAGGGCAAATTACAACCATATGGTTAAAATAGAAGGACTAATAAATGGTTCAGAACTGTTAAGTGATGATAAGTTACCAGTCTTTACTCTGATGGAGAAACAAATATATGGGAAGAAGAACCCAAAGTATGGGGATCTTTCTGTAAAATAACATCCTTGAAAAGCAAATCCCAAACCACTTTCTAAAAACTTTGGCAGAAAACAAAAAACTGAGGAAGAGAGAAATTTGAAAAAGAACCATACCAAACATTCTCACCTCAGAATCCAAGGATCTGTGAAAAATTATCTCCAAACCTGTGCAAAGCAGTCAAAAACACATTGTGCCAGGTCTAATAGTGTAGGAATGTTGTAATAATAGAGGAAAGCCAAAATGGGCAAAAGTTATCTTTTGTCATGTAAATTGAAACTCTACATTCTAGTGTTGAAGTTTCCGTACATGACGTTGTCCTGCCAAGCCCAGTCTCCAATAGGCCTGAAAACCTTTTCCTCCCAAATCACCATGACTACTAGTTTCCCCATAAATTGTGCCTTAAAGACCACTGGCAAACTGAAAACATTCAAGAGATCAAAACCAACCAGGGGTAGGAATGCAGATAAGGAGGTACAGGAGAAAGGAGGTTAAGTAAAAGGGTTAATCTAACTCTGGGCTAATAAGATTCAAGAATGTGACCTTTCCAAAAAATTACCTGAAACAAAACAAAAGTGCCATATTCAAAAATCAAAGAAGGGGAGTCAATTTACACCAAACTTTGCAAGCTCATGGAGAGAAGTAAGGATGACAACATAACAAGAGCATGGATGTCCACTGTATGGAAGGGTCGAGGTATACATACCTCCAAACTTAACAGCTCCCCAAAACTACCCTTGGGACCACCAATAACCTGAAGGATTTAAGGAACATTAAAACTAGCCCCATGGCTTGTTGCTGAAAAATGCAAGAATAAAATTAAAAGAAACATGAGGTAATGATAAAACATATCCTATCTGACTGAATAGGACTTTTGAAGAGAATGGAGGAGTCATAGGCAGCTTGAATCCTCATTGTCATGTCAATTCAAAGTATTAAAAAGCATAAGAAAACAATAAACAGGTACTCAAAAGTTTGTAAAAATGTAGCCAACTCCCACAGCAAACTATCCATTACATCCCGAGCCAATAATGTATTCAGGGGCTACTGAAGTGCCAGACAAACCTGATGTAATAGTTACAGTTACTGAGGAAGAATGTTAGAGAAAACAACCTTTAAACTCCATATAATTATAAATGAGCTTTCTATTTAAATCAATGTATTACCACTGCAGCATCATCAGGGTTAGAATGTACAAACAGTTATATGTACTGACACTGATAAAACCACAAAGGCAAAACAGTTCAAATGAAAGGTTCTTTAATAATTATCTTGTGTTTAAAGTTTGTTTTTCTCTTACCTTTAATCAAAATGGTAAATCCTTCCAGTGGGTACTATGAATTTTCAAAGATACTGAGGTAGAAGCCACATGAAATTGTGTGGATATGATGAGCAGAGCTGATAGGAAAAATTTAAAAAAAGAGAGAAGTTAAGACTTTAAAAAAATTTATGGGTGAGAGAAAAAAATAATAATGCAAAGCCAAAAAATTATACTTTAAACATTGGCAATTAAGAGGATAAAATAATTTGCAAAATTGGAGAGGGTGCTGGTTATGATAGTTATAACATTGCACTCTCACTGGTGGAGGGTTGCTACATAATCATTTGCATACTAGTACACAAATATCTCATGTTAACATACATGAGTATAAGTGAAAATATCAAGACTAGTAAAACATTTGTACCAATAGAAGGCAATATATGAGAGAAAGTTTTCATGAGAGGAAATAAGATATCACATTGGAAATCAAAGGTTGTTTTTCTTGAATAATGATGTAATCCATATTCACCAAATCTATGAATGAATCAAACATCAAACAGTATGTGCAACAGTATCAACTCTGAAAATTCCTCTTATACCTTTATCTAAAAATTATTTAAAATTTGTACTTGCATGTTTGTTACACATATATTAAATTTTATAATTACACTACATTAATTACCAATCAACATTTATAAAAGTTGAGTCTGTTTCTCAAATTATCGACAAATGTATGTATTTGTAAAAACTTACACGGATTGCCTCAGCTTCAGCTTCTGCTTCCATAATGATACGATTTCTAAAACATAGGAATAAGTTTAATAGCTACAAAACTACAAACAAAACAATTTATAAAATGTATAACTGATATTTACAGGAGTCTCACTTTGAGTCTTCAAAAACATAGTAAAGTAATCATTTTTTGTTACAAGTAATATCAATCAATCTTGAGTTCACATAGAGACTGCATGAAATGAAAAACTGTTTTGCATAATTTTCAAATCCTTTACTGAGACAGACTACAATAGGAATATTATGAAATAGTATGAAATCTCTAGTGTTTATGTAAAAGGAAGAAGGAAATTACTATAAAACTTGTTTATAAACTTTAAAGACATAGATACTTAAAGAAGAATGTACCTGTTTGCCTCAGCTAATTTTTCCAGCTTGTATTTCTCAGCTACAGCAGGCCTTCTTATGGTTGCTTCCAATTCTCTCTCTTTTCGCTGTATTTCTTGTTCTTGTACCTGTATTTCTTGAGTGCGTTCCACCACTTTCACTTCCATCTGTTCTTCCTTAATTCTCTGCCGTGTTTTGGCAGCCTGCAGACTGTATGCCATATCTGATTCTGCTTTCTAATTGAAGAAAGATGTTTCTCTTTTATCATACACATAGACTGGTATCAAATACATAATTCAATTTTAAATTTGTTTATTGTTTTACAAAAATAATAAACTTCAGTCATTCTCAACCTATAATAACAAATGTTTAATTTCTGAGTTCAGTACTAAATATATTCATAAAAATTGATGAATAAATGGATTTAACAAAAAAAATTAAAATATATAAAAAACAGTATGTTTTGGTTGTAGTTAGCACAGAGATGCACAATTTACTATCTGTACTATGCCCAACACAGTTATCAAAACCTGGTTTCTAATGTTGTAAGTCCACAGACATATTGCTGTTTCACTGAGGGGTGAACAATCAATAAGAACATCAATACTTGTTAGTAATAAACATAGTAGACAACAAACAATATTCATACAGCTATAATAAATTTTAGTACAAAACAATATCATAATGTTCGACAAGTTAATTTTATTAAAACAGAAATATTAAAAGGAGTACATTTTAGTAAGTGCAAATGGAAATAAATGTTTGTAATATTCAAATCCATTGTTTTTATTCAACTACTTTTAACAAATTCTCAAAATTCTGAATACCTTTGAGTTAATTTCCATTTCATATACAGCTTTTTTCAGTTCAAAGTCTCTCTGAGACTTGGCAATCTCTGTATCATTTAAGTAACGTGCTGCCATTTGTTCTTCCTCTGCCATAGCTTCCTAAAAGTAATATATATCAAACTTCATGCAATAAAACACTAAAATTAATACAACAAAATTCATCATTTCTGCCATCTGCCATTTGTGACTGCAATCCTTATATTAGATTAAAAATACCAAAAAAATGTTAAGACTGATAATTTTCAACTTAGACAGTCATCATAATCCATTTAATGGCACTGAGAAAAGATTACTGACATAGTAGTATGGCCATGTGTGACCTAGTTACTCTCTTTCATCAACTGGTAAAACATCTGTCAAGACTCTTCTTAGTAGTATTAAAAAATTGTGGTCCTTTGTTAACTTATTAAGTTGCTCTCCAGGTTTTCATAAGTAGTACTACAGAAAATGCATTTTTATTAGTATGGTTATAAGTTATCTACTATTTTTCCATCAAATAATGTAAATGTGATAGGTTAGTTTTGTACAATCTGTTTGCATATTTTCCCACTTAAATAGATTAAACTTTTCACTTATGACAGATGCACCTCAGACTACTGAGTTGCCCCATTGGGTTACAGACCATTACTGATTACAAACATACAATATATGTTTAAAATTCACATTTGAAATAAAGTGTAGATTGCAAACGAAAATGGCAACTAAATTTTCTGCATGTTATCAAGATAATGAAACTCGAATAACTGTAGAAACACTAACAATTATTTTCAAAAAGCATCTAGAACATTTACTGCAAGATATTATGGAGTGATACCAACAGCACTGGCTTTACACATTCTGTTACACTGTACCAAAATAAAAATGTGCACCACCCTAACTGTCAAAATATAAGCATTATGCCTTCATCTCTCTATTTTATTTATATACATACAAGCACAATCTGGAAACATTTAGTTTGACCATAAAACATCTTAATAATATAATAAATACACCTAAATCAATGATTACTTTGGTTAGAAAGACATATCTTAACTGCTGATTATGGAAACATGATTTGACTGGCTTTTTTTGCTGTGGAGCTTCCTTCAGATCCACATATTGAGCAAGTTCATGCTCAACTGGTTTTGCTGTAGAAATATATTCCATTGATCCTGTGTCACTGTGGAACCCAAATAATTTTTGATTGATTACAATTTTGAGAAACTATGCTTCCTTCTGGCAACTGTTTCCAGCAGTTAGAAACACAGGTGACATTGTTCTTATAAATGTATTTTATTCTTCTGAACAGTGCTATCAGTTTGTCACATACTTCAAGCATCAATGCCTTTAAAACTACTGCATGTGAGAGCCATCCCAGAAAAGTTGGACTGCTATGTTTTTAAAGTATACCATTTATTCCCACCTCAGCCCCTTTACAGAACTTTAAACACATTACTGAAGCTGCATAAAAATATTCTTTCATCGAATGTATAGCAGAATCCAATACCTGATTAAAAACTGAGTTATATTTCTATTTTGGATCATCGATAGGCCTGTTTTCTGTTTTGTAGATAAACTGTTTCTTCTTCTGACAAAATCAAACTTGCAGTTCAGTTGGAAAGCATGCACTAAGTTCTTCTTCCAACCCTCTTGCATGTGACCATACCTCAGCAAAACCCTGATCAGTCTCATAACTCTGAAAATCAATTGACAGGTCACAGTTTACCATCTGCAGTTTCTTGCTTATTATATTAATTTCATATATTATATCACACCAAACCCCTAAGTTGCTAAACAATTTGTGGTTTAGCATTTTACCTGCAATGAATTTTGCTTCTGCTCATGATTTAACAGTTTCTTTCAGTGAAAGCTGATACAGGATTGTCTTTACTGTTACTACTTGACCTTCTCATCCAGTTTTACTGAATGGTTTCACCGTAACATTTTGGTTTTTGATGTGTTATTTAAGAACATTCTAATAATGTGTGGAAGCTGAGAAAAAGGCTGAGAAACTTAACAGTTTCTGTACAATAATTAGCTGCATTGATTACCAAAAAGTTAAGTGAATAGGAATTGTACTGAAGCAAAAAACTTGTGGATTCAAGCCTCATATCCTTTTCTGTACTCTACTGTTTTTCCTTTCATGTTGACCTTGTTGTCTTATTTTTGTCCTCTCACATTTGCAGAGTTAAGATCTAATCATTCCAGATCTACTTGAATTTTTTAATTCCAGGGATTACACAAAATGCTCTCAGATATTTATGTTACCTGCCAACTTACTACAAGTTTTGTTTATGGACACAAATCTATACATGAGTCATTTGTTTGATTTTAGTTATGTCACGCATGCAATCCAAAATCATCGAGTAGTACTGACAGCAGTTTCCTTAACCTGTGTTCCTAATAACTGGATGATCTCACTTTGAATATTTTTACTCAAATCATGATTGTCAATCTTGTATGATATTACTCTTCTAAAATGTTCTTTCATCACACTGCCAAACATCCCCATTAATTCCAAAAATTTAAGAAAATTTCCATTATTGTGTTCAAACAGTTTGTCTAAACTCTCATCCAGTACTATGTTTTCAGTGTCAAGTACTCTTATTAAGGCAATAACCCTTACCAACACATTCTGTCAGTGCTGCATTTCTGGTTTAATAATGGATTGACTTTTATCATCAATAACTGTGTTGGTATTTAGCCTTGTCTCACGTTCTTTCCAATTTTGTAACAATTCTAGATGATCAAGTGACTTTTAATGTTTGTTTAATACTACAGACAAATTCAGGAAAATTAAACCATTTCAGTTTTTTAAGTCTTTTTTTTTTTCACTAATTAATGGCTAAGTTTACGATCTCCTTTATATAATTTTTCAGGATCTTTTAAAACAGAAACATCTGAGCTGTAACTTTCTGCTGTGCTTTCTCTCAAATTACTAGAAAAGTCATCTTTTTCAAGTGCATCTTAATTTTATGTTCCCACACAAAATGCTATTGGAGATAAAGATTAAATCACTGTTGATTTTTCAATTGTCTTGTCATTTCCATCCCAGTTAAGTTTCCCTTCTTTCTGAAGACTGCTACTTCTATCCATAGGTACTGACTCCTGATACAATGATGTGGTCTGCTTCAAGAAATATTTAATAAATTTCAAAAAGGGGCTTTTTTTGACTCAATAGAAGTTTCTCTTTTCAGGCTTTCTTTTCCAGTATTTCACTCCTGACAACTATCATCTTCTGTTGGACATATTGAAAATGTTATAGGTTACTATACTCATAAATTTAGAAGTACACCACATCAACACACTTTTGCTGCAGTTTCTGTTAAAGATGGAAATGAAGATTATACCATGGCAGGGTTACAAAAAAAAAAAAAATGGCTGTGTGTTATTAGTAGTTTTTGTAACAAAGTGGTAAGATGAAAGGCATTCCCAACATAATGGTGTTTACAAAAATTAATTTACTGTAGCCTAATGGAACAGTTATTCATATATTTCACCAAGCATCATAGGTGATGCAAACTGGGAATAATAATAATAACTAAAAAAAAAGATCAAGTTATGTTGCTCTTTGAATTTTGCAATCCTAGTCAACTGCCTGCTTTGCTTACTACTGAGTCTGGTCTTTTGTTCTAAATATCATTACATGTAGATTAACTCTAAATGTAGTAATAATTTTGATAAATTAATGTTTTATAAAGTTTTGACTTTGAATTTGTTGTTGACCATCATCTAAACATAAATATTGGTTGACCCCAGTTAATTACAAAAATCATGTGATTGGCACATTCCTTTATCAAAGTTTCTGTGATATTCTCAGGTGCACTAATTTTTCTTTAGAATAATTATATAGGGCCTATGCAGTCTCAGAAGGTTTAACCAGAAAATCTATCAATGAGTTAATATGACACTTATTTTTGAGTTGAGCAAAGAAAAATGCCAAACACAATGTAAAGTGAAAGATATTTTATTCAATGTTCAAACACAACCAAATTAAGTGTACTGATTTAAGATAACTTCTTCATTAAAGCATTAAGAGATCTCAGCAAATAAATAAAAAATGTGTCAATCTCTGAAGAAATGTATATTCTGGACTAAAAAACTTTGGCACAATATATATATGTGATGTTATCCAATTCACTTTTGGTCTTTCATATCAGAAAATAAGGGAAGTTGTATCCTTAAGGAATCAGTATGTTCAACTTTGCACAAATATTTCCCATGAAAATGTGCACATGATGACCCAAAACAATTGGTGACTAGGGTAAAAGAATATTAGCTACTTTCTTGACCAATATTTCATGTCAGAACTACATATACTTACAAGTATAACAATAACAATAAAAGAATAACTAAAAAGAATTTATCATTTATGCTTTTAAGTGTATAATCACTAATATTCAGTTTTACTGTTACAGTTATGTAAATATTATAAACTGTATACAAAGATAAATAACTTGATTGAAATTATTTATCAATTATTTCAAATGCAATAAGTATAATTTTAAAATATGGTCACTTCATTAGTTTTGGACACCATTTTGAGTTCAATAGTGAGATTTTCTCATAAATATATATCTCCCAGATTCTGTGAAGGACTCCTGTAGTGGACTTAATATTGTTTTAGTTACTGTGTTTGTTTCAGTTTACTATATATTTAGAAATATATGTAACTTATATCGTTAAACGTGTATTGTGCAAGTTCTGCCTGTTCTCTAAATTTGTAGAACATTCTCAAGCATAAAAATCAACAAAAATCATCAATATTGTTACCAAGTGAATTTTTTATAACTTTACCTAAAGATTATAAATCAACATGCCAAGAGACAGACAACAGAATATTGTCTCAGTGTATTATAAGCCTTGGAAGCTACAATTTTGACAAATGATTATTTATCAGAAAACTACAGATATTTGATCAGGAACGTTCAGAGATTTCAAACATCATGAACGAGGTGGCAATAGAAGAACTCATATCTTAGTAATCTTCTGACTCAACAATCCCTCAAAATTGAAGAATGATCCTGACTAAGGAACTTGAACAATCCAGTGAATCTATGTTCGTGATTCCTTTTTTTGCATAAAAACCACTGAAGAGATCTCTAGTACTCTCATCCCAAAGGAATGAGGGATTCAAGTGATACACATATTCCCAAAAACAGAAAAAAACATTCATACAGTAGGAGAAGGAGATGTGAGTAATAGCTGGACTTCCCATTCTATGGGATGAAAGTAATCTGAGCCCAACAGACAGACGTGATGAAAAAAAACAACACAAACTGAAGACATATTTAATTAAAGCAATTACAGATGTCACATCTCTGAAAAGGAAGCCAGACTCAGGTGTTTCTGAATATATAATCAAGGTGTGACATTCTGGCAGCTGATGAGATGATGCCAGCAGTAACCAGTTGTCTGTGAAACAGTGTATACAGGAATGGAGGTGATGAAAAAAGTTGTACAATTCAGTAGTCTGAAGGTAAAAATCCTAAACTGCAGTTCCTGACCCTTGTGCACAAAAAACTCTGATAGTTGTGAAACTCCACTGCTGTGGCAAAGTGCAGATAGGAGCTGACTACAATGAATATTGACACCTCCAACTGTAGTAAAAAATGCCAACTCAGACTGAGGTATAAGTAACTTGTGAACCTTGCAGAATCTAAGCATTGATACAGATAAAAAAGATCAATGAGTGGATGCCAATCTCCTTGTAGAAATCCTACTGAGCAGCAGAACCTTTGAATAGAAACAGAATCTATCCTGGGTACCAATGTACTGAGAGGCTGATGTCAGGAACCTCCAACACAGGCAGAACTATGACCCCTTGTAGGAGCTGGTGAAATCTGAGATGCCAACAGCAATGAAAAGAAAATCCCACAATCAAACACATTTGTATCTTAACAACAGTTCCAGCTCATCATCAATGAAATTGGTGACCTTGAGAGTCTTCCAAAAAAGTTTAGTTTAGTCCATAGAATTACTGTGTCCAACCAGCAGACATTGATCTGTTCAGATTAACTACAAATTCCACCTAAGAATCTCTGATTTTGTGGAGTGGATGTATTATTTCAGAGTCAGAATATGCTTCCACCTAAGAGTAGTACATTAAATCCAACAACTGTGTCAGGTAAGACATAACTGTCCCTTCATAGAACTAATAAGTGAACCTCGCTGCATCAATTACAATGTTTGTAGATGGAGACAAAATTAAATATTCACTCCCAGACCTTTTAGCCATTAAGTAAGGTGCAGGCTCAAAAGCAACTAAGGAAAAACAAAAAAATATCAATGAACCAACTGAAGAAAACAAATCAAAGATGTTTTATTTTAAAATAGCCTTCTTTTTCTTTTTTTATTTCATTTAAAGACTGTGTTATTACTGTTTATTGGAACAACATTTTGTTAGGTAAGTTTGTTTTGTTAGAGCAAAGCAACATTTGGCTGTCTGCTGTGTCCATTATAAGGAACCAAACCCCAGATTGCAATATTGTAAGCCTGTAAACTTACCACTGTTCCATGGGGAGACTGAGAAACCAACAGATTAAAAGAAAGCACAAGCAAAAACCATGTCTAAATTCTCTGCAGAATGTTGAAGATTGCCCTTAATTGCAACCTGAGAGCCCCATGGAAGAAAACCACCAAACCAAATATGTGTCTCCATCTCACTGTAAATAAAATCACTGACAGTCTCAACTGAGAGTGACTCCCACCACAAGTTATTATGCAATGCTAGATACAAGAGGTGGGATAAAAAAAGACCTGATTTCTCTCCATGGAGGAAATAATAATCTGGAAATTCATACCATGCATCAGCTTGCTGCTTCTTTTTATATATATAGTGAACTAGGTTAACACAAAGATTGCTCAAAGTACCTCCATGGGAACATCTTTATAGGTGGTGAGTGTCATGAGACAAGTATTGTTAGGGAGAATTAAATATGGTATAAAAGACAGGAGCAAGTGAGAAAATAAATCAAACCAATGCTTAGTTAGGCAAAGAAAGAAGTTATGGAAGTTGAATAGTAGCTGTAGGGTGAGAGAGGATAGCCAGTAAGGTTCAAAAGTATAATTTAGTGGGTCTGCTCATTCAGAAGAGACCTTTTGAGAAAAATTTACTGTAGTTGTGAAGCTAATTTATGAGATTTTATTGTTATAGGAATAATGTTTTGAAGTTGTACAGAGAGGGACAAGAGTATGGGTGTTGTTGTTGAGAACAGCTTAAATTCCCTGATAATACTGACTAAAGCTAACTGAATGTTGAGTTATGTTTATTGAAGATAATGAGTAAGAGGTTGGTTCTTTGTGTGAGACTGATTAAACCTAATCTGAAGTTGTCTAGAATTGGTTTCACTTTTTGTAATGAGCAGGGTGGATGTTAATTTTTAGGCCTTAAAATTTAGTACCTCAACTGGTAGAGTTGGTCTCAGAGCATTAGTTTGAGTTGAGTCTCCTATTCAAGCTATGTTAAAGGTAGATCTTGTAGAATTATGATATTTTATATTGTATTTTCTGTAGTGCACATTTCTGTATAAGAGACATTTTAACACTGAAATTAAACTTATTGCTCAACAGCTTCTTTATTTTTCTAACAGAGTTGTTGGCTTTCTAATGGATTGTCTTTGGATGTTGTGGAAGCAGTACATTCAAGTGAGTTTAAAAGAAAGCTTCATAACTATATGAATAATAAGGACTGGATTTACAAGGCTTTCTTTAATTAACAGTTTTAGTTTAGTAATTCTTGGTGACGAGAAACCCACTTGAAATAAAAATGTATCTCAGAATGGCTGGTATGAGTATTAACATTTTTACTAATAAAGCAGAATCCAACATTTGGACCTTATACACGTACCAACCACTCTGAGAAACAGTTTTAGTTTAGCTTAAAGGATGAGACAGCCTAGATGAGCCATTAAGCTCCTTGTTGCCCCTAAACATTAAATTACATCATATGTTATGTTATAATCAGCTACCTCACAACTTTCTAGCCATAATACCTGCCAAAACTTATCTAGCTAACAATAAAGTACTTCCAAAACAACTGAAGTTTTTCTTTACCCATATACATTAAACCAATGAAAATACCACCTACAATATATACTATGAAGCTTCTGTTTAGTCAACCTTGACTTGGAGGATAAAATATAGACAAAACTCCTGCACAGATGAAACCCAGCTTAATGAAATAACCTTGATGACTATTTCAGTCACCTTACAGATCTGTTAAAATATATGCAGGAGATAAATGACTGGACATGTTCTGCTCACCATGAAGAATACCATAAGAAAATGCATTGACTAACCAAGATTCCCCAAATTTTCTAAAGTGTCTTTAGTAGCACCAAGTTTACAAGTAGCAATGTTTCAGGTTAAGCAATATTCAGCAAGACAGGACGAGCAACCTCAACAAAATAACAATAAATTCCATCACGTATACCTAAATGAACCTGGATGCTGAGTATTTCAATTTTAAACTCAATGAACAACTTGTCAAATATGCCTAATTTTTATGTTACAATTATCAAAGCAGTAAATTAAAGAACAATATATACTTACACATTATTGTTTGTTAACTTATAACTGCATTACATAATATGCTCCCCTACAGAAACACATTTACCAAACAATGAAAGATAACTTCTGTGGAGAAGATACTTCATTTATACAATGTACAATATTTTATCTAATGAAATAAACAATAATATATTTGATAACAGTTACATGCCATATCAGTTTTAATAGTACAAAAAATTTGTGATAAACTTGTACATATTTAAAACTACATTTTCGTTATTTTCAGTATGGTTTATAGTTGTATTTGATATTATTTTCAGTGAAAAATTTCCCACTGAGCTGGTCTGAAGTCATTAAATATATACTTTCTCTTGAAACAAAGCACAAGGTGTTTATCAGAATGTCCAACTTTATATATGAAATGTTGATTTTGCTTGACATTTAAATAACAAGAGTTCACTATTTCCAAAAGAAATGCACCTTTTCTAATTCTTATTATTAACCTTAAGATTGAAATAAAAGTGCACATTCTTCTTATAGTAGAAAGAGATTAAGCTTGTTGTAAGAATGCAGCCCTAAGTTACTATGCCTATGGACCATATTAATGGATTCATAAAAGCTTGTAGATGGTTATTGCCTGTATATGTTAAGTTTGCTTGTTTGTTTTGAATTTCGAGCAAAGCTACTTGAGGGCTATCTGCACTAGCCGTCCCTAATTTAGCAATGTAAGACTAGAGGAAAGGCAGGTAGTCATCACCACCCACTGCCAAATCTTGGTCTACTCTTTTACCAACGAATAGTGGGATGAACCATCATGTTATAAATTATAATGCCCCCATGGCTGAAAGGGCGAGCATGTTTGGTGCGAGTGGGATTCAAACCCACGACCCTTGGATCACAAGTCGAACGCCTTAACACACTTGGCCACGCCGGGCCATATGTTAAGTTACTTCACAGATACATTCTAACTGATTTGCATTTATTTCTTACAAATGCATCATTGCATGAACCCACTTGTCAACTAACTAACAAGCCAGATGGTGCAATAATGGTCACTGTGCCTCAATGAAGTGGCAACAGTCATTGAACTAAAATCTTCACCTAAACAGACTAGTATATAATAATATGCTTCAAAAAACAATAACACATGTAGATCCAAAGTTTCCTCACCTTAATTTGAGAATCCTTTTTTGCTTCGGCTTCTCCTATACGAGCATCTCTTTTGACTTGTGCAGTGCGAGCCATTCCTAAAGCTTTGAGATAGCCCTGAAACAAACAAAATCTGTAACTCATCTCACTTGTTAGTTACAACAAGTAGATAGAAAATATTTTTAAACTCACACATAAACAATATACCTCTTCTGAATAATGCAAGTGTACATGCATATTATATTTTGCAGCTTATATTATTGTTTTATTCAAAATCAAGTAAGTTTCTTATGCATGGAAAATACAAAGTGTCTTAAAAGTTAAAAAAAAACTCATAAGTTCAAGAGCTGAACTTCTCTAACTTAGTAACTCATGTAATATTTGGATCTGTGTGTAAATTTTATGAAAGTTGTGAATAAGAATTATGAACTACAAGTTTTATTGCATTTTTATTTGTGGTTATAAATCACATAGCACAGCACACAGACCACATTAAAAAATAAGTGCCAACAAATCTTATTATTAACCCAAACAAGATGATTATAAAGGAAAACCTGAAATAGAGAAACTAATTTTCACATGAGGCACATCCTTGAGAGACCTTAAGCATCTTGTACTGGAATTTTTAAAATCTTTGAACCTGTGAAGAAGGCACAGACTGACTAAAAAGAAACACCCAAAGTTAAACCAATCTGAGCCTTAAGTACTTGTTATCAATATTACAGGATCTGAAATGTGTGAAAAGTACAGAAACAGCATCCTTTTGAGAGAAACGAGAAATAAGTCATCTAAAGACTAACTTGTGTAAACTTGAGTAGCAGCAGGAAGAAAAGCTAATTCACAAGAACACTGAAAAAAACATAGAATAGTATGTCAAATGATAAGCCTCATCATTGAACTGTCATGGAACATTTGTGGCAAGACAATGAAGAATAATATTCTATATGGTTCACCATGTTTAATCAAAATCTGATCATTTTTGGCTGAGTTATAGAGCAAAAATAGTATGAAAAATCAGTACCTATGCTAACAGATAGGGAGTTTTAGATTTTTGTCACCTTTCTGTGACTTTTACCCTCCAAACACTAATCACTTCTAAGTTAGGTCATAATCCAAATGTATTCCAAGTTATGTTCAAATCCATTCAGCCATTTTTGAAAAATCTTGATCACAACCATACACACAAGTAAATACCATAACTTTCATCCACTTCTGGTGGAAGAGGTAACTAAGATAATATTGGTTTTTCTTAAATGTTGGTAGGAATACTATTGTCTGATGTCATCCAAACTTTACAGAAACTATAACAGAAATTAAACCTTTCATTTTAGATCATGAAAAGAACTTATTTCATGATGTGACCTCTAAATAAGGACAACATGAGAGACCTGATATAGCCATCAATGCAAACAGACTTAATACAAATCTTTAACAAAAAGTATCAGAACTTCAAATATGAGCTTTCAAACCATTTTTTTTTGTTTAATTAGTGTCCAATCACTGTGGTTTTGAAGCTAAAAACCTACATGTTACAGAATTATAAGATAAGACAAGTTAATCAACAAAAATTCAAAGTTATTCATATGACTGCAGTTTTCTAGAAAACTAAAAAAAAAAGAAAGTAATCCTGGTTTTCAGAATAATATGCTGGAGTCTTTAAAGGTTAAAATGTAATGACACTTGATAAACCTGCTTTATAATATAAATTTCCAAACATGTTTATTACCTTTACTTCATGTTTGCTTGTCTAAGAAATGCTAAACCAAAAAGAGTGAAAAGCAGATGCTAAGCTTCATATAACCAATGAAGGACATGGATTACAAGATAAAGGCCAGCATGTGGTCAAATCAAAGACTCTACGTAAAACGTATTTGGCTCAAACAAAAAAAGAAAAAAACTTTCAATGTGACACTGTGTTACTTCACAAGTCTACTACTATGAAACACAGTTGTTTTTTTATAGATCTGATACTCCACTGGCTTAACATAACAGTGTGACTAATTAACTTGTACTACATGTACCAATAGGAATTATGCAGTGATAGAAAAAGTAAGAGTGTAATGATAAGTTACTGATAACATTAAAAAAAAAAAGGTAAGGTGCTGTAGACATACCTTATTTTATCTATCTACAGAAAGATTTTTTTCAGTAAGAATGGCAAAAATGACATAAGCAAAGAAAAGTAGGGACATGTGATGTCAAATAAAGTTGGACAGAACTGAAACAGTGTCAAAATATAGCAAATAAGAGATAACAGTGGAGAAAGGATTGCTTTAAGTGACTGACATGTAGAAATACTCAAAGCAAGGTGAAATAAATTCACAGCTAGAAATTATTTCTCCAACAAATTTATGATCAAATTCTTTATATTTTCTTAAAAGGCTAACCTTATAAAATCAACTGTGACATTGAATATATTTAGTTCACAAGGTCATATGACAGAAAAGTTTAGGCAAATTTTACAACAGGATAATGGGCACTACTACTAAAATATGAAAGGGTGTTTACATTAATCAAAGATTATATACACACACACTGCACTGCATGAAAAATTAAACACATTATTTATGTATCATAATAATAAGTTGGTTAAAATGGTTATTTATTGTGAGAGTCACAATAGCAAAAAAACTGTTGAGTGGTTTTATTTTGTAATAGTACTGCTAACAGCATTTGACTGTACTTGTTGACATACCAATTGCAATTAAGTCAAAAGCAACGGTTATCTTTTTTGTTTCGAGTACTGTGTACTATTTTTGTCTCCTAATCTAGGAAGGTTACTGACTTACTGGGAAAGGTTCAGAGGATGATTCTTGGAATGCAAGGTTGACTTAAAAGGATAATTTATTATTTCCCAACTTATTTTCTCTTAAGAAAAGTAGTGGAAGACATGATCTTATTGAAGTTTAATGGAGGCATGCACACTGTGAGAGTTTAAGAGGGAAGGCAAGAGATTCTAAAAGTCATGGTGCAATTTAATCAGGCAACTTATTAACTTCATTCATTTGTCATGCATTATCTACTAATATTTTTCATCTGTCTTAAACATTACATTAGTATGCCTCAAGAATGAATGTGCAAGAACAACAGTGAAGAGCTAAATGGTCCTTTATTGTCACTACGGTTTCTTAAAATAAACTATTGCTGACTATGCAATCATAACTGTATTCACCCACAACTCAAGCTAACAGGATTTCAAATGTGAAAGAGATTCTTCAAACTCACATGGTTTTCAGTTAAAATTTACTCAAAGCAAAATGTATAGTGATGTATAACAAGAAAAACTTACAAATACATACTCTTATTTTTATGTATAATGGCAGTGTGCTACGTTCTTCTACTGTTAATATTAATGACTGAGCACAATATGTACACAAAGTTTCCCTGATCTGAATATTGTTTAAAAACAAAAAAACTGTTCAGCTAAATTATACAACCTTGTCACTTTTAATGTCTATGAATAATTCCACAAAATGTATTTCAAAATTATATGTAGACATACATGTATAACTTCCTCTAAGTTTTACATTATAAACTTCAAACATAATTTGGACATACCTGATCATCATTGATGTCTTTAATCGTGTATGACACCACAGTTATTCCCATGTTCACTAAGTCTGAAGAAGCTACCTCAAATACTTGCTTGGAAAATTTTTTTCGATCTTTATAAATTTCCTGTAAGAAATTAGTTTCACCAAGAACATAATTCAGGTCTACAATTTCTGTATCTGCATTCATATGTTAATTACACTCATAACTGTCAACATATCTAAAACAGATTTCAAATATAAAGCATGATAATAATTATATGTTTTCAAACCTAAGTCAATTTTCTTCATAAATTTACAATTTATAATAAAGTAAGAACCATTATAACACATATTTACAAATTATATATGTTATGTAATGCCCTAACCATCAAACTGAAAGCTAGGCTTCATGCACAGATTTATTGTAAAGATTATACAGCTTCTATAACTCTCAATTAATCTATCATTTTTTTGTTACACTGTATTATTCATTTTACAATGTAAGTTACCTTCACACAAAGAAAAGTCTGTATGCATATTTAGGCTATTGTTTTATATTTGCACAGTCATGTTATTTACTTCTAACCCATTTCATTCAACAAAATATGTACATAGAAACAAACACATATAACAAGCCTAATTAAATAACATCAGATGACAGCCACTTACAATTTACATGTTATATACAGCCATTTTAAGTAGAGGTTGGAATGATCAAACAGAAATTTTTCAAAACTTGTCATACACCCTATTATAAAAGCATAAGATATAATGAATTTCAAAGGGTTAATTATCCTTTAAGTTAGTTTTAAATTATCAGTGGACATTTTCAAAATAGAAAAGCAACAAATAATCACTTAATAAACAAATAAGCAACAAAATCAACAAAGTTAACTGATTATGATGCAGCATACTACAAAATCACAAATCTTGATATAGATTTTGGGACAGCAAATAATCGCAACCTTCACATGATTTTTTCTTAATTTTAGAAGTTTAAAATTATAATATAAAAAGTGTAGTTTAATTGAATTTAATAGGTTTTGACACCACCAACTTCAAAATCAGAAATTTTATACTGTTTGAATAACAAACACATATAAAGACCATATATTTACAACTACACTTTGTATGTTCCTAAGTTTTATCTATGTTGTTTAGAATTAAGCACAAAGCTACACAACGGGTTATCTGGGCTCTGCCCACCACGGGTATTGAAACCCGGTTTCTAGCATTGTAAGTCCACAGAGGCACCACTGAGCCACTAGGGGACAAAGGGCGAGCATGTTTGGTGTGACCGGGATTGGAACTCGCAACCCTTGGATTACGAGCCCCTTATCAACCTGGCCATGCCGGGCCGTATTTTATCTATGTAGTTTGAGTTAAAATATTTTCTACTCTGCAAAATATGTGCAACTAGAAAAAGGGTGAGCAAAAAAAATAACATTATTTCAGCATTTTAATACTACTATAAAATTTATATCAAAACAAAATTTTATGTTCAAACTTTTTCTTTTACAGTTTTATCTGTGTTTAGGTTTTATAATCACCCTCAAACAAGGATCAATGATCTCAAAGTTTAAATATATACATCATGATGTTATTCATTTTGTGACTGTCATGCCTAGCCTAGAGATAATATCATATTTGAAACTTAGGCATACCCTCAATGGAAAGAAAAAAGGTTTTATTCCAACCCTCAGGTAAAAAAAGAATAGTTTATTATTTGAAATATTTTTAGCTCCAGGATCAAATACTAGGATGTTTATGAAACCTGAGTGATTAATAACTGCTAAGGTAATATATTACCACAAAGATGGTATCAAGTGAAAAATACTAATAATAACATAAGGTTTTGAGACAACATGGAACCTATTCACCCATCTCAGCTGTTCCATACTCTAAACTAAACAAAAATATATTTTTTTGTAAATCTTAAAGCCAACCATATCATTCATATACTTATCAAACTTTTTCTTAAACTCACTACATTTCACTGCATCTACAACATCTGAAACAACCCATTTCAAAAGCCAACCACCTTGTTAGAAAATGAAACTGTCTTAGCTGAAGAGAACTCCTACAAGAAACTATATTTGTGTCCCATAGTCCTACTATTCTCACTTTAAATATGGAAAAAATAACACATCAATGCTATTAAATCCCTTTACAATCTCGAATAACCTCAATCAGATTTCCCAACTCTTCTTTTTTCAAGAAAAAACAGTTTGAGAGATTTCATCCTCTCATCTATCACAACCCACCCACCTTAGAACCCATTCTAGTAACCCCTCTTTCAACCCTTTCCAACAATTCCATGTCTTTTCTTTGGTAAAGAGTCCAAGACAGAATATAATATTTCAATTGTGTCCTAAGAAGTGACCTATACAATAAAAGTTAGACTTGAATTAAATATTTCTATAGATACACCCTAAATCCTATTTGCTGTACCACTAGCAACAGCAAATTGCTTGGATGGCTTCCAAGACTAATTAGCTATTACATCAAAATCCCTTTCCTTTATAAAATCCCTTGCATTTATCATAATTAAAGCCCATCTGCCACATATTTGCTCAACTCACTAAATGATCTAAATCCCTTTATAAAGCATCAGCATCCTCTTCACAGTCAGCAACACCCTAGACCTTAATATCATCAGCAAATTTATGTAAATTTTTACCATTCCTTCATCTCTGTCATTCAAGAGAATCAAAAAGAATAATGGTCCTAAGACTGAGACTTGAGGTACACCAATTGTAACATTAATCTAGTTTGACTGAACTCCATTTATAACAACTCTCTATCTTCTCCCATCAAGTCACTCTTCCATCCAATTAGTTAACTTATCCTCCACCCCTACAGAGATAATTTTTACAAGCCTTTTGTGTGGTGCCTTGTCAAATGTTTTCTGAAAATCCAAATACACCAAATTTGAAACCCTTACCATCATCTACATAAGCAGTAACCTTTTCAAAAAAATGTCAAAAGATGCATAAGGCAAGATTTTTCCTAAGTGAAACAATGTTGACTATCCAAAATAATTCTAAATTTGTTAAATTACTTTGCAAGGAATCTTCTAACAGATTTTCCAAAACTTTATCCACAGCTGATATGAAACTAATGGATCTATACTAATTGGGACAATTTTTAACACCTCCCTTGAAAAGAAGCCATACATTAGCTAGCTTCAATTTTCTGGTACTTATCCACTATTCAAGGGCTGAGAAAAAATAGTAGTAAGTAACTCACATATCCAACCTTTAACCTCCTTCAAAACCCTTGAGGAAATATTATTTGACCCAAAAACCTTATCACTCTTTAAACTTCCCAATTTTTTCTTATCCAGCTCAGAATTAATGCACTCGTCCTGTTTGTCTCATTTCCATCTATCTACTATTCAAGACATGGAATTATACTTAAATTTTCATTAGTAAAAATTGTAGTAAAAGCAAAATTTAATAACCCAGTCATCTCATAATCATTAGACACGAGCTTTCCATTATCATCCCTCAAGGGTTCTACCTTACTCTATCATTTTGTTTAACCTTAATGTATTTAAAGAAATCCTTATTGTTAATTTTTTACATTTTCAGTCAACCTTTTCTCACACATCCTTTTTGATACAATAAATTCCTGTGTCACCAACTTTATTGATATTCTATGATCTTCTAAATCTCATGTCATAACAATTAATTTAAAATTTCATAATTTATCAAGTTCTTCTTTAACTCTATCTCTTAAATTCTTTGTGAGTCAGCCTGGTTTTTATGTGCAGCTACCTTATTCTTTCTACATGGAATATATTTACCTTGAATATTTAAAAGTTTATCTTTAAAAATTTTCCACAGCTGATCAGCGTAAAAGTAAGAGGGAGGAGGTATGGGACAAAGGAAGAGGGGACCAGGATACCAACTAACAAAGCAGAGGAAACCAGGGTTGTGTAGGCCAAAGAGATATCATCAATAATGTCCAATAAGGAGTGTTGTAGGTCAAGGTCAAAACAACACATAGAAGGAGACAAAAATGAAGACATGTATACAACAAAAATGAGACCAGTCCTGTCTAAAAGCATCAAACACTAGGGTCAAATGATGAATAACATGGAAATAGAAGAATGGAAGTCTGGTGTTTATAAGGGTGGCCAAAGTACTGATGGGAGGCATGCCCAACTAAGAGCAAATCCAATGAAAAACTTGAAGTTGGAGAATCCACTCCATGGGTTAAATTTGGTCTGGTTAAGAAAGATGATCCACCACCAGGTTCAAAGCCTTGGCACATGACAAGCTACAAGATTATCTGATGGGAATGAGCCCAAAATAGTAGATCCAATATATAGAAGGAAAGATCCCTGCAATGATTACCCACTGATAGTTGATATAAGAAATGACTGTGGATTTGTTGAAGTATGATAGATTGTGATCAGTTGATCTGCAAGAAGTGGTAATAAATGAGAGCATGACTGACAAACTGAAACAAACTTGAGTATGTTGAGGTGCAGTGAAGGCTCCTCCAAAGCCTACATGCTCAAAGTCATGTTGTTATTCACAGATATGCCCAAGCCTGACAGAGAAGCAGAGGGTGGCAAGCAAATACTCAACATGAAATTAGTACAGTGAAATACCAAAACAAGACCTTGAGAAAAGAAAATGGAATGTACACTATCAAGGGCAGTGAATAATAAGAAATGTTCCACTGGTCTCATGGTGTCCACTAAAAAGGCATGTGTGTGTTGCCTAGAAGAATAAGTGGTGCTATTAAAGACAGTCTCCAATAGCAAAACAACCTCATCTATATGATGTAAATGAGAAGCACAAATCTTGGTGACAAGACATTCCGCTGCTTGCAGGTGAAGAGGTGAAGGCTGATCTCATCTGAGATGAGAATTAAAAAACATGCCCTGATATGCTACATATTGAGAAGGTGTGAGAAAAAAAAAAAGAAAAAGAGTTAGAATGTTTGGCTAGCCAGCCCAGCCAAGCAGCCTCCTGCAAAAGACTGGAGATGTGAAAAGAGGAGTCCTTCCAAGAAGGGGCAAAGAAAAACCAATCATCCATGCATGATAAAATCTCAGCCCCAATCTGTAAATACGGTGAGTGAATGGCTCAAAAGAAGACATGAATAAAAGATTAAATGCCAATAGGAAGAGCACAGAACTGGGAAGCAAAATTCTGATGGATAAAATAGAAAATATGTCTGTAGAACAGGACAATCAGAAAGTGTAAATGAGCATCTGACACATCAAACTTGAACCTGCTATTTAGATCTATGTGATGATTAGAATGCAACTGAGAGATGACAAGCTGATAATCAGATGCAAGTTCTTGGTCTTCTTGAAGATAACATAAACACAAGAATATTATCCAAAAGCAGAGGTAAATAGTTTCTTGATAGCATTCTTGGCCATGAGACTTGAGACTGTATCCTTAAGATACTGAAGATAAATAGAGCTAGAGGAAAGGAAACTGGAAAAGGAGAGAGAGAAGGTAGGAAGAAAAACAAAGTGGACAAATAGGCTATGAGTGAGAACCTGAAGAACTCATCTGTCGACCAAAATTTAGCATCAAAAGTTGGTGAAGCGAAACAGATGTGCCCACTGAGCTAGACCCAACAGGTTAATCACTGATGAGATGCACGATAACTCTGACATGAAATGGGAAAGGAACAGGAAGCAAGCATGAGAAAAGAAGACATGTACTGAACAGGCTTAGGAACAAAAATAAAATGAAGAAGGTGAGAAAGATGATAAACCAAAAACGACAATAAACATTGATGCTGGGTTGCCATAGCCTTGTCTTCCAGATAGCCACAAAAAGCAATGCAAAGAAAATCACAAAGATAAGAACGAGGCAGGTGGACATTAGTTAGGAGAACATCTTGACTGAGAAGTCTCAAAAGCAGAGAAACCAAGCATGGAGAAACAGAGCTGTAGTACTAGTAGTAAAGGATAAAGTAGTGAAAAGGAAAGAATAAACCTCTCCAGAAAACCTTGCAGAAGCACAATAAAATTTCTCATAAATATGGTGAAGGGATGAGAAGTAATGTGGGGTGATCAGAAGAGACAAATCCATGACACTGGGTAGTAAAAAGTAAAACTGAAGTTAAGGAGTCCTTCTCCAAGCAGGTAAATGATCAAAAAGACTGGAAATAAAAAAAAAATTTGAAATAAAGTACGATTATAAGCTAATACAAAAAAAAATGACACGTGACTACATATATGCAGTTATTCAAAAAAAAGTTCACATGGACCCTAACATCAAAAGAAGGAAAAAATACAAAGTGATCTTGAGTAGAGTTTTTGTCTAGTAAAAAACCAAATAAATCAAAAGACATTGGAGAAAGAAAATAGCATAACTGCAATATCATATCAAAAAGAGAATAGAGGGGTGAGAATTTTCCTCCATGTTAGTAACATTGTCACCATCACAAAATCCATAATGGATAAGTAGGGGAAAACAATGAAATTTGAATACAGTTCAAGTTTTCTACTCTGTTGCATATCTCATACAAATAATCAATAATTTTAAATGCCTCTATTCATGACAACATCGAGGAAAAGAATGAAATTATTTCAAGAACAAGTGTTTAGGAAGAGCTACTGCAAAAGAAGGCTGTGCCATTTTTCTATTATTGGAAGGCTATCATCACATGAGGATGTCAACATATACTAATGCAGTTCAAGATAAACAGATGATTTTAAGAGGGACTTAGCTTAAGGCTAGTGGCATGCAAGTCTCACAAAGTTATCCTGTGTGTGGAAATGATGTATCATCTTGGAAAATTGAAACAAGAAACTCCGATATTGGGATTTAAAGAAAAAAAAAAGTGATTGGAGAATTTTTCCAGTATTTTCTTACCTAAAGAACTACAAAGAGATGAAAATAATATTTATAACAAGCAAATCATAAAGTAAACAAAATACAAAATAAAAAAAGAGATGAAAATAAACAAACTAAATAAGAGTAACAAAAAACAAAATCAATCCAACCGCACACACCTGTAACCTGAAACGATGAATGATGGGTCAGTGAAATTAAGAAAAATCAATCATACTTAATAGGACAAACACTCCAAAAATTGAAAATGAAAGAATTTCAAATATAAATACTTGATGTGGAAAATGTTTAAAAATTTCAACAAAAATATAATTTTTTTTAAACAAATTACAGGTTTGAATTGATTTTATTTTGCATTTATTATGCAAGGCAACAGATGTTCATTTTCTCTACACTTCTACCAAATAATCCACCAGTGGCTCAGTGATGAGCATAAATTTATAAGTCCATTAGTGGTTACTTGTAACTCCTAATTTTACATATCACTTATCGGTAACGAAATGAAGCATATAAAAACAGATTAAAAAAATTACTGTTACAGTGCATTATAATTATTTTACCTCCACAGTCATCTGGCCCATGATTGCTCTCTGATGTCCTTCAAGTGTTTCCCGAGCAATGTGCATTATTTCATTCTCATGTTTTCCAAGAAACTGTTCACAAGCAGTTCGAAGCATTTCCATATTCTGGCCTTGGACTTTAACCTGCACAACAAGCAGAGAGATTAAAACAAAACATTTAATAATAAATATACATAGATAAATAAATAAAAAATACTCTTATATATATATACAAACAAAAATTATGTAGTGAGCTGAACTGATTTTAATTTATTTTCAGTTTTATATGGATTAAGATATTTATGATCACATCACAGTGCCACTGGTTACTTACAACTAGTTCACTGAATAAAATATTTCTTTTAATACCTGAGCAATTCCAGTGACTGATATTGGGACTCCTTGTTGAGTGTAAACTGTAGGGCTTTCAATCATTAAAGTCATGGTGTTGAGGTTTATTCTGAAGCAAATATACAATAAAAAAATTACACAGCAAGAGGGTATATTGAAGATATAACACCCATAGACTCTAGTAAATGAACATAACTGCTTTCTACAAACTCATATTTTGCAAGAGTAAAATAATATCTCTCAGATTTCAATTTCAAACTGATAATTCTGTCTAAGAAATCTACAATTCACTGTGTTAGTAAACTGCACATTATTCAAATCCAGTATGAATCGTCTTTGTCTCTCTCATTTTGAGAATACTATAAATATTCATCTCATTCCAAGTTCATCATACTAATAGACCTTACTTATCAGATAAGTTAACAGAGAAGGCAATTTTCATTTTAACAAAAGGGTTAGAAGCTTTATGAAGTTGCATGAAATTTCCAATGAGCCATTTTTTATTTAGAAAATCTTTAAAACCTTGAATACTAAAAACTCCTTAACCAAATATTCTTCATAAGCTTTATGTACATTCTGTTTTGAATATTTAATTATTACAGAAAAAGAAATGTAATTATGCAGCCACAATTTGGACATTCTGGAGTATAGAAATTATAAATATTTAATATGATAAGTGCATCTGAAATCAGTAGTTTCCAATTATTTTATGCCACATACATTCAATCACATCTTTGAACCAACAATGTATTCCTGATGTACACATATATACATAACATGTTTAGAAATAAATTCAAGAGTAGTTTATATTAATAGCTAAATCAAACTAATTAACTCAGTTATGTTGAGTGCTGGCTCGTGAAATATGTGGGTAGCTTATAAGACATTCCTACATTTTTTAGCATACCTTTTGAAAAGGTTTTCTTTTACTTTTTAATTTAATACTAAGAGTCCCTGAAACTGCTATTTGACCCCACACTTAAACAGCAATATAGAAACTTGGAAGGATAAGTGAGTCAAATTTTCATGGCCAGATTACCATATATGGTGCATACTAAAATAATTTGTTATTCGTAACAATATTATGACAAAAAATATTAATTTAAAGTTTAAAAAGTTCATAAAGAAGAAACAGAAACCCACAGAAATATAACAGATGTGGATGGCTTGATTCAACAACAAATATTTTCTTTCCTCTTCATATGCCCTTCTTTTTTTAAATATATGTCAACAACTAAGAACTTATTAAAAGAAAAAAAAAGTACTATAGATAAGTAAACAAATGCATCATCTAAAAACTAAACTTATGGATAAACAATACTGAAATTCTCCAGTAAACTACTATATTTTTCTGGCTGCAAATGTAAATCTTTTAAAATGGCTTAACATAAGAATTTTCTCTACATGATAACCTATAAAATTTACTTCTAAAACTAAAAAGACAATAAACTTTTTATATAGTTAACCCATAAGAACAAAGTTTCACTTTAAAAAGTACAATTAGATTTAACTGATTCCAGGCCTAAATTCCACCTGCTTATACAACTGGAACATGCAGAACTTGTGTCTTGAGATTTTATGGTAAAAGTACAAGTGTGTTAAAGACATAACATCTAAATATATAATACTGTAGTGACAATATATCCCTAGTTAAGTCTTTTATTCCAATTTAAATAAAAAGGAATTACCAATTCCTTCTCACAGTTTATATTTTTCACCCAGCTTATAATATAAAATGGGTAAAGGTAAATGTAGGAGTAATTTTTTAAATACATTAATCCCAAATACAAACAATTCTGACACTGTTAAGCACTAATATTGACTTTCACAGTTTTCCATGAATGTTTTCTTTTTAACTACTGTTTAGATTTAAAATATGTATTAGATGTTTGTATAATTAAAACATTTTGTCATGAAACTTTACACTTGATAACTTTATCACAATTGTTGGAAATTGTATAAGATTAATCTGGATTATTTACAAATATATTGAAAAATGCACATTTCACTATTAAGCAACATGTATGTCACAATATAATTATTATTCACAGGTGAGACATACAAGTTACACTTGTACACGTGTAGCTTGGGGATTAAATTTAATTGTTAACTAAACCTTATATTATTTTATTATTCACTGTTACATGATTTCAAAATATCTTTCTCAAAAAAACAACTTTGTTTGTTACTATTACAAGTAAATGTATATCCACATGTTCAATGAGAGATTGACCTCATAGAGATAAGTGTATTATACTATTTATCTTCTCCAAAAGGTTAAACATTTTGAGTACACCTTATGCCTGTATCAAGAGAGCAATGAAGACTTGTATTATTAGTATAAAAAAATTTAAAGAGTTTGTTTTCTTTAAAAAATAAGGTAAAAGCATAAACTCATTGTATTCGTCACAAAACATTTTTCAATTCTTCTGTGAAAAATTGTTTTTCAGACTACTTAATAACTTTTATTTAGATTACTACATTTGTCAAGGAAGATTAATTCTATTGATACCTTTAGATGTATAAAAGTGTGGTACTTTCTATGGATTCTTATTAGGAGTAAATAACCTTAATATACAGCAAAGTACACACCTTTGTACTTGTTGAATACAGGGCCAAACAAATGCTGTTCCGCCAGGCACTATTGTTGGACTTTCATAACAACATCCTGTAAAAATAAATATTAACATTTTTACCATACAATATTTAAATATTTAACATATTACAATGAGCTTATTATTCCAATGCTTGGATTTAACTACTATACATTATCTTTAAAGAAAACAATACATATAACATTGGTAACTACAGATAATTGTAAACAATATATTTTACATATCTTAATACTACAAGTAGAATATAGTCCAGTCTCAGTACTTTGAGGGAGATATTTTGTACTTAGGCGACTGTAACATACATAAGTCATTTATTAATTATTTCCGATACTTTTGAACAATGGATTAGATTTCCATTTTTCTATCACAATAAGCCCTACCTGTTTATCTCATTCAACTTCATATTGTTACTGATACAATGGCAATCAATATGGTAGCCTACTATATATATAGTAATACTAATACTATTACTGGTAGTGATAACACACTGATACTAGCTGTAGTAATACTAAGAGTTTTGGCCTGAGGCCTACCTGAAATAACAAGAGCTTCATTGGGCCCACAAGTAACAAATCCTGCTGCCATATTCACGTCTTGTAAATTCAACTAAAACATTCAATAGCTCTATAATAAATTTTATATAAAACTCAAACATATACGAGTTTGGCAGGAGATCTAAAAATACAAATACGTCTAACCGCCCTTAACGTTAAGCTTTCTATAGAAAATCAACAATAAAAGGCTACGAAATATTCGCTGCTTAGCAACGCAGGAAAACAGAATTATTTAAAAGTATTCTTTATGTCTAAAAGATAGCATCATATAACAAAAACAAGTCAACAATGAATATAATAAAATTGTATTTATTACGAGAAAGAAAACAAAATACAACAATGAAAACTTATTTTCAAAAATCTATTTGTGACAATCTCTAATAAAATTACAGTTTAACAGTCTTCAAATAAGAAGTGAAAATAATTATCATTATCCCATTAAAATGTCCAAATCTATTTTACTGAAACTGATAATTAGCAAAATATTTTACGACGCTAAAAACCCCGACCCTCGGATTACGAGTCGAACGCCTTAACACGCTTTACCATGCCGGGCCCACAACAACAAGTAAAATATTAATATTTTATTCATAACTAACTGGATTCCCTGAACCATGGACAGAAGTGTTGCGAATTCATGCTCAGTGAAAGTTTATATTAGAACATGAAAAACTGCTTCCTTAAAATTGTAAAAAAACAAAACACACAAAAAAGTATAAAACTGTAAGTTTGCATATATCTCCACATGGACCCAATGAAACACCATACCAGTTTTTGTGAGGATCCATACACACCCTGTGAAGTAGTTAGATGAACATGTTGACACATAACAGAGAGTAGTATCATATGAGATCGTTTTATACGAAATGGCTGACCTTCGCTTAGTTGAAAAGTGGCTGCGATTACGATAACTTGGATACAATAATTTGACTGTATACTATTCAGTATTGACGATAGTGCTGTGCTTGTCATTTGTCTGTAATACCAAGTTATATTATAACTGTTTTTGTTTCTTTGAAACCCTATACAAAATGATGTCTTCAAAAGAATTGAAACTACTTTTTTGTATGAGTTCAATTTGGGAAAAAGAATGAAACCAAGAGCCATAAAAACATCAATTTAGTATTTGTACAAGGGACTATTTCTCAACGGACTATTCAGTGTTTTTTCCAGAAATTTTGTTTTTGTGACTTGAGCTTCAAGAATGAACCCCAAAGAAGGCCTAAATCTGTTGTGTATGAAGAAAGATTAAGAGCTATTGTGGAAGCTAACCCACAAACAACAGTTTGAGCATTTGCAGCAGACTTAGAAGTTTCAAATGCAACTGTTTCTTGTCACCTTGGAAAAGTTAAAAAAATTGGACAAATAAATACCGCAATTGGTTAGGAACAATAGAGGTAATCCTGGAAGCGAATAGTTAACTGCGACAATAAGTGGATCCTAGACGACAACTGAAGGAGATCAGGTAAATAGATAGATGAAAATGAATCTCCAAGACATGCGCTGAAACCGCCTTTGCACAAAAAAGGTTATAGTGACAGTATGGTTGTCTGCAGAGAGAATTATCCATTATTTCTTTCTGCGGCCAGGTGAAACAATTACAGCACGATCTTTCTGCCAATAGACTGATAAAATGCATCGAAAATTAACCACAAAACAGCCATCAATAGTGAACAGGCATGGGCCGATTTTGCTGTAAGATAACGCCAGACACCATACCTCACACATCTCCATTTCAAAATTGAGAGAATAGAAATAAAAGATTTTGGTCATCTTCAATTTTGTTTTCAAATTTTTCATTGTACATTATGGTCCTAAAGGATTACGAATTTCAGTATATTATCATATTTAGTGATCGCTACAACGAAATGATTAGCTGTGTTGTCAATAATGTTTATTCGATTGATATAGAACCGTGGTTTTAAACCATTCGCTTCTTCGCTTATTTGCAGTTCAATAGCAACTTAGTAAAGAAACTAATGCTGACGTCAGGGTAAAATATAAAAGTGAAGTGTGCACAGTCCGATTTTAAAATATTAGCAATTGTAAAATTTCAATATGATTTATATATTAATAGGCAAGTTCTGATACTTTGGCATAAAAACTGATACCATTATAAGACATACAAGTGAAATGCTTGGAGACAAAATATAGGATAATGGTTTCTTACATTGTGTCGTCATATTGTCCAGTTCAACTACACCTACTTCATATCCAGTTCAAACTATACTTTGCTTTAATATCTACAGGTAAAAATGTTTTTGATGATAATGCAATATTGGCTTATACTACACAATAACATTTTGAAACATTTTGATATATGTATATGTATACGGTAAAAACTTGTAAAATTACCATATATTGATAATCAAGACAACTGTTCGGTTTTATGGTAAACGGTAATTTGTCTATCTGATCAGTTAATACGTTCTTCATTATACGAATAATTCATATGTTAATTTTGTTTTCTGTTTTGATTGGTTTTATTCTTTATTTTCTAAAATGGCATTGCTCTTATATCACCTAAAATATTTTTATTATATTTGATTCTAAGGATATGTATTTGTAAGCAAGTTGCCTAGGTAACAAATACGATCAACGCGGTAAACAAGTGTTACGAAATACTATGTATTCGCTATAAGCAGCCAGATTAATGTATCTAAGTTTAGACGATATAAGCACGCAACAAATAATGGCTAAAAGTAGGACTGTCAGTATTAAAAGAAATATTACCATTATTATAGTGTTAAAAACAGCGTTGATAATGCACTTGACGATAAAAAACGTAATCAGAGAACAGAGATAAACTTTTAAGCTTGTATGTATACGAGACCAAATGTTGAACTATCAATTCATGTGAACTATTCTTTTTTTTTTTTTTTCCAAGGCAGGGCCAAATGTATTAAGCGTTCGACTCCTAATCCGAGGGTCGCAGGTTCGAATCCCGGTCGCACCAAACATGCTTGCCCTATCAGCCATTGGGGGTTATAAAGTTATGATTAATCCCACTATTCGTTGGTAAAAGAGTAGCCCAAGAGCTAGCGATGGGTGGTGATGACTAGCTGCCTTCCCTTTAGTCTTACACTACAAAATTAGGGGCCGCTAGCGCAGGTAGCCCTCGAGTAGTTTTGCGCGAAATTCAAAAAACAAACATTCTCTTTTTTTCTCCATCTCTTACTCGGCGACAACGTATATATAAATACGTTATATAGTCATAGAGGTCATCACAGAGGAAGTTTACTGCAAGATTACCTAGAATTCCATCAAATTAAACGTATAAAAATAACATTTATATGCTACTGTGTGAGGGTTTCGGTTAAAATATTTATGCTGTCTAACATAACGAGCTGTGTAGACCAGCCATCACTTGCTCTTTGTTGTAAGTTGTACCTGAAACAACAATTGCTAATGAAAACAAATATAAGGTTTATTTTATATTTACACTTATTAACACTAATATGTAACTAAATATAATCTATACTGAGAGACATTTATTAATGACAAATGCTACTAAATTTTTCAAAGTTAAATAACCCACTATTAGTTCTTCTTACAAGAGTCATAAGCAGTAGTTTCTTTAATTACAATAAAGTGTTAAATAACACAGTCATTGTGTAGTTACACAAAATTATGATATATAAATGCAAAGGTAATTCATTCCATTTCATTTCTTCTTCTATTTTCCACGTACTCACCAGTAGCCTTGATAATGCAGGTTTATGGCTGTTAATAAGCAAAGGTCCAAAGTTCCGTGAAAGCACTAGAACTAATTCTAAACACATTGAATGATAATAAGTAGATCATTTAGTAAAGTCTTACTTACTTGAAATAATAAAAAAGATAATGTAACTCTATTTAGAAAATTGGTAAATAATGTTAAAGACTTAACCTAAAAAACGCATAACATGCGTAACAAAATTTGTAATTAGCAACAATAAATATGTTATGGATAAGAAAGAAAACATTCATTATTAGCAACAATGAGTACGTTATGGTAAAAAAAAAACAACACGAAATTCACTATTAACAACAATTAATGTGTTATGACTACTTAGATGAAGTACATTGTATATCTATAATAATTCTCGTCGAGGTAACAGCTAAGAGCTTTCTTTTCATTTGTAAATTGAAATATTTATACATTTATTCCAATTCTATAGAAAGAACTAGGTTTCAAATTTAGAATATTAAAACTTTCATGTCACGAGGTGTACAAGTTTGTTAAAACCAGTATAGAAAGTATCATACATTAACATATTATGGTTGTATCTTATTTTGGTGTACATTCTCTTAAACTTTACAGTGTGGTGCCTAAATTAGTTTGTATTTTCAAACCATTTAAAACACCGTAAAAAATACAAGTTTACTGCTGGATCTAAAACGATTACAGCTGTTTCTCACTTATTATAGGCAATGGTCTGAAATACATTAAAAGCCCTTACAGACATACTGTAATATTGTCAAAAATAAAACAGAGATTAACTTATTCGTTGTGACTAGTAATTCCTCTGAGCCTAATTAAAAGTTACGAGAATAAACAATAGAAAATTTAAAATCAGTGTAATCTTCTTATGGATAACATTGAAAAGTTTGTCTTCGATAGTTTCAAGGTTTTAATCATTCTAACAAATTAATGCTTTACGTCACTAAACGTAGGCGTTTCTATGATAGTGTCACTTCTAAAGCTTCAAGTGGTTCATTTTGAACGAATTCATGAAAATAATGTATTTTGTTATTTAATGAAACAGTGTATCTTTTAATAAATACAAGGATTTCTAATGGGAGGTAATAAGTTGCAGATTTATATTTATTCTAACTAGAAGTTTCATACACGTTACCCTTCAGTCATCACAGTTAAATAATAAAACTCTGCACTTCAATCAAGCTTGTAAATATATTTATAATATTCTCATAACTATAATTATTAAAGTTTCTTTGTATAAACGAACAACAAATGTATTCACTGGAAATAATTTATAAATAAACAAATATTTCACTAAAAACGAGGCAGACTATATTAATTCAGCTATCAGCATCAATAATCAAACATTCAAGTTCAAAAATTTCCCATGGATCAGGTCTTCCGAACACAATGAATGGACCTGCCAGGCTAATTTCTGCCTACACATTTTACCTCTTCTGTAATGCGAACATCCACCTTGTATTTTCTGTGCGTCTTGAATCGTGAAAGGGAAGAGAGGTTTTTGTAGCTGAGTAGTAACTGAAACGCATCAATGTAGGCTTAAATTAATGTAGAAGTGTGGCTGTGGAGTGGCATTTCCAGGATCAATTGCTTCATCTATTGTACCTGGGGTCAATCATAACAATATCGGACATTCTCAACTGGTGTTATGGACAATGTATCCAGTGCTGATGTTTCTATATATTACCCACAAAACTCAAATATTACTAAACTGCCCTACTTTGAGAGATTTGGGGTCTAAACATGTTTTAACGAGGAACTATACATAACACTAAAATCAGGGGTTCGATTCCCCTCGGTGGACTCAGCAGATAGCCCGATGGGGCTGTGTTATAAGAAACACATAAATTAAATCATAATCTAATATGTTTTATAGCTTAATTATCACGTTCAATCGTTTTAAACACATTTTCGTAATAATCGTGCTAATTATTCATGAGTTTTTCAGGTTGATTTTCCATTATATGATATTTGTACTCAAACCTTACCTTAACTTTTGTGACAAACTTCAAACACGTCAATCTGCTTTATCAGTCACATTTGCTGTGTTCGACAAGATTCGAAAGATTTTTCTATGAAAGGTTAATGTTCTAGGATAATACAGAAGATAAAAAGTTCATCTGCAGCTGTTAAAACCTTCTCATTTTTAGGAATTTAACACAGATTATTTGATGACAATTTTTATTAAATTCATCAGATTTCACTTAAAAAGATTGTTCATTTGAACTGTTTTATTCTCTAAGTCAGGGGTCCTTAACCAGGGGTGCCCGCACCCCTAGGGGGTGCGAAGATGATTCCCAAGGGGTGCGAGGATGCCCATGAATAATTAAAGCAAATCTGTATTTTTACATAAGAGTATGCTTTATATTTCTCCTAAGAAGAAGTTTCCTAAGTTTCCAGGGGGTGCGAGAAATGATTACTGATTTGAAAGGGGTGCAAACATTGAAAAAGGTTAAGAACCACTGCTCTAAGTGAATATGATAAAACACTTAATCATTGTTTAAGAGATAAAGTTAGCAAGAAACAAAAGTGAGAAGTTTCTGTTTAAAGTTCTAACGTGCTTGACGAGATGTGACGAGACTACTCTTTTATCCATTTCTGTGTACCTACGTGAAGGATGCACGTAGAAACACAATAAAATAGATTGAAACGTAACATTAAATAGGTTGTCCATTTCAACAACAACTTTCTATAAAACTTGATGGCTAGCTTATGTACCTTCTAAGAACATAACTTTTAACTTGAGACTGGGCGTGGATATGTTCTAGAGGAGATTAAAAATTGGAATATTTCCTTCGTTTGGTTTTGTTGTCTTATCAGTAATATAGGTCTGGAAGGAAATTTTATCTGCGTAACTAATTGTAGTCTTAATCGTATATAAATTGAAAGTATTACCAGGTCGTCATGAGTACCCAACTTTGTTGAAGAGATAAAAAAAGGCTAGATAAACCTAATAAGAAGAAAAATACGAAAGTAATAAAAGTAAAGACACTAGACTTTAAGAGAAGAATCACCTTTAAAAACTCGCTTAAAAAGAATGGCACTCAGTAACCCAGGGACATCTGCACAAACTCATTTAAGGTTTCACACGTTGATGTGAAACAGTTGTGAAATCCAAAGGAATGCGGACTAAATATTAACTTGTGAAACTGGTGTGTTATTTTGAGTTTCATTTTTACATTTGATTATTATAGTATTCATTAAATACCTAAATAATGCACGATTATTGGACGATAAATCCCTTCCCCCGATTTCTTATGGGAAGAATATAGTACATATCTTTCTTGTAAAAGTCATCAATAAAATAGAACCCTTGACTTGCAACAAAGTCAGTTAAAACATCAATATAGATCAGAAATTAAATCAGTTAACTGTTTGAATTTTTTTTATATCACTTATTACTGTTATCAAAGATCACAACGACGGAAAACGTTTTTAACTGTCTTCCCATTAGTAAGCTAAATAGTGAATTTGTACACAATTCACGTGAACAAACAATTCGCTTTTATATGTTAAACGTTACACTGAGGCTTTTTTCAAAATAATAAAGATGCTTCAATATATGTGTTTGATTCGATTAGAGTCATGTTTATATGCTATCTAGAAACTGTCCAACGGTATACAGGGGCCATTTTATTATTTTGTTTAACGACTTACAGATGTTGTTTCTGAAATAACTGAATACTTCTGCACACAGTCTGTATTTTCAAAGTTATCTTGGATAATTTTAACGAACATAAAAGATATGATTTGAAACGCTATATTGTATTAATACTACCTTCTCACAAGCTCTCTTTTGTATGTCATCGTTCATACCATGTTGAAAGCGCCGGTTTTCGTCATTCAGGGAAGCCGGGTTTTGTATGAGCTTTCTTTTTTTCGGTTACGCTTCTGAAGTATTTCGAAGCTAGTTTTCTTTCCGATGAAGCTCGTTTTAAGTTCTGTTCTAGTAGTAATCACACTGAGTTAGATAAACTGTAAGAATTAATATTCCGATTTATCTACTGCGCGGACCATTATGCCTTCCCCTGAAGGGGTGGTAGGTGAAATAATGATGGGTGATGATTTGTATATTAAATCGTGTATGAAGCGTTCGATTTTTTGTTTCTTTATAATATCGACTACGGGATGTATTTCGGCAAATATGTTCAGAATATGGTGGCACCTCAATCTTGGCAATCGTTCCAAGACCTGGAGGATTAGAAATTACATTTGTTTTGCAGAATAATAATAATAATAATAATAATACTGATTCGGCTATCGACGATGGTGTTGTTACTGACGGTCAGTTTGTGATGTACTTTGTGTCGCTAACAAAGTTGTAACGGTTTCATTCTTTCTGGTACAAGAATACATAAAGGATAATCAAATTAAGTATAACTTAATCGAACTAGGTTGCTTTCTAAAAGCCCGATTGTGTGGAAACGTATTAATGGTATTTATACAGGAATAAGGCATGTTTGCGTTCAATTACCAACAGGAGTATCTTCTTTATGGTATGCTATACGCCGTGAAGATCCAGTGGAAAAGGGTACATTCTATCAAGTAAAACACAATGATCAGATAAAAGTGTGTAATAGATCTATGGTTGACGATCATTTGTACGGCAGCTGTCCCAAACGTAGGAAATATGGAGAGATCAGACATATGGCGCGAGATTGCATTAATGCTAATAATCAACTTATTAACATCGAGCAACAAACGCCTCTTGAATTTACTGACACCCCCATTGTGTCCGATATAGAAGTGGAATCGCCTGTTTTAATTACTCAAATTCCTAACGGACAATCGTTTGTTGATAACACGAAACAAGAACTGTTGGAGAATTATCCCGCCACTGTTACAGAAACGGAAGTTATAATTTCTATCGAAAGTGGAAAGGAAAATAATGTTATGGACTGCACGAATGTAACAAGAAAAAGGATATCGATTGATGGAAACAAACCACAAGAAAATACAAAAGTAAAACGGGTTCGTCTTAAGAGGAATAACAGGAAACATAACCAGAAAGATATTAGTAACACAGCATAGTTTTCCAGTTAAAATTATGCACTATTAATGTCAATGGGTTATTTGATGTGTTTAAGCTAGAAAAAGTTTTAACTTTCCTTAAAAAGAGAAAATACGATATTATTTACTTACAGGAAACATTTTGGTTTTGTTGATCAAGATAAGTTACAGTGGGGGGGAGGAGTTATCTCTGATCATACTAAATTAGATAGAAAAGGTGTTGCCATTCTATTTCGCAGGGGTCTAGATATTGGTGATATTAATTATCATATTAGTGGAGTAGGTTGTAAGATAGTTTTATCATTTACTTATTTATAGTGCTAAACATTTCACAGTTGTTAACATTTATGCTCCAAATTCTTCTGCAGAACGCTGTACATTTTTCAATAACTTAAAATGTGATATTCCTTCTGATTGTTTCATCATAATGGGCAATTTCATTTGTGTTTTAAATGGTTAGATAAATACTCATTTCATCATACTAATGACAGATCCCGAACAGTATTATATGAAAAATATTTATGTAAAAACGGCTCGTTTGGGTTGAGAAAAGTTTTTACGTAGAGGAGCGAACAACGTTTTGAGCTTCTTCGGTCATCGTCAGGTTCACAAAGAAAGAAAGATGTAACTGACCGGAAGCTGACCACATGTTTGAAAGGGGTTATATAACTGAGTGTCGGAATGTAGAGGGCGGGCTTAGATGTTTGAATATATAATTTTATATTATTTATTTTATTATCATTATATTATTATTATTTAATATAGGTATAAAGGTGTACCTTTGCATTGGTTTATTTTAGGCTTAAACTGTTGTATGAGTGAGGCTTCTTTAATTTTGCGTTTGTTTATGTTTGTTTCTTTATTTAGTATTTGGGTGTTTTTTATCGTTATGTTGTGTTTATTTGACTTGCAGTGTTCGAAAACGTGTGAAGGTGACTTTTTATGTTTCCATTTTCTACTTGTTTCTCCAATATAGAAGTCGTGGCAGTTATCACATCGTATTTTATAAATAATGTTGGTGTGGTGTTTGCCAGTGTAGTTTTAACATAGTATAGACCTCAGTTTTGTGCCTAGTTTTTGAATAAACTTGGTATTAACTGGAAACGCAACTAAACAAAATACTACTAAAAATGAAAAAGCCAACACAATTTCACAAACACTTTATTCCTACCTACGCAAAACCGACTTACGCACACCACAAATATACGGCATCCCCAAACCTCATAAACCAGATTGTCCATTACGACCATAATGTCCACATATGAATCGTTTAATTACAATCTTGGTAAATACATAGCATGGGCATTCTCCAAATATGTAACATCAGCCAACTTAAATAAATTTCAAGTCTAATCTTAAACAACTTAATCATAAAGCCTTAATGGCCAGTTTCGATGTTTTTTCCCTCTTTACAGAAGTTCCAACCGCTGAAGCCTGCAAGATATCCTTAGAACTATATATCCGAGACCCTAACCCATCTATAGACATTCCCAGCAACCAATTAGCAACCCTCATAAAATTGACCACGATAAAGACAAACTTCATGTTCAACAACCACAACTACATACAAACAAATGGCCTAAGCATAGTCAACCCAGTATCACTAGTTCTAGCCAATATTTTCATGATAAGTTAAAACACAAGCAATTAACACAGCATTACATACACCACTATACTGGTACAGATATGTAGACAACACGATTGCGGGATTCATATCTACAGAACACACACTTAATTTTTTCTATCACATTAAAGCTATACATCCCAACATTAACTTCACATGTGAACAAGAAGAAAACAATCAAATATCATTTCTTAACCTCAAAATTACAAGAACCGACACACAATTCAAAACAGAAATCCATCGAAAAATCATCCATACTGGACTATACATTCCTTGGGACTCAATATATGAAACAAAACAAAAACTCAACATACTAAGAAACGAAATAAACACAGCCATAAAACTATGCTCACCAGATAAAATTAACGATGAATTAGATAAAATAAAACAATACTTCATCAACATCAATAAGATTCCTCCACAAACCGTAGAAAACATTATACGCACACACCTAGACAGAAAGCAAAATCAACCAACAAAAGTAAATATATCTCACGAATCACAAAATCTGGAAACCATATACTGCTGCATACCATATATTCCCGACATCAACAGAAAAATAACCAAAATTTGGCAACTAGTAACAAAATATGGCATTCCAGCTAATATTAAATTTATTCAAAAACCAGACACAAAACTGAGGTCTATACTATGTAAAACTACACTGACAAACACCACACCAACGTTATTTATAAAATACAATGTGATAACTGCTACGACTTCTATATTGGAGAAACAAGTAGAAAAATGGAAACCAGATTCAAAGAACATAAAAAGTCACCTTCACACGTTTTCGAACACTGCAAGTCAAATAAACACAACATAACCAGAGAAAACACTTAAATACTAAATAAAGAAACAAACATAAACGCAAAATTAAAGGAGCCTTACTTGTACAACAACTTAAGCCCAAAATAAACCAATGCAAAGGAACAACTTTATACCTATATTAAAAAAATAATAATATAATAATAATAAAATAAATAATATAAAATTACACATTCAAACATCTAAGCTCGCCCTCTACATTCCGACACTCAGTTATATAACCCCTTTCAAACATGTGGTCAGCTTCCGGTCAGTTACCTCTTTCTTTCTTTGTGAATCTGACGATGACCGAAGAAGGTCGAAACGTTGTTAGCTCCTCTACGTAAAAAAAAATTCTCAACCCAAACGAGCCGTTTTTACATAAATATTTTTCTCTAGAAGTGGGTTTTCTTGACATCACTTATTAGTATTACATGAAGTTTTAAATTCATTTGATATAGTTGATCTTTACCGATATAGTTTTCCTACAAACTGAGAATTCACTTGGTCCAGAATAATCTCTGCTAATTTGTATCAGCCTCGTTTAGATAAAATACTGGTGTCTCAACTAAGTATATCCCTTTTCATGAAAATTGGTCATGTTCCGTTCCCTCACAGTGATATAATATTGTTGAAATTATAGCGAGTTTTTCCCGTGCACCACGAGGGTTTGGTTTATGGCTGTTTAATAATAAATTACTAGAGAATGTGAACTATACTAGAAATATTGAATTACTGATTGAAAAAAGTAAACGCAGAAAAAAATTATATAAATGACTTAGCTGCTTGGTATGATCAGTTATTTAGTGATATTTATCTTGTTACCCGTACGTATGTAAAAATAGAAGCTCAAAACCGTAAGTATAAGCTTGCACGACTAAAGTCAAAGTTACGTAGGGAGAACAATTACTTGTCGTAAGACGCTCAACGTAATCCTTAGCGTGCCTATTTCTTTGAAGAACAAATAAACGATATATAGCTAGCCAGTATAGAGGGCGCTCTATTTCGGGCACGTGTTAAATGGTTTGAAGAGGGAGGAAGGAGTAGATGGTACGTTTTTCATATAGAAAATGATAGAGTGAGAAATACATTCGGAAACTGTATGATGAAAATAATGTGCCTTTTACAGTCGTAACGGATATTTTAAACTGTGTATATTCCTATTACCAGAACTTGTATGGATGCAGCGATACCGACAGAGACCTTGTGTTTACATTCGTGTCTAAATAACTAAAAAGTTGTCTTCCGTCAATCGTGAACTTTGCGAAATTCCCATTTCATCGGAAGAAGCAGTAAATGCCTTGAACGGAATGAAGAGTCGCATATCTTCCGGGCCTCGATGGTTTCACTATAGAATTTTTCCAGATGTTTATGCTTTGTTTTTTAATTCACGCAAAGCTACACGAGGGCTGCCTCTGATTGTGGACGATTATGTTAAATTGTTAAATCAGATGTACTCCCAAAACGAGCTACAACTAATTATGAGAAAATTGTTAATTGTTTTGCCCCCTAAAAGAGGCGACAATACTAGATAACAAAACTGGAGACCCATAACTCAACTGTCTGTTTTACAAAATTCGATCAAACGTGTTGTGTTCCTGGCAGGGATATCATTACCTCTCACTGACGTTACGTTCAAAAATGGAATATTTGCATTTAGAGGGTGAGGGGGGATTCTAGTCTGTTGATCAAATGCAAGCATTCGATATAGTTGATCATTCATACATGTTTGCAGTTCCTTCTCTTTAATGGGATTTGGCGCCAATTTCTGCAGTTGGATAAGATTATGTTATATCAACATCACTGGTCTCGTTAAATGTAATGGATATCTGACAAAGGAATATATTATTTCTAGAGGGATAAGAAAGGGGTATCCTTTGTTGGCATTACTTTATGTTCTCTGTGCAGAACCTTTCAGAGAAGCGTTGGTACATAACCCACAAATTCGAGGTATTTCTCTCAAATACAATATCTGTTCGATTTCACTGGTATACATGCATGCTGATGAAACTCAGGTAACAGTGTCTGAAGCTGACCCTCTTATTGCCATACAAGAAACGTGTAATGATTATGAACGGGTATCTGGTAGCAAAGTAAACTGGGAAAAAAGTAAAGGTATGTGGTTGGGCTCATTAGCCGATAACCAGGAATTACAGATGGGTAAAATGGGTATTGGAAATGGCCCTATAATATTTTGGGTATTCAATTTCACCAGAATGCGGCAGAAATGCATGATCTGAACTGGGAAGTTTGTGTGAGAGAGTAACACGCGTGTTGGTTGCTTGGAGATATCGGAGTCTATCATTGAAAGGCAAAGTTATGGTTGTGAACTCGTTAGCTTGCAGTACTATTTGGTATTATCTCATGGCCTTGCCGATGGAAAACAGGATTTATCTGACAATTAAACATGATATTTTACGGTTTGTATGGAATGGTGGAGTACACAAAGTGCGTTATGAAGTTTTGGTTTCTTCGAAAGATAAAGGTAGGTTCAATTTAACAGACATCAAGATGAAAAAGGCGGCGTTTAGGTTAAAATGGTTCTTCAGACCAGCAGGTTACAACACATTTCCATTTCTGTTTATCCTCCTTGCTCATCTTATAGGCGAGTATGGCGGTGTAAATCTGGGGCATGATGTGTGGTATTGAGGCATGACACATGATGAATGTTCCTACATTTTGTTGTGAAGTATTAGAGGCATGTAAAACGCTCGTTAAATGTCGTCGAATCTACCCAAATAATACCGAAATTCATTTCCAGCAACCACAGTTTCTCAATGTTTTTGTTCCCTCTATGGGATTAAGTACATTTTATAATAAAAAAATTATTAGCGCGGGACTAATTCGCTTGAGGGACTTCACTTACAAATTTGTCCCTCGTTGGCTTCCCTTAAAAACTATTATCGAGTTATGTCAGGATGTATCTGAAAGTGTGCTACCTGTTCAAGTCAGACATTAATACATAAAGTTATATGATGCTATTGCAGAAGAATGGAAAGACTTAGTTGAAAGAGAGATTCCCCCAATTACAAGTAGGATACAATTTACTTTTGAGGTGTGCGATTCAGTTGGCGAAAATATTATTCACTTGAATGATCTTTCTGTTAAAAATCTAATTTTATTTATTAAACTAGAACTCTACTCCCGTTACAGAAGAAATTACTGCTTGGAAAGATATTTTAATAGATACTAACTGGAAAAAATACATAAATATACTTATCACCCATTTAAAGGCTTTGTCTTTGTTGATGTGGATTACTTGTTTTATCACAAAGCCTTAATGACGAACTATGAACTTGTTCGTATGCAAAAACACAATACCGGTTTATGTACTCTCTGTGGTAAAGACACCGAAACAGAGGCATTTATATTGCCTGTGTCTAATAGTTCAACCCCTATGAAGATTAGTTTTTGACACTGTTTTCTTTATCACTCAAAAAGCAGAACCAATTTGTCAGGAAAAGCGAATTGTTGTACAAGGTTTCCTAGACGAATTACGAAAAGATGACAACCTACGTTGTACGTTTTTGATTACTTTAGCTAAATAGTGTATTATGACTGTTAGGAAAATTTGTTTAGCCGAAAATATTCATTTAAATCTGTTGTCATTTTATAAGGCTCAGTTAAGGAAGAAAAGTTTTGATTATTCCAGGTATGTTATTCGTAGTAATATCAATGCTTTATTTCAATTTTATTCTAAACTTGTTTGTCCTTTTTCAGAACGCTATATTATTGTATGTCCTTTGATATGAGCTGTTACAGATAGTATGAGGTGTATTTAGCTGTACAAAACTGTTTATTTGATCTTTGTACATGTCTTCTTTGTAATATATGTGATTATGAGGCATCTTCACCAGGATTTTTAAATTAAAAAAAAAGCCGGTTCTCGTCCAATCCCTGAAGCTAAGCAGCGTCGGGTTCCATTAGTACTTGGGCGGGTGACTACCTGGAAATACAGGGTGATGATGATACTCTATTATAGGCCCGGCATAGCCAGGTGGGTTAAGGCGTTCGACTCGTAAGCTGATGGTTGCGGGTTCGAATCCTCGTCACACCAAACATGCTCGTCCTTTCAGCCGTGTGGGCGTTATAATGTGACTATCAATCCCACTTTTCGTTGGTAAAAGAATAGAACAAGAGTTGGCAGTGGATGGTGATGACAAGCTGCCTTCCCTGTAGTCTTACACTGCTAAATTAGGGACGGCTAGCGCAGATAGCCCTCGTGTAACTTTGCGCGAAAATAAAAAACAAACAAACACAACTCTTTTATGTTATTGACTCGAAAAGATTACTGTTTTTATAGGAACAGATCTACTCAATCATCAAACCTAACGCAGCTTGCTGTTAATAGCTTTTCAATAGAAAACACTGTATATCTGCAGTTTTATCATATCGTTCAATATCTAATGTTAAGTTCTTAAAACTCCTAGAGAAAAACAGTATGTTTCATAATGTATCTTTAAACGTAGAAATAGTTTGTGAATGTGTATTCAACTCTTATGTTCATACATCTATATTTATTTGTTTATACAATAAGAATCTTTATATATATATTGAAAGTTTAAAAAGAATACATACTTTTAAAATCTTTCTCTCTCTTTGGATTCTTCCTCCATTTGTTTGTTTGTTTTTGGAATTTCGCACAAAGCTACTCGAGGGCTATCTGTGCTAGCCGTCCCTAATTTAGCAGTGTAAGACTAGAGGGAAGGCAGCTAGTCATCACCACCCACCGCCAACTCTTGTGCTATTCTTTTACCAACGAATAGTGGGATTGACCGCCACTTATAACGCCTCCACGGCTGGGAGGGCGATCATGTTTGGCGCGACGCGGATGCGAACCCGCGACCCTTAGATTATGAGTCACACGCCTTAACGCGCTAGGCCATGCCAGGCCTCCTCTTCGTCCCTGTTTGTAATTCTACATAATTATTAAGCGTAATTCATTATAACAAATGCGTATGAAGTTCAACTTTGCAATTTTATTCATATGAATTATAAGGTAAAATTTGATTTTGTTTCAACTCATATCACAGAAAGGAGAACAAAATTTCTGATCACTTTTACTCTTAATATTGTTGTGTCATAATTTTTAATAAAACATTTTTGTTATTGTTGTATTTTTGCGACGTATGACAGAGCAATACCTGCTAAATATTATGCCTGTGTTTACTTTCTAACGACGCAACTAGTGATGACGAGAAACCAACTTGAAGTAAACACTTATCTGAAAACGGTTGGTATGGGTATTAAAACGTTTGTTAAAATAAAGTAGAGAATAGCGTTTGGACCTGAAGGTGACCCAAGTAGGTCGAACCGTTGTCCTCTTCGTTATTTAATAAACGTTTTAATACCCATACCAGCTGTCTTGAGATATATTTATAACGACGCATTGTCTTTGTTATAGAATAAAATAGTGTTAAACTATTCAAACTATTCTGTTAAATAGTGTTAAACTATTCTGATCAAACTAAAGAAACTTCCAGCTTTAGAATATCAAAGGACATCGTAAATAAAGATACCAACTGTTTCTGGTGAGATGTGTAAGGCCCGGCATGACCTGTTGGTTAGGGCGCTCGCCTCGTAATGTGAGGGTCGATGGTTCGAATTCCCCTAACACTAAACATGCTCGCCCTTTCAGCCGTGAAGGCATTATAATGGATCGATCAATCACTCTAATTGTTGATAAAAGAGTAATATAAGAGTTGGCGCTGGGTAGTGATGACTAACTGCCTTCCTTCTTGTCTTACATTGCTAAATTATAGACGGCTAGTGTAAATAGCTCTCGTGTATCGTAGCGCGAAATTCAAAACAAACAGAGATGTATAATAATTAAAAGCACATTAACAACGACATACATCTTAAATACGACAGTCTTGAGGATGTAATGTATGCATCTTTCGCAATAATAATAACATCAACAATTAGTTGTCTTGACAGATTTCTCAGGCCTTTCCTTGTTTTAATACTGAATTTTCTAATAAACCGATGTGACAGTTATTATACAAAGTAACAAAAAATGCCCTTGTTACACTAAAGACGTGTGTTGTAAATTTCTACACTAAAACTAAAATACTGGAAGTATTATAAATATTACTATTTGGACTCTTTATTTTCAGTAATACTATTATTATCACAATGAAAATAAAATTGTGATTATATATTTTTTTTTAAAAGGTACCTACTTAATTATTCAACATATATATAAATGTTTTACAATTATATATTACTTAAGAAAAATATTAACACGTACAAATAACATTTATCGATGCATAACAGCAAAGCCCGAAGTGTTTACTTGAAAGTGAAAGAAAATATGGCGTCTCCAGATAGTACAATACACTCAGACAAATTAACAACAGGATTCACAGGTAAGAACACTTAGCGACACACCCAGTAATTTCAGCCTTACATTAGTTGTCCGTATGGAATATTAACATTACTAATCGGTGAATCTTCATAAATATATTGTCATTTCTATCAAGTTTAACATGCATGACACTTCAAAATTCAGGTTTTAACAATCGTATTTTTAGTTTGTGAATGTAGTATTTAGAAAGACAATTTTCGCGATTTTGTTGCCGGTGAAATTAAAGAAGGCAAGATACAATTTTGAAATAAAACAGGAAATCGTTACATTCAAGGACAGATCATCCAGAGACGAGGAAATACTATTATTAAAAGTTAGCCCCTGGTAACTCAATGGCAAATCTAGGGGTTTAAAGTGTTAAAAATTGGATTTCTGTACATGAGGAGGGTACAGCGTAAATAACCCATCGTTTAACTAATAAACGACAAAACATGGTACAAGAAAAGGCATGGCCGAAAATATAATTATTTTAAATTGAAACCATATCTGCAAAATTGAATGTGTAAAACAAGGTAAGAAAACAATCGTAGATACAGCTGTTGTTGTGTTTTTCAATATCATCGTTACGACATATTTTTGCTTGTGTTCTTGAAGTAATATTTTTGTAGATCAAACTTCCAATCGAATTTTTAAATACCTAAATTTTTAACCCAGTACTGGAATTTATACTCGTAACCATGGATCTAATCCCAGTTTAAAGTTAAGGTATACAATCCTAACTTTAAATTGTAAGTAAAATGAAGTGCTTGCAATCCTGACTTTATTCTGGCCAATGTATAGAAGTAAGCAAGAGACTTATTGGACCTGTACATATCAAATTTGGATGAATATTTGCACAAATATAGCAACAGATATAAAACATCACATTTTAAATGCTATGTCATAATTACATCATCATTATCAAAATGGCAGCCATTGATGTGAGTAGAGCAATATGATATTGAGAGTATATATTAACTATTTCTGAACTAGTTAGAGAAAATTATTGTACATTTATTAACAAACCCGATACGTCATCATATTTCATTATGACGACTCGTCAGCAAAATATTACCGTATGTTTTAGAGCAATAGATTTCATTTCGAACTAGTCCTCGCTTCAGTTATATGTTCAGCACTTGATTAAAACTAAAATATCGTGATCGTATTAGGCTGCATCCTGTGTATTATTCTCATCAGCAGAATCCAATTTCTGATTAGTTTCATGAATTACATGCTATTTCAAGGGGCAGAGGTGTGTCTTAATGAGGATTATGTCGAGGTGCCAAGAGGTAGCTACAACGTGAATTCTCTGACTCGTTAATCTTTCGAAAACCATGTATTCAAAGACCAATTACAAGTGTTGCCATAATAGATGCAAAAGGAGTGTCTGATGATGCCAGTTCATTAATTTACGTTTGGTACATAATAAATTAATATTTGCTGTGAAAGAACATTAGATAAAGATCAGTTTTGAGGATTGTTATTGAACATAGACTTTATCAGTTTCAACTAGTTAATAGTATCAGTTAAATCGCAAAAGTTTGGTTTTGAATTTCTCGCAAAGTTTCGTGAGGGATATCCGCGTTTGCAATCCCTAATTTAGCAGTGATATACTAGAGGGAAGGTAGTTAGTAACATCACCCGCAGCCAATTTGTGTTGTACTCTTTTATTAAAGAGATTGAGATTGACCCTCACATTGAAGTGCCCGCACAATTAAAAAGAACAAGCATGTTCGGCGACGGCAATTCGAACCCACGACTCGCCCCTGATTCTGATAGCTTTTGGAATCTATGTAGAAATAATGGTGTATAGCAGAAGATAAATGCATTCATACAGCCATGGAAACAACATTAGTCCAGGATCCTGATGTAACTGTGCTATTTATGTGGGAAAAATAACTCTTTCACTATGGCGAATATACATACTGTTAACTACATCCTACCAATACGTTTCATGCCTATTCCAAGCTGGATTTTGCTATAAACTAAGTTCTTTGCACATCCTTAAAATCCTTTGCAAGTATCAACTTTTTTATTTATAGCGAACAATTTCAAATCAGATAATGTTCACACCCCTCTCACTACTGTGTTAAACATACCTTGTAAGTATAACAGTGACTATCGTGCAAGAACCAAGTTTATTAATGTAACAGTAGTTAAACCGCAACAATTAATTTGTAAATATAACAGGGACTATCGTACAAGAATCAAGTTTGTTAATGCAACAGTAGTTAAACTGTAACAGTTGATTTGTAAATGTAACAGTGACTATCGTGCAAGAATAAAGTTTGTTAATGCAACAGTAGTTAAACTGTAACAATTAATTTGTAAATGTAACAGTGACTATCGTGCAAGAATCAAGTTTGTTAATGCAACAGTAGTTAAACTGTGATAATTAATTTGTAAATGTAACAGTGACTATCGTGCAAAAATCAAGCATGTTAATGTAACAGTTGTTAAACTGTAAGAATTAAGTTTATAAATATACCAGAATCAAGCTTGTTATGTAACAGTAGTTAAACTGTAACAATTAATTTGTAAGTATACCAGTGGCTATCGTGCAAGAATCAAGCTTATATATCTAGCAGAGAATCTAGTTTATGCATATTTTAAATGAAACATTTTTAGAAGAGCCTCGTATTAGTAGCCGCAACATATAATCATTAGGAAAATATACTTACAGTTGGAAATTGAAAATGTAATTAAAAGTTTAACTGAACTTTTCCTCGAGTTAACATCTACAAACTGACAAGTAAAAAAGAAACAATATCTAGAATTCTTGAGAGTTAAGCTCTTCCATGCATATTAAATAAACTGCGAATTACAACCTCTAACATCGGCAGATGCTGTTTAAGTAATATATTTGTGTCACGGGTGGAGATTGGTGTTAAAACTCAGTTTATGGGCTTCTGTGCAGGCTTTCTGTTCTTCTTCCTGTTACGTTATAAAACAAAATGATAAAATAATAAACGGAATATATTTGGATAGAAAATTTACTGAACAATATCAAAAACAAATACTTAAGGGAATGTTAAAGGTAGCCCCCAGTGGGTGTGTCCATGGTCATATATCGTATGAAACTGGATTTTGAAACCCATGGCGGACGCAGACACTAGAACCAGTTATGTAGCTCTGTGCTTAACCACAAACATATAAGGATTTGTGAAAGTTTGTTGATACATTACTGAATGCAATTAATATCCAATTTTTTGTTCTTTGTAGGTGGTGGGGTCAGCAAAATTTAGGAACATATTTTGTTTTATTTAAAAGATGAAACTTAGAGCGCCCTCTTTCACGTTTTATATAAGTTACTGTGAAGACCTCTAATATCCCTGAACTTGTCTGAATTGCAATTTTTGCAAATTTTGGTCATTTACAGTGCTGTAAAACGTAAAATCTTTCTTGAAATTATATTTATAATGTTTATCAATGCTATATACTCTTCAGAAGGCTAAAATAGTCATATCTAATTATTTTGTTTCTTAATATTTGCACCTAAACATAGTAGCCATTCTAAATTTAGTAGTTTGTGTGTCGGGCTGCGAAACGAGGGGTCTAAAGTTCGAAACAGAATAAGCTCTACACATTCAGTTGAGGATGCGTTATAAAAGGACAGTCTGTCCCGTTATTCACTTCAGAGAGTCGGACAAAGCTCGTGCGAAGGTGAGTGTTGTTGACCAACTACCTTCTCTCTGACCGGTATTTCAAAATTAAAGAATACTATACCTCACTGCATTGGATTTCAAACTGAGCCGTTTAGGCCTTGTGTACTAAATGTTAAGCTGTTGTCGAAATAATATACGTTCACGTGAACAATTTCAACGATATCTTTAGGAGATTCCATAAGATAACTCGTACTGAACGTCCGGTTTACGTGACGTCGACATCCGTGCCTCTATGTTTCACCACACTCATTAAATATAATCCTTTATTATCCTGAGGAAGAACAGTTAACTATTCGAAAGCGCTCGAGTTTTGTTTCTCTTTTGAAAACCGTTACAACGTTTGTATGTGATCCTGTGTGCTAACTTCTTTATCAGAATACATAGGATTCCAAACACCTAAGTCGAAAACTATAGTGTTTCACACATATAAGGAAACACCGTTTGTTTTTTCATCGTTTATTTGTTTTGTTGCTAATTGTTTGAGCTACAGAGAATAATATGGACGTTGGAAGTAACGCTCTAAAATCAAGTTGCATTTTCTTCACATGGAAAACGTAATATAAGTATTGTTTTTTTATATACATATTAAAGCTACCTCTTATTTATTTTTAATGACTTTCCAAGTTATCTAAAGAACCATAACTTTCAAACGAATAAAAGTTGTTCATATTCTAATTGCTAAGAGTATAAAGTGTGCTAGAAAGTTAAAGTTAATATTACTAGATGGCAGCCGAGTATACAACTTTCTTTCGCCTGTTTGTTTTGTGAATTTCGCGCAAAGCTACTCGAGGGCTATCTGCACTAGCCGTCCCTAATTTAGCAGTGTAAGACTAGAGAGAAAGCAGCTAGTCATCATCACCCACCGCCAACTCTCGGGCTACTCTTTTACCAACGAATAGTGGGATTGACCGTCACATAATAACGCCCCCACAGCTGAAAGGGCGAGCATGTTTGGCGCGACGAAGATGCGAACCCCCGACCCTCGGATTACGAGTCGCACGCCTTAATCCACCTTGCATGGTGGCCTATGCCGGGCCCTCTCTTTTGCAAGAGACCGTTAGGTAGGATATTTACAGAGAAAACCCCAAAGATACAGTTCATCGTTTAAATTTCATTAGGATTATTTTGAGCAGTGAATCGCTTTGCTTCAACTAAGATAAAAACAACAAAAAAGAAAGAGAACTCTAAATAAAATCAATAATCTAATTGAGGCAACGTGAGTATTTAAGCTACTTGAGACACTGAAGCAAAACAAATTCATGAGTTCGTAAAAGCAAACTTAAATTCGAGTTTTGTAATTTGAATAAATAAATATTTTAAATTGGTCGAAAACAGCGCCTTCTTAAATATATTTTTATCTATGAAAATATGTGTTCTTGCTTTGAAACAGTGAAATTTGCTACAGAAGAGTAATCATGGTAAATGATGGTAAAACTATTTAATTTGAAATGTCTATACTTTTATCGTCGAATTAAGGTTAATATAGTGGTTATTGAATATACGTATTTGTAGTAAAATTATTGGAGCTCATGAAAAGAAAACTTTTTTTTTCTAAATGAAAAAACATTTTGTAAGGAATGTGTTTTTTTTTATAAACAACTTGTACAAACAATGTTCACACGATTGTCGATACTTTATAATACCCTAAAAACTGGCATTTTTAATAAGTAAATCTATATCAAACACATATATAGAGAATGACATAAACCAGGTTGTAACGTTAGATAGCACGAACACTAAGTGTAGTCCCCCAGTGGCTCAGTGGTGTGCCTGCGGACTTACAACTCTAAAAACCGGGTTTCGATACCCGCGGTGGGCAGAGCACAGATAGCCTATTGTGTAGATTTGTGCTTAATTCAAAACAACAATACTAAGTTTATTTTCGTGTTAAGTTAAAAAGGTGAACGTAAGATGTACTTGTACTACAACAAATTTTTGCCACAATATTATACAATAATTTCTCATTTGTTTTGTATACCAGTGCAAACCACATTATTTTAAAAATTTCCTAACTTCACCAGAGGATGAATACGTTATATTAATGTGATTTTGTTGTCTCTTCACAGCATTGCTGTCCAATGTCATTACGTCCGGTCGTGCATACATTTTGACATTAGCTCAGTAGAACAGTTTCCGTTGCAGAATATTTCATCGGAAGTCTGTCCTGTCGAAAACACACCACATCTTCCTGCAGGCTTTCCATTCTTCATCAAATTTACGCGGACAGTGATTTCCTAGCACTTGTTTCAACAGCCCAGTTTCACAAATATCCTGACGACTTGATCGGTATGACTGCTTCATGCGGAATTGCACGAATACCGTTTTCATTCTCCAGTTACTTTAGGTATGTTTGTTTTGTTTACTTGTTGTTTTTAATTTCGCGCAAAGCTACACGAGAACCATCTGCGCTAGCCTTTAATAATTTAACAGTGTAAGATTAGAGGGAAGGCAGTTACTCATCATCACCCACCGCCAACTCTTGGGCAATTTTTATCAACGCCATCAGCGTGTTTGGTGTGTCGGGGATTCGAACTCGCGATCCTCAGTTTACGAGTCGAGCAACCCTAACCACGTGACATTGCTGGGCCGCTTTAGGTATGTTGACAACGTTTGAGCGGATATGTCGTGAAAACAACTTGTGTACATGCTGCTTGTATCGTTGTTTTGTGCAGAGATCCACTTGGTGAGCACAGTTTATTATGGTGAGCACAGTTTATTATGGTATTTGAACAGTTTTGACACAAAGCTTTCTGTTCGTGGATACTTACTTTTTAGAAGACATCACACTTTACTTAGTATAAGAATATTTTGGGTTGGAAAGGATTGTTACATACTTTTCCCAAAAGCAGTCAATTTTCTGTAGAATCGAAGTGCCTGAGTAACACCAAAGTATGTCAAAATGTAGTTCTGATACCGGCCGTTCATCTGTGATATTATATTTATATAACGTAGTCAACTCCTTGTATATGTCTTAAGTCATGGTCAAAACATGTTGAAAACGCTTGAAGATTCCTCTTAACTGGTATATTTGAGAAATAACTGAGCACCACGTCTGTACAGATATTCCGCTGTCTTTACAAAAGTTAACAAAACATTTGTCTCACTTCATTTCGTTTTACCATTTTTAAATTTCTGTTTTTCATAGCTGATAAAATATATCAAGTCGCACCAAAACTGTAGAATAGGTAATAAAGAGTGTGGGAAATATTAAAAGTGTTAGGCTTAGCGAATGGAATCTCTTTTTCAAACAACTATTAATATCCAGTTATTTTTCGTTAATGATGGAACTGTCTGTTGTTGTTTTTTTGCGTCAGTACAACACATTTAGTTTCTAAAATAGTAAATTTAGGTTCAGAGTTACTTTAGAGTTTTTAGGTGAAATATTGACCATATTTCTTCTCATAAAAACTTTAATTTTCACTGAAGGTAATCAAAAAAGTCCATTATTTAGTCTAGAAATGTTTCGAGGTATTAACACAATGAGTGATATAACGGGGCGGAAACAGAAATCTGTAATAAGGAAAAGAGGAAATGAGTGACAAAATCATAGACTCTAAGACTTAGAGTGTGGCATGCTCCTTCAGATATCATTTCTAATTCTCATTAAGCAAAAAGATTAATTTTCATAGTATTTGATAATGTTTGTACACCTTTATAATATGTTTTATACGTACAGTTTAGGGAATGCAATATAACACGCCCCCTCTCCCTCCTTCTGACTACTCGTGTGGTAAACCATGACTCTTCACGATTATAGGTTGGTTCAGCATTTAAAAGTGACAACACATATCACTGTTCACAACTTTCTTAGCTTCATTCTTCATAACACCTAATCAATCCATGAAGTTAACGTCCACTATGGATTCTACTTTCCCAGGAATGATTTCGTAGGTTTTTATCCTTGTTATACATTGTAAATGTAATTGTTCAATAAATAATAAATTATCCTGACGAGCAAGATCCTGAATTGTTTAAATCGAAAACCGTTTTATAAGAAGCAAAAAATATGTTTAATAAAAGTCAGCCTTGTTTTTTCTGTTTCCATGATTTGTTAGTTATACAAGAAATAAACAGCATTTTCATACAAAATAAGTTATTACCACTGATGTATGTATTGAAGTCGAAATAAGACCAAAAACTGTACATCACTGAATTGTATGGAAAGTGTGTTCAAGTTCAAGTCAGAGTTTAACAGGTTAAAGTTTGCTGTCGTTTTTCTTTTGTTATGACAGGCCAAATGTAATTTCTAAATGTTTAGTCGGTATAAATCTTTGTTCAGAAACGTATTCGTTCCTCACTTATAATAGCGGTAAGTCTATGAACTTACAATGCGAAAATGAGGAGTTCGATTCTCCTCGATGGACTCAGCAGATAGCCATATCTGGCTTTGTCATAAGGAAAACACAATTAGAAACGTATTAATACGCTAGAAAAACATAAATGTCATAACGTTATGCGTCTTCTACAGTATAATGGGAAAATATATCTAATAAAATGTAACGTATTATTCGAAACTCCAAACACTAATCAAAAAGTTTTAAATACAGTCTACGTTTGAAGGACAATACAAAGAGTGTATTCACTGATTTAATCATTATACATAACAAGTATATGTATATGAATTACTTTTACGAAAATTATAATAAACAACAAAGGACTAAGACAGTAATACATAAACATTCATAGAGTAATATCGTATATTTCAATTATCTTTATCTTATCTTGTTGAAGTCTAGTGCAATATAATATGTAATTTAAACTCTGCTATTGTCTTCGTAACGTATGAATACTTAGAACGTTGATACTATGTAGAAAAGAGTTGATTGTTGTCTTAATTGTAATCTTTCAGTCAACTAAAGATAGAAACTTCTACTTTGTATTGCAGATAAAAAGAAATGTAGAGTAATGTTTAACAAGTGTAAGGAAACATTAATTCTTTGGTAATGATTTCTTGTTACTATTGTACAACTACAATTATTCATAGAAGTAGCCCTTTATCATATTATCCATAAATATTTGTATTAAAAGTTACATAAACGACAATTAAAGTATTACAGAAACAAACGAAGTAAACAAAAAGCCTGCGGAGCTTGTATAGGAAAACATCTCATCTCAATAAATTGATTAGTTATTTAGAATTAAGCACAAAGCTAAACAATGGGCTATCTGTGCTCTGCCCACTATGGGTGTCGAAACACGTTTTCTAGCTGTGCGAGTCCGCAGACATGCAGCTGTGCCACTAGGAGGCATCTTAATAAAATATGTATAATTAGTTGAAATTGTTATTTCTGTGATAGAGATATAAAATCGCAGTGGCAATAAATCTGTGTTTAGTTACAATATTCAAAAACTAAGCCTTTTAAGTACGTTTTCTTTATTCCAAAATAACTTTTGATACTCAGGGCTAATACTATTATTATTAATGACTGTGAATGTTATTATTATTAACAATTATTATTCAAAGTAATGTTCAAACCATTTGGCGTTAATAGATCAAGATGTCAATAGTAGAAAATAAACAAGTTAAAAATAATAACAAACTACTCCATCAATTGTCAGCTGAAATTTTAGGTTCTTTCTTTTCCTTGAATGTTCTTGAGAATAGAACAGCAACAAACGTAGCCAATAAGAATGTCTTTATTCAACAAAATACAAACATATTAAACTGTTATATATTTTGCACTAGAATATCGGGCCCGGCATGGCCAGGTGGGTTAAGGCGTTCGATTCATAATCTGAGGGTCTATGGTTCGGATCCCAGTCACACCAAACGCGCTCGCCCTTTCAGCCGTGGGGGCGTTATAAGTGACTGTCAATCCCACTATTCGTTGGTAAAAGAATAGCCCAAGAGTTGGCGGTGGGTGGTGATGACTAGCTGCCTTCCCTCTAGTCTTACACTGCTAAATTAGGGACGGCTACACAGATAGCTCTCGAGTAGCTTTGTGCGAAACTAAACACAAACAAACACCAGAATATCATTTTACCACATTATAATTAATGTGGTGAAGCCTAAAGTTGGTTTCAAGAGAGAAATGTAAGTTATGTTGAACAACTGTTAATTTATTAATAACATCGGCCAACAAGAATAAACTATCTGGTGTTGGAAAAAAAAAGTGTTTCTGAGTAAAAAGACGATTCCAATTCTAAAAGTCATATTGAGAGTTACTGATCGCCCCTACTTTTCGAGTTATGATAGGTTTGTTTAAAATGTTCTTTTATATACATATCGTGATAATGTTTATATTTAATAGCTTTATCTGTTTATTGAAAATTGCATTAAAGAGTGCTGAAAAAATTACACAGTAGTTATACCAGTTTTTAAAAAGCAGCGAGTATTATAAGATTATATACTGAAAATACAGGCAGGCAATGTTTAAAACTTTCATCGTGGTATTTTTTTGTTACAAATTGTTTAATGCATAGTAGAAACGAAATGTTTAACATAATGAATGATTACTGTGCATACAGATTTACTCAGTTAACTTAATATGATCGACAGATAATTGTATTGCTTTGTTAGTGTCAGGTGTATATCCCTAAATATAACGTACATTAGGTAACCACACTTTATAAGAACAACACTCCAGATACCTGCACTGGAAACTATTTCATCTGTCATTAAATTTTGAAGCTTCTGATCGCACACTTTTACAAGATACCCAATTTGCATTGTAATAAGCTTATGCAGAGAAAGGACAAGGTCCATGTTAGACTTACTTCAACCATCTTTCTAGTGGAAAAACCCGTTGATATGAGAATGCAGCTGAAAGCTTGTGAACTTTGGACTTGAGATCGTTTGTCAACGTCAGATCCGTGTTTATTATGTCGTTAGCAGAAACACAAATACACCCAACTTCATCACAACGCTTTCGAAATCGGGGAATCTTATTAATATATGCAGTTTCCAGTTGGTGGTTGAAGACTTTGCTTCAAATTAGGTTGATGTATATCTTCGAATTTCATTGCTTCCCTGAGAGCTCAGTTATGTGAATTATTTCGCTTTTATGGACAACATTGAAGCTCCTGTCTTAGAAGTATTGTGACTTATGGTTTTATTTGTTTCAACAATTTTACATATAATATCCCCCGCTAGTACAGCGGTATGTATACGGATTAACATCGCTAAAATCACGGGTTCGATTACCCTCGGTGAACTCAGCAGGTGGCTTGATGTGGCTTTGCTTAAGAAAACACACACACATTGTGTATAAAATGTGTCTTTAGAAAGACAGTTTACATTTATTCTGTCATAAGTGGGCTTGTAATATCTTTACATTGTTAAATGGTGTTAAATAGGTCGTTCATGACGGTACACACGAGTCTTTAACGATATGTCATTTTATTAAGATATACAAATATTCAAAAATAAAATGCGAATAAATTAGGACGCGTCTTGTTCTGTATCACTAGGGCCTTTTAACAAAACATCAGTGTAAAATAAATTTCTATTGAGCATATAAGTTCTTTTGAGTCACCATTTAGTAACCTAAAGTAATTTAAATATATGAGTAACACAATGACGTTACGTCAAATTTGTTATTCCGTATTAAACACAGTGGACGAATTATTTGATAATGATATTACAAGTTTCTTTTCTTTTCAGCAACAGTAAAATGTGAAACATAATCAGCGACGTAGATGTATATCCTTGACGAGTGTGTGTGTTTTCTTATAGTAAAGCCACATGGGGCTATCTGCTGAGTCCACCAAGAAGAATCGAACCCCTGATTTTAGTGTTGTAAATCCGTAGACATACTGCTATACTAGCCAGGGGCATCCTTGACGTTTCTATTGCTTTGAACTGCAGTTTCGGTTATTCAAGGTCAACAAACCAAAATAGTACGTCACAGATTACAATTCTAATTTTTCTTCGGTACAAAAAAATTAATTATAATTTGTAATATCATAACCAAACAGTAGGTTACTAAACGGTGAGTTAAAGAGACTTAAAACTCCGTAAATGTTATAAACACACCATCATTACTGAAATTTATTGACTTGTCTATCGAGTTAAGAGGCCCGGCATGGCCAAGTGAGTTAAGGCGTTCGACTCGTAATCCGAGGGTTGCGGGTTCGAATCCCGGTTGCACCAAACATGCTCGCCCTTTCAGCCGTGGGAGCGTTATGATGTGACGGTCAATCCCACTATTCGTTGGTAAAAGAGTAGCCCAAGAGTTGACGGTAGGTGGTGATGACTAGTTGCTTTCACTCTAGTCTTACACTGCTATATTAGGGACGGCTAGCGCAGATAGCCATTGAGTAGCATTGCGCGAAATTCAAAATAACTAACTCGAGTTAAGCTTCTTTGCTGCATGTCCAGTTTTTTTGTTTTTTTTTAGTTTCAAACGTTATTGGGACCCGGCATGGCCAAGCGTGTTAAGGCGTGCGACTTGTAATATGAGGGTCGCGGGTTCGCATCCTCGTCGCGCCAAACATGCTCGCCCTTTCAGCCGTGGGAGCGTTATAATGTGACGGTGAATCCCACTATTTGTTGGTAAAAGAGTAGCTCAAGAGCCTTCCCTCTAGTCTTACACTACTAAATTAGAGACGGCTGGCACAGATAGCCCTCGAGTGGCTTTGTGCGAAATTCAAATAAAACAAACAAAGAATCAAACGTTATTTATTTCTTAAGATACACTGCTGGCCAAAATCATAAGGCCAATGAATATGAAGAAAAATATGCATTTTGCGTTGTTAGACTCAACTACTTATTTGAATAGAGCTTCGAAAGATGAAAAAAAGAAAAGGGAAAAATAAAAAAAAAATACTTTTTCTAGCATTTAATAGGGAAAATGTAAATTAGCCTAAATACTAGCTGACCAAGATATCACTGAAACGAAGCGTTAATCGGTAAACACGTAACGAAGTTTAGTCATTTATGTTCAAGCATTAGCGTTGTCAACATCTCCTGTGTTACATTGGGTAAAAACATGGCAAAGGCTAAAGAGTTGAAGCCATCTTCACCACTTGGAATGACATTCCAGCCAACCTTCTGCAAACGCTTATATCGACGATGCCAAAGCGAATGTTTGCAGTTTTTGCAATGATGGCCCTGCAACGCATTACTGAGACCTCTTGTTGGGCACTTCCTTTAAGGACTTCTTTTTGGTATGATCTTAAACTTTTGACCAGCTAGTATTTAGGCTAAATTAATAGTGTTCACATTTTCTTTATTAAATGCTAAGAAAGTTTTTTATTTTTATTTTCCCTTTTCTTATTTTCATTTTTGAAACTCTACTTAAATAAGTGGTTGAGTCTAACAACGCAAAATGCATATTTTTTCTTTATGTTCATTGGCCTTAAGATTTTGGTTAGCAGTATATATAAACCTTTCATTCGATCTTGTTTGTTTGTTTTTCAAATTCGCGCAAGGCTACACTAGGGCTATCTGCGCTAGCCGTCCCTAATTTAGCAGTGTAAGACTAGAGGAAAGGCATCTAGTCATCAACACCCACCGCCAACTCTTGAGTTACTCTTTTACCAACGAATAGTGGGATTGACCGCCCATTATAATGCTCCTACGGCTGAAAGGGTGAGCATGTTTGATGCTATGGAGATTCGAACCCGCGACCCTCAGATTACGAGTCGAACGCTTTAACCCACCTGACCATGCCGGGCCTATTCAATCTTGTCTTATTTGTCAGTCTTTGGTTGGAATGAAATGACACAGTTATATACATTCTTTGGTTTGCTGATCCAAGCCGTGCTGGTTAGTCTTGGATAGGCGAAAATAAAATAAAAGTTAATGAAAATAAAAGAAATACATAAAATCGTCATAAAAAATTACAACCATTAGCTAGTAATGTTTTGTTTGTTTCCCTGATGTTAAGCGCAAAATTACACAAAGAGCTGTGACGTAATAGCCACTGCGAATATGGAAACCTTGTTTTCAGTGTAATAAGTCTCCTGGCTTATTGCTGACTCACTGTGGGATATTTATAAAAAAGAGAAGTGTATTCATGTGCCACATGTCTATTGTCTATTTTGTTCCTTAAATACATAGGTAATTATAAACCTTTCACTTGTACAGTTTTTCGTTTGTTTTTGTAGATGTTCGTTTGAGTCAGTTGTTTTGTATTTCAAAAAATAAACAAACAACAGAATCCGGTTTTATTTGGCTTCTGTGGGGTTCATAAAGCAAAATATTGTGTCATAACGTAAACCATTTCATCGGTTCCAGCGGATCGTGCTTATTTAAAACACTTCTGTCGTAGAACTAACCTAATGTTAATGAGGTATACGGTGCTAGCCAGTACTTGGTAGTAAATGAGAATCAGTTTATGGTTGTTTGTTTGTCTGTATAATGGTATAAGAACACACGTTCGAATATTTTCATGTATAGTTTGTAATTAGAAAATGATATATCTTGGAATAAATACAGTTCACATAAAAACTACTAGAAATATAAAACTGGTAATAGTATACAGAAACACTTTTAAGAACATATGCTTTTTGAAGTTTTTAAGACCCCCAGCTTTCACGGGGATCGAAATAGATTCATAAAGGGAGGCCTCAGTAAATCAGTATATCTAATATGTAGTTTGTTTACAAGGAATATCTGAGCAAATCAGTATGTCTAATGTGTAGTTTGTTTACAAGGAATATCTGAGTAAATCAGTATATCTAACATTTAGTTTGTTTACAAGGAATATCTGAGTAAATCAGTATATCTAACATTTAGTTTGTTACAAGGAATATCTGAGTAAATCAGTATGTTTAACATGTAGTTTGTTTACAAAGAATATCTGAGTAAATCAGTATGTTTAACATGTAGTTTGTTTACAAGGAATATCTGAGTAAATCAGTATGTTTAACATGTAGTTTGTTTACAAGGAATATCAAAGTAACTCAGTATGTCTAATATGTAGTTTGTTTACAAGGAATATCTGAGTAAATCAGTATGTTTAACATGTAGTTTGTTTACAAGGAATATCTGAGTAAATCAGTATGTTTAACATGTAGTTTGTTTACAAGGAATATCTGAGTAAATCAGTATGTTTAACATGTAATTTGTTTACAAGGAATATCTGAGTAAATCAGTATGTTTAACATGTAGTTTGTTTACAAAGAATATCTGAGTAAATCAGTATGTCTAATATGTAGTATGTTTACAAGGAATATCTGAGTAAATCAGTATGTTTAACATGTAGTTTGTTTACAAGGAATATCTGAGTAAATCAGTATGTTTAACATGTAGTTTGTTTACAAGGAATATCTAAGTAAATCTGTATGTCTAATATGTAGTTTGTTTACAAGGAATGTCTGAGTAAATCAGTATGTTTAACATGTAGTTTGTTTACAAGGAATATCTGAGTAAATCAGTATGTCTAATGTGTATTTTGTTTACAAGAAATAACTGAGTAAATCAGTATGTTTAAGATGTAGTTTGTTTACAAGGAATATCTGAGTAAATCAGTATATTTAATAAGTTGTGTGTTTACAAGGAAAATATACGTAAATTGGCATATTTATTTTTTTTTACAGAAACTATTTAAGTAAATCAGCAGTTTGTTTACAAGAAAGATTTAAGCAAATCACTATCTTACAATACTATACATTAGTGTGTTGCCTATCAGTCAGCCAGTGGACACTGTAATGACGTCACAACGACGTTGCAATTTGTACTGTTGTCACGAACCTGACATTGAATACGCACCTTGATATCAACTTACACCACTTTATTATTATGGTTACACATCTTGACTTAAAATGTATAACATATATACCTAGTGACAGAGCAAAACAGACATTATATACATGGTTAAAGAGAGTCTTTCCCAGAAATTCCAGTATGAAGAAAGATGCACACTATAAATATGACAAATTAACTTCTTTCACACAGAAAGCTCAATTTTCACAAAGGTTGTGCAACAAAATGTCGTACTTAATTAAATCAGCTAACGCATATAATAATTAAAATATTTCGTTATCCATTTCCTGCTAATTTACAAACAATTAAAATACATTAGTACAAAGCAACTAAAGAAAATCAATATTCGTGAAGTATACACTTGAGATGTAATATTACTTTAACTCCCATAATCAGTGGCAGTAGTTAATTAAACCTGAAGTTAAACAAGCAGCTCCTACACTGTTACATGCCTGTAGATTACTATTGTTTTTAAATAAAATTATTTTAGTCTCAGTTTTCGTATCCAACCTGATGGTGTCAGGTAAGCCTAGTGGAATAAAATAAACAAAAGTTTCATCATGTAAATCACACACAGTTGTTTAATCATGTCATCAAGAAGAGAAGTGGACTTCAAGTACTGTTGACTACATCTGCATAACATGAATGTTTTAGCATAAATACCGAAACGTTGTTTAACTCTTACACTTAAGGCAGATGTAATCCATAATGAAAAACCATCCACTGTTACAGTTCAGGCATTTGAAATCCATAAAACGTGAAATTCGGTTCTCTCCTTGAAAAAGCAATTAGGCAGAAATGTATAGTTTGTCTATTCAATTTCGGATGTAACTGTTTTTATTTTGTATAAAACCTCTATACAAAAATCTGAAAATTGTTTAATGTTTTACATAAAGTATAGTTAATATGATATTGGTAAGAATACGCCATAAACGTTAGTTCTTTAAAGTTCAATTTATTCAGTTCCGAACTGAGCATGAACCGTACTATCAAAACGAACATAGAGCCAACTCATGGTCTTCTAATTAGCACACTAGATCTGCAAAAACAATATTTCATAGCAAAAGGATCAAACATCTCGCAGGATTTCTGAAGTAGCCATAATACAGAAAGAAAGCTAGACATGGCATACATTGTTTCCTATCAGATATTATGCTGGTTAAACGAAACAATAAGACAATAAGGGAAAGTGTACATTTTTTCACAATAAAACCATGTCACAAAGGCGTGTATGTATATCAAACATCATCAAATATATATATATACTTGGCGATGTTGTACAATATAAAGGAAATTGCAAGAAATTCTCATATCGATTAAACAAAAACAATAAATCAGTGATGTCGAGAAAACCCACTTGTAGAGAAATTTATATGCAAAAACGGCTCGTTTGGGTTGAGAAAATATTTTGCATAGAAGAGCGAACAACATTTCGACCTTCTTCGATGACCGAGCCGTTTTTGCATATATAAAAACAATAAATAAATTTACCTTATAAATGTGAAGAATCAGTAGTGCAGAAGAATTCCACAAACAACAGTTTCATAGTTTTTTACCAACAGTTTATGGATATTAGCTGGAGCTTCGGGAATAAAAAATAGTTATAAACGTAAAGCATATTTAAAGCTGCTGTTTTATTAAAGTTTTATTATTTATTCAAGCTTACATATAAACGAATTGTTGAATCTGGATGAAAATTATGCACGTGTTGCTCGCTAAATAAAAATTAAAACAACTTTAGAGAGAAGATGTGCCTACGATTTGTAAAAAAAAAATTCCAGATAGTCAAGTAAAGATTTAGTTTCGAATTGCACTGAGTAAAATTTCAATTATCTTCCACTTATATAGGATTACAGTTTGTCAGTTTGCTGCATTTCTGGTTTTCGCTTCCTCAAGAATTATTCAGGCAGAATTCTCTTCCATCATCTTGCCTAAAAATCTTACTAGTTTAATGTTTGGATGTTAATCGAATTTTTAAAACCGAATTTAGTTTATTTTCTGTTTATACTTTCTTGGGATTGATATTTTTTATTGTTTAAAATTCGAAATTCATCAGAATTCATAATACGAAAATATATCGCATTTCACACTAGTAATTATAAACTAAATAAATCAGAGAAACAAGTCTTTTAACAACCATTCTTATAGTCATTAATACAGTCTATTGATTATCAGGATTTACAAACCTAATAATACAATGTTTAAATACACGACCCCATACTTAATGTGAAAGTATACAACGCTTATGAAAATAGCTTCGTTAAAAAGTAGCAGTATTGTCTGTTCAGACATCTGAAATTAGTATTTTAAGCTGGGTCTGATTTATTAAACCGGTTCGTTGAACCTAATTTTCACAATCTACTCATAAACTGCAATTTGTTTTACATGTAAAGAGAGAAGATATTTTTCCCAACTTGTTTTATTTTCTAAGCATTCCTCCTTTCGTCTTCTACCAGTTTATTTTATGACAACTCCAGCTAATCACATTCTACCTTATCTGTTATGTTGGATTCAATCCTATAAATCAGTGGCTGTAGAATACACTTCGAGTCGTGATTGCTGCAATAACTTGGCAAGTCAGTTTATAAATTTAACACTAGAAAGTTCACGTTTTTCTGGTTCTTGTAAAAAATGGGGCAATGAATATTCAAATAATAATATCTGTGCTTATCACTTATTTACAGCATATAATAATAGAATAATACAAGGATCTTAGAGTGAATAAAATTTTCAATCTTTATTCCACTTTCCTGAACTTACATATAATCAACTTATCGATTAATATTTCATTATGTGTTATGTATATACTTCAGGCATGTCAAAGGTCATTTAAAGTTCAAATATACACTGTTTATTTATTTATTTTTTTACATTTTATAAAGTGTAAAACCCACTTCGTCTTTTAATAATTTTCAGTAAGTCGTTATAATAAAATCACATGCTTGCTTTAGTAATTCTCAGAATACTTTAGTCATCGTGTAAGTTTTTGTTCGAAAACACTTTGTTTCTTGACGAATTATATAGAAACCAAGATTAGGTTTTGGACTGTCACTATTGGAAAACTTATCGATGTAGAAACACAACAGCCTTAACAATGCTGAGCCTTACGGAACCAAACTTTAAGTTACTTACCTTTCAATATTAAGTGAGTAACAAACAAGTTTCAACTTATGTTTTAAGTTAATCTGTATATACGCTAAAACTGCATATCTTATTATGTAAGATTTTGTTTTCAGAACTACACTTCTGGCGTTATTTTCATTAACCAATGACAGTTACGGTGTTGTATCAAACAACCCATTCTTTCCATCTCTTTAATATAATGTTGTTTCATGATATATCATTGCCAACAGTAGGCTGGAATTCACTCTTAACGAATGGTAACTCACGTAATTCAGAGCCATATTACATGACACAAACAAAGGCATAGATCGTATTTTTTATGTGGCTTCGGGTCTTGTTAAATTATGTTGGTACATACGTTATCAGGGCCATAGTTAACATTCCTGTCGTATAGAATTAAATCTGAAACATATGATCCTTGAGAGACATTTGAAAACAGAAAATATAGATTTAGCATTTTTGTTGCTGGTGGTAGAAAAGACTTTAGGTAACATCTATTGAAATCTCATATACATATAGAAATATAAAAATGTTATAATTTCATTGTACATTTCCCATAGCGTGCCACATTTGGAGTATTGTGCTCAGTCTGAGGTTCGTTACTTTAGGAAGGACATTAAATTGTTGAAAAAGGTTCGGAGGAAGGTTATTAGAATGGTGTCTGTGTTGGAGAGGGTGTCATATAAGGAGAGATTAAGATCTGTGTAATTGTTTTCTTTCGGAACAAATGTAGATTTACAGAAGATGTTCAACTATAAAGAGAACTGAGAGTGTTGATGCGTCTCCTTCGTTCATATCTAAGAGTGAAAATAATAGTAACAGAAGTATAAAATTTGATAGGATGGAGTGATTTTCAGCTAAGATATTTTCATTTTTCAAATAGGGTGGTTGGCCTCTGGAATGAGTTGCCTTCGGCTGTTGTGAAAGCAGTAAATTTAAGAAAAATCAAGAGAAAACTTGATAACTATACGAATGATAAGAGCAAACTTCAAGAGTTTTTAAATTTTTAATAGTTTGTATTAGAAGATGTGACAGTCGAGATATCCAATAGGTCCTTTGTTGTCCCTTAACATTATTGTATGTTAACATTTCAAAATGTTTGAGCGGAGGGTTAAATATAATTTTCTTTCTTATAGATATCTTGCAGACATATACGTATAATATTACATTATTCTGACTGTGTATTTCTGATAATTCTCTGCTTATTTAATCTGATTAAACTAGGCAGGTGTTTATATAAGATATTAGCACGACATTTTTCGAGCCCTTAACTTTTATCTCATACTCAGTAGTGAGTTATATGTATTTTCAAGCAGAAACATGTGCTAAACGGTGAGATTATTGACTCCTAGGGGTCAATAGTAGTAGTTCGTAATTTCGAACTATTCATTAGAAGGAAAGTAGCAATAGACGATATAACGGCTGTGTCTACCTATCGCTAAGGGATCTTGGACTGTTTGATCTGAAATGCAGCAAGATAACCACTACCTAACCTTGGCTATAAGTCAAAAAAGTAATAAATTAACCCTCTACTATAATATAAAAAAAATCAATTTTTAAAAGTATTATTTTAAAAGTAGTGTTATAGAACTGAGTTCTGACCATTTCAAATGAACACTCTTTTTGTATTTAAAATTGAGGGATCCAGTGAAGTAGCCAGGTTTTCCAATCAGGGAGAGAGGAACAGAAAATTTTAAGTGGGCCAATAAATAAAACATCTGAAATTGGTTTAATCGTTTAATAAAATGCCCATTAAAACAAATCATATGTAGTGATGTTCATAGAAGTTTTATTTTTTATTAAATGATACAAAATGAGTTTATCATATATAAAAAAACCTGAAAAATAATATCTGGTCAATATAACCAGATTTCTCAAAGGGCTTGACCACATTGTCTTCCCCTTTACTACGTCTCTGAAGGGCTTGCTGTCTATACTAAAACAGGGCCAAATAATTGTCATCAGTTATTAATTATAACCACTCTTGTAAACTTGTCAATGAAATTAGATTTATCTTTATAAATCCGCGTTGTCCCTTTGGTAGGACAGCGGGAAGTTTTCGGATTTAGAAAGCTAAAGTTAGGGATTTGATTCCCTTAGGTGGACACAACAGACAGCCCCATGCGGCTCTGCTGTAATAAAAACACGCAATCCACGGTAGTATTATCCCTTTTCCTTTAGAAGCTCATTTTGTTTATCTACCTGCGCTATTTTAACTAAACGAAAATGATGTCAACTATTTCGACAATCTGCTCAACAGCACAGATTTAGGACTCTTTTTCTTGTAGGTTTACCCCTCCTCCCATTCTTCGCTCAAAGGTACGTCTCAAAATTTATAACGTTAAAAAACCAGGTAAACATGGCACATAGAGCCCGCTGTGTAGCTTTGTAGGTACCAAAAAACAAACAAGAATTTTTCAAACGACAACCCACCTACCGGTGTTATTTCCTGTTAATTATTTTATTGATAATTTTTAGAATATGAAACCAATTTATTTCTTAAAAGTCTTTTCATTATAGAGTAAGGTAAGTTGTTGGTGTATTGTTCTTAACTGATACCATTTTGTAACCGTTTCATTAAAACTTTACCTTTTAATACTGTAATATAAAATTAAAACAAAATAAATTAAAACTTGATTCATTATTCTTAAGTTTTGTTTTAGAACAAACAAATGAAAAAAATGGCATTGTTTATTTAAGTAATATATATATTGCAATGGAATATTTCTTTGATGATTCAAACGCACTATATCTGTTCCCAAATAAAACTTATTTGATCTAATTGTCATTCTTCGGAGGCATGTCTAGGTGGTTAGAGCGCTTGACTCATAATGTAAAGATTGAGGGTTCAAATTCCCATCCTACAAAACATGCTCGCATTTTCAGTTATGGTTGCATTATAATGTAATGGTCAATCCCACTCTTTGCTTGTAAAACTTCGATTGAATTTTCAAAAAATGAGGCACAGAACATAACATCGCATTAGTAAATGCAAAGTAGGACTAACTCGAATTAAGCCTACTTTACGCATAGTAATATTTGTGAGACAGGCGTAATGTACTAGAAATGTGAATCCGAAAAATTATGACCCGCATCACTTCACCACAATAGCACGCTACGCATTTAAAGGCTATGGGTGCTTCATAAAAGTGGTGTATATATTGTATGAAATAAAAATAGCACAAAAGATGGCGGCTGATGCTGTTCATTAGTTGCCTTTCTTCTAATATATCAATTAAAAATTAGAAGTGGTTATGCACATACTCTCCATTGTATAGGCCCCCCCCGCTAGTACAGCGGTATGTCTCCAGATTTACAACGCTAAAATCAGGGGTTCGATTCCCCTCGGTGGGCTGAGCAGATAGCCTGATGTGGCTTTGCTCTGAGAAAACACACACCCATTGTATATCTTTATGGAAACATTTTAAATAAACTCTAATGTTTGTACATTACGGTTGTATATATATGTGAAATTTCATCCAAGTAGAATATCTGGTATTTTTTTGCCTATTGAATTGAAGATTTTTAATTATGAAGTGTTTCCCTTATGATAGAATTTCAAATATTTTCTGTTTCATTAATTTCAACATATAGTACATAGACTTCCAGTTTATGCGAACTATCATATTAATTTTTCGTTCTTTCTTGTTACAACTTAAACGTACCTTAACAATAAATTACAAAAAAAATGATACATGTTAAAAAATGCAGCTTCTTTTGTATAAGACAGGAAATGAGTTCAATTGAGTGTTACTTTCAGTTGTGTTTTTAAAGTCCAAACCTTATCTAAAAATATATTGTATTTCTATTGTATATTTTTTCAAGAGCCTTAAACGTTAGTATATGGTCCTAATCTGACGAAGATCATATGCCTGCGTTATAACTTCTTAAAAAGTGATCAAAATTGTATTACTTCTTAAATTTGCTAAATTATCTGCTACAAATCAAGTAAACTTGTAGATTCTTTTCACATTCCTTTTCATTTGTACAGTTCGAATTGAAAATCACAGGCATTTTTTATTTAAACACTCGTATTAAAACAAGGGTTTGTCAATAAGAACCATATCTAATGTTTAACTTAACCCTAACTTGATCCACTGAGGTTATCAAATTACTAGCTATGCAGATTAATTGAAAACAAACTTTTTTGCACGAGTAGTTTTTATTGTAGGTTCTAACACTCAAAGTCTTATGATTGAAGCTGCTCTTATATTTCCGAGTTTAGTCATTCATTTCTAAAATATTTAGCGAACGTACAAGAAATCTTAATATTTATGGTAAAAACTAAAGTTAGAAATTAACTGTCTCTGCAGCTAGAAAAATTGATACTAGAAAGACTATTTTAAAGAGTTTATCGAAAAATAGTAACAAAAAGACGATCGTGTTTTCTTTGCTTAGAGTATGGTCAGATAAATAAAATAACAACAGTCATGAAACTTATTTATATATTTTTATTGATGTTTGTTTCCTTCCATCCATCAAGGTGGGGGCAGCAGAGATAGCCCATTGTGCAGCTTTGCGCTTAACTACAAAGAAACAAGCCGTTCAACAAACATTCCGCTCTTTTGGCGTTATTTTCTGATGAATAAACATGATAAATTAGACATACTGTTTTCAATAATTTAATATAGTTTTAATAATCTATTCTTAAATATAAGATAACGATGCTATGGTTATAAATATGCGACTAGTTTTAACTTCAGAAAACTTAATTAGGATAAACAAGCTAAAGTTTTGTATATTTCATTTACATATTTATTATTTAACGGTTGACTGCTGTGCCTGGTACTCACTACTGACTTTTGAAACAAGTCTGTGAAAATGTTTCAGATAAAAGTAGATTTACTGTAATTAGACAACTCACTCGACTGGTCACTATTTGTTAAGTGTATATCTCCACCCTGGAAAGTTTCTCTTTATTTGTTAACTTTCTCTAACTATACATATAATCATTCTTTCTGCCATCGTTACAATGCCTTACTCTTATTATATAAGAGCACAAGGAATAATTTTTTATTGTTAATAAAACTGTATACATTTGTTGTTTGTTTGTTTTTTTGAATTTCGCACAAAGCTACTCGAGGGCTATCTGTGCTAGCCGTCCCTAATTTAGTAGTGTAAGACTAGAGGGAAGGCAGCTAGTCATCACCACCCACCGCCAACTCTTGGGCTACTCTTTTACCAACGAATAGTGGGATTGACTGTCACATTATAACGCCCCCACGGCTGAAAGGGCGAGCATGTTTGGCGCGACGGGGATGCGAACCCGAGACCCTCAGATTATGAGTCGCACGCCTGAACACGCTTGGCCATAAATGTTAGCATTTATGCAGTGAACTGGTATGATTTGTTTATGTTAGTGTATACGTGTGTGTATGTAACTTTTTGGGTGATTGTCCAGGTACATTTTCTACCCTCCTTTAGTTTAAAATTGTTTTTATTTGAAGGTTTCGAAGGTTTGTTATAAGTAGTAGGTATGTAAAGGGAGAAATGAAGTATCATTCTAATATTGGTTTACTTTCCATTTTCTTCCAATGTGGCATTGTCTTCAACGTTCTGAAAATCCATTCGTTTGTCCAGTTGACAGGGATACGTCCGTGATGGCTCTCAGTGTCAATATGGCTTGTTTTTCGTTGAGGTTTAAGGGTTAAACAAGCAAATTGATGTGTCTCTAAGAAGAACAAGATAAATGTTACTATCATTCTCGTGTTTTGTGATTTACGAACACGTTATCTCATATTCTGGCATAACGTTTTATCTAAAATGATTAATCCTCACGTACTGTGTTAGTGTTAGGTTAATGTTGGCTTTTGAAAACTGTTAATAACTGAAGCCTTCAAGCAAGATTGGTAGTGCATTCAAATTACTTCATTATATCTCCTCTTCATATTAGAATACTTCTATTCCAAAGAATGGGTGGTAACTTGTAGTTTGAATAAGTACATATAAATGTGTTTATCACTTCATCGCCTGCAAGAAATAAAAAATATAAAAACCTGGAAACCATTTAGGTATCTTTTTCTTAAAGAAGAACACATTTGTGTCCTTATAAGTTTATACTCAGTATTTAAAATTAAAATTCACTTTGTTCAAAAGTAATCATTCAAAAACAAGTATTTTCTTTTATCTATCTGTCTATTTCTATGCTAATTGTATTTTGTGAATTTTTGGGTATTTCTCCAATTTTCCAGCACATTCAAACTTGCTTGTTTGAAGACCAAATAAGATTTAAAATGGATGAATTCGTTGTTTGCTTGTTTATGAATTTCGCGCAAAGCTACACGAGGGCTATCTATGCTAGCCGTTCCTAATTTAGTAGCGTAAGACTAGAGGGAAGACAACTAGTCATCCCCACCTACCGCCAACACTTGGGATACTCTGTTACCAATGAATAGTGGGATTGACTGTCACACTAATACGCTCCCACGACTGAAAAGGCGAGCATGTTTGGTGCGACAGGGATTCGAACTCATGATCCTCAGATTACGAGTCGAACGCCTTAACCCACCTGGCCCTGCCAGGCCAAAGTCGTTGTTTTTAAATCTTTGTTCTCCAGTTGTAATGACACTTTGACTACTAACTTTAATTTCTATCAAATATTTATATTGACAACGTCTCCCGTAGGTACAGCGATAAGTTTACGGAGCTTACAACGCTAACATCAGGGGTTCGATATTCCTCAGTGGACTCAGCAGATTGCCCGATGTGGTTTTGCTATAAGAAAACACACACATGCTGACAACGAACTACTCGCGTTTATTTTTATTCATTGCCTTCTGTCCACTTGTGTTCCCAAAAATATAAAACGTATTGATTATTTCTGAAGTTATTCCTTAGATTAAGAGATTCGCAACTTCCGTGATCTTTTGCATTAATTGATGTCTTCCACAATTTTTTCTTACCTTAAAGAAGCATCATTTCTATATATATAAATGTTACGTTACTGTTGAATTTTATTTATACATGGCTTATATGCCGGAAAGTTTATTTTTCTTGTTAAAGTCCTTTACTTAAATGAATAAAACAGCAGTACCAGGTGTAGGTTGACATTTCTTCATTTACGTTGTTTTGACGTCACTTCACAACTACCTTTTTGATATTTCAACACTTTCTAAAACCTCCTATAGCCTCACATGAGTCCGTCAGATTAGACTTTTAGTGTTTGATATTTTTCGTTTATGCTTAACGTACAAGTACTAAGAACTTTACATACGAAACACAAAACGTACTCTTAATAAAGAACTCTATTGTAAGAAATTGATGTCTTATTAGAAGTAGCTGATGGCTGAGTTTTCGTTAATTTTGGTTGAACAGAGTTTGTTAATTTATTGTACTTTTAGTCAGACTACCTAAGATTAAACTGCCTTAACTTAGAGTATTGTACTTACTTTCAGTCAGACTACTTATAATTAGACTGGTTTGAGTTAAGGGGTCTAACGGTAAGTTTCTTTGTTCGTTTGTAGTTAAACAAAAAGCTACTCAAAGAACTATATGTACTCTGCCCATCAAGAGTATCGAAACCCAGTTTCTAGCGTTGTAATTCCGCAGACATATCGCTGTTCCACTGGGAGGCTATAAGAGTAAGAAAAATGTACTACAAAACTGCTTTCTTACCCTTTATTAAGAATTATTCTGTTTCATGATCTCCTAATTAAATGTAAATTATTGTTCTAAAAACCTAGCGAATGTTAATAGATATAACATGTACACTCGACTCATATAAATGTGTCTCCTATGACTTTCATTTACTTTTATCTTCATAATATTAAACTATTATAACTAAACATTTGTATTTCTGCATATAAATAGTATCTTAAAACATGCTAGTAAGCTCGAAATGTTTTAGAATGTAATGAAAGCAGCTCACAGAGAAATATGAGATATTTCACGTAATGATGTAACGACCTATGGTTAAAGTATGCCATTTCCAAACAGAAAAATAATTTATGTCTGTGTGAGTTTTAACTATATGCAATAGATTGTTGATGCAAGGTATTAGCCTCATATTCTGAAATTATCATATCTCATAAAAGCAGGAATGACAAATTTTAACTGCCTTGTAACACTTATGGTTGCGTTCGCTTAAAGTATATTTAGAGGGTACATCAAAAGGTATGTTGTCCAAGGTCCCCTTCATTTATTGCGTGGAACCAAGGGACCGTTACTGTTGCCAGGATTGCAAATCGGAAGATTCGTGGCTCGAGAAACTTACCACAAAACTACTTCTGCACTTTGAGGCCGTGGTCGTGTTACAAAAGCAACTATCAAATCACACTATTTGAAGAGACAAGAAAAGTTCATGATTTAGCAATGGTTGATGATTAGTTAGCAACATCTCCTCTTGTCACTCAGCTCAAAATTAGGAACAAGTATGCGAAGATAGACCTTTTGTAGCTCTGCGGGGAATTATGGAAAACGTTTATTGTCGTATATGTTTTTACTAATAACTTATTAATATACAACCACTCAACAGCATTTTATATTTCTTTCTTTGACTGGCATTAAGCACAAAGCTACACAATGGGCTCTCTGTGTTTTGCTCACTACGGGTATCGAAACTCTATTTTGAACGGTGTGAGATCGCAGACATATCGCTGTGTAACTATGGAGTATACAAGAGAATATCCTCTCAATGTTTAGTGATAATATATAGCTATGATAGAATATATGCTCTTAGTGTTCATAGATAACTTACAGAAGTATTTTTATTCCAGTTGTTTCTCACGATCACTATACATGATGTATTTATAACCTATAACTTCTTGAAGTTAGAAAACATTATTCATAATATGATAGCTTTCTTGTTTTTTTGTATAGAAAGGTTGCTGCCTTTCTCTTTATCTAATAATATGTACAGAATCGAATTGACATGAGAAAGAAGTTATTAGTTAGTATTTTTAGCATGCAAGTAATATCATACACTTTCGTGTTTTAGAAAGTAACTCTAATTCCTTTAAGCACGAACGATTAATGCATCTGTATGGATATGTATATGACTAACCACGCAAGTTTTCATTTCCACGAGAAAAATGGTCACGTGATGTCGCACATGTGAGATAGTATCTAATAAGCGTTAGAGAAGGTTTCTTTCAGAGGTTGTGGAACGGTTACCTGACGTTTGTTTAATGTCGTCTGTTTAAGGCTTATGGTTCTCCAGAGAACAGCCAGTTCAACAAGAGAGAATCTATCAGCGTATCGCCTGTGGCAGTCATATTGCATCAAGAAGCTTTAATCGCTTCTATGAAGTGGCTCAGTAGTGTTGTCTATTAACCATTCGAACAATGTACAATAATAAAGGTAGGAATTGTTATACTTTCCACGCCAGTAATTGTTTCGAAGTGACTGATCTGTTTTTATCAGGGCATTTGTTAAATAGTGCAGTAAACATGTTGAAAAGATTTGCTTAGTATCACAAGATGACATTTTAGGTTTATCTGCTTACCTTGGTTCTATTACAGCAACAGTTATTTGGTAAAAAAAATAACCGTAATTTATTCGCTCAGTTATATCACAACCTTACATGGAAAATTTACCGTTTGTTCTTTGCTTTAGTTATATCACAACCAGTAAGTTTTAAAGAGAAAACAAAGTTAATCGTCAGTTTTTTATTTTGACTATATTGTAAGTAACAACTTTAGATAGAAAAATGGACCGTTTGTTTTTCACTTTTTTACATCGTGGCGAGCATCTTTACGCAGAATTTATAATGCATGTCTTTAATTTTGGTTATATCACAACCAGAAAACTTAGATAAAAAACTATTTGTTTTGCACTTTATTCCTATTAAAATAAGCAGTTTGAACGTGTAGTAAATATATTGTATGTTCCTCACCCTAGTTTTATCATAACAGTAAAATTTAGGTAAAAAAATGAACTATCTCTCTCTCCCTTGGTTATATTACAACCAGCAACTTTAGTAGTTGTTGTTGTTTACTGTTAAGCACAAAGCTACACAAAGAGCTATGTATGCTCTGCCCAACATGGGTATCGAAACCCAGTTTATAGCAGTATAAGGTCGCAGGCATTCCGCTGTGCCACTAGGGGAAGGCTTTAAGTAGAAAGTGAGCTTTCTTCACTGTGGTCATGTCAGTAATGTTTAAGTAAAATAAGTGGGCCGTTTGTTCTTCTTTTTGGTTATATCATAACCAACAAGTTTATGATGCAAAAAAATTGAACCGTCTGTTCTTCACTTGTTTATACCCTAACCATCAATTTAAGGTTAAAAATTGTCCTTCAGTCCTTTTCTTTTGTTTAGTTATAACGTACAGGGTTACATCATATCTATATAACTATAATAGTACTGTGTTTCATCTTGCTTTTTGCGGTTTTTATGGGCGTTTTTTACCACTACTTCCCCATGATGATAGATCTTCAGGAACTTTGGCATTAAGATTTGTTGGAGGGTTCATGAGGAGATATATACAATATTACGGTGTCGCGTTTTATATTTTGCGAAATTTGATTAGTATTTTTTTTTACAATTACATTCAAGGATGGTAAATTTTCATGTCCTAAAATAACCTTTCAGTAATCATGTTCATTCCAGCTATTAGTAACCATAATGTATGTTCACATTGGTTATATCATATATTCAAGTAACTTTAGTTTTGAAAAACAATAATATTTTCGTTACTTTGTTCTATCATAATAAACAACGTGAAGTAAGAAAAAAAATTGTTTTTCTGAATCTATCTTATATAGTAACTTCAGTGGAAAACTTAGTATACTTTTATATTCGAACTTACATGCATCAACATAATAAATAGTTTAATAATAAAGAATTTTCCAAAGAGTTGGTATTCAGCTAAAATATTCTTGCTAAGTATGTGCTTGTAATGTGTAGTTTACTTATTGAGAAGTTTCAATTATTCACAAGTAGAAAATAACTACAAAGTAACGAAATGCAAATGTCCCTTGGTTAATAACTAGTAGTTTTCGTAGTTTATGCGAATTGAAGTTCTTAACACCTAACAGTTTGGTTGATTTAGGATTTTCGCGCAAGCCTGTCTTCACATAGTCGTCCGAGATTTCTAACTAAAGGTTAGAGGGAAAGCAGCACATATCGACAACTCTTGGGTTAGTCTTATCTGGCTGTTCAGTGGGATAAGACTTTATCCCACTTATAAAGCTACTGAAACCTGAAACTTCGAAGCATGTTTTTGCCACAACAAGACGCAAACTATGACTCTAAGATCCACATTCTGTCCCCATTAATCACTAGGCCATGACCTATCCGACCTTTGTATTAGTTTATTCCAACTGTTAACTAAGTATATTAGCCTTCCTTTACACACTTGTGTTATGGGTGAAATTATAGTTTTTAGATAACGGTAATCACCATGTGTTTATTACAGACATTAAGTAATGGGGAAAAAATCGTGATTCTATAAGTTAATATCTGTATCTTTAAATGTTTACGAAGTGTTTACGGTTAACTTCTGTGAGGTTTAAGTTAAGAGCCCGTGAGATTTAGATGTAGTTGCTCTTAAGCATGAAGCTAAGGGTATCGAAACACGATTTTTAGCTTTTTTAGGCTTAAGACTTTCTGCTGAGCCACTGTAGGTAAATGAGTTTTAAGGTTACAAAATATAGCAATGAAATTTAAAATATTAACTATACTTACACAATCTAAGATTAGGCCCAGCATGGGGTTAAGACACTCGACTCGTAATGTGAGGGTCGCGGATTCGAATCCTTTCAGCTGTGGTGGCGTTATAATGTGACGATCAATCCCACTATTCGTTGTTAAAAGAATAGCCCAAGAGTTGGCGGTGGGTGGTAATGTGTTGTTGCTTTCACTCTAGTCTTACACTTCTAAATTAGGGACGGCCAGCGCAAACAGCTTTGCGCGAAATTCAAAACAAACCAAACAACCTGAGCCATTCTGTAACAAAGCTAACGTTAGGTGTCAGAGTCATCTGTACTGGATATATGATTTTATAATACTGTCACTAAGCTGAATACGCTTAACACTTCGTTCCACTTTTCGTTTATGTAACTGTGTCTGGAGTAGCCTGTTACTATGCTTTTCAATCTGACAAAGTTGCATAAACAAAATGCTCAGAAAAGAAATAAATTATTCACCAGTTAACGGTCACCCATTTAAAATTAGTTATGGTTTTACAATTTAAATGAATTACTTATTGTTTTGCAGCATTGAACATAGTATATGACAAGAGACGTTCATATTATCTAAACAATACTAAATGGATGTACGAGTTATTTAATGTAGATCTATAAATGTACACAGTGTGTTAATACTCAGATTTAAGAATTACAATCTGTTCACGTGCTCTTAACATAATGCTCCTTATGGTCATAAGGTAACAGACTTCTACTACAGTTTCTGAGTTATAATGATATTTCTGCAAAGCCATCATTGATTGCCACTTCATCAAAATATACATTGAATAATTCAAACTACTATGGCAGCATCTCATTAGCATAATATACTAGAAAGGTATTATCATAACTTTAGGAGAATCTTCTAAAATTGCTCAGTACCAGAAATGACGCTGGTTGAAAATTTAAACACTGGTTTCTCAAAAAAAAAAAAAGAAAAGAAAATGCTTCCCAGTGTTGTATGTCTGCGGACTTACAACGCTAGAAACCGGTTTTCGATGCCCGTGGTGAGCAGAACTCAGATAGTCCATTATACATCTTTACGCTTAACTACAAACAAAATAATTTTAATAATATTGACCTAGTCAGTTTGTTGTTGTTTTGAATTAAGCTACACAATGGACTATCTATGCTATGTCCATCACGGGTATCGAAACCCGGTATTTGGCGTTATAAGTCCACAGGCATACCGATGAGCCATTGAGGGGCAGTCGTTTTGCGTTCGAACAAATGTTTTTTAACAGATAATTACACCTATTTCCAAAAGGTAACAGCAATAATAAAGGACAGATGTGTCAAGAGTTTGATAGTAAAGGCCGATAAGAAGAAAACTTATAGTTGTGATGGTATATGTGTTTTTGAAATAGGTTGTTATTACCCACTATTATAGTATGTAGAAAGTAACGAATACGAGATAAAAGTGTGCTAGAATATGCAGGTTTAATGTGATTAATGCTTTAAGCTCTCTGTCCTGAAGTGTCGTTTCGGTGTTTTACAGCTGAAAGAAAGAAACCTTCAGACTTAAGGCTTTGTGACTTAGTCCTCACTATTCTGTCATCCATCTTTGTCTTGGTGACCTTACCTTTTTCTCTTTTCGTTTGTGTAAAGGTGAGAAAGTATAGAAAAATATCAACCAAGTAGAGAATTAATATTTTTTAAAGGTTGAAATTCTCTGTGGTCATCTTAATTATTAACGTTTAATCGAAACTCTGAAGTATAGTAGTTATGACTGCGAGCAGACACTAGATGGCTCTTTCCTTCCTTCCTTCAAGTTGAATTTAAATGATGAGCAGTTGGACGAACGGCTCGACTTTGGCAATCATTAAATTTTAGTACCGAAAGTCAACTCCAAACGAAAAACTTTTGCAAATCCTCGTACTCAATGGACCAATATAGCGAAAAATACACACGCATGCCGTATCTCAATCTCTCTAAAGCCAACAAAACAAATGCGGGACGGATACATATATATATATATATATATATATATGATTATCTGTGTATTTCATTTTTTTCCCCCTTTTTGGCTCTTTGCATCTAGGACTTAAAAATTAAGATATTGCGTCATACAGCGATAGATATGTATGTATGGAAATTTTCTTACCCAAACTCTTATCTACAAGCCAAGATAAATGCGTAGTACAATTTATATTTTGTTTATACACGATTTAACGTCTTCTGTTAGATTGTAATTATTATGTTTACGTTTTCTCTACATTTCTACGTCATGGTTTGTTTTCAAATCTATATTATCAATAAGGTCAAACAATACTATGACAACATATTATCTTTTTAAAAGTTTATAATTCGTGACTCATTTGTTATATTCTCACACTGAACAGACCGAAGTTAATGAATCATTTTAGGTGTAAACAAGTTTCTACAATCAAATAACAGGTTGTTTTTATATATTAAAAAAAACACCAACACACCAGGCTGTCAGTAGAAAGTGCCGATAGTGAATCATGGCGCTGATGTAAGACAAATTAACGTTTTGGAAATCCATCTCTACTGCATAACTAATTCAAGAAAACATTATAGCCAAATAATCATAATGATATAAATAACGCAGATTTGAGGTCTAAAAGGTTGTAAGGAAACTAAACCCCGAGAGGACGTAGAAGAAGAATCTCATGGATCTCTTATATTCTAACAAAGAATTGCCAGCTGGTGATCAGTTTGTTAAAAGTCAAAGAGTGGAAGAAAGTTTTATGGGACTACAGCTTAAGGTGGACTCGAGTTCGTTTCTAAAACGTACGTATTTTACTGACATTAAATCGGCCGTATCATTGTCGTTCCTACTGCTCATCATGCACTAGTTTTTTCCAACGTTAGTTATTTATTTCATAAAATATTTAAAAGCTTTATTTAACAGAATATAAATCATGTGTGTAAAGTTTTGATTCATTTATAAATTTTTGAATATTAAACATTCATTTTTTTTAAATATTACAAATCCTTGATGATCAACCAAGTGTTTAGGAATAATTTAAAAAACAACACAATTTTGATTTCATATTGTGTTGCTTTTGCTACTCTGAATCTCCACTAGGTGGTTCGAGAATACGAAAGAGCTGTGATATATCGTTTGGGTCGCTTACTTGCAGGCGGATCAAAAGGCCCTGGTGAGTTCATCTAAAACATTTTTATTTTTCAGTCCTTGTTTTGAATTATTTCAATCTTTCAAGTATAGTTGCTTTAATGTCTCGCGTGTAGTTTTAACACCTCAAATATAGTTGTTTTAATGTTTCACATGTAGTTCTAGAACACGTGAAATATAGTTGTTATAAAATCTTCAATGTAATTGTTTTAATTTTTTAATAATATTTGTTTTAGTGCCTCAAATACAGTTGTTTTAAAATCTCAGTTATAATTGTTCTGATCTTTCAAAAATAGTTGTTTTAAATTTCAAATATAGTTGTTTTAATGTACAAAATATACTTTCTAAAGGTTAAAATAAATATCAAATTCAACATAAAATGTAGTTTTTCGGTGAGTAAATCTATAAAGGAAGTTATGTTTATTCATGAAATCAGTTTTATTTGAAACAGCGATGGTATCACATAAACAGAGATTCACTTTACAAGAGAAAATTCTGTATAAGTACACAGAATTTGATGAAATAGTTTCTGTAAGTTTTTAGTTTCGTTATACTGCTGTCATAAAATAGAAATTACGCGTCTGTGAATATTTTGTACTAATTGTTCACGCTTAAAATAACTATAATATTGCTGGTATATTTGAGATAATTGTACACCTTCTAATTATTTTTAGTTGTCTCTGCGAGTTACGTTTTCATTATTCTGGGTCTTAATAGGGTATTTTTAAAGTAAATATTCGTGATTTTATCATAAATTGGTAATTTGGTAATTTATGTTTGCATGAATTGTCCATGCTTATAGTATCTTGTAAGTTATGTACGTTTGACTTGTGCACGCTTATGAATATTTTGTAATTTCTGTTTGGATGAATTATGTACCCTTGTGGATATTTTTAATTTATATTTTTGTGAATTATTTGCGGATATTGGTATATTGTAATTTCTGTTTGTGTGAATTGTGTACATTTGTGGTCGGCATTTTGTAATTACTGTTTATGTAAATTGTGCATTTTGTACTCGTTTTAAATATTCTCAGTGTTGTTGTTTAAGTAAACCAATCTCGTAAAGATATTTGTAGTTTTTCTAGACTATCTGGATACACTTTTGGATATTTCTTAATAACTCTTGGGCTAATTGGGCACGATTAAAGATATTTTGTATTTTCGTACTTAAAATAAATCTGTACATTTTGTAGTATTTTCGCGCTATATATGCACTCTTCTTAATATATATTTGAACATCTCATTGACCCATATGTATACTAGTTGAATGCGGTCCGTTTTTTTGAGTTAATTCTACACATTTCTGGATAAGTTTCGGCACATCTTTTAATTACCGTTTACTTCTATATAACAAGTAGTAATTCGAGTTTCATAATATGTTTTCATAACTTTAAGACTAATGAAGGCTTGTGAAATTAAATGGTCGACAGTAGAAATAATGAACGCTTCAAATAAATTTGTCTTAAAGAGCAATCGGCTTCACTTGTTTAAAACATTGTGATGCTTTGAGCTCAGACATGCCCCGAAATTATTCCCTGTACAAATCTTTTATCTGCTGTACACGAGTGTAACGAGAAGAAACCGTACAAAGAGCAACAGTTCAGAATATTGCTCGTATTGCTAATGTTAAACAAGGTAGTTATTACGTTTATTCCAGACGTAGGAATATCGTATCTATTGGAGATTTCGATTAAAATAATAATATTTTATGAACTAATAAAGTAATCCTTAATATTGTTTCCTACCAAACTATATTATTCCACTCTAAATGTAATCGTATCTAAATTTGAAAACTCTTTTCTTAATTCTGTTATTAATCAAACTCAAATAGATACAAAATTGAAGAAAATTTAGATCTATTCACAAGTAGCTTTTGGAATTTCTTATTTTGACATAAATTGTGAAATTACACATTAAAACCTTATTTTTCGTTACATAACACAATATCTTATAAGCGTCATGCTGGTTACTTGAAACCATCCATGTTGGAACTGATTGATCATCTGCCTTACAAAAGGTTAAATTTAGCATCGTCATAGCGATAAGCGTTAAAATTACTTTTAGGAGAACAGTAGGAGTCGGTTTTGTATATGATTAAACGTTAATGGTATAGAGTAATGTTATAAATTGTTGCGACAATTTGGTGGTAGTCAATTTTACAAATGTTGCAGTTAATCTTAAAGTCTTGATAATAGTTAAATAAAAAGTCCAGAGATACACCTTTTGAGTGAATTGTTTATTTTTATTCAACCTATTTACAACGTTTCGAACACTGGTGTGACCATCATGAAGTAAACGTCGTATATTGTTTGAAATAATTAAGAAATGCTGCACGAGCATTTTGTTCCAATCCAAAAAACATATAGGGCGACACCTGTGGTTTGACTTTAGTTCACGTTTTTTTCTTTGTTTTATTTGACCATAATACTTACGATGCGCCCCGTTTTGCCTATAGAACCGTTATTGCATCAATGATATTAACACTTGTAGATGCTTCTATTGTTAAAGTTTTCAGAAAATAAAAACTTCCTTAGATGACCTATGATGTTAGTGCCAGGGTTTTGAATAAAGGTAGTTTTGCTGTTTTGTATTGTGTTTTTTATGGTTGTTTCCAAATATTTATGATGTTTTGAGCTACATAGTGTTGATATGGTAAAAAATCTATCAGTGAGTTTGTGTATTTTGATTTCTTCATTGAGTTTATGTTAGTTTTACAGTTGATGGTAGCAGGCAATGTTAAAAGTTGTTAAGACATCTGGAACAATAATGGGTTTACACAGTTGATCAGAATGCTGATGTTGTAAGTTATTGTGGTGCCTGAGATAACTGCGGATTTACATAGTTGGCTGGAAGATCGTTGTAGATGTCGTTGTTGTGGCGCCTGCTCATTGGATAATAAAATATGAAACAACGTGTTCAGATAATATTATCTTCTTCAAAAATAAAATATGCCTGTTCTACATTATACACAGAAATGTGGATTTTCTTTACAAAGAGTATACAAGTGTTGTTGTTATAATACGAAAACATTTGTCAGTGTTATCTTTCGTAGTCCACATGGCGATGTCTTTATTTTTAGGCATTTTCTTCATCTTGCCGTGTATCGAAAACTACAAAAAAGTGGATTTACGTACTCTAAACTTTGATATTCCTCCACAAGAGGTAAGTTTATGAGGTTTCTGGGTTGAGACCCGTATATTTTTATCGCTATAGCAACCACAAATTTTTTTTAGTAACAGATGACAAAACGACGGCTTATATTGTTGGTTTGCTTTGTGGCTGTGAAAGTAAAACCATTAGGTGGCTAAGAAAAAGACAGAATCTACCTTAAAGGCATTACTATTTTTGAGTAACACTGTTTTAACACCAGTCCAATACTGTGTGACATTCTTCTTTATTACTGTTTTCACCCTAACCATTTTATTTAGTTTTACACTACAGTGACATGGTACTTGACTAAAACAGCAGTGCTTGGAGCAACCAGTTCGAACAAAACACTGGGATAAAAAATGCGTTAAATTCGAAACAGTTGAACAAACCAGATAATGGTACCTCATTTCCATAAAGTACCCACGGCTGCAGTGTGCGGATAGAAGTTTTGTAGAAACGGGATGCGAACCATGAACAGTTAGTCTCACAGTTCGGCCTTGCCAACCTTAAGGCTACTGCTGACCCCAATTCCCTTAGGAATTCCTCCTTGAATGTTGAAATAATCCCTCTAAACGTCCTTCAGTTAATGGTTCGGATTTTTTTTAGACATTTTATGAGGTATCCATCAAGATTAATAAGTTCTATGAAACTTTAGTTGTTTTAATTGCAACATGTTTCTGTAAAATCGTATATCTATATGTTGCTGTTTAGTTTCAATTTATCACAGACTGCCAGCGTTAGGGATTGCTTTTGTAACACTTTCGTTATAAAGAAAAACGAAAGTGTGGCATGGCCAGGTGGTTAAGGCGCTCAACTCGTAATCCGAGGGTTGCGGGTTATGCTCGACCTTTCACCTGTGGGGGCGTTATAATGTTATGGTTGAACCCACTATTCGTTTGTAAAAAGAGTTGGAGGTGGGTGGTGATGACTAGCTGCCTTCCCTCTAGTCTTACACTTAAATTAGTGACGACTAGTTCAGATAACTCTCGTGTAGCTTTGCGCGAAATTAATAATCAAACAAACAGACACAGTCCTATTTGACGTAAAATATTTCTACGCTCATGTAATAATGATGTCTTTAAGTGGGAAATACAGAACGCAAACGTACGTTAGTTCATGTGAATATATACCAGTCAAATCGTGGGGCACAGCGTCAATGGATTTCTGTGCGATCAACATGTTGGAACGGAAACTGGGAAACTTTCGTCCTCGTACATCTGATGGATTAATGGGAACATCCAGGAAAAACAGTGTACTTTACACATGACATTATCACGTTAGATCTTTTTCCAGTGAAAACTACGCTACAGGAATATTATTAGATGAACGATCATTAGATAGTGTAAATAGACGTGGTGACGTGAGTTGTAACGACGTGATGAAGCTCTAAAATTATTTTAATATTATTTTGAATAATATTATATAACGAGTTATAATGGGCAGAGTTAAGTGTGTAACATTAAAGGATGGCTTCAGGCAGATCTATAATTGAATTTTAAATAATCAAGTTGGGTCTTTACGTGATTTATTAGATCGGTGTAAGGTTTCGTAACACATGTACGTAACGATAAACATGTTCTGAGATAAAATGGAAATAATTATTTTAAATTAGAAAAATGGAAACCCATTATTTAAATGTATATATGACATCTAAACCTCTCAAATTTTTTCTGGGCTTAAAGAAACAATGAGAGCTACAACTTTTAACAGTCATTACTTGGACAACAGTTATAATACAGAGCTCGTGACAGTTGAAATGTAATAGGGGCTGGAGTTTCTTTTCACCGAATTAATTGGTATACAAGTTAGATTCTTCACATTTGAAAGGTATTAAGGGAAATGGTCCACAAAAGTAAAATAGTACTCGTTTCAAATGACCAATTAACGAAGATTTCTCTGGTCAGTTTTGTTGTTGTTTATAATACATTCATGTTTTAAAAAATAGAAACTCACTGCCGTATAATAATGAGAAAACATTTTTTGTTGGTTTGTAACAACTACACAAGAAGAAGAAAGAAAGTTGAATGGAAGCTGGTAACACACAAAATTATTTGGTTTTGTAGCCGTCCATAATTTCGAAGTGTAAGACTAGAGTGAGGGCAGCTAGTCATCACCACTCTTGGACTACTCTTTTACCAACGAATAGTGGGATTGACCGTCACATTAGAACGTCCCCACGACTGAAAGGCGAGTATGTTTGGTGTAATGGGGATTCGAACCAGTAATCCTCGGATTACAAGTCGAGTGCCTTAACCACCTGGTCATGCCGGGCCCACACAAAATGCCTTTCCTCTACAGTATATTGCTGTGGGTATGATAACGTACATTATGATACTAAAAACGAATAACAAAAGAAGGAAGAACAACGTTGTAATTAGGTGAAATAAAATAATAAAGGCAGTATTAAACAACAGAAAAAATGTTTGAGTAACTCTAACGAAAGAAATAAAATACAGTATTTTAAGGGATACTCGACAGAATAAAAGGTTCCTTGTTATTGTGTATACACTGTCGTACCAACAGTGATGAAAAGAAGGGGAAATGTATTGTTGTACCAATAGTGGTGGAAATATGGGGAAATGAAATAATGAATTTGGCAAAGGCCAAAAAGTAAATCAGTGACATTAGCAGTTCGCTTATTAAATTACTATCTGACAAACCTGTTTAAAGCATGAAACACTATAGAGCAAAAAGTAGGTCAAACCGGAACACCAATTCCTATGTCACTTTTTGTGGGCCCTAAGGGTGCATTCCAAATTTGATGCTAATCGCTTCAATGGTGTAACAGTTATAAGTAGACGCATATATACATACAGAGATTTTTGTAAAATAATAGCTTATTATGTTAAAAAAATTATGAAAAATAAAGTGAAAACAACTTCCACAGTTCTTGTTATAAAAGTAACAGTAAATCTCGTTATTTGGTTCTAAAGAACCATATAACACTCTTTTGATGGAGGTTGTTGCTAGGTAACTACATTCCTTCTGGTCATAATTTCAAAATTCGAACGGCTACACCTGAATCCTAACGATTTATGCCTTAGTTACTTAGTCATTATGTGCATAAAAAAGCCGATTAGTTAGAAATTTCCATTTTATTCATTATTTTTACTTTGTATGAGTAACTTACCCAGATAATTTTTAAACAAATAAACGGCCTTCTTACCCAGCGTAAGGTTATTTGCAATGCAGATAAATACGCTGTACGACAGGAAGAAGTACAAATAAATGATTAATGTCAGGTAGCCCACCTTTATCTTCTCGCTAATCTTATACTGCTAAATTATGGACAGCCTGCGCAGACAGCCATCGTGTATCTTTGCGTGAAGTTCAAAATATAAATAAGCCATACTACAATGTTCTGTCGAAACAAGTAGTGTGTTCCACCTTTACTTCTCTTGCTTTAAGTCGCTGTTTGCCTACTTATTATTATATTAGCATAATATGCTTCCTTACTCAGGTACATAACTGCTTATGTAGTACATAAAGCTTGATGTTCTGGTAGAAATATAACATTGCGTACCACAGCGTGGCTGACCACAACAAAGTGTATTTAAAGAGCTATCTCCGCATTGAATGTTAATTCGATTTACTGTTCAGATAAAAGCAGGTATGAGAGAAGAGATAAAACGAAGTTCGAGTTTAGTAATGCATTTCGAATCGGTTTTGTATATTCAAAAATTCTTTAAAGTATAAAACTGGTTCATGTGTAACAACAGGTGTAACTCATTCCAAAATTTATATTTCTTTTTGCACAATTCTTTATTCTACGTACGCTATGTTGTGTTTTTTTTTCTTGTAAAAACACTAACCCTGCTTCACTAAAAAGTGTAATTAAATTCTATAGTATACTAAAACTGTCACCAGATTCAAGAGTGTACCAAAGCCGTGATCAGATTCAGCAGTGCACCTGAAACCGTCACCAGATTCAACGGCTATAATTTATTCTGCTGGATGAAATATGTAAAAGTTTGCTACAAACGACTGGTCACCAACAAATACGAAAAAATAATCCATGAAACAAAATAAGTTTTATCCAAGCATCTATTTGGTTTACATATATTTATATGCCAAATGGTATGTTTGATCAATATAACGTGAAGAGGGGGTGGAGTGTTTTTAATGATTTGAGACTCAAACCCAGTATATAGAAAAGTGACTCATTTAATTACTACAACGGTGAAGGTAAAATATAAAAATCTAATCTGTTTATTTACAAAACTTGCATTGTATTTTGAAAGTCACTTTCTATCATAAAAAGTACAAGTAAAATAAGTGGGCTACTGTCAATAAAAATATGTTAAAGTGACTAATGTAACGTGATTGTTTGTTTGTTTTTGAATTTCGCACAAAGCTACTCGAGGGCTATCTGTACTAGCCGTCCCTAATTTAGCAGCGCAAGACTACAAGGAAGGAAGCTAGTCATTATCACCCACCGCCAACTCTAGGACTACTCTTTTACCAACGAATAGTGGGATTGACCGTCACATTATAACACTCCCATGGCTGAAAGGGCGAGCATGTTTAGTGCAACCGGGATTCGAACTCGCGACCCTCAGATTACGAGTCGAACGCCTTAACCCACCTGACCATGCTGGCCCTATGTAACGTGATACAAACAATTACCTTCATGACTTGTCTTGTGAGCGAAGGAAAATCCATGGTCAGTTTGAAGACCATCAATTTGTTTGAAATTAAAAACAAAGCCACACAATGGGCTATCTGTGCTCTGCACACACGGGTATCGAAACACGGTGTCTATCATCGTAAGTCCTTAGACATACCGCTGTGCCACTGGAGGGTGGCGAAGATCTTCAGAAGTCAAAACATCTGACAAATCAACAACATTGAAAAGAACGAGGTTCCCTAATTGGTATAAATCAATATAAATATGTACACAATTCTTGGTCAACATTCAGTGAATCTCTTGATTTTTACTGACAGAAGAGGAGAGTGCATTGTGCTAAAATACACATGGTGACAATAGTAAATCAGAGTAGGCACTGTGCCATCGTTTATTACCTTATGGGGAGAAATTACTACCATAGAAGTATATAAATTTAAAAATAAAGAAGTTTGAAAAGTTACTCAACAAATATTACTTTTGTTAAATAATACCTTCCCCAAGTGACTCAACAACACGTATGAAGAATTATATCGCTGAAAATTGAGTTCCAATATCCAAATTAATTAGTAAATAATATATGAACAACACGAGAAGGTTAATATATATGCAAATAAATTATATGGGGTGCGGAGGAATGGTAAATAAAAACACGTGTTTAAAAGGACAGATGCTGTAGTCTAGCATTCAACCAAGCTTCCATCAGCATGTACCATGATTCATTCACGTTATTAGACCAAAGGCTCCATCTTAAATACCGACAACAATGTTAGAGTAACATTTTTAACCGTTAAATATAAATTAAATTTTAATTTCTCTCTCTTTATTGTTTTGCCCAATTGTATATAATATTTTAGGAATTTTACCTAACATGTATTCAAGTGAACATTGGTTCATTTTTAAAAAGTAGGGCAGTTATATCCATACGTTCATAAAGTAGGGCAAATCACACAAACATCATTTGGTCCTAAGTTCATGCAACACGAGTACACAACATCACAAGATGGTTACCAGAAATTTCTGGCTACACAAAGAGAGAAGCATATTCTCAATTTATTAAAAATATTCTACGATAGGCTGTCCAGATTAAGTAGGAACTTTTACCTGACGAATAGCTCGAAAGCGTTATCCCTCCGCCTCACGTCGATGTTATTGATACAAAAACAAAGCAAGGACAATATTTTCTTAAGATATCCTAATACTCTCCAACAGCTGAGGTCACTACCAACATATTCGCACTATGTTCAACACCAACTGTGTGCACCTAAAGTAGTCTTTAACGTAAGAAATTACATAACTCAGGACAATGTGTAAATGGATCAACGAAAATTTATCATAATGCTAACTCGTTAAAGATAACAGCAAGTTCTCCGCCGGTACAGTGGTACATCTTCAGATTTACAATGCTAAAATCAGGTGTTCGATTCCCCTCGGTGGACACAGCAGATAGCTTGATGTTGCTTTGCTTTGAGAAAAACACACACATAGCAGCAAAGGCAGATTTGTGATAAAAGTAAAGTAGAATCATATGAAAAAAAGTATTTATGTCTATACCAGTACGTGATCGAGTAGATGCTTGCGCATATTGCAAAGAGAAATAATGCAGTTAATAAACAGTACACACCTTTAACTCTAATAGCAGGATTATAATGTGGAGGGTGTTTTTGTAGAAATGTTTCACGAACTATTAATCCTCAAATTCATAGTCCACGAATGCTAATTACCAGTTCCCTAGTAGCACAGCGATATATGTCTGCGGACTTACAACACAAGAAACCAAGTTTTGAATACCCGTGATAAGTAAAGAACATATAGACATTTGTGTACCTTTGTGCTTAACTACAAACAAACAAAACCAATTACTAAACCACAACTAGCTCCATGTGTTACAAACAGTGGGAAATAAAAGACGTTGAAAAACTAAGCGCGTTATATCTCCTTTAGCTATAGCTTACAACAAATAATTTTAAAATGATGGGGAATAGACAATTTCTATAAATGTGTTCTTTATTTTAATTAAAGTGCTAATATCCATAACAGCCGTCTTGAGAATACATTTTACTTCAATTGGTTTCTCGTCATCACGAAATAGTTTCTATAAGATTTGTAGTATGTTACATGAGAAAAGTATGTTAATTCTTGTGTCATTTTAGGGTTATTGAGATGAGAAATAGTTTGTTTTCTTATTATACAAATAATACTAAATTATTAACATTTATTTTACACTCTGTGACTTACATCAGCTGAATATTGTTTAAATCATATCAATTATAATTGAATTAATCTAGGTGTTGACGAAAGACTCGGTCACTATCTCAGTTGATGCTGTAGTTTACTACCGGGTAAACAACGCCGCAGTATCCATAAATAACGTGGAGAATGCTCATGACAGCACTCGTCTGCTGGCCCAGACCACTCTCCGGAACATTTTGGGAACACGTGACCTTCATCAGATTCTGGCTGAACGTGAACGCATTTCTAACTCTATGCAGGTACTCGCACTCTTAGAAAATTATTAATACAGGTGTTAAGCTGTTTGTCTCGTACTGATGTTTTTCGTCAAATTCTAACTCTACCTTAAAATATTTCGAAAACAGAACGAGCACCAGCAATATTATTAACTTTATTCGTTCATAGCAAACTACGTACTTATAGTGAAAATAAGGAACAACTTGACAATCGGTATAGCTAACTAGATATACCTTCCTTACGTTTCTACTTGTGCAGCTTGGAATGCTTTGTTTTAACAATTGGATACCCTTGTTGAAAACAATATTTCTGGTCGTAATTCCAATAATATCTCACGAATTTCGACAAGCTTAAGAGATAGATGTTAGTCCTAAATTCATGTATTAAGCTAACAAAATTTACAAAATAAATAGAATAATAAATAAAAATGAAAAGTAATGGCATTCGATCTAGTAAATAGAATAACTTATATTGTGAATGAAAAATACTAAACAAATGATGGAGTATAACTTACTTAGGGAACAAATAAATACTAGATGTTGCCTTTAACTACTATTATAGAATTAAACATCGTAGATAAAACTTGTACTAATGTTATCTGGTGCTACATTGTTCAACTAACTCTTCGGCAGTCCTTGAAATTGATAGCTAGGGTTTACGTTAAATTAAAATATTTTATTATTTTATTTTTATTATAGAGATTGTTTTGAATTGTTAATTTAACATATGGACTTAGTCGAAATCTCCTAAGCTGGACGAACTTCGAGGGATACTATTGGATTTATGGTCGAAAATATCTTAAGCATCAAAGGTACCCAACAGAAGAAATAATGAGTTCTAACTGTTATGAGCTTGAACATAAAAAACGTATATACAATTAACTATACTTATAACGAGGTTGATATTTAGTTTTGATCTAAGTACGTGGCTTGTTCTGGTCGGAAGTTAATACTGGGTGGGTTTTGTTTGTTTGTTTGTTTGTTTGTTTTGGAACACTAAGCAGTGTAAGACCAGAGGGAAGGCAGCTATCATCACCCACCGCCAACTTGGGCTACTCTTTTACCAACGAATAGTGGGATTGACCGTCACATTATAACGCCCCACGGCTGAAAGGGCGAGCATGTTTGGCGCGACGGGGATGCGAACCCGAGACCCTCAGATTATGAGTCGCACGCCTGAACACGCTTGGCCATGCCAGGCCACTGAGTGGGAACATAAGATCTTTGAAAATCAGAACAAACAGCAAATTCGTAAACTATTTACCTTTAAAGTAACTGAATTTATATTGTGAAGTTCCTCTGTATCGAAGTGCATATTCACATATTTTAAAATTAATAATTGTTAATATAACCAGATAACTTTATTCAAATAGGTTTGAGGCCCAGCATGGCCAGGTGGTTAAGGCGCTACACTCGTAATCTGAGGGTCGCGGGTTCGAATCCCCGTTGCACCAAACATGCTCGCCCTTTCAGCTGTGGGGGCATTATAAAGTTACGATCAATCCCACTATTCGTTGGCAAAAGAGCAGCCCAAGCGTTGGCGGTGGGTGGTGGTAACTAACTGCCTTCCTTCTAGTCTTACACTGTTATATTAGAGAAGTCTAGCGCAAATTTGCGCGAAATTCAAAACAAACAAACAAGTATATCGTGCTACAAATATTGAACGATATTTACTTTAATTATGAGCTTGTTTACCCTCACTTAGTACAGCGGAAAGTCTAATAATTTACAACACTAAAATTAAGAGTTCGATTCTCCTCTGTGGGCTCAGCATATAGCCCGATGTGGCTTTGCTATAAGAAAACACACACGAGTTCATTTATACAAATTATTCATTGTGTTGTTTTTCCTTTAGCAAATGTAAAATTCTTTTTTTTTTTTTTTGGCTCTATTTTATAAAATGCTTTTTCTCTGGCTTATTTTATTAAAAAGTTCCTCGATGTGTTTAGTTCATTTTTTGCACCTACTTCAATAATTACATAATTAGGTGCTGCAACATCTTAAGATGCTCTAGTTGTTTATTACTTACGAATATTACAAAATGAGTTTACACTATTTTTATCACGTTGATAACACAAGCGTAATTCCACGATAAAAAAAATACCATAAAAGATAATTATAATATTTTTGGTGTTCTTGTATCGTTTTAAAATGATACAACCGTTAATATACTTTAAACATAATAATTATTAGTAAAACTCAAAATCTTCTTGGCCATATTATATTTACATATATCGAGTATCTGCTGTTAAAATGAAACATAAGACTTGAGCAAAATGTTTAAGTTTATTAATTATTTAACTTGTGTACATCACAGTTCTTTAAATACGATTATATTTAAAACAACGCCTACGTTTCATATTATTAGCGCTTGTGACCACGTGGCGAAGTAAAAGTGATGAATGTCATTCTTAATCAGTGAAACTGAGAACTCTAATGCCTTCCTAAAATTACTCACATCTTTAACATGCATTTCATTAAAATATACTGGTCCATTTATACAATACGTCATTACTTGAATACCTCTAAATACCGTATTGTTTTGCTTATTAAAGAGAGAATTTTAAAAGCCTCAGGCAATTTGGAAGTTAACTAAATGTTATAGATAATATCTCAGTCATTTCGGGCCTGGAATTTAAGGTGGTCGACCGACAATATGTGGATTGGAGGTTCTAATTCCGTCACTGAATCTGCTCACCCTTTCAACTGTAAGTGCAGTATAAAGTAAAGGTTGGTCCAAGAGGTAGTGGTGAGTTGAGTTGACTGGCTGCCTTCTCTGATGCAGGAAATTATCGACTGTTTAGTTGAATCTCACAAAACGCCCAAGCTATTTATGTTTGAACTTATGAATTATAGTTTAAATTAATTAATTTTGTATGAGTTGTTTAAGTAAAATTTTAATTAGTTTATGTTTAAGTATGCTAGAGACAATGAACGATAGCTGTATGGAAGTGACAAGAATTCCAATGTTTGGATATTATTGAGAAAATGGTGTTGATCATTTTGTTTGATTTGCGGTAAGCTGACATGTTATTTAACCACCCAACCATTTGTTTCCCGAATCCTCAGTTATTTTGTCTTTTAAGTGTTCAGTCAGTTCTCAGGCTGTTAAATTTACTTATATCTCTATCTATGTAAATATATCGTCGTTGTATTGGATTTTCTAGCCATTCGCATATTTTTTATTAAGAAACTATAGAGAGTGCTACAATTTAAATAGAAAGGCATACAGTTTAAAATCTTAATGGGTATATTGGTTGGACTAACCGTCCCTAATTTAGCAGTGAAAGGCAGCTAGTCGTCATCACCCATCACCAACTCTTCGGCTATTCTTTTACCAACGAAAAGTGGGACTGATCGACAGTTATAACACCCCAACAGCTGAAATTGCAAGCATGTTTGGTGGGACGGGAATTCAAACCTACGACCCTCATATTTGTAGTCAAGCGTCCTAACCACCTGGCATTTAATGGGTTAAGCAACAAAAACATATATATATATATTTGTACTGTTATCGGTACACTTATCATGACATTTGTCAAAATACGATTTTAAAATAAAATATGGTTCCTTAAATATACCGAATATCATATTGTAATTATTGCATCCGTAAAATATGTAATCTTTAACTGATCGGGGTAGAGCGTACTCCATTAACTAGTCAAATTGCAGATCAATATGTTCGCGTCCCGTTACCTCACATCTATACACAAAATAATAAAGAAAATTCATTCTCAGCATTTAAGGTTAGGGACGCTTTATAATATTGTTGGCCAAATCCCATTATTTGATCAGAAAAGAATAACTCAAGAGATGGTGGTGGGTGTTGATGATTAGTTACCTTCCTTCTAATGTGTCAGTTCAAAATTAGTGACAGCTGGTACCTTGATGTTTGTGCACGAACACCTAAAAATATAGAAAATCTAATCGATTGAGAAATATTTCTATCTTTTGTAAATTTGTCTTTAGACTTTAAATAGTTTGTAATTATCTTAGTCACTTTCTTTTGTAAAAGTTTCAAAAAACAGGGGAGCCTTTAATATTAAGTGGAACTACTCTGTATTTCAATGTTTTCAATATTTACAAATCGGAGAATCCTTTTCGCATAGAAGCGTTTTGTGGACTTCAGTTCAAGTGAATAAAAGCACGTATCTAACGGAAAGAACTTAGCAGAGGTCAAACGTAAACACTGTATATTAATATATTATTTTAAAATTGCTATTTGCTTAAATACCTTTCCAATGCTCTTTGGGATTCTATTATACCATCGTTCTCACTGTCCAATAAGAAAAAAAATAGCACTAAAACACATGTATACCGCTTAGCAGATTTAAAAAACAAGTGTATTGATTTTCTTTTCAATAACACAAAATAAACTTGATTCCCGAGAATTTCACCAGCTGACAGTAAAAAAAACAAACTATTTTCTCTTATAGCCCAGTTTGGCTTGTTTTTAATTCCATACAGTGTTACACGAGGAAAGGTATCTGCGCTAGTTCACCCTCAGTTAGTCGTGTAAGACTACAGTGAAAGCAGCTTGCTCAACACCAGCAATCGTCAAGTTTTGGACTTCTCCTTCATCGACTAATAATGGGCTTGAGAAAACTATAACAATAAATAATTACTGATAGATGTAGTGTAATTAATAATTAATCAATTTAAGTTTTTTACTTGAAAATGTTAAGTTGCGGTTTAAAGTAAAATTGTAAACTTTTAAGTGACAGATAAATCTTAGTTATTAATGGGTAAACTCTACTTAAAGCTAATTTTTCTTTAGTTATGTAGAACGATTCTCCGGCATCTAAATCATTTTCTTCAATAAGTACAAGTTTTCCACCTCTCTCCCCATTTAGAGTGTTCTTGACGAATGCACCGACTCCTGGGGTATAAAAGTAGAACGTGTAGAAGTGTAAGTAAGCCTAATGTAACAATGTTTTGTTGTTGTATTATTTCAAAGTAATTATAGGTTTTTTTGTCTATTCTGGCAAGCTAATTGTGAGTGAAATACGAAACTAAAATAAGTAAAAATCTTAATTTTTTTACAAATAACACTGTGTGATTAACTTCTCGATACTTATTCAGGGTTAAAATTTGTATAACACTTTCTTCTTAAATAAAGGGTAGTTTTAAATAAGTTTAATAGTTTCAGGTTGTTGTTCTTTTACAACCAGTCTGTAGAATATTGAGAAAGTGATGGTTAAAGGAGACGATTTTACTTTATTTAAAAGATAAAATTATTAAATATAACAATATATAATTCGTTGAAAGCTTCCAAAAAATATTTGAATTGTAAATACCTTATAGTTGACTAACAAAAGTAAGAAAACTCTAAGCAATGTTAAATACAAATTGTGATTTGTTAATTACAAGCTATATAATCCGAAATAGTAACAATTATGTTCACTTGAAACGTTTTTATTACTTCAACTAAAATTGATGCTCATCCATTTGTTTTTGCTTTATTTGTGTTGATTTTTTATCGTAAAATTAATATAGCTAGAGAGAGAAAGAAAAGACGGGAAATATTTTAAAGCTTTTCATCAACAGAACTATAAAATTAATTAAGAGCCTGAAGCACTATAAAATCATTTTGTGAATTACTTAGCTTCCAAACTTTTTATGCCAGAAATTAGCCAGAATCCTCGGTTACCTTAGGTGGTGCCAGTTTTATGGGTGATTGTATTTAATCAGTATTAGACGTGAATATTAACAGAAGAAAGTACCAGATTAAAATGTCAATTTGCTAAATAAAAGAATTAAAACCGATTTCAAGTTTTATGTGCTGGCTTTTTAGCATTGCGACATCTAGCGAACATTTACAAAATTACAATTTTAATAATTTTATAAATTGGTATTAAAATAAACGTGTTTCTGTAATACTATTTTGCTCGTATTTCTTAACTGTTTAAATAAATCTTTTATTCGGTTACTTTACATTATTAATAAAAAATTAAAAGAAAATTACCTCCCACTTTAGGGTTTAGTTCCCTCTGGTGTGGGAGGTCTTAGTGTAACTACAAACGGACGTAGATATTTCATAATTAAAAAAAAAGATAAACTCAATACAGTTAGGCTTACCTGTAAATAAACACTTAGCAACATATAATGCGTAAAGCGAATTGGTAATTATATAATTATTTATAAAAATAAAGATGCTTCTTCTAAATTATCATACGAATTTCAATTACATTGTTTAATATTCCTAGATACAACGCTAAAATCAGGGGTTCGATTCCCCTCGGTGGGCTCAGTAGATAGCTCGATGTGGCTTTGCTGTGAGGAAAACATACACAAACACACACTATTCCTAGAAATTATTTAATTTAGGCTTAGTTATTTTTTGTATTTATTTATCATGTTTATTTATGTTCTTCAGTAATTTATCTACCTTCTGGTTTTTATTCATATAAATAAAATAATTTTAGATTGTTTTTTAATTGATCTGGTTCAGTAATTGCAAATATTTGTTCCGGAAGTTTACAAAGCTTCGCACCCGCAAAATGAAAACGTCTAAGCCATACTGCTCTCTTAGGTAACTCACAAATCCTAAACTATTCTTCATGTGTTATTAGAATGATCTAGACGCCTCATCGGGTGTCTCCCACTATTCATTCTAATAAGTGAACTTTTAAAAACATAGTTTAATATTTAATCTGTACAGCTGCTTAAGCAGAGGCGTAGACCGTTTCATTGATTTCCTTCTAAGCATTACCCTTATATTTTTATGCAGTAAAACTAACTGCATTTGCATTAAGTCAGCGGCTGTACCTCAAGCTACGATTCCATGTTGCAATAAAGTCAACTAATCAATAGTATATTTAATTTATTTATTGGCCAAAATTTTTTAACTGCTACATATATGTATATTAACCATGACATTGCTTTAGTTAATTATAATAAACGAAATCTTTATCTTAAACATCATTCTATAGTGGCTTCTGAGTATTTAATTTTATCTATTTTATTCTTTTTGGAGCAGTTACATTGTTGGTGGTGGGATTGGGTGCAGTTCTTTTCATGAATGCTGAGAGCCGCAGGAGTTGGCTAGCTTGTATTATAGAACGATAATATCATATAATTTGTTTTTATTATATTACGTTTGCCTCCCTTCTGCATGTCTCACCATTATCACACCTTCCCGAGCCCACAAAACGTGAAACCCGCGTCCCTGTCCAACTGTTTTGTTTTGAGTAATAGCGTGTTTAACCATAGAGCCACATTCTCGTATATAAAGGCTCGTGTGTCTGGAGGACTGGAATGGATGTCCGTAGGAGATAAACCTCAGTCCTTGACACTGCTGATTTTCAGCTAGTTAGCTAGATGTGTTACGATTGAAAGCGGTCATGCAGGGCTGTACAGTTTCACACGGCGGACCATTTAAAATTAAAATTAAACTACAAAAACAAAAAATGTTGCTCTGAAAGGGGCCTTAGTAAATGCGCTTTACTCTGGCCTTCGTGTACAATGTATAAACACGCTTGACAGTTGCAAAACCAAAATTTAAAGGAAGGAGGAACAGGTCGACGAAACCTGACTCTCCTGGGTATATAAACATCAATACCCAAATACCAATAAGAGAGAGAGCGAACAAAAAATGCAAAACTTACTAGCGCATATAAAGTTCCTCTCTTAACAAACTCTAAATTCTTACATAAACCACTCCATGATAGAATTTTAAGCAGATCATTTACGCAGAGATGCCAACTATTTCAAATGACTGAGCGTAATGATTGTAGACAGAGCCCTTTTACAGTTTTAGTCCTTTTAGATTTGCCAGAAACAAGACAATCAGGAGAACGAGGCCTCTTTTTTTCCATCTTATGAACGATCGCAATGGTGTTTCTATGCCGTTTAGATAACGAGAAATACCCATAAACGCGAGCGCTGATTGGTTGACAAGCACTGATGACGTAACTATGGATTCCCCCACGTACCCAGTATGGAGAAACACCGCACTCAAACTTTTGGTAGACGTCGGAGATACAAATATTTTTTTATTATTTCAAGCACAAATATGATTATCGCAAGTAGCCATTTGGATTATGTCTTTTATTTATTATCAAAATGTATTTGTATCTCACTAGAAATTTTCTTTTCACCCCTTTCAAGCCTTGGGGGAACAATTTATCACTTTATTGTATAGGCCGCCTATATAATATACAATAATTTGGGAGTTGCAACAAGTCGTAATATTTGTCTGTATGAGCGTATAGTCGAAATGTATACACCAACATCGTAATGATGACGCTCAAATCGTAATGGTTGGCATCTCTGTTTACGTGCTTTAAGAAACATTTACATAAAAACGAAATGTTCCGCACAATAGATCACTATATCAAACATGATGAAAATGAGCCTAGGTACTTCTCACTCATAAGTTTAGTAATACGTCACCTATTATGTACCATAAGTTTAGTAATACGTCACCTATTATGTACCATAAGTTTAGTAATACGTCACCTATTATGTACCATAAGTTTAGTAATACGTCACCTATTATGTACCATAAGTTTAGTAATACGTCACCTATTATGTACCATAAGTTTAGTAATACGTCACCTATTATGTACCATAAGTTTAGTAATACGTCACCTATTATGTACCATAAGTTTAGTAATACGTCACCTATTATGTACCATAAGTTTAGTAATACGTCACCTATTATGTACCATAAGTTTAGTAATACGTCACCTATTATGTACCATAAGTTTAGTAATACGTCACCTATTATGTACCATAAGTTTAGTAATACGTCACCTATTATGTACCATAAGTTTAGTAATACGTCACCTATTATGTACCATAAGTTTAGTAATACGTCACCTATTCATAGACCTACGTAATTCAGCATTTTTTGTTTTATCATATAGTGTATTAAAAGGGCATTCATATAAATAAACACTTGTTATAAGCTAACAACATGAAAAACAATTGTAATATATGGACTATTTATATAGCGAGTGTAACCCAGTGTAAATAATGAACGTTCTAACATAAATGGACATGGCCTTGATAGGGGGTTTGAATTCATATCATTGGACATTTGTTAAAGTAATGTTCATTGATGTTGCGTTCAACATTTAAGAATTGCCCAAGACATAAAATTGTCAATAACAACATAAATGCGGTCAAGATTGTAACTGACCCTCCCAGATCCACCCAAAATGCCGATCGTTAGAAACGGGTCTAAAGCTAGCATACTTGCCGGACGATCGCTACATAGCATTCTTTCGCAGTGACAGGAATTTCAACATTTTCAACCCTACTTTTCTACTCTAAGAGTAACATTCTCTCCTGTAAGCTCTCCACCTTTTCTTTAATACTGTTTTCCGTTTTTGTTTTCCCTACCTTCCGTTCTAAATTCACACTTGATGTTTTTAACTGGTTCAAAATTACCTTAAAATCATCAATTATTCCAAAGAAGCGCTTGTACTGAGTTTTCAAATTCCAAAAACTTTGTGTCCATGTTTGCTATTGTTGCCTTTATACCTTTTAATTTTTTCCATCATAGGGCCGGCACAACCAAGTGGTTAGGACGCTCGACTCATAACCTGAGGGTCGCGTGTTCGAATCCCTGTCGCACCAAACATGCTCGCCCTTTCAGCCGTGGGAGCGTTATAATGTTACGGTCAGTCCCACTATTCGTTGATAAAAGAGTAGCCCAAGAGTTGGCGGTGGGTGGTGATAATTAGCTGCCTTCCCTCTAGTCTTACACTGCTAAATTAGGGACGGCTAGTGCAGATAGCCCTCGAATAACTTTGCGCGAAATTCAAAAAACAAGCAATTTTCAGCTCACACCCCTTCGTAAAACAAGTGTGACTAAATTCTCCACCGTTTTCATTAGTGAACATTTTGTATGAAATAATTCAAAACAGTCCTTGCATTGTGTTATTTCTTTTGGGTTTTTTAATTCGTTTTCACAGCGAAAACACTTTGACACACCATTCACGATAAATTTAAATTTTCTTAAAAAGTACAGTATTCTTAAGAAGATTATTCAGGTGCGGTTTGGTTTGTTTTTGAATTTCGCGCAAAGCTACTCGAGAACTATGCCCTAGCCGTCCCTAATTTAGCAATGTAAGACTAGAAAGAAGGCAGCTAGTCATCACCATCCACCGCCATCACATTTTAGCGCCCCACAGCTCAAAGGGCGAGCATGTTTGGTGTGACGGGGATTCGAACCCCCGACCCTCAGATTACGAGTCGAATGCCTTAACCCACCTGGCCATGCCAGGCCTTTTCAGGTATGGAGAAAAAAGGAAATTTCTTAGAACATATCAAGTGTAAGCAAAAAAAAAGCAAATATTGTTTAGTTTATTATAATTTTAAACTATAAACAAATGAACACATAAGAAGTAAGTAGGACCCACACAATATTAGGAGATTGTCATTGGCTCTAAAACAATTATTTGATCCAGATAATCTAAGTGGCTTTAAAATAAACCCATGGAAAACGTCTAAAAATTATGCCAATCCCTTTATTCGTTGGTAAAAGGGTATCCTAAGAGTTGGCGATGAATAGTTATGGCTAGCTGCCTTTCCTCAAGTCTTTCACTAAAAACAAGGACAGATAGCCATCGTGTAGGTTTGCGCGAAATTCAAAACAAGCCAAACCTTTTTGTGTTTCTATATGTATAATTCTTGGTTCGTAAAGTTTAATTGATTTTTAGTCTTGTTTTTCAGAGCTATGATACCAAGTATTTATAAAAATTCTTTCTATCACTGTAACTACTTTTTATCTTATAAATGTAAATAATTTGTAGAAACCAATCGTTTCGTGTTTAGTATTGTATTTTTCAATATACGACTTTTGTATTTAGTAAAGATGTACGTTTACCACTTCAACTTCAACGTGCAATGGCTGCAGAGGCGGAAGCTGCTCGTGAAGCACGTGCAAAGGTAAAAAGAAACAAACAAACAAAAAATTCTCTATTATTTGATTTATTTTTATCATTTTATTATCCTTTAGTCTTAATATTGAAAAATGAACTTATGACTGTTTTTTGTTGTTGTTACTGTTAAGCGAGAAGCTACACAATGAACTATATGCACTGTGTCCATGGCAGAAAACGTAGCTCGAATGCTTGTATTATAAACCTTCAATGTTTTACACTGATTCACCGGGGACACTGATTTGAGGAAATGAATAAACAAAGATACTTAAAGAAAAGGAATAAACTTTACTCATAAATATCAGGCTTTCGCTGAAACACAAAAACTGACTACACTTATTTGCTTATTTTATATTTCCTTCAAAACTTCTGTGTTGGTTGCTACTAAAATGCCATACCCTCAGCGACATGTCTGCGGACTTAGACGCCGCTACAAAGAGGGTGTCAACATTTGTGATTGGCACAACACAGATAGCCCATTGTGTAGTTTTGTGTTTGACGGCAAACGAACAAACCAACTGAAATATTAGGATTATAAGTACTAATAATTAACTTAATCTAAATTGCATGTAAAAGAATACTTTCTTAGAGAAACTTTAACTCTTACCTAGGTAATTGCTGCAGAGGGAGAGCACAAAGCGTCCCAGTCATTGAAGGATGCAGCGGACATAATCTCCCAATCATCGGCGGCTATACAACTCCGTTACCTGTCGACTTTGAACAGCATCGCGGCTGAAAAAAATTCTACCATCATTTTTCCGCTCCCCATTGATTTTCTCAGCAAGTTCATACACTCGAAGGCTGAGCCATTTTAATCTATTTATATCCATTCCAGATGTAAGTGATGATCACAGAAGCGTTTGTGTTCTTGTCAAAGTCACTACCACTCGGCGGATAATAGTGATACTCTAACTGTTCTTTCTGTCTCTGTTTGTAGGTGTATGCATGACTTATAATATTCCTCGTAGTGCGCTTATAAGAATTAACCGGATTGTTCAACACACTGCACTGTACATGAACGACTGTGGCTCCATAAGCACGCCGCTTACATTTGGGAATTTCTTATTTAAAACTTAATATCCTTCAGAAAAAAAATAAAGAAAAAATAAATAATACACACAGTTCTACTTTCGTGTCAGTTCATGGTAGTTTCACACGAGTACACAAGGGAAGGACAAGTCGTTCTAACAGAAGTTAAGACCCTTTCTTCGATATAAGTAATTTATGTGGTTTATTTTAGTTTAAAAATAACTTGTGAAACAAAAGTATTCAAGTATTAAAAGAGTCGGGTGTATTTCACAATCATAAGATAGTAGACCTTCTGGACTTTTTAAAAAATATTACGATAGTCGTTTCTCCCATGACTTTGCCCTTAGTTACAAACGTACTTATTTTATTGTACTGAGTCATTTTAACGGATGAATGACTAATAACAAACTGATTTTATAAGACATTAAACACCAACCAAACATTTACTACAGTATTATCTATTATACGAATTGATCTACACCAAGCAGTTCATTCACTTGTGTCTGTTTATGGTGCAATTACTGAAACATAAATATATAAATATGTACTCTGATATTGTGCACATTTGAAAGCGGTTTATTATGGAGTTATAATACTTTTTTGATTCTGATAATCTTAAATTAAAATCAAATTAGGCTACTACGAGTATCGAATCTTGTTTTTAGCGCTATCCTGAACCGTTGGAGGGCATGGCTAAGGAATGAACCTCTTGCATAGTACAACTTTCGTGGTTGTGTTAAACGAATAAAACATAAATGTTCGACACATTTTAAGATTATGCAGCTAAATAATACGCTTGCACATTATTTTAACTACAATAATGTATTTCATATGATATTATATATATATATTCAATACACTATAAATGTTCTTGACACCTCCGAGTTAGAGGAGATTGCTGTGGTTTCTGCACATTCAATGTGTGAAATCGTGTAACACGCGTAATTTATGACTTTCCTACATATATAAGCGCCCACGGAGATATTTTCACTCCACTACTTTTATTTTGAAGAAATGCACAACATTTAACATCTATTATCAAGTTATATAGCATTTGGATGCAAAAAGCAACGACTCCCAAGTAAATTAATCAATAAAAACATTTATGCTGTTTTAAAAATGAAAATAAATGAATGAAATACCGATAATTTAACCTTCACAAAATAACAAAGAAAATTCCAGGGCAAAGTTAAAGAATGTTGCCAACGTTTATCAACAAAGAGAAATCTATATTTACACATTATATTAGTTTCCAATTGGGATAGTCCTCCACTAGTACAGCGGTAAAATCAGGGGTTCGATTCCTCTCGGTGGACTCAGCCTGATGTGGCTTTGCTACACACACACGCTAATTCGGATACAATGAGTAAATGTTTAATCATTGACTTAAATAATTCTTTAATAAGTGTATTTTTCAGATCCCTATAACCTTCATACTTGAATAAAGTAATTCTCGTCTAAGTTTTTCTTTTCTCCTTCATTCTTTCGGGGTGCTCGGAATAAAATCGAAATTAAAATTCGTTTAAAGCTAACATATCGTCAGCTGATTCTCTTTAAAATACATTTTCATTACCCAGTAGCTTGTTCTAATATAGCTTAATACAGGCTAGAAAATCGCTACAATTTTCATTCCTTCTGAAACTGTGCATATTATATGTGGTTATCCTGAATTGAGGACTGTTTTTTAATCCTGCAAAAGTGTGATTTGTACTTTACTTAGTGTGTTTGTCGCTTTATAAAATAGTTTTATAATTATGATGTAAAACATCAGCGTATTTTACAATATTTATTCTGTATTCTAGAAAAAAATAGTGATTTTTTTTTTGCTTTGGATGTCTTATACGGTGTTAAGGAACCAGGTCTTTATTATCAGTAAAAGAAATAGACAGGAAACTTAAGCGAAAAATATAATAATTTACAGATACATACTAATTGAATTTTGGACTCCAGATTTTTTATCTTCTCTGATTGATCAATTATTATTAGAGTGTTATATATGCGTAAATATTATTGCAAAAAAAATGTGGCTTACAAATACTTTAATGTGATCTTTGTACCAAGCAAGATGTAGCAACGAAAATATTTAGTTATATATTTTTTACAGTATAACTGGTAGAAAGATATTCAAGTAAATATGAAAGAAAGTTCTCACTCGCTCATTCCTTTACATTAAGATTCAAATAGGAGCTTTATGAAAATACCCTTTGAGGGGTGGAAGTGTGTATACATGTTAATAAGTGTGCTGAAATTAAAGTTAAACGTAGGATATTTGGTTTTTTAAACATGAAGTTATTCATAAAAAAGTGTTGCTATTTTATTGTATCATCTAGTAGGATATTTTATCTGTAAACATCACGTATTACTGAACATTAAGTTTAAACGTCACGTGGTTTCGTTTTACACGCACGGGTTTGTCCTCGCAACGATTTCAATATTGCTTGTTTATTATACACGAATGGCCTCGATTTGGCATTGTTTGTGTTTATATACGTTACTGTGATAAAATAAAAATCTATATATATATTAAATATACATTGATATTATGATTGTGAATATCTATCTAATGATTTATAACTTTTGGTTTACAGTAAAATCGACCCTCCTGGAACAGCGGTAAGTCTTCGGATTTATAAAGCTAAAATCAGGAGTTCGATTCCCCTCGGTGAACACAGCAGATAGCCCGATGTGACTTTGTTATAAGAAACACACACGCACCTTACAATAAAGACCTAATATAATATGTGTACCATAAAAGCTTCTGAAATATCCTGTTCCCGATTGAATTTACAATTACAACTAACACGGCACAATTATAATAAATAGAGTCAACAATGTTTAAAAACAAAAAGCCGCAAATCTATGTCGGGGCAGGCTTGACCATGCTGATTATACAGTGTTAGGTTTTATTTTATTCTTTTATATTACCATAAAGGTTGAGATTAACGAACCAGGTCACTGAATCAATTTACGTTTCACATTGTGGTACTATAGAGGGCGTTTCTTATAGTCGTTTTCAGTAATTAAGAAAAAAACGCTGTGACCGTTAGACATTCACGAACCGTGCAATAAGCCTTAATAGTTGATAAAACGAATTTCGAGGACGAATTATGAAAATATATTTCATGGTTCTGTTTTTGGAAGGCTAATAAGACTATGCTTGATAATTACTGTATTTAACGGAATTAAAATTATTTCAGTATTTTTAAATAATGAGTAGTTCCATAAAGTTAATTTATACATGTGGGAAAATTTCATTTATAAAATTGCGCAGTAATGTATACATATATTTGTCGTTGATCGTGTTTTTAAGCTACACAATAGGCTATTTGTTAACGTGCTCACTGCTGGTATCTCAACCTGACTTTTGGCACTACATGCCCTCAGACTTGTCGCAGGGCCAGCGGAAATCTAAGCACAACTTAGGTGTTAATTTGTTGCATAATGTGATAAGCTATTTTGTTACTGCATAAACAAAGTTTGCGAAAATTTTAAGTGCATTGCTAACATAGTTAGCGACGTTTGGTAAAAAAAAAAGTAGTTCAGAGTGAGTTAAATCTTGATTAACAAGAAAAACTGTATAATAAGTCACATACGAGCTTGCATTGTGTTATACAAACCATCAAAATAATTTATTCTTTTTAGTTTACACAAAATGTTGTAAACTGCGGTACAATGCGAAGCAACAAAAAATCATTCACGTATAATGTTAAAAAGTCCTTATAATTTGTCATACAAAAATAAGTTAGTGAATGTAATAAAACGTTATGTATTATACACATTAAAAATACGTTTAGTATTTTTTCAATCACACACAAATAAAATAATTAATAAATTAGGCCTATCTTGGTTTTTTACATCTTTTTCGAAAAGGAATAATAATCAAACTATTCCTAAAAAGTTTTATTAACATTTACAAAATGTCTATACATTTTACACAACATTTATACTTTAATTTTTCATTTAATGATGGTGATATTTAAATATGAATATATAAATATCTATTTACTAGACTATCGTGGTTCTAACTACTGAATAGGCAAAAATTATTATTACCGTATCGCGAGGAAAAGCCTAAAGTATCGTAGAAGTGATCGGCTTTTGTATAATGTTTGCCTTTTATCATTGGTTTAAAAAAAGTAAGAAAACGGTATTATTTGTCCAAAGAGAAGTCATTTGGAACATTATATACATAAAGAAAATTTACAATGAAACCGAACCAGTAAAAACAACCATACCAGCAATATCAGTATAAATCACTGTAGAAAAAAGTACTAATCCAACTCAAGTTCAAACGAAACCGACGAAAAATAAAGTGTTAGTTAATTCATATTGCTTTGTACATTGAAAATGGCAAATAATCAGTTATAATGGTTTATGTGATAAATTTGAATTGAAAATTATGTTAATTTGATGTTCGACATAATTTATTATAAATGCTCCAATGTATGTTGATCAAAACAATATTATTATTTTTTATTTTTTACTGACCGTTTGAATTTATATTGGACTCTAACTACAGTACTAATGGGTCCTTTTTCCAGCCCTTTAGTTGCACTCACACCAACATTAACATTGCTTTTCTTTCCTAATTTGACATTGAAACCAGCACCAACACCCAGCGTAGGACTTCCTGAGAATAATCTCCCAACACTGAACGGTTTCACCCCTTGCTGCATAAATACTCCAACACCTATTCCAATTCTGTCATCTTTACTCTGCAGTAATTTTCCACCTACTCCTAACCCTAGGTTATAAGTTCCAGATGAACTGTTCTGACTTCCAAAGAGACTGAAATCCAGCTATAAGAATAAATGATTTGTTGAAACACATTATCAAACGTAGGTGTTGAATGCTCCATAAGAAATGTATAATCAATAAGTAAATAATTTTAAAAAGAGCAAAGCTATAAATTAACTTAAGGTAGAAAACAAATAGTGTTTTGCTGTTTATTTAGTAACATTACCGACGTTTCTCAACATTATTTTGATATTCTTAGAAATTTCATATTGTTAAAGCAATTCAATGAATCTTCCCGGTTGGTTGAAATCCACGTAATAACAAGTCACTATAATTGTTGTAAAAACATTTAGAAAAACATGTTCTTCAGGGTCTCAGCGATGACTCTATAGGCATATAACGCTTAAAATCGGAGTATGATATCCGAGGTAAGCGCAGCACAAGTAGCACATTGTTTACGTAGCTTTGGGCTTACAGAAATTAATGACTGGATGTGGTATGGTATTTGTAGTGCATACGTATGTATATAAAATTAGTATTACAGAAACACTTAGAAGACTGAAATAAAAACTAATATTGTTCTCTTTTGAATTTATGGCAAAACTGCTAAAATTATACTTCGCCGTTTCTAATTGTAAATTAATAACCAGAGGATAAGCAGCCAGTCAGCAACAAGTACCGTTCACCATTTACGTTACAGTACTGTTTGCTTCCTTATAACTCACCCCTTAAAATTATTTCTATTGTTATTCCTTTATTTTATTTCTTTATGTGAGACTGGAGAATGGAAGTTAAAACTGATAGACGGTGTATCCCAACTGCAATGCGGGTCCTACTTATATAATCACCTCCAAAACTTAGGGTACATTTTAAATCCCATATTATCGCTTGTACCCTGGGATCCTTTCAATTAGTGTAGGGTGTTTGTTGTTTTTTACTTCTGTTTCGGCTTCTTTTTAGTTATGACAAACATATATATATATATATATATCTTCAGTATTTAAAAAGATATCTAAGCAAAAACATCTTAGGTGTAAAGTTTGCTTCTGAATTTCGCGCAAAGCTATACGAGGGCTATCTGCGCTAGACGTCCCTAATTTAGCAGTGTAAGACTAGATGGAGGGCAGTTAGTCATCACCACCCACCGCCAACTCTTGGGCTACTCTTTTACTAACAAATAGTGGGACTGATCATCACATTATAACGCCCCCACTGCTGGAAAGTTGGTTGGTTAGTTGATTTAGTGTTTTAGGCTGATGGTCTGGCAGAGCCATAGACCAGTGATCCATAGTCAAGTTTCGATCGAATAAGAGCACGACATATCTCTAGCATAGAACGTCGATTCGCTCCCCAAGTGGTGGAAGAGAGGACAATGAGGGTTTCAGTGCTCTTGTACATTTGACCTATAGCTGCTTGATGTGTGTTATAAATGTCAGCTTATGGTCAAAGATAAGCTCCAAGAGTTTCAGGGACCACAAGCAGCATAACTTCAGTGAAACGGAGTTCAGGATCAGAATGAATACCCTGGCGGCAAAAGTGCATGCAAACGCTTTTTAAGAGAGAGAAGGTAAAGCTGTTTGCTGTGGTCCACTTCAGTAAACAATTGAGGACAGTCTGTAGCTGCCACTCAATATACCTCATGTTCAACGACTGACATGAGATGTGAAAGTCGTCGACACAGAGCCCGTTTGCAACAGCGAGAGGGAATTGTTCAATGATGGCATTAATTTTTGTACTGAAAAGTGTGACACTCACAACACAGCCCTAAGGGACTCCAAGTTCCTGTAGAAAAGAACGGGAAAGTGTCAAACCCACACAAACTTGGAATCTCCTATCCATTAAAAATTTTAATAAAAATGGGCAAATGGTCACATAACCCATATATATGGAGGTCTCGCAAAATGCCATACCTTCATGTTGTATCATAAGCCTTCTCAATTTTAAATAATATTGATACAAGATGTTGTCATTTGAGAAAGGCTTCTCTGGTTGACGTTTCAAGTCTTACAGAGACAGCTCATCAAAGTAATTGGACTGTAGTTTGAAGGAATCTTGAATTCCTTTCCAGACTTATAGAAAGGTATGACAATAGCCTGGTGCCAAGCATCAGGAAAAACATTGTCCTGCCAGATCTGGTTAAAAACAATCAGAAGAATAGCAAAAGAAGCAGGATATAGCTGGCGCAGCATTTCAAAGTGTATATCATAAGGTCCAATTGATGTACTGCCAGACTGATGAAGGGCCAGTTTGAGTTTCACCAATGTAAAGGGACGATTATAGTCATAGAGACAATCAGCTCGAAAGGAAAGAGGTGATTGTTCTTCCCGAATCTTGATGGCTAAGAAGGTGGAAGAAAAAGCAGAAGTGCTAGATATCTGGCAAAAGCTTTCACCTAGAGTATCGGCGATGCTCCAGGTATCACCTACTTCCTGGCCATCAGAGAGCACGATCGAGAGAGGGGCAGAGTTATATTGCCCATTGACCTTTCGAATCTTGTCCCATATGACTTTGGGACTGGTAGTAGAAGATATGCTGGTTGTGAAATTAGTCAAAGATTCCTTCTGGCTTTGAAGTCTTACCCATCGAGCATGTGCACTGGAAAGCGATGTGATTCGAGAGTGTCGGATATCTACGGAAAGTATCCCAGGCTCGTTTTTGAGCCTTCCGTGCCATGTGACAGGCAGGATTCCACCATGGACGAGGATATAGTATAAAACGTGTCGAGGTTTTAGGAATACATTGAGCACCTGCTTGTATAATACAGTCAGTTACTGCTGCCACACAGTCGTCTATTCATGGCTTACAGATGGCTTGAAAAGAAAGGTTGTGATCAGAGAGCATACGCTCCAGAGAGCGACCCCTCCTATAAATATCAGCACATCCCCAGAGGGATGATGTCCATTAAAGTCCCCCAGGATTAAAAAGGGAGACGGCAACTTTCAATGAGAGCATCAAGGTCTGATTAATCATGTCGCTCTAGGTGGCAGGTAGAGAGAACAAACAGTGATGGTATGACCCACGGAAACACGGATGGCTACGGCCTCCAAGGGTGTGTCGAGTGGAAAAAACAGGGTGGGCACATGCTGATCAACCAACAGTGCCACCCCTCCATGCACTCATCCATCACACAGCCTGTCATTTCTGTATAAAGAAAACTGCCGAAAGGAGACTCTATTGAAGGTTTCAGAAATGTTTCCTGTAAGGAAAACAAATAGGATGGTAGAAAGCAATCAGTGTTTTGATGTCATCTAGATTAAAACGTAAACCTCAACAGTTTCATTGTATCAGGGTGGCCATTTTTAATGACGGGTAGGCGAATTGAGTGGAAAACCCTTCTATTTACGACCACGTCTTTTTTCCTTACTGTCTTTAATGGATCCTGCCCTGGATCAGTTTGGCAGGTCTTTGCTGTTGGAAGGGGATACCAGAGACTGAGGACGTGAACGAATGATTGTTTTGCATCTTGGGGTGAGAGAAGAAGATGTATCCGAGGAAATGTCTGTACCTGGAACCAAAGGAAGTGGATCTTGGGGTTTGGTGGAATGTATATAAGGGACAGAGATAGGCGTTGAAGTTGATTCATCAACTTTCTTAACCATGGATGTCAAAAGACTTTTCATTTGTTTGAAGAACGATTCTTTTGGAAGCACAGAGACATCTGTCTGTACTCCCACAGTAGTTGTGGAATGAAATGCAGCAGCATTCGTTCGAGATGAAGTAGTGAACAGCAGTTTTCGAGCTTAAAGATAGGTAATGTTATGAATCGTTTTCAAACGCTGCACCTCTTTTTCTTCCAACCATTTAGGGCAAGAACGAAAGTAGAATGGGTGAAAGCCATTGCAGTTGATGGAATGAGGGTCCGTTTCACATTCGCAGGCATCATGGTCCTTGCCAATGCAACGAGCACACGTCAAGGAACCACGACATAACGTCTTAGAGTGACCGAACCGTTGACACTGGAAACATCAGAGATGGTTTGGAATGTATGGCCATACACCCTTGTGCAAATTAATTCAAACAAATGGTCATTTTACGATATTTTCAGCATGGTGGCCAGTGTAGACTCGCTGGACCCGCTGATTTCCTTTAATAGTCATTTTTTCACACAAATGGCGTCATTAGCTGTGTTTTCCTGTACGGTCGATCTATTTTTGTGATATATGACGAAAGTTTGAGGAATATTACGTCATTCGCAATTGCGTTAGAAGGGCAAGGAGACCAGTCAAAAACAACTTCTTAACAACTCAATGAAGGAAAAACGGTATCGAGGGGGTCTGAAATACAAGAACTGGACGCAAGAACAATGGAGGAAGGTGTTATTCAGTGACGAGACTCACTTCTTCGTACAGGGTCAAAGACGTCTGCATATTCGCAGATCATCCAGGTGATGAACTTCGAGAATCACACATCAATCAGTTCGTAAAACATCCCTTTAAGAAGATGTTTTGGGACTTTTTCAGCTACTATGGCGTCGGAGGCTTACATTTCATAGAAGGTATGATGCGAGGACCACAGTACATCGAAATTTTGCAGAGAAGAGTCGTTCCAGAATTGAAAGAGATTTCCAGATGGTTCTCGCATTTTTCAGCAAGATCTAGCTCCGTTCCACACATCGAAACTTGTGAAGAATTTTATGACTACAACACGAATGAAGGTGGTGGACTGGTCTGGAAATTCTCCTGACTTAAATCCTATTGAAAATCTTTGGGCGATTTGTAAAGAAAGACTTCGGGGAAAAGACTGTACTACGAAAGATAAGCTAATTGAGGCCATAATTGAGGTGTGGTACCGCGATCCAAAAATTAGTAAAGATTGCAGTCAATTCGTGGACTCGATGACAAAGCGGATTAATAATCTTCTGAAAAATAAAGGCGGTCATATCATGTATTAATTTGTGAGTAATTTTTGGATTCTCAGAAATAAAATGCAATTTTTTTTTTAAATCATAATTTTCCGTCTTGTTTCAGTTAATTCCACAAGGGTGTACTCTGCAATTAAGATAACATGCCTTGATAGTAGCAGGCAGACGTGGTAATGTAAATATCAGAATGAGAACATTGGTAAGCACCATAATTCCATCTTTGTGAGTGGAGATACGCCTCACTGCAGAAACTCCTTGGGTGGAGAAACCAGCGAGACTCTCCAACTCGGGGATGTTCTTCAAATCCCTCTCAACAATAACTCCTTGTGATGAATTCAAAGTAGCATGAGGTGTAACCTCAATAGGTATATCCACAATTGCCTTTGAATGTAAGAGGAGTTCACTGTGTTGAGATGTGGATGTTTCTACCAATATGTCACCAGCTCGAAGCTTCTTTACAGACTTTGGAGAGCCAGCAAGTCCGTCTAGTCCCTTCTAAATGAAGAAGGAAGACATTTGCCTTAAAGGTTTGTCTCAAAGTGAATGCAATATAAGAAAATGAAGTACAACAGGTAGTGCTCAGAATCTTCAATACATGGTCGTTTACCTATAGACTGATTTTTCACTATTTTATTGAGATTTTTAATTTGAGTATCCATAATAAAGAGAGGGAAATTTTGGTGCCCACTGACCCCACCCACCATGGAGCCCTTCGAAGGATGCACTACAATATAAAACAAGGACACTGCAGCAACGCCAGGGTTTCGTGAGCACTATACCCAAACACCAGCATCAGATATAATGTCCACAACACCTGTTGAGAACATCCAACACTGGTACTTGCTTAACCCTAGCCCGAGTGAACCAGCCGATTCACCCAAGATGGGCCACCCCAAGGCCGCCCGTCTACAGGAATTCAAGGCCAAACTGGTGTGTTAGAGTTGAACCCCTCAACCACCAGGATTCTCTCCTCCCCTACACGGGTTGTCATGCTCGGCAAATAGGGGGGTGGATGTTTAGATCCCAGAGGAGGTAAACTGAAAGAACAGAACCTTTCCTGGAAGGTCCCCTCACCACGTACAGGAATCCACACCGAGAGGCGGCTGAAAGGACGAACATGTTTGGTGCGACGGGGATTCGAACCCAAAACCATCAGATTACGAACGCTTTAGCCCACCTGGCCATGCCAGGCCCTCTTAGGTGGAAAGAAAAAAGTGTTTTCAGAAATGTATTAATCATGCGGCAAACTAACAGCTATACTTATAGCATTAATAATAATTTTATAGTAAATATTCATTCATTAGTTAGCCAGACCAAAGTTTTGTTTACCTCGCCATCAAGCCCCAAATTGTACCAGAAATGTGGTCTGGCTAACTATTGAATGAATATTTGCTGTAAAATTATTATCAATGCTACAAACGCAGCTACAAGTTTGACAGCCAATTTTAATTTCATTCCTTTAAGTCGCATTCTTAATCTTTTTTTTTTGACTGAATCGGTTATTCACACTTAAAATGTTTTGGTTAAATACCATGTCTTTTTTTGTCAATGCACATCAATAAATAACAACAAGTAAGAAAGTGACACTCAAAAGAGGCTCGGCATGGCCAGGTGGGTTAAGGCGTGCGACTCGTATTCTGAGGGTCGCGGGTTCGCATCCCCGTCGCGCCAAACATGCTCGCCCTTTCATCCATGGGAGCGTTATAATGTGACGGTCAATTCCACTATTCATTGGTAAAATAGCAGCCCAAGCGTTAGCGATGGGTGATGATGACTAGCTGCCTTCTCTCTAGTCTTACACTGCAAAATTAGGGACGTCTAGCGCAGATAGCCCTCGTGTAGCTCTGCATGAAATTCAAAACAGAAAAAGCTATCCCAGAGCTAATGTTGGTTTCTTTAGAGTGTCTCTTTGTTTTTTGTTTTTAGCAATCTTATTATTCGGAAGAGACCTATATTATACACAACCAACCAGATTTTTAAAAAATATATATGACAGTAGTTTTCCTCTCTAAAATAGCGTTAATAGCTTCCTTTATAGTGACGCCATGGAATCTAGATTAACAGTTTCTTGTCATCACTCCCATGCAATCAGTACAACTGTATCAAACATCATTATTTACGCTAATTGCTTAAGATAATATCCCATGACGCTAAACGCCTTTTAAATTGGAAAATTTAACAAATTTATGTTTAAACGTTGGTAATGAATAATAACCGTCTACTCGTATAATTATTTCGAGAACTTGAACTAGAAACTGCTTATACAGTTTGTTTTGACTAACTAATATTTATATATTTGTATGTGTTTTCACTCTATATTTTTTCTACTCATATTCAGCCGTCTTCAACCAAATGAAAAAACTAAAAATGTAACACTTACTCTCAGATGAAACTATAGTAAAATTTTAAGACTGATTTCTCACGTGACTTTATATGTAGGCCTGCGCAAAAGGTTTGATCAAAATTGAGTGTTTTTGTTGAAAAGTGTTGCACGCATGTCTTATATTTGTACTAAATGGGACTTCTAATTGTATGTTGAAAATATCTATCAATGTACTAAATTAGAAAAGTTCCATAAAAAATAAATATTTTTCTTTAAAATAAAATTTCGGTGCGGAGTAAAAAATTGGGAGAAATTCAATCAAAATTGAGATTTTATTTTTTAATATATTTTTTGGTAAGTGAAGTAAGGGTCCAGTACAAAATACCTATGGTGTACAGAACACAGATCGCCCATTGTGTTATTTTGTGCTTAACTTAAAAAAACAAACAATCCAATTTATACTTCACTATTATAAGCTAGAAGTAATGAACTGGATGTAACTAACATAAGCCTAAGTGATTTTAAACATTCAAAGTAAGCTTACTCTAGAAATAGAACTCAGAGAAAAAGTTGGAGAAGATGATTATATTACTATTAAAATGAATATGTGAAATAAAATGTCTTCAGTTTTCTTTGAAATTATCAACAAGATAGTATTATCCTAATATATATTCTAACGTACTATTAGTAGTATGACTTTACCTTAACAATAATATACATTCATAAACAGAATATAACGCTGTTGCTTCTGAACATTGAAAGGCCTACCTTTCCCAATTTTTTCCTCGTTAAAGCAAGGTCTATTGTCCTATCACCTAGTGTCCTTCCATTTACTAAGAACCCTAAGAAAATTTATTAAAATTAATTATTGTTTTTATTTGGCAATTAATCATGAACTTTGTTCCAAAAGGCCATGAAAATATTAATAATTATTTACATCTTTTAATACAGCGTTCCTTCCTAATTTTCACTAATATAAGTCAAAATGTAGATTAAAATTAGAATTTATAGCTAATCCTTATAGCATGTTAAGCTCTTCAAAATATTAAATATTTCACAGTATTTACTAAACTTCTGAAGATAAGGGTTGAATACTAAAGTCATTCATCTAACATAAAAAATAATAGCTTTTCACAGATATCTTAAATATTATAGAGAAAAAAACGTTTGTTTCAATCTTATTTTTATCGGGTCATAGATGAAATTTCTGAATAACTAATTAGCCTTTTTTAATTTTTACAAACTACACAATGGACTATCTGTGTTCTGCCTGCCTGGGGTATTGAAACCCGGTTGCTAGTGTTGGAGCAGTCTTTCAAATTACTTTATATACTAACCTGATTTTAATTATCATCAACGAAACTTTGATTAGTTATGAAAAATTACATAGTTTTTAAATAGTGCGTTAAAGTTCTTAGGCCTCCGTTTATTTGTACTTAAGCACAAAAACTACACAATGGGCAATTTATACTCTGCCACTTACGGGTATCGAAACCTGGATTTTAACATTTTAAGCCCGTAGACATACCGCTGTGCCACAAGCTCTAAACTATTACAACTGACTGATCTAAACATCAGGTACCGTTGTTAGACCAAAACATCACCCTTGTCAACAGAAGACAATAGCTACTATAGCTAAAAGTTATTTAAAATGTGTTTTAGATGGTAATTAATAGAGAATGAAATTTATTACACTACTCCAAATTAATATAAAATTTTCCTGAATTACACATTTCATTGTTTCTATGGATTTTAGCTCGCAAACTCCTACATCTTTAGATTGTTCCTTTAAATGTAGAATAGTTGGTCTTGGAGCTAGTAACTTCTTCAAAACAAACAAAAAATCATTCATCATTAACAATTATTAAACTACCCGCAAGGGTCTGGAATCAGGTGAAAAAGATGCGAGCTTTTATGAAGGATTTTTAATTTAACATTTTTTTGAGAAAGACTGATTGCACAGATCGCCACGAAAAAAAATGTATAGATAGATATAAATCGGTCTTCACAGATATATATTGTATACTGAATCAACGAGACGTAAAAAAGTATTTTACCTCGTAATTAGTCATATTAATTCTACTAGTAGTTCGTACAATAAAAGGTCAGTTTTTTCAGTTGTATAAACGATTATTACAACAATAAGATACAATAGCTTACTGGATTTCATGAATAGTTTTTATTACAGTAGTACAAACATACTAAACTGTCACTACTTAGCATCCGATCTAATTAAAAATCCTAGAACAAAGAAACGACGAATGAAAGTTTACTTGTTTGAAAACTCACCTATAAAAAGTATTCGATATATTACTGTCTGAATTAAAAACAGTTTATTTTTGTATCGGAATATTTAAATTTTAGTTACAGATTACAAATTATTACAATATTAATTCACCTAAGAATAAAAACCTATTCAATGATTAAACTGACATTTTGCTGTTTCTGCATATAATTTTACTACTTATTACTACTGTATGAAACACATGGATCACAAAAAACATGGCAACGAAAAAGAGAAACCCTAAACCCGGGCGTTTCGGAAGATGGGCTATTAATAAGTTTGATCAATAGTTTTGGTGTTCTGGACAACATAAAAACTTTCATTTTGAAGGTAAAATTGAACCATAAATGTAAATTATATCATATTTGTTCAATAAAGTTTCTTAAGCAGATGAACATGTACATGTTCATGCTAAGTAAAGAAAGATATAAATAAAGTTGTTAACAGATAAAAACGTGGAGTTGCTTTGCTGATTACTTACAACTCATTACGATGTTCCAAAACAGAATATGGATAACAAGAACTGTCATATCTGGACAGATGTACGTCCTTTAAAGTTTGTATCTCGAACCCTTAAGTCTTTTCATTCGTTAAGTGATGAGTATACTGAAACGTGTATGTTTATAAAACATTCCCCCTCCCCTCTTATACACGCGCGCGCGCGCTTCCTTTTGACTGGCAACGTTCCAACTAGAACTGTGTAATAAGTCGTTACCCTTTGCAAGCATGAAGAATTGTTCCGAAACACTATATCTAATTTTCTTCTTGATTGTAGATATTTTGTATTATACCCGTTTTCAACATGTATATATATATATATGTATGTATATATATTTCAATAGATCTGTGTTGCAATTTGTCTGAAATATTGTTTTGTTTCGTATATTGCTCACGCTTCTTTAGTTAAGGATCTTAGATGAGTCCGATTTTCAACGAAACAAACACGCTGTCTTCACGTTCTATTGTTTGGTACGAAAATAAATTCAATGAACAACGTAATCGTGGTATTTAGAGCGACATATTCCTCTCTGAAAACAAATATACGCACAAAGAATAAACTGATAACTGAAAAGTTGACAAAAGGTGGATTCTCAACCCCCCTCCCCTTTTTAATGGTAGTTAAAAAGGAACGAGTGATTTTAAAAACATTGAAATCTAATCCTAAACGATTCGAAATACATCCTTTTTTGTTCGAGAAAAAATAGCACGGCGTACTGAAGATTTACGTTTAAATGTTTAGAAAAATATATAAACATAATAAAGTGACATTTGTTTGTTCCATTGTTTCGTGCAAGTTACACAATAACTGTTTTCAAGTAACCGTCCCTGATTTTCATCTGATAGACCAAAGCAAAGTTAATTAATGAACATCACTTGGAATACCTTTGTCTGATGGAATAATTGTATCTAACAGTTGTTTTGTAGTGCATTTACAACTTCAAAGTGAGGGGTAAATTTGGCTACGACATGACGTTAACCATGCACCATCTGATTTGCAGTCTGGGTGCGCTGTCCAGAGTCACACCCTACTGTTTTTGTTTGTTTGTTTGCTTTTGAATTTCGCACAAAGCTACTCGAGGGCTATCTGTGCTAGTCGTCCCTAAGTTAGCAGTGTAAGACTAGAGGGAAGGCAACTAGTCATCACCACCCACCGCCAACTCTTGGGCTACTCTTTTACCAACGAATAGTGGGATTGACCGTAACATTATAACACCTCCACGACTGTTTGGCGCGACGGGGATGCGAACTCGCGACCCTCAGATTACGAGTCGCACGCCTTAACACGCTTGGCCATGCCTGGGCCAGCACACCCGACTGAGTCAATGATGTGAGAAAACAAGTTGAACTGTGAATTTACATCATAACAACATGTTTACATAAAAATAAGTCAAAGTTATGTGGAAAAAGGGATATAAACTAAGAATGCGATAAGGACCATTGCAAGATGGACTTTTAATTGAGATATATATTGTATGTAGTTATTTTTTATTTGTTTGTTTTTTGAATTTCGTTCAAAGGTACTCGAGGGCTATCTGCGCTAGCCGTCCCTAATTTCGAAGTATAAGACTAGAGTGAGGGTAGCTAGTCATCGCCACTCACCGCCAAACTCTTGGGCTATTTTTTTACCAAAGAATAGTGAGATTGACCGCACATTATAACGCCCTCACGGCTCAAAGGGTGAGCATGTTCGGTGTGATGGGGATTCGAACCCGCGACCATCAGATTACGACTCGAGTCCCTTCACCACCTGGCCATGCCGGTCCGACCTTTACGAGGAAGAAATCCACTGTATTTTGTAAGGACGGGGGCAACTTTAACATTTTTATTAAAATATCTATTGCTTTACCTGTTTTTATAAGCCATAAATATTAACAAAAAGCTTATAAATAATGAATTTATCCTGTTCTTTAACGTGTGTGTTTTTAATAGTAAATATATATTTATTTCAATACCTATTGGAAATTAGAAAGGTCATAAAAAAGAGGAAAATTTTTTCCAATAAAAATCTCACATTATTTATTCTAAAATAAAGCCACATCGGGCTATCTGTAATGCTCACCGAAGAGAATCGAGCCCCTGATTTTAGCGTTATAAATTCATAGACTTACACCTAACCTAGAAGGAGATTGTTTTACAATGATAATTATCATGCAGAATATGTTTTATTACAAGTAACGATAAACTAATGGTCACAATAAAGAGATAAAATACATTACCTTTAACATTTTTGTTTTTAAATTTTATTCATCATAAAGGATTAAATTCTCACTAAGAAATTATGAATGAACGTACACCCTTCTGCAACTTAATTGAAACAAATGGTCATTTTACAATATTTTTAGCATGGTGATTGGTGTAGGCTCGCTGGACCCGCTGATTTCCTTTAATAGTCATTTTTTCACACATACGGCGTCATTAGCTGTGTTTTGCAGTACGGTCGATCTATTTTTGGGATATATGACAAAATTTTGAGGAATATTACGTCATTCGAAATTGCGTTAGAAGGGCAAGGGGACCAGTCAAAAAACTACTACTTACCAATTCAATGAAGAAAAAACGGTATCAATGGGGTCTTAAATACAAGAACTGGACGCAAGAGCAATGGAGGAAGGTGTTATTCAGTGATGAGATTCATTTCTTCGTACAGGGTCAAAGACGTCTGCATGTTCGCAGATCTCCAGGTGAGAAACTTCGAGAATCTCACATCAATCAGTCCGTGAAACATCCCTTGAAGAAGATGTTTTGGGACCTTTTCAGCTACTATGGCGTCGGAGGCTTACATATCGTAGAAGGTATGATGTGAGCATCACAGTACATCGAAATTTTGCAGAGAAGAGTCGTTCCAGAATTGAAAGAGATTTCCAGATGGTTCTTGCATTTTTCAGCAAGATCTGGCTCCGTGCCACACATCGAAACTTGTGAAGAATTTTATGACTACAACACGAATGAAGGTGGTGGACTGGTCTGGAAATTCTCCGGACTTAAATCCTATTGAAAATCTTTGGGGATTTGTCAAAAAGACTTCGGGGAAAAGACTGTACTACGAAAGATAAGCTAATTGAGGCCATAATTGAGGTGTGGTACCGCGATTCAAAAATTAGTAAAGATTGCAGTCAACTTGTGGACTCGATGACAAAGCGGATTAATGATCTTCTGAAACATAAAGGCGGTCATATCATGTATTAATTTGTGAATAATTTTTGGATTTTCAGAAATAAAATGCAAAAAATTGAAAAAATCGTGATTTTCCGTCTTGTTTCAATTAATTTGCACTAGGGTGTAATATCTGCGAAGAGTAGCTCTGACTTTAAGAAAGCCTGACATGGCCAGGTGGTTAGGGCGTTTGACTCTTAATCTGAGGATCGCCGGTTCGAATCCCCGTCACAACAAATAAGCTCGCCCTTTTAGAGCATCGTGGCGAAGAATGATGGAATAAATGAAAATCGAGTTTTCCGCCCTACATCCTAGTTATTTCTGATTACTATAATCTTCTGGCGTTGCGCTCGTTGACTAGAGATTATCTAGGTTGCTGGAAATGTGAACATATCGCCTAAACCCGATAAACTTCAACTGAAGGATTTCATTGTAGCAGAATTTCGTATGATACGTGTTAAGTGTTATAACTTCCACAACTATTGTCCGGATGGATGTATTATTTGAAAATAACGGTTGTAGTACTAAACTTTTGCATCTCCTAATGCCATGTTCGAAATTAATTGAATACATGTGCGTAACATTTGATGCATGTATACAAATACCCTACTGGTTTCATAACCACCATGTTCTCCAGCGACAAAACATTAAGAATCGCTAGCCTAGACATTTGTTATGAAAAACGTTTCTGTTGATGTCACTTACTTATTTTTTCTTCTTGCAAATCCTTTTCAGACTCTCTTTCTAGCTGGCGGTATTCCAACAGTGTTTGTTTTTGTTTGTTTTTTCTTAATAAGAGACGGCCCGTTATGACCAGGTGATTAGGGCGCTGGACCTGAAATCTGAAGATCGCGGGTTTGAATCCTCTTCACACCAAACATACATGCCCCTTCAACCGAGGGGGGTGTTATAGTGGGACAATCAATCCCACTATTCGTTGGTAAAAGGAGTAGCCTAAGCGTTGATGATGGGTGGTAATGACTAGCTGCTTTCTCTCTAGTCTTACAATGCTATATTAGGAACGGTTAGTGCAGATAGCTCTCATGTAGCTTTGGACGAAATTCCAAAGAAACCAAACCAAAAACCATAACTAGAAACTTTTGTACTAACGGAAAGTTTGAACTGCTAGGGAAATTGAACTGTGGCTGATAAACTTTCAACCAGTGGAATCTGTTCCAATAAAAAAATTATATTTATTGAATTCCCACTGTAGTAGTAGTGGATTTATATACGGAAAGCTACTTCGCTTTTATAAGATTCTTTATTATTGTCGTGTAAATTATAGGCTTACAGCAACATACAGCTTTTTGACAAAAGTCACAAAAATATTGAAACTAAAGTCTAACAGCAAGTAATTTTTATAAGCTTTATAATTACCTAGTTTCAATGACATTTAATATGAAACACTGGTAGTGATAAACATTTTTACTATAATTTACTCAACCGTAAAATACTTATATTAGTTTAAGGCTTAGAAATCTAATAGACAGGATAGATCTGATTGGTTGCTGTTTAGTGTTTCACAGAGCAAAACGACATGCGCTATTTATGCCATACTAAATCTGGTAATATCTTTTGTAATGCGTTTAATTCAAAGTTAAAGGATCTTTATATTGTTAAATATTTGTTTTTAACGCCTTTGTTGTGATTATCTGTGCTTGCATTCTTTTCGATATTATTGTTGTAAAGGCTCAACGTTATTCTTCACGAACTGATTATCTATTAAAATTTATACCAGTGGCTCAGGTCACATTTTTTATATGTTTGCACTACGCTATAAAACCGTTTGTTATTATATCTGAATAAAATAATGTTTCCAGTACTTTAATAAATTCAACCAAACACAATAGTAAAATCCAAAATATAAAATTAGTAAGTTTAGCCAATACACAATTGTTGAAGCAGCACATGGTTCGTTACATTTTTCTTTAAAATATTTAAAACTACGGTCTTGTTGTGTTTTTTTTTAATTTCGCGCAAGCTACACGAGGGCTTTCTATGCCAGCCGTTCCTAATTTAGCAGCGTAAACTAGAAAGAAGGCAACTAGTCATCACTACCCATCGCCAATACTTGGCTGTTCTTTTACCAACGAATAATGGTATTGATTGTAACACTATAACAGCCTCTCGGTTGAAGGGGCATGCATGTTTGGTGTAAAGGGGATTCGAACGCGCGATCTTCAGATTTCGAGTTGAGGGGGATTAAAGGTCACATTATAACGCCCTACGAATGAAGAGTGAGCATGTTTGATGTGATGTGGATTTCAACCCGTTACCCTCAGATTACGAATCGAGTGTTCTAACCACCTGTCTATGCTGTGCCGTTTAAAATTACATAAGACTTGGTGTGTCTTATTTTGAATACTTGAATCACTTAGTCTTATAACAAATATAAATCTGTGTTGGAACAGAATGTATAAGAACTATAATTTAACACTGTTTGATGTTCATAAGTAATGTGAATTAATGAAATTGATCGCTTTTGAGAAAAATATGCAACAACCTTTCCGACGCAACATGTTGACAAATTCATGAATTCCAAGACGGGAATATTCCTTATACTTAACGGCATTGAAAAAACAAAGAAATATTGATTTACTAAGAGCTCCAAGGACATTCGGAAAGATACCCTGCAATAAGTGGTATCTCGGCCATGATAAGCAAAATTTGGCATATTATAACAGGTGAGAACGCACGAAGACAAAAATCGTTGGCAAAAAAGTTTAAGTTCTTTAGACAACAGTGTATAAGATAATAAAAATTGAACTTCGTTGGAAAAATGACACCAATCGCATGTACACAAGTTGTTACAACATCATATTCGTTCAATCGTTGTATACCTCAAACAGCTAGAAAATGAACTGGATAGTGAGAGATTTCTGTACGATCAATCTTCTCAAACGGTATGAAAAAATCGTAATCTTCGTCTAGTAGATGACACATGAAACTCATAAAAGGATGAGAAGCATGCTTTAAACATGACAGCCTTACGACAGCACGTTTTGCAATGAAAACTACGCTGCAACACTATTGTTAAGGTGAGTAATTGTTAGTTAGAGTATAATGGATCTAAGGACATGGCGAGGCTTCAAACTGTTTTAACATAACGTACGAATCTTTTGTAAGATCACAAAGAGTCGCTGATAATAAGATGTGTACTCTAACAAACTAGACAGAAGCTTCAATCTTTTTTTGATGAACACTTTTTAATTTGGTTAAGTTATTGACTTTACTAACTCACACGTATTAGTACCGTCTTAACTAAGATTCCTACTGAACAATACAAATTATAAAAATACTAACAATTAATAAAAATAGTCTTTAATTAACTACGCTCGTTGGTTTTGTTTATTTTGAATTTCGCCCAAAACTACTCGAGAGCTATCTACGCTTACCATCCCTCATTTAGCAGCGTAAGACTAGATGGAAGGCAGTTAGTCATCATCACCCACCGCCAACTCTTGGACTACTCTTTTACCAACGAAAAGTGGGATTGATCGTCACATTATAATACAACCACGGCTGGATGTTTAATTGACGGGAATTCAAACCTGTGGCCCTCGAATTACGAGTCGAATGCCTTAACCACCGGTCCATGCCGCGTCACATGTGGTGCAAACAGATCATATTGTATCGTAATAAGACACTGTATACTTAATTGCATTATACTAACTTGGTGAAAATATAAAAACTAATAACATTTGCAAGATTATTTCTTATAAACATCGTTATAGGGTAAGTTGTAGTGCTAAAAACATGTAATTATAACGCATTGGATAAATTCACTATGCTATGTTCAGAAAAAAAATACACGAACCTGAAAGATTTATTAAATACACTGTTTTCCTCTATTTTATGATTACTTTAATGGTTTGGGATTGATTTCTAGTTATTTAATTTAATTTAAAAGTTAAAAACAACGGGAACTAAGTTGATCGAACATTATGTTACATCTGTAAATTATTAAATATTGTCTACACGAAAATGTAAAAAATATGCTAGTTTACTTTAATAATTAATCAAATACACTTTACCTTTTTTGAAGTAGTAGCAATTTCTGAGAATTTTCTCAGTTATATGTGTTAGTTAAATTGGGGACGGCTAGAGAAGGTGGCTCTCGTGTAACCTTGACGAAATACAAAGCTAACTAAACCTTAAATGTATTACGTCGCCATCTATTGGATAATTGTTAACTAGCTAGCCGAAAGTTCGTTTTTTTTTCTTATATGAATAATAATAATCTTATACAAATTCTAAAAACACAGTAAAAGACAAATTTTAGCACACTGTAATTATAGGTATTAGGCTTATACCAGAAGCAAAAAGGTAATCATTATTTACACATAACTTGAAAAACCTATCTTAGGCACATTTTATAACCAATTTAAAAAATGTATTTGAACTCTATTCATATTTAAAAACTTAAGATTCCCGTACAAATATTTATACGTAAAGTTTGTAGTAACTAAGCCAGTTGAATATATATGTAATCCAATTATGCTTCAATGATATTAATAATAGTATAAAATATTTCATCATTACGCATTATATATTTAATTGTATAAAATATTAATAGGTGGCGGGCAAGTGTCGTATTTATACATTAAAATAAAGTTGTTGCTGTTGTTAAGATCTCGAACATTTGATTTTCCGTCAAAATTAACACCGTGTTAATATTTATAACATTAGCTTGTATTTGCAATAACCTACTGATACAAACTGGCCCTTGTTTCACAATGGAAAGTTGGTTGGTTGGTTTGATGTTTTATGGTGCAACAATGGAAAGTTACAGCTTCTACTGATAATTTGATAGGAGATACTTTTAAAAAAATGAAGGATATTTACGTTTATTAATATTTGTGTCCTATTGCGGACATTTAGGTTAAGTATCGTATCGATGATGCAATTGGACGTTAGATATAATAAATAGTTTGTAGTTTTTAGCAATTTCCAAAGTCAATAAAAAGAACAATCAACTTATATATTCTAAAATATTCCAAGTAGCTTTTCTGAAGGTCAAAGCTTTCATATCTGACACTAAAACTAGCAGTAGAAAAATTCTGTAAAGGAAAAATAATAAATTTTCATCTAGAAGCTAAAATGGAGCTTTAATGGTGTTTTAAACAACTTACGAAAACGTTGGTAAGGTTTTAGTAACTGAAATCGTCTTCCTCTGCAACAAAGTATAGATGGACACTACAAGATGAATATTAATTTCATCCTAAAGAAATCTATATGTATGTGGTATTGTCAGTTGTATTAGTTTTCTTTAGAATAATTGGTACGTTTTGCTAAATAACTGAAGATTTGACAGAAAATGTTATTCGATAATGAATCTGAAACCTATGACTTTTCATTTAGTTTAGCAAAGAAAAAGTTTAAACAAAATATAAAACAGTCTAAACCCATCTTTATTTGTTCACAAACAAAATATAGACATTAATGAATTTACCGTCCATTTACAAAACATTTAATAGCTCTCAGTAATGAAAATAAAATATAGAGCTGTCTCAGACTGAGGAGACATAGCATTATATACAGAACAACAAAAAAATCTGTTCTTTACCAGGCAACATGCACTAACCACAAAATTGTTGGTCATTCTCATCCAAAACTAAAAAGGTTGCATTTTATCCGCCAGTGCAAAAGATTGCTGTCTATTTTCACGTGGAATATTCTCCTTTAGAGAAATTCTTTCTACTAAAATGATTATCTCAAATCATGAGACAGTGACCCGGTTTATTAGTTAAATAGGGCGAAAGAAACTTGGTGTTTTTTTCTTTGACCAACTTTTACTGCTACAACTACATACACTTACTTGTATGTAGAAAAAGTTGTGAAACATTTTATGTAAGATAGATTTAAGTAAAGAGTATAAAATATGTAATTTTCCTGCGTATTACACTTATAACAACAGAATTGTATTTTATAAGACCAGTTGTAATGGACATCATTAACATTTATGTTGCTAAAATAGTTGGGAACCATTAAATCAATCAGCATGCAAAGGACATGCGAAAAGGTAATGAAATCCGCTATGCAGAGTTAAACATCATTGAACATCGCACAACTTACCTACAAAATTGCCTGAATTACGCAATAATTCATGAATAGAAAGCGCTTTTTAACAATATACTTGAGAATGTAAATTTTATCATTAAGTCGAGGTCGAAAACGGTTACATGACTACATTTTAAACTTCTGACTTAAAAACTTTACTTGTGAAAGAAATATTGAGTTCAACAATTCTTTACAATGTGGATAATCCACCAGAATTATGGATTATTGTATTAATATTTTTAGATATCTAATATAAAAGTTTACCATTTAATACACTGCTGGCCAAAATCTTAAGGCCAATGAACATAAAGAAAAAATATGCATTTTGCGTTGTTAGACTCAACCACTTATTTGAGTAGAGCTTTGAAAGATGAAAATAAGAAAAGGGAAAATAAAAATAAAAAAAGGATTTTTAGGATTTAAGAGGGAAAATGTGAACACTATGAAATTAGCCTAAATACTAGCTATTCAAAAGTTTAAGACCATACCAAAAAGAAGTCCTATACAGGGTAGGAAATGCCCAACAAGAGGCCTCAGTAGTGAGTTGCACGGCCGTCATTGCGAATAACTTCAAGCATTCGCTTTGGCATGGTCGATATAAGCGTTTGCAGAAGGCTGGCTGGAATGTTATTCCAAGTGGTGAAGATGGTTTCACTAAGATCATGCACTGTTTGAAATTGAAATACTTTATGAAATACTTTTCATAAAGCATAAAACTTACAAATTTTTGGTCTACCTTCAAATCAAAATCCATTTACGAGGGCTGTTCAAAAAATACGCGGACTGACGTCATAAAACAAAATGTACTTTATTTAGAAGTTACAGGTCTGGGACCCCTTCAAGGTACTCTCCTCCCCAACGCACACACTTATCCCAACGGTGTTTCCACTTGTTGAAACAGTCCTGGTACGCTTCTTTTGTAATGTCCTCCAGCTTCTTCGTCGCATTTGCCTTAATCTCAGGAATCGTCTCAAATCTTCTTCCTTTCAAGGGTCTTTTGAGTTTGGGGAACAAGAAAACATCGCAAGGAGCAAGGTCAGGTGAGTAGGGGGGGTGGGGAAGAACAGTGATCGAGTGTTTGGCCAAAAACGCACGAGTTCTGAGACACAAATTTCGCAGCAACGCGGTGCATCTTCAATTTTTCGGTCAAAATCTCGTAACAAGATCCAACTGATATCCCACACTCTTCAGCAAGTTCCCTAACAGTCAGACGTCGATTTGCCCGCACCAGGGTGTTGATTTTGTCGACGTGTGGGTCGTCAGTTGACGTGGAAGGACATCCAGGACGCTCATCATCTTCAATGGACTGTCGACCATCCTTAAAACGTTCATGCCACTTGAAACATGCCGTACGCTTCATAGCAACATCACCGTAAGCCGTGTTAAGCATAGCAAAAGTTTCAGTCGCAGATTTTCCAAGTTTAACACAAAATTTCACAGCAAGTCGTTGCTCCTTCAGGTCATTCATTCTGAAATCCGCCAAACGAAAAAATCGCACTTCACTTAAAACCGCGTAGCTAATACACAAATAAAGATATCTGCAATCGGGAAATGGCGTCGTAATCAGCTGATCTGTGCGAACCTAGCGACACCAAGCGGATTCCACTGGAACCAACTGAACCCGCGCAATTCAAACAGTCCGCGTATTTTTTGAACAGACCTCGTATGTACATGGGACATATCATAAACAACTCCTTTCTTTTATAAACGAGGTGTGCGTGTGTTTTTATAGCGCAACGTCACACACTGAGCTATCTCTGCTATGCTCACCACAAGTACAGAACCCCAATTTTTAGCGAATAAACATTCAAGCTTCCCAATGAGTCACTCAGGAAGTTCTCTTATAAATGTGTTGTGCTATCTAATGGACAATTTTATATCAGAGTCAAAAATTTAAAAATGAAAAGATATTAAACAAATATGTTAAGTAATGCTTGATTCTCATAATAGCGAAGGTATACAGAGATATAACTTGAAGTCAAAGTGATATTTTAAACGAATATCTCCCTTTTTTACTTCTCTTGAAGAATTTGACTTATCTTTACAACAAAATAGTCATTATTAGATAGCTCGGCCTATTACTACAAAATTTTCTATCTTACTTGACTAGTCTGTGGGTATCCGCTTTTGACATAAATAGTAAAAAATCATGCTCATCCTTAAATATCATTTTAACCCAATGGATGACGCTACATGTCGATGGAGAGTTTGTGATTAAGCACGGGTATCGAAATTCGGTTTGTAGCGTTGTAAGACCGTAAACATACCACTATGCCACTGGGGGGTGGGGCTCGAGGAAAATACACGTAACAGTTTATAAAGGTAAAGTATATACTTTATATAACACAAAAAACAAAAAAAATACGAATTTCATAATAAAGTAGAGTTTCTGCTCTAAAAATTATTAAAACACGAGGTTAAACTATAATCACAAATTTATAGAATTTAATCCTTACTTTGGCAGTTTTATTGGCTTTGTAGGCCAATGTAAGGATAAAAATTGTATAAATTTATTATTGTAGTTTGAATCATTGTTTGTTACTTTTAAAGCAGGTTCCTTACTTTATTTTGAAATTCATAATTGTTAGTACCCTTTTAGTATCTTATATTAGAACACCATCTCTTCTCGATGCTTTCTTCCAGCTGGAAATTAAGGGAAAACTAAACTCTAAGGAATGTTCGATTTGTCTGAATATTTCCTTGAAGAATAGCAAACACCAGCTTATTAAAACCATTTTAAAAGAAAAAAAAACTTTTCCATTCATTGTATATGATCAGCTATAAATTTAACAGCTTTTTTTTTGACTGACATCATAATCTTCCAGTACAGAAGGTCAAAAGGTTGCATAGTTTCAATGGTTTCAACAGTTTTTTAAATTAAAGTTTAAAATAATTCGAGAACTATATTATTCATTAATTGTTATAAAATGGCATTTTCCAGAGACCCGTGACGAGCAGATCATGAGCATCGTCCATTTAATTGTTTTTTTATTATTCAGAACTACTAACAATTTAATCAGAAAAAAAATTATATTGTTCTGTGGGTTCATGTGTTTTAAAACAAATAAAAAAATATGAGATTACCACAATAATACTTTTTATTTGATTGTGACAAATTAACCTGCATATTACGATGAAGCTTGTAGAAGATGCAATAAGGATATGTTATAAGAAACAAATGCTCTGGGTGATTTCTACAACCATAAAAATAAAAATAATATTAATATAAAACGTTTTCATTGGATTATTCTGCAAACAAAAACTATCGTATTTAACACAACAACTAATACTTGGAAAATATTGCAAGTGATACATTTACAAATGTCCAGGTTTTCTATGTAGTATATGGTAGATTAGTTCAACCATAAAAATAGTTCCGCTGATCAATAGTCCGCAACCCAACAATATGAAGACTCCTCGAAGGTCTTCAGCAGAGAGAGGCTTCAGCTCAGGCTCTGTTCCAAGACATTTGACGTAGTCTTTCACATTATTTTCAATACTGTCTGCAACAATACCGCTTTCTACTATGCGTAACAAACTAAAAGTAAGAAAAACAAGTTTCAATTATTGAAAGTTTGACAGAAAACTAATACAGAGTATTGTATTTTTTTGAGTAAGAGAACCTAGCAGCTGAGGAACGTCGTGACATGAGTTATGACGTTTTAGATAACACAGGCACTCAATCAATATGAGCTTTTCATGTTATTTTGTTGAAAAAGAACAACTTGAATTTATTTTCACAACAAAACTTGCTACACTAACAAAACTAATACAACTTATTATTGCGTTTATGGGGCATACGCAACCAATTAGTTTGAATACGTGTTTTGTGTTTTTCCCCCATTTTGACTCATGGATATTCAAAGAACATCGTTGATGACTAGCTTTAATGTAGTAATCGAACACATTCGTGTTTTTACCACATCTACCCTGAACTTCATTGGATAGTTAATAGCCTTACAATAGGTAAAATATTTAATTTTTAGAGAAAATGCCCTAAATAACGTAGAAAGTGTTGACAGGAATAGCTCTAAACAAGAAGGTAAATAGAAAAATCTGTGGTAGTTAATAATAAAATAAAATAATAATATAATTATATTAACACAGATTTCATCGTGTCAATAAAATTTCTGTGTTTATGTTTAGCACTATATATACTGATATTATAGGAGATATTGGTACTGATATTATGGGATACATTGGTACTGATATTATTGGCTATATTGGTACTGATATTATTGGAGATATTGGTACTGATATCGTTGATATTTATACGTGTTTAATAACTGTTTTATGGAATAGAATATTTCCACTTACGTAAATGTGTAAAGGTAGTTTTCTTTATGACATAGATCAACTTCTTTGAAAGATATTTTAGGTAAAATATTCATAATGAGTTGACAGTGAAAGGTACCACAACTACCTGTTAGAGAACACTTGTAGAAAATACGTTAGTGACTGTGCAATATCTTTATTTAATTGAAGTTTCCAAGCGGAATATGTTCGAAACGTCGTCTTCAACATTTGAGTTACATAAGTAGATTGTATACTTTCTACCAGTGTTTCTCTAATGGGCAACTGCCGCCCATTTCACAGTCAGCTCATGAGTCAATATGAGTCATTCTTCAACTTACAGATTGTCGACTTCCTTGTATAATGAGGATGGCAAACCTTTTCGCAAAACCATTACGAATGCATTTGTCGAAAGCCTTTCTTTCGCGATGTAAAAACCACAGGCACGATTACTGTTAAACCTCTTGGCCAAAGCAGCTTTGATCGTCAGAATGTCATTGACTAGAGCAATCTTTCCTTGCTTTATCAAGTCAAGAATAGAATCCGCTGTTAAGTTCTTAGATGGGATAAAAGTCAAATTTGATTGTTCCAACATTTTCGTGTAGAGTCTTCTATAGAGTGTATTGTTATCGGTCTGCATAGAAAATAAAACATCGAATTCTTAGATTCAAACCGATCTTTGTCGTCAAGATCATTTCAACAAAATATTAAAAGGTTTTGTGAGTCCAGAAAATGTCATTTTATCGAGTATAAATGAAATATTCCAAGTATTATTTTACCGTTAAGAATCTAGTTAAATTACTTGAATTAAATGTCTTCACGTCGATAAAAACATTGAAGAATTTGAATGACTGAAATCTCATTTAACAAGAAACCTAGAAAGAAATGAACTGGCTTAAATATCCTTACACCAAAAAGTTTGTTTGTTTTGTTTGTTTGTTTTTGAATTAAGCACAAAGCTACACAATGGGCTATCTGTGCTCTGCCCACCACGGGTATCGAAACCCGTTTTTTACTATGTAAGTCCGCAGACATACTACTGTGCCACTGGGGAGCACACCAAAAAGAACTTTTCTTTCCAGGAAACCTCCAAGAAGCAAAATGGGTTAAATGTCTTAATTCTAGAAATAACTTAATTTAACACGAAACCTAGGAGTAAAGAACTGGATTAAATGTCATTATGTTAGTAAGAACTTAATTTAACAGGAAACCTAGAAGAAACAAACCGACTTTTATGTCATCATTCCAGTAAGAACTTGGAAGGATTTAAGTAATGTAATTGGCATCTTGTCATCGAGAATCCGGAAAGAATGAAGTGCCTCTGATGCCATTATGTTATCGAAAGTCTAGAAGTACAGCTTCAAGTATTGTCATATCAACACCATAACTTGGGAAAGTTGAAACAGCTTACATACCTTCATACCAATAATAACCCAACAATTTGGCATTTTTAATTTACAAATTGATATAAATAAATACATTCGAGAAAAAAAAAAAAGAACGATAATATATTTCATATATAACGTTGTTATTTATACTGTGCCGTAAAAGGCTTTTAACTTGTTTTGAATTATTGAATATTGCGTAAAACTACGTAAAAAAAAACCTGCGTAAAAGCTCTATCTGTTTAAGATAAATGGTATTATTAACTTATTCTGCCAAGGTTTATATGATAATAACAATAACGACCCCTTGCTTAATGACGAATACTATTGAAATATGTTTCCTTGTTAGAGGTTACAAGACTTACTGTGGTGATTATTTTTTGAAGATGACCTAAGAAGGTCGAAATGTTGGTCTTTATTTTAATTGAAGTTTTAATACCTATATCATCCGTCTTGAGAATACATGGTTCTTTTTTTTTATAATTCCAAGATGAAATGTTGCTAACTAGTTATGTCGTAAACATGGATCTCGTAAAAATTAGAATTTTTCCTCAAGAGATTGCAAATACCGTTTTTAAAGTTTGTACAACTTTAAATTTACGTTTCTTAAGATATTTGCGTAATACTAAACTTACAAAAGAGACACCGTATGTGTATACTTTAATGAATATTTACCTTGAAGACTGAATGTTCATGTGAACCTTTTTCCACAACAGGTAAAATGTTAAGCCTATTTAAGTCATTCAGATCATCTATTTGAGTATCACTGCTTAAAACTAGCGTAGCCAACAACTGTCCACTGAAACTTTGCATTAGCACTATCACAGATACCCACCAAAAGGCCCGAATCACCCTCTGGTGGTGAAAGTTTCTATTTTCAGGTGAGCCTAGAATAAAAAAAAAGCACTTACTATTTTATTATGTCATTCAACTTATATCCTTCATGACATAACATATTTAGGCACGCTCATAATAACTTAATCAACGCTTGTACATGTGTGTGGGTAGGGGTTGGGGGAAATAAAAAACAAAAAAAAATTTTTGAAGTTCACCCATACCCATAAATGTATTAAAATTACTTTTCTGTTGACAAAAATACACACTACTAGATAGATTAGCTAAATCTTTCAAAAATTGTTCTGTTCATCTGATTTGGTAATCGAGTCACTAAAGATTTATTTTGACATCATAAGATTTTTTATAAAGAACGAGGGATTTTATAACAAATTGATACATTTCAATTTTTTATAGGCTTTTAAATAACGTTTAACTTAATGATATTACATTTCTGGTGCTTTACAAGTCTCAAAATAATGTAAAGAATTGTTACCTTGATAAAACATGCTTCCATAAAATACAGAGAAGTGATCTACAAAACTCAAGAACGTCAAACTTGAGCTATTTTTGTTACTTATAAGATGTTGAGAAACCAAGGAGATTAGGCTAACAAAGATAAGCGAAGCCATTAACCCTATCCAAACCTGTAATAAAGGACACACGGGATAACTCATATATTTTTGTATCAAATAATAAATATTATTTAATAATGAAGGTGTTATAATTCTTATGAAAATTAACTCGAAAACTGGAATGAGGTACACAGGTATAATTAATTAATGCTTAGTTATTCTAATCGTAATAAAATATTTTTGTTAGGTTGACCATTATTGAAAAGTTATGTTGAAAGCTATCAGATAAATGGGCCTGGCATGGCCTAGCGCGTTAAGGCGTGCGCTTCGTAATCCGAGGGTCGCGGATTCGCGCTCGAGTCGCGCCAAACATGCTCGCCCTCCCAGCCGTGGGGGCGTATAATGTTACGGTCAATCCCACTATTCATTGGTAAAAGAATAGCCCAAGAGTTGGCGGTGGGTAGTGATGACTAGCTGCCTTCCCTCTAGTCTTACACTGCTAAATTAGGGACGGCTAGCACAGATAGCCCTCGAGTAGCTTTGTGCGAAATTCAAAACAAACAAACAATCAGATAAATTGTTTCGCGACAAGCGAAAATGTGACTTTTAATAGTTTAACGCCTTTTAACGTTTTCTTTCGTACTCTCGACCAAATGAAATCAATTGTTGGTTTAAGAAGAACCCAAATAAGTAATAAATGTACTTTCAAAAAGGTAATTAAAACGTTTTAATTATACGTGTTACTTATCAGTGCTAGTTATTATAAATTAAAAATAAAAAAGGCTTGGCCCTCCTAGCAACTCAGTGGCTAGTCTGAGTGTTTATATCGCTAAACTTTGTATTTTGATACCAGTGAAGGGCAAACAACGTATAACTAATTTCGTTACTTTTGTGCTTCACAACTAACACACGAATATATTTTTAAACTCTTCTGTGTTGACTCATAATCTGAGGGTCGAGGGCTCGATCCTCATCACATCAAACATGCTCGCCCTTCAGCCGTTATAATGTTACGATCAATCCCACTATTCATTGGTAAAAGAATAGCCCAAGAGTTGGCGGTGGGTAGTGATGACTAGATGCCTTCCCTCTAGTCTTACGCTGCTAAATTAGGAACGGCTAGCGCAGATAGTCGTCGTGTAGCTTTGTGTGAGATTGAAAACAAACCAAAACCAAACTATGTTGACGTAGGAATGATTAAAATGATACATTTTAAATCGTTCCTCAGGAGCCAAGGGGTGTTTTCACACTACAAGTTTTTGAATATTAAAAATAAGTTCAATCCTAAATAGGACTGTTTAGAACGTATCTTTTCGAGACGAAATTTTGTTTGTTATCTGTTAAATTCTAAAGTGAAATACCGCATCCTCAATTCTCCATGCTAGCTAGTAAGAAAAGGTCTAGTCACTGACAATAAATCCAGGATGTATAGAAAATGCCACATTCTCAGAACTATTATTTAAGCAATTGCCAACCTTTTAATCTACTCCTATCATATTTCTATCTTTAGTTTTCAACTGAGATACGAACGATTTCATCTGCAATTTTGTAAGGAAGGTCGAAATATCACTATAGTCAACAGTAGGATGAGCAGACAGAAACAATTACAAAGCAACTACAAGCATAATATTGTATTCAGCTTGCTGCACACTATCTACTAAGGTTGTTCTTAACGGTTCCTGAATACCTCTGCGTGTTATTTGGAGACTTCCATGCTTTTTTTTTTTTTTTTTTCGTATAGCAAAGCCACAAAGGGCTATCTGCTCAGCCCACCGAGGGGAATCGAACCCCTGATTTTAGCGTTGTAAATCCGAAGACATACCGCTGTACTAGCGGGGGGCTCCATGCTTTTTGTGTTTGGTCGTAATGTGCTGACGGATTTCGTTCACCTTACTAATTCAAATCACTTTTCGCAGCCGCAACGCTAAATTGAAATTCCTTCTTTTTATCCAATAAGCATGTCCAAAAACTTATTTAAATTTAAGAAAACCGTCTTGGGTTGTTTTTACGTTTTTTTTTTTAACATAAATGCCCCTTACTGGCTCATGAGGGGCTTGTTAACCTCAGCTATACATTTTGTATGCCGCACGCCTCGCTGATATGATGAGCTCTAGCATAGAGCGAAATGCTTCGTTGACAACGGCATGCAGCAACGAATGTTTGAAGTCAACACTCTTCTATGTTCCTCTTATGGGAAATCTTTACAAGGTTAATAAAAAATGTTAAAAAATGTTATCAGAGGTATTGTGAAGTAAATGTAAACAGAAACAAACTTAACATTCTATAAATTATTGTTCATTAAATGTAAACAGAAACAAACTTAACATTCTGTAAATTATTGTTCATTAAATGTAAACAGAAACAAACTTAACATTCTGTAAATTATTGTTCATTAAATGTAATCAGAAACAAACTTAACATTCTATAAATTATTGTTCATTAAATGTAAACAGAAACAAACTTAACATTCTATAAATTATTGTTCATTAAATGTAAACAGAAACAAACTTAACATTCTATAAATTATTGTTCATTAAATGTAAACAGAAACAAACTTAACATTCTATAAATTATTGTTCATTAAATGTAAACAGAAACAAACTTAACATTCTATAAATTATTGTTCATTAAATGTTATTATTTTCATAACATTTTTATTGCCGATTAATTTTGGTATAAAAATGTTTTTAGAACTGAATCATGGTGAAATGAATAGAAAAGAGGTGTAATATTAATCAAATAAATTTAAAAAGTAAATACCGAAACCATATCTTATTGTAGCATCTCCTAGATTTACACAGTCACCTACCTCCCAGCTCAAAGCGTAAATGTATGAGTATGCATCTGGTTTTGGTTTCTGATAGTTCACCAAAATAGCAGTATAACTCATCATTACTGGTGTTGTAACTTCCACCGCTTTATATCGGTCATAACTTAGTGCGAAAGGACCTAAAGCAACGTCAGCCTCCTATAAAATACAAAGCCTTAAAGCTTACAAAACAAACCACATGACAGGTGATTGCTCAGTAAAGGAAATGGGACATGCAATGTGTAAATTTAGCCGTGTCACTGTGTTAAATATAAACAAACTGACTCTTAATATGTTATCTTTATGATAAAATGTCTTTTAAAGCACCTTATTCTTATATTAAAACAGTTCGTTAAATCAACTTAACTATCTATGATAACAAAGTATCTAAATAAACGTAACTCTGTTTGACAGTTTTACCTCTAAATCTACACATTTATTTGTAAGGATGGTCATCTGTACAGTTCGGACCATTTATTGTGAGAGAACAGAGCAAAATGGATCCCGAAAAACATTCTTATATGCACGTAACAAAGTCAAATAAAACTAGATATATTTAACTAAAGTTGAATAAATGACCTAAAATACGTGAAATGATTTTACCTTAAACTATATAATTAGCTTGGATGAGAGGAAAAACTAACATTTTTTAGCTTAAAAAAAGAATTCTAATGTATTAAATTATCATTTGACATGCTGATATAAGTCCAAAATATTGGTTTATACGAGATTAAAAATTCGGGGTTTGGAAAACAGTAATATGTAAGGATTCATTTGCCAGAGATGGTCTTACGCAAAAACTGACAAGAAAATTTATCGTGGAAATAGTGTCCAGTTCTTCACAAACTTTTCAATGGAAATTCATCATTGTTTGAAGTAATTTCCTAGCAACTAAAATAATAGAAATTCAGGTTTTCTGATCGCAAGTGGAAAGATGAGTATTCATATAGATGTTAAAACAGTAAGTTTTGGTTAAGAAAAACAGCTCACTGTGGTTTATACACAATGATTTTACATTTTGAATCAGCATTCCCATCATTCCTGTCCATCTCTTATTTGCTAAAATCCCCCATTCGTGGTCAGGAGGCGTTTTCAGATTGTACCTATAGAGATAGAGAAAGCGAAATTAACCCACGAAGATCTTTTCGTATGCCACTCTTTAATTACGTTAAATGTGGCATTCGCAGGCATAGTAACCTGCTGCTAACGTGCAAATAGAGACTTGGTTTTAGTTATTCAAATGTTATGTGTCTTTTATTCCTTTGAATGTTCTCTATTTTCTCTTATGATTCATGTATTTAAATAAACGCATACGAATTATATCTGTATATTACCACATTAGTTTAAATTCCAATGTTGTATTCCTTATTTAATGCTGTGAATTTTTTAGTTAAATAAAAATATTATTCTGTGTTACAAAAATATTGTCTACCTATCCATCTTTCATCGCACCTTTTCGTTCATTAAGTTTATGAAACAGTTTAGGAGTAGGCTTAAGAAAGTTTATCTGAAAACCTTTAATTCTGACAAAAGTGAAATTCTTGCTTTGGTCTCTTTATTCATTATTGTATGTATTTGAGAAATTTTATACATGTATGAAAAGACAAAATACATACGTAAAGTTCATAGACGTGGCTAGTAACTTTAAAACAATAGCCATTGGTCCATCGATAGTGACATCATATTTAGAAGTCTCATTGACGTATATCCAGGGCTCCCACTAAAGACAAAATCAATTTCTGTTATGTTCAGGGTTCTATGCCAATTTTACAATGCATGTCATTATCGATTAGTTTAATTTATTAGACATTGAACCAAATTTACATAATTTATAAATATTTTGAAAACTATTTGGCAACAAATTATAGATGTAAAAATTTGCATATATAAACGCTAACAATGCAAGTATAAGAAAAAAGTTCCTTCTTCTTATGACTTGTGTGCACATAGAAATTGTAAAATTTTGTCTCTCCAAGCCAATAACTATTTTCTACACACTGTTTAATGAAGACTTTTGCTTTAGTCACTTTACTGTACCTGTCATACTGTCATAGGTGGATAATTGAACTATACATTGAAGCTATTACTAGATGAAACTAACCGCAAACTAAGCAGAGACAGCACAGTTATCTTAGTTGAACGTGTAATATAGTACTTTAAACTATGTGATACATGGTGATACTTTCAGGTATTCGATACGGGAATAACGTATTGGAGTATTCGTGGGATATGAGTCAGATTAAACAGGTCCTACGTCAGGTACGGATATCCTACCTCTGGAGGAGCAAACCTTGCCATTTTGGCCGTGGGAGCGTTATAAAGTTACAGTCAATCCCATTATTCGTTGGTAAAAATAGTAGCCCAAAATATGGCGGTGGGTGGTGTCGACTAGCTTCTTCTCTTTAGTCTATCACTGATAAATAGCCCTTGTGTAGCTTACCATGAATAACTGTTTCTTCTGTCCCAAGCTCACCAATGGTTCGGCACTAAGTCTGCAGAGTTACGCCCCTCCAGTGTGTCTGTGAACTTACAGTTCTAGAATTTTGGTTTCGTTACTCGTGGTGGGCAGAGGACACATAGCCCATTGTGTAGATTTATGCTTGATTTCAAACAAACAAACTGCAAGGTTACAAAGCCAAAAATCGGATCTCAATACCAGTGGTAAGTAAAGCACGGGTTATTCATTATGTAGTTTTGTGCCTGATAACAGCCAAGTGTTGTTGTTTCTATCCTAAGTAGCCAGGATGAAGAAAAAGCCAGCTTCACAAGTGGAGGTTTCAACCTTGCCAATGTGTTTTTTCCTTTTCTTTCTTCATGTTGGGTGTGAATACGAAATTGGGTTATATGTGTTTATTAATTAGATGTAGACCGAAAATGTTAAAGTGGATCTATACGCCCATAGTAAATAATTAAACATTCTTCCGATACGTTAGTGGCAGTTCTTTTACTCCCTGTTGCTTATTCCACAGTGGAAATAGTCCTGAAAACCTTAAGGTTTTTTTCATTTTAAACTTGAAAGTAATTTGTTTTTTGAAAGTTTTCTTCATATGGAGTGTTCATGAATATTGCTATTCTTCTTTGTACCGTTCCTGTTAGCTATATTTTTCTAGTTGAGAACACATGAATTTGAACTTAGCAGGATTTAAAATATTGATTTTGATCAGAACTACAAGAGACTGACCTTTGGACAAAAGACTAAGGGTAAAACTTGGAATTGACAATGGGAAAAGGTGACAAGGCGAAAATTAAAATCAAGTGGCTTTTTCGGTCTTCATCCAATGAGAGGAGACATCGGCGTTGAACTCCCAAGAAAAAGGCGTCAGAGTATTCTAATATAAATTAGTTCTACGTTAAGAAAGGCGGCTCGCGCTTTTTATTCGTTTACTAATATAACATTTTTCTTTCAGGTAAATGTTGGTTTCGACGATCCATTTCTTAGCCGTTCCTCAAGCTAAGAGGTTTACCAAGAGATCCTCTTAGGTAAACTTAGTAGAGCCATAGATGAAGCTCAGAAATACACCATAGTGTCTTTGTCAAACAAACAATAAACATTTGTGAGATAACCTGTTAAGGACTATAATGATTTAAGGTAGTCCTAGCGTTGTAAATATTAATGCTTACTTAACGTGCCTAAAAGATATCAAGATATACCAAGTAAATTACGATTGTTGGTAGTCAGACAATGTCATTCGGCTGTATATCGTCTTTTCTCGTATGTTAAAGCAACACTGAAGACGAAGGGTGGTCACATTATACATTGTTAACACGTTGGTTGTGTAGACGTTGTGTTCATATCATTCTGATTATAATTATATGGTATAGTAGACGTATTTTCCATTGTTAAAATAGCTCATATTTTAACTACTATAACTCTGTATTCATTATATTTCGAATTATAGATGTTAGTATAGGACAACTAATTTTATAATTCATCTATACACATACTCTAACAAATATAAATATATACACATATACGCATTGCCCTTACAGATTTCCCATAGCTTTAGCGTTGATTATATCAATTTGCAATACAGGTCAAGAAAAGTTTAAACGCATAGCAATTAGAATTTAAACAAAAAAATGGTAAAATAGAAATCTATACGAAAGAAAATGTCCATTTAAACCAGATGGTTTTAAGGTCCACACATTGAGGTTAATATCTTTTCAAGTCGTTCTTTTTGTGAATATTAGTTGGAGCGCTTTACGTTGTTGATGGTGATTTGTTTCTCTGTAGATTTATCCTGGTTTTACAGTTTAATATGGTTCAGATGTTCTCGTGCTCGATCGACAAGTTGGCTGCCTGTTTGTTCAGTGTATAAACTATAAACATGATTCGTTTACTCGTGTAAGTGGTTGGAGTATTATTTTACTTCAGGTTACTGTGTCTCAGGATTTATTTTCGGTTTTTGTCATGTCTGTAAATAATAGTGGGTGAGTCCTTGAAAAGAAATTTTGTGGTTGGGTCTTCAGTAAGTATTTATAATTGTTTAGTATAATATATTTTATCTTCTTGATGGTACGCTAGCACAAGCGGAACACGACGATCCATGTGTTATTTCTTGGTATGGTTGAGTGTTTGTTCCTGGCTATATGAGCTAGTTTTGGTGGCTGCATCCTATGTGAGGAAAGAGCAACAGCTCGAAACACATTTTTCTTTAGATAAAAATATTTTAAGAACAGCAATTGTTCAACCCATTATTTAATTTTGATATCTTTGTCGCCTATACGGTTGTAACTACACGTTTCTCTTTATCAGTTGCATATTATCGAACAAGGTATTTTGATTATAACTTGTATACTTATAAAAATGTTTTTTTATTATCAAATGTGTATTGTTTAAAAAAAAGACATTTGACCCTGTATGTGTGTGTGTCATGCTCTGTTGTTAATTGATAGAGTTGAACATGCGCACTAACTCAAAATTCACAGTGAAGTAAATATAGGATAATAAAACGTTTTTTTTTTGACAAAACAAGTGGATAAAGCGATTTTCGTGAATCTGTGGCATTACTGAACAGAGTTGGCTAACAGACATCTCACAGGCTACTCAAGAGGTCACCGAATGGCTCTTTGAATGTTTCTCATTTTTTATAGACAATATTTTTGCTTACTTACAGAAAATTATAGAAATATTTCATAAGCAACAATATTCTCCATTAACCATTAACAGCTTAACAGCTGTGTTCAAAATATTAAAAATAAGTGCCACCTAGAATATTATTGCTTAATATAACTTGTGACGTTAAAATTAAGACCGGTTTCTCGTAGTAGAAGAGTACAGATAGCGTATCGTATAACATTACGTTCGACCACCGTTGATCTAGAACGTGGAAATGTTCTTCTCACAATGCTTCTGGTTTCTCGAAATTTCTCGTTTTTTTTTTAAACTGTGGTATGAGTCGTATTTGGGAGGGGGCATTCATTGTATATTGTGTAGTTAATTAACTGATTAACTCCATTGTATCTTTAACTAAATGTTACACAATACTATGTTCATATTTCTAGCAACTCACGCTGTAAATAAATCAAATAATTTTGTGCTGACTGAAAATTCACGCCTTCACAGCTATTTCTAACTTCTTACACATTTCACTTATGTCTAATGAATACTTTGTTATATAGTAATCACAACACCAAAATGTGAGACTTCTTAACTGGTTTACCTGTCGTTTGAGAAGAAAAATCTGTCATTTCAATTGGCAATTTAAAAAATATGTGTACAGAATCCATTATGTATTATATTGACGACATAATATCGGCTATTTTTAGTTTAAGCTAAAGTTCATTCTTTTCAGTAAATAACTAAATGAACCAATATTGAAAATATGATGATAAGGAAACGAAACGTCTATTAATACTAAGCTCCATTAAAAGCTGAAGATGTGATCATCACAATCATCTGAAAGCAACAGGAGCGTGCTAGACTGTCAGACTTTTATATTAATTACCTACAATTTATTATAAGTTGACTTGATTTTCGGAAATAAAACAAGTTTTAAATAGGCGTTTATGCTTGTAGACAACTAAAAAAATTACATGTCTAAACAAAAACGTGTTGACCCTCTTCTTTAGCAAAGTTTATCTATCTCTTAATGAAAATATTTTAGTATTATTTTAGCTGTTTTAATATAAAATCTAATGATATAACTGGTCAAAATGCATCTCCTTCAATACATTTACCTGTGTAAAACTGTAAAAGAGAGGTTAAATACGTTAAATATAAACGGTTTTGCACTCTCACCACATCATTACAATCCATATCAGCACTTCTGGCCATAGTCTATCTGATAACAATGTTTTTTCATAGTAGCTATGGAACTTAGTTTACAAAAGAATCTGTCGTAAGGCTATCAAACGCCGTCCATCCTTCTTGGATTAGCTATTTACTATACAAGAACGACGTTTTATCTGCGCCGTTTTCAACTGTCCGATCCCATAGATATCCACTTGACTAGCGTGTATTGATATAATATCATGAAAACCACTTTCATTTACCAAACTCTTGAAGTATGCGATGATTGAACGTGAAGCATGTCTGGAAGTAAACTCATGCCCTGTTTGCATTGTTTCCTTTTTGTAATTTTGTTTTATTTGCAAACGCTGTTTAAAACACAACGCAAAATCTTCGAAACAACACGTTGTATTTTTGTTTTACTCACAAAAAATCTATCAAGTAACATATGATACATAAAAATAACCGTGTTTGTTTTTTACTGTACAAGTGTAATCTTATGCTATTTACTAGTCACAAAATATGTTATGAAATTTACCCTCCTCGCCAGTAACTCAGTGGTACTTCTAAAAAATTCCAATGATGAGAACCAGGTTTCGATACTTGTGGTGGGCAGAGCACACATAGCCCATTGTGCAAATTTATGCTTTACAAACAAACAAAATCTAAGAGATTCCACCAATACTGTAGTATTTCACAATGAACTTAAACTAAAATTCAGTCTATAATTACCTGAAATGGTTAGTCACTTACTGTGTATAATATGAAGTATTTTAATTTGTTGTATCAGAATTCAAAAGTTTAGAATATAAGTACAAAACATATTTCATGCAATTTAAATATCTCTGTTAACTAATTTAGAAAGTTGCCTGAGAAGAAAGAACTTGTATCTTCCATAGATTTATTTTTTGTAAAATACAGCTACCCCAAGAGCTCTCTGTGCCCTGCTCACGGCAGATATCGGAATCCGATTTTCAGTAACATAAGTCAACTAACTTATCTCTGAGCCACCGAGGAGACGCCTTCAATAGTGAATTGAAATTATTGCGTGACTAAATTAACTCTTTATGTAGTGCCTAGTAATGTTCTACACATTTAGGAATTAGCAACGTTTATGTCTTTATAATCTTACAAACACATTTATGTATTTCCATGTCTAAAGTGTACGCCCTAAGTTCGTCTAACAAGAGAATTTTTAACCTTTTAAGAGACTGCATATCTCATACCAATGCATACACTGAAAATTACCGCACTGCGAAAATATCTTTAATATATTATTATAATAATTGTTTGATTGTTTGTTTTGAATTTCGCACAAAGCTACTCGAGGGCTATCTGGGCTAGCTGTCCCTAACTTAGCAGTGTAAGACTAGAGGGAAGGCAGCTGGTCATCACCATGAATAGTGGGATTGAGCGTCACATAATAACGCCCCCACAGCTGAAAGGGCGAGCATGTTTGGTGCGACCGGGATTCGAACCCGCGACCCTCAAATTACGAGTCCAATTACGATTCCAACATGCCTTAACCCACCAGGCCATGTCGGGCCTATTATAATAATTTTTATTTTTAGTCGGGGAAACACAACAACAAAGTTTGTGGAAATAAGTATGTTTATACATTAAACGCTTAAATGTTCGATTAAACAAATTGAAAACTGATTAAAATACAGTAGAAAAACTGGATAGAATGGCAGTGTGAAAATGTCCAGAGAAACTGTATAACACATTTACGAATTAATAAGAGGTCAAGTCTGGACAATGTTGATGTGACATATCACGCGACATAAAATAAAGCAATATTGAAAATGATTTTTACCATCTATGCCTAAAAAACAAACAAAATTTAAAAACAATGTTAATTAATTTGACTCCCTTTCGGGGAAACAAAATCCTCAACGTTTAACCACGGTGCTGATCACGGCTGAATAATCCAGTGGAAGATATTTTCATGACGAATCGAAACGTGAACAAACATGGTTACTCTGTAAAGCGTTTCTGTATCCTACAATAAAACCTGTATTTATCTACATTGTATTACTGAAGGTTTGGATTGTAACAAATAGAAAATAATTTTACGAAAAAAGGAGAGAACTCTCCCTATCTAAGAATACAGCTGAGCGTAGAATTCGCACACACACAAAAAGAAAAGTATTTATGACTTCTATTTTGATATCTTTAATTGTGTGCACTTCAATACTATAATATATTACATTATGATATTTGCTACATACCATTTATACTTTCATACTATTTTCTCATACCTCTACTTTATAACCTTTTATTTCATTATGGCTATATAAAATGTCTATAAAAAAGTAAGGGACATACCTGTTCAACAGCTATTCGGAGGTGCATGTCCTTGTTGAGTTTCAAATACTTCCTAACAGACACAATCTCGTTATTCTGTAAAATACGAGCAGGATAGATAATATCTAAATTATCTGCTAACTGAAGCGCATTGTAGTGTAAAGTTTTGGAGGAACAAATTTCTACCACCAGGAAATCAATAAGTTTTAAATCAATAGTTCAGTCTTTGAACACTAGCATTAAATTCTAATAAAGGAAAATCGAAATACTGCCCACAAAATTAGTATTGAAATTCAGAAGGTGCAAATGGATTTTCTATAAAGCGTGACAGTGTGTTACAAGCTGTATTAAGAGGCCTTACCTAGTTGCTAGCTTATGCTTTCTTATAAGTAATATATTTCCTGTGGTAATTGTCTTAGAACTTAACAAAGACACTTTATTGATTTTATTTTAGCGCAAAGTTACACGACTGACTATCTGCGCTCTTTCCATCGAACCACGAATCTTTAGTATTGTAGGCCTTGTAAACTTTTCGCTGATGCACTAGAGTACACAAAGAGTTGGATATATTTTAAATTTATATAAAATATTAAAAAAATACATATAAAATTCGTACTTGTGCACAATTATTCAACAGACCTGCGAGAGCCCGGCATGGCCAGGTTGTTTTGGCACTCGACTCGTAATCTGAGGGTCGCGAGTTCGAAGCCCCGTCACACCGAACATGCTCACCCTTTGAGCCGTGAGGGCGTTATAATGTGTGGTCAATCTCACTATTCGTTGGTAAAAGAGTAGCCCAATAGTTGGCGGTTGGTGGTGATGAGTAGCTGCCTTTCCTCTAGTCTTATACTGCTGATTTAGGGACGGCTAGCGCAGATAGCCCTCGAGTAGCTTGGCGCAAAATTCAAAACAAACAAACAAGCAACTAATTGATAATAATATTTCATTCTTTGCACCAGAAGTGGTCTATTGTTTGGTCTATTGTTCTTTGTTTTTAATGAAACCCATATTTGTAGGTTTTCAAAGCTGGTTATAGAAGATTAACAAGTGTGATATTTAGTTTTGCTTTATTTATTTATTTTTATTTTATACGGCAGCAATATAGTGCCGATACTGGGTTTCTGGCATAAGGCACAACGTACTAAGGCCACGCATGTCTGATAAAGTGAAACTGTAGTTTAATATATAACTGGCTAAACTTTCATCCAGTTAGTAGAGTCAGGGATATGATTAATACTTGCACATACGTTTAAGAATAGAAATGCGACATTAACCACATGTCACTGCAAGTCACGGTGTTCGATGGCACTTAAGAATAAATTGCGACAAAACTGGCACAATTTTGGTACGTGGTGACGTACATGGTCAAATAGTTGAGACGCTCGAAATGTAAATGTGACGATTCGTGGTCCCCATACGATGCTCCAGAAACACGTTTCGTGATTTGGAGCCGTGGGTATGCTGTGAGTCAAATTCATCTATTCGTTGTAACAAGAGCATTCCAATAGCTGGCAGCGGATAGAGCTGATTAACTGTCTTTCCTTTAATCTATCAGTTCAAAATTTTAAAGGGCTGTCATAGAAAGCTTCTGTGTAGTTTTACGAGATATTAAACGGGTGAAAAAGATGCGAGCACGCATATTTAAACAGGCGTATCCATAGAAATAAACAAAAGTCACTAGTACACGCAGTTGAAATGGACTCTTGATATCACTCAGCTGTTAAATGTATTGTATATACAGTTTGATCATAGAAGAAACAACTCTGTGTACAATCTCTGTAGGTTTCTAGGTTACCGTTTAAACGGTAATGTATCTATTGACGTAATAAGCTATAAAATCGAGTTTTGAGTTTAATCTTGGCAAACGAGAAGAAAACATTGAATGTAAAAAGGTTTTTAAATGGGTTTCATTCCAGGGTTTGGAGATATTATGTAATACTTTTTAAGCATTAAATTCATGAAGTAGCATTATATTTGAAGTTTAAAGCAAATTATTTATAAGCTTAGTTGAAAAAAAATCACTAAACTTAAACATTGGAAAGAAAACTATTGATAAAATTTATAGGATTCTGACACGGGTTTGTGTTCGAAATTTAAAAGTAACTGATGTTTCAATATAATGGCTTCCTAAGCAGAAACTCGTTTTACTTAAAGGCTAAATAATTTAATGAGTCTTACAAAACAGAATACAGGTTTTTAAAACAAAATGTATATCCTTGACAAAAAAATGTAATACTGGATATAATATTACTCTGAATGTTTAAATGCGTACTGTCGCAACAGTTTAATTTCAGGCTACTTAAAAAGGAGTTTGAGAAGTGAAATCGCTGTCTTTAACTAAAAGCTGAACATAAAGAAAAACAAAATATGTAAACTTTTCTGTAGTAATTCACTTTTGTTTAGTGGCAAAATTGGCGAAACGTCCAGAACTAGTATCTTGACTCCCTAAGTTTGTTGGAACTTGAGGAGACAAATAAACTAACTCAATTTGGAAATAACGAAGGCACGTGCTCTTTATTCCCTGTGTGTTAAACACTAATGGTTAATATTACTAGGAGTAATGTAGAATACATCAAACCCGGTTGTTTCATAATTCATAGTTCTTCACACTAGACCAAAACCCACAATAAGCATAATAACGTAACAAAATGTGTAGGGACAAGAGACCTATTGGTCCATTTTTCAAAGCCAAACTAAAGCTGTTAACAACCCTTATCATTCAGGTATATCTGTCTAGCTTTCCTTTAAACTCACTTAAATTTACTGCCTTCACAACATCCGAAGGCAGCTCATTTCATAAGCCAACAACTCTGCTTGAAAAATGAAATTGTTTTGGTTGAAGACGGCTTCTAGCTTGTCTACATCTATATTTGTGTCCCTTATTCCTATAATTTTCCTTGTTAAGTATGATAAATGTTGATGCGACTCCTGTAACTCTTCTTATTTCAAGAGAAAACAATTTTAAGAATCTTAATCTCTCTTCATTTGACAACCCCTCGATCTTAGACACCATTCTAGTAAGCCTTCTCTGAACACTTTCAAAAATTCAGTGTCTTTCCTAAGGGAAGGACCCCAAGAATGAACACAATAATCCAAACGTGGCCTAACAAGTGATCTATAAAATGAAATTATAACCTCTTTAAACTTGTATTCATTGTTTCTATACATACAACGTAAAATCTTATTCGTCCTACCACTGGCAACAGCACACTGCTTGGATGGCTTAAAAGTCTGATCAGTCGTTACAGTAAGATATTTTTCTTTCATGACACTATTGAAGTTATTTCCAAATTATACTTGTAATTCAAATTATGGTAACCCATGTGTATTATCAAGTATTTATTATAATTAAAACCCGTCTGTCATTTATTTGCTCAACTCACTAAATGATCAAAATCCTTTTGTAAAACATCAGCATCCTTTTTACAGCCACCAAGACCTAAATAGCATCGGTAAATGTATGTAATGTTTTATCGTTCCTTCATCTATGTCATTAATGTAAATCAAAAAGAGTGAAGGTCCTAAGACTATGCCCTAAGATACACCAATTGCAACACTAATCCAGTTTGACTGAACTTCATTTATAACAACTCTCTACTTTCTTCCATCAAGCGAATCTCCCATCTAATAGTTAATTTATCCTTCACACTTATAGAGATTCGTTTCTTTATAAGTCTTTTAGCCCTTTATCTAGTACTTTGTCAGATACTTTCTGAAAATCGAAACACACCAACTCTACAGACTTACACTCATCCACATAAGCAGTAACATTTTCAAAGCGTGTCCAAAGATTTTTAAAGCATTATTTTTTCCTTAGTAAAACCATGTTTACTATCCGATACAATTCTAAACTTCTTTACATGACTTTGCAAAATCTCTTTATCAGACTTTTCGAACTGTTTTCACAACTCATGTAAGATTAATAGATCTATAATTACTGGAATAACTTCTATTACCTCCCTTGAAGATAGGAAGGACATTAGCTAATTTTCAATCTGTTGGTACTTGTCTACTATTCAAGGACTTACAACAATTGTGGCAAGTAGCTCACATATCCAGTCCTTAACCTTCTTTAAAATCCTTGAGGAAAGATCATCTGACCCAGGAGACTCATCATTCTTTAAACTTTCCAATCCTATTTCAACAAGTTCAGAATTTATGCGGTTATTTAATAGTAACTTGTAACTGAGCTGTAACTTACAACTCTAAGTATTGAACTTAGACCTGTTTATGGCAAAAATAGCAGTTACAATCATAAATGTAATAGTAAAACACTGGTCTTCAGGCTCAAAGTTGGTTTCCCACTTAATAAAATCAAGCATTCCTAAATTTGTTATTCCATTTTATATTGCTCTTCTATTGATATATATATAAAAAGAATTTTGTATTGGGATTACTTCACTGTCTTCCACATAGTGTGATGCAGCACTAGAAAGGTAACTTTGAAATATTTTTATTGCAGATTCTACATATTCTACGTTGCACCTCGGGAACTTGAATCATTATAGAACATCGGAAATATGCCATTTCCATCTCTAGATTTAAAGGAACAGTTCAACGTCAAGCCTGAATTCAAAACGCAAATTAATCTTATCTGTGGGCAAAATAACTTGGTAATATGTTTAAAATATTTCCGTACTTTAGGTAATAATAAGGTTATATATATTACAATAATAAGTTTACAGACAACTATTTATAAACATAATGAAGCGATTTATTTTTTATTTGGAGACAAACTATATGCTTCATTAATGTTATAAATTGTTGTTTGCAACTAGATTATTATACTACGATAAACTGCTTGCATACTCAAATATATCTATCTATATATATAAAACATACGTTTACGTATCTGTGTGTTTATTCCTATTTTGTCTACTTCTAGATCGCTGGGCCAACTACAACCAAACTTTGTAGGATGATAGTTTGGAACAAATAGCTAATGAGGGCTTATTTCTCCTCCACTCCCACTCCCATTATTACTGTTATTGAGCGCTAATTATTTTTGACGTAAACTAACATTAACTACATCTATATATGATGCCACGTTCTTTAAAAAAAAAAAAAAACCCTGTTAAATTCATATATATAAAGCACAAAAATCGTGTGTTTGTCTGTTATCTAACTATCCCTAACTCATTGGGGCAGCTTCAACCAAACTTTTTTGGATGATAATTTTTGAACAAGGAGTATGTTAGTGGGTAGCTCACAACCCTTCCACCATTATCATTGCTGTTATTAAGAATTTATTATATTTGACACGTGTTAACTACGTCCACAGATCGCGTTACGTCCTTACACTAAAAATAAAAACTGTATTAAATTTTCTTGAGCTATACTCACTTCTTACTTTAGGACTGACCTTTCAACTTTTCCCGTTATACACTCTTTGCGCCCAACGCTAATTAATTAATTAATTACGGATACACTGTAGAAGGACATGAAATGTTGTGTGTTTTGAAGCGAGTAAAACAGAAAGCACCCACACTGCCACTAATTTGTCCGCTATTTCTTCCTACAAAGTCCCCCTGACCAACGTACAGTGTATACCAGTTTTAGTTATATACGTGGCAGCTTTTTAAAGCTGGTTATAAAACTTATGATAAGGTAACAATGAACACTGTAATAATATGTTATGTTACAAATATATTGTGTGAAAGTTAGGGCTTCCGAGTTATTTATCATAACAACAACTCATACATTCTTTAAAGTTCATAACCCCGATAAAGAACGTGTACCTCAACTTGTATATGACAAAAATTGTTGTAATGGGGTTTATGGTACTATACACTCTTCTTAAATATATTTTCATCTAAAGTTGGAAGCAGGATTTTGTTTTCATAATTAAACAAATTTTTAATGCTTCCTACTTCTCCTTATCACATTAGAGATTTTGTAGGGTTTGTTGTTGTTTTTAAATTAAACACAAAGCTACACAATGGGCTATCTGTGCTCAGCCCACCACGGTTATCGAAACCCGGATTTTAGTGTTGTAAGTCCGCAGACGTACCGCTGAGCCACTGGGGAGCTGGTAAGGTTTAGTCGGTTGTTTTTGGCCCGGCATGGCCTGGTGGGTTTAAGGCGTTCTACTCGTAATCCGAGGGTCGCGGGTTCAAATCCCGGTCGCACCAAACATGCACGCCCTTTCAGTCGTGGGTGCGTTATAATGTGACGGTCAATCCCACTATTCATTGGTAAAAGAGTAGCCCAAGAGTTGGCGGTGGGTTGTGATGACTAGCTGCCTTCTCTCTGGTCTTACACTGCTAAATTAGGGACGGCTAGCGCAGATAGTCCTCGAGTAGCTTTACGCGAAGTTCAACAAACGAAAATCGGTTGTTTTTACAAGATTTTTCTTTAAATCCAGTAGGACAAAAATCTGAAAAATAACCCATAAAAATGTTCTCATGAAACATTTTCAATTAAATTGCCTGTTATGGTTTAAAATTCAAATATGAAGAAATGGTAGTATGCTGTTAATATAATGTTATACATAAAGTAAAAAAATATGACTAAGTCGACTGTTAAAATACTTCAAGACTATTCAGGTTGGTTCATTGGAAAACTGCACAAATGTCATCCGTGTATCTCTTGTAGTATAGAAGTTTCATATGGTCTCGACATTTCTGTAAAAATGTTGTCATTCATAATACCCCCCGCTAGTACAGCGGTATGTCTTCGGATTTACAACGCTAAAATGAGGGGTTCGATTCATAGCCTTTGTGGCTTTGCTAACACATTCATAATAACAAATAAACGCATTAACCGTCAAAGGCTCGACTCCATGTTTACACCATCGAGTTGTAAATAAATATGCCCATTTAACATGAAATGAATTTCTTTCGTTGTAAGTAACAGTAATGTTTTAAGCAATTTTAGTTAGTATATTTACATTTTCTACATTTTTAAATACCAACTCATAGAAGATATTTGTTGTTTCACCTAATAAAATATTAGTGAATAAAGAACAAACATCACAACTTACACTTTTTCGAAAGTTTAACTAACCGCCTCTACAAATTCAAAACTATTACCAGTAGTATGGTTGGTTACTTTATATATCGTTGCCAAAAATTACAAAATAACTTAATTGAAAGTTGAGTGAATATTCCGAAATAATATATAACTCATCTAAATGGGTATCTATTAAGAACTTTTGGGCTACCATACAAAATACCTAAATGTTAACCAACAGATCTTATATCTTTATAAACTTGTTATATTTAAAAAAAAAAAAAACAGATTTTTTTTCAGTTTTACCAAAAACCCATTGTAGTTTTAATTCCCTTCTAGTTGTGAGATCCAAATTAATTTTAAGTATAATTTTAACATTCAATATATTGTATACTCTCTTGATATAATCTACTTTGTTTAGAATCACAGTTCAATTGCTTTTGTTAACTTTAGTCGTGACAGCGTTTCGATTACTCTTTAAGTCAGTGAGAACTTAGCTAATGCAAATAACTGTGAACTAACCAAATAAGTAACGTTTTTAATATATATATTTATTATTTATTTTTTTTCCTTAAAGAGAATAAATTCAGCCAATATATCGATAACCATGTTGGAAAGAAACAGTATAAACAAGGATGAAATAGGTTTTAATGTTAGCTTGAAAGATAAATTAACACCAGCACTTATCTGCATCATAATAAATAATATATTTTCATAAGTAGACACTTTGAGAGTTAGAGCTTAACCTTTTCCCTGTTGTCAAAACTCTCGATCAAGGAGTAAGATTGTCTGATTGTTTGAAAGTAGAATTTATATTATAATAAGACACTTTTATGAATGCTTTCAGTTCTTATTTATTTAAATACTGACAACAGTATCAACATAACAAACAAGTTATTAATATAAACAGTCAACTACCATGGTAAATTATAAAATAGTAAAGTTTACCTTTTAACCTCACAATCTCAGGTTCTGAAGTGATAACTTGTTGGCAATTCCTTATCACGTCATCGATAAATTTGCCAGTTCCTGTTTGAGTGCTGCCATCTACTAAGGGAAAATTAACGGCAGCAACAGAGCATTTTGAAACAGTTTTGCTCGAGTAGACATTTTGCCTTGTATATGTACCAACTGAATTATAATTCTATAAGCCCTTGGAAGTAAACTGCATCTATACTAAAAGAAGATTTAAAAAATATATTGTAAATAATGAATTACTACATAATGTTCATCCAAGAAAGAACCCTTTTATTCACACCTATAAAATAAAGTTTCTACAGACGTTATGTCAACGACACCTTCATTATTTGGCCCCACGGTTATGAAAACATACCAGCCTTCTTAGAACATCTCAATTCCGTAGACAAAGGAATCCACTTCACTATGGAAATAAAGGAACAAAACAGTCTATCGTTACTTGACTTACTCATCAGCAAACAAGTAAGACAAATAACCACAACTGTATACAGAAAACCCAACCACACAAATAGATACCTACACTTCCAGTCCTATCATCCAACCTCGATGAAACGTGGTATAATCCAATGCCTAAACAAGAGAGCAGAAATCATTTGTGATAAGACATCCATCGAAGCAGAACGCCAAAAGATCATAGATAGTTTTAAACGGAATGGTTACACTTCCTCCTTCATCAAAAACACCTTGAAGAAGACCATGACAGAAAAAAAAAATCAGAAAGTTACCACCACAGCCACCATTTACCTACCATACCTACAACATTTCAATGAAAAACTGACACGCATAGCCAAAAACTTTCAACATAGAAGTCCGGTGGAAATTCTACAATACCTTAAGGTAAATTCTGGTAGAAAACAAACAGTGACCTACCAAAGAGAATCTCAAAAATGTCATCTATGAAATTCCGTGTTCCTGCAACGATACATACATTAGAGAAACGGGAAGAAAACTCGCAACAAGAATAAAATAATATAAAGATAGTACAAGACTCATGAAAACACAAAATTCATCTATTGCAGAGCACACCACATCAACTGGACACAGAATAAACCTGGAGTAAACTAGAATAATCGACACAGACAAATTCTAGGAGACAAAAAAAAATTAAAGAATTATTTTATATTAACACTATTAAGCCTTTATTAAACATAGATTCTGGATTAGAGGTGTGTATCTTGTGGCTGCCATTGGTTGAATCTACAGGAAATCTCTCCTCCAGTCAGAAACAGTGAAAATTCTACCAATCATAACACGCTCTTTACAATCCACCATAACACTATAAAAGACTGACAACACCTACACACACATTGGCCTGAAGACAAATGACGGAAGACTTTTCAAGCGTCGTCCTCTACACTTGTGTCTCCACAACAAGCAGTTGTCGTCCATTCTACAAAGATTCATCATGAATATTCTGCCTAAACGATCTATCAAAGAAAATATAGCTAAAAATTGTCAATTTATGCATCAATTCTAATCAAATGTTTTCTGATTATTTACTATTATTAAAGTTTTCCTGAAGGCTGCATCTCCATCACAGTACTAAACAGCTGACTGCCCTTTAATTTAATTTAGTGCAAACTGTTGGTTACAAAAATTCCACTGAAGTACTCCATTTTAGACCTTTGTGCCTTATATTTTCTCATTAGTAGTAGAATGGAGTTATAGTGTCAAAAAGATCCACTAGATGTATCTTCATGACTAAAAATTGTAATTCTTAGTGTAATTCTGATGAAATTTAGGTCCCACTGGTCAAGCAGTTGTTAACATACAATCGTAGTGGATATGAGGTTTTTTATACTTTATTGTATTTGTATTACATTTATATATTGTATTTATCGCAGTGCTACTAAGGCCACTTGCTGTAGTTCCTCATTATAAACTTTTCGTTGTGTCAGCAACGTCCTAATGCCCACCGTTCACGGTACGGGATTGACTGTCACTCTTATAACGTAGCCGTAGTTTAAAGTGGGGGTGTATTTTGTGGTATCGCACTGATTCATTCCCGGCTCGTTTGGGTTGAGAAAATATTTACGTAGAGGAGCGAACAACGTTTCGACCTTCTTCATGAACCTGACGATGACCGAAGAAGATCGAAACGTTGTTCGCTCCTCTACGTAAATATTTTCTCAACCCAAACGAGCCGTTTTTACATGTATATTTTTTCTCTACAAGTGGGTTTTCTCGACATAACTGATGATTCATTCCTGGTTCGCCAGTTCCGATATTCAGAGTTTTACCACAGGATTAACACACGCCCCCTGAGTTTTCTTACACTATAAACATTCTCATGTAAATATGTGTGTGCGTGTTTTAAAGAAAATCCAAACTGGGCTATCCGCTGTGTCCACCGTGGGTAATTGAATTACCCATTTATAGAGTCACCACTGTCCTATTGGAGAACATATAAAAAAACGTTCATAAATAGCCTTGTATAGAGAGAATATTAAACTATGTTTTTTATATATTTATTTTGAAGTCTACCAACAATTCTTTATGACGTATTGGAAAGGAATGAAAATTAAATAATATTATGTGGAGTTTTAAACTAACCTTAAATACTCAGTTTCTTTTCTAAAGTACTCTTATGTAATTATATTTATGTTCTTAACATGTGTATATATGTGTGCGCGCGTATATATTGAGTTTCTTTGTGTAAATTAAAAATATATTGTGAACAAAATGACTTATATGAACCAGGAAATTGTTTAGTTTGCTTACTGTGCAATGCTAATGTACGTGTTGAGAACTTAGAAGAATCCTCGAAATGGTCTGAATTTTACACAAAGCTGCACGAGGGCTATTTAAGCTAGCCGTCCCTAATTTAGCAGTGAGAAAAAATGAAACGAAGGTAGCCACCTACTGATCATCAACCACCACTAACGTATGGGCATTTCTTTTGCTAACGTATAATAAGATTGACTGGTGGTATGGGGTTTCGAACCTGCAACCTGAGAGTCAAGCACCCTAAACACCTGGCTGTGCCAGGCCAACTCGAAATATCATTTTGAATGAATACATTATCAAACAGTTTCATAGCAACTTAACATGTGGTTAGACACGTGTGGCGTTTTTACTTTTTAAATATGTAATGTTTATACCCTTTACAAATATTGTAGGTGGAGACTTACCTGCCTACTTAAACATGCACATTTTATCATGCGGTACTGGGTTAATTTTAGAGAAGCTTAAACTAAATCGTTGTTGATGATGTCCTTTTTTTTAGCTCAGACCTACACAATGGACCATCTGCGTTGTGTCCACCCTCTGGAATCGAAGACCGTATGGTAGCGTTGGTAATTCGTAAGCGTATTTCTGACCCTCTGGGGAGGACCAAACGGTTAACCTACATAGTGACTCTATTGTTTACCGAAAGGAACAAAGTCAGAAGAGGCAATACTTCGTTTGGTATACTTACAATAATTATATCCTAAAAAACTACTTCTCCGAAGGGAATAAAATTTCCCCAGGAGCCCATTGATGGGTGATTAAAATGTCAAATTTAGCGTCGTACAGAACCTGAGCTAATAAAGCTTGACACATTATAATACGCTTTTCTCACTTGAAAATCATATAAGACCCGTAAGAAAAACATTATCTGTTCTACTTTGTTGTAATATTCCGCGGTAATATATAGATATATAGGGCTTATACAATGGAATGTCTCATGAAAGAATGCTTTAAATATCATTTAACAACCACGCTTTATCCCTAAGTGATCCAAAAAAAGTGTAGTATCTGTACTTATCAGCTTAATATCTGATACGGTTCCCATTGGAGACCATGATATTAAACTTATTTTTGTAAGGTGGCGGGGTGCTTGGAGCTTGCTCCACTCCTGCCACGGATTGGTCCAGTATTGCAGTACTTTGGGATCGGCCCACTCCCCTTCAGCAACGGCGTGCAACAATAACAATAAAAATTCGGTTTTAATAAAAATCCCCATTGGAAACGTAAAGAAAAATTTGTAAGTCTTATCGTGAAGTAATACCTTACCTGTCATTAAAAATATCATTAAAATAGTCGAAACAAAAACGTGATCGTTATTTTCACTAATTACACTGCACATTGGTGGTACTTAAAGAAACGTTCCACTTCCTTTTTGTAATAACATTTTTGAATGAATATTTCTACAAGAGGAAGAGTTCTGGATTGTATTTATTGGGATACTTCCAAATTAATTGTTTGTTTTATATCCCTGTAGAATATGAGTGTGTGTTTTCTTATAGAAAAGCCACATCGGGCTATCTGCTAAGCCCACTGAAGAGAATCGAAACCCTTATTTTAGCGTTATAAATCTGAAGATATACCGCTGTACTAGCGGAGGGCCCCTGTAGAATATGAGAAGGATAATGTAGAATTTGGCAAAGTATGAAAACATAGAATATGATAATATAGAATGTGATAGTGTAAAGTATAATAATTTAAAACATGGTAACATGAAATATGGTTATTTAGGGTGTACTGATGTATGATATGGTAATGTATAATATAACAATTTAGAATATGGTAATATATAATAATGATACTCTTACTAAATTCTAGTTTTGTGTTTTATACTTACCACCAGTTAATGATATAGCAATTAAATACTGATTAGCTATTTAATCAAATGAAATAAAATTTTTAAAAAATTGCAATTCACCATATTTAATCAAGTTCATCGCCGAACGGTTTTCCTTTAAGCAACTGATGACATAAATATTGTCCAAACCAATATTATGTCTGTAGTATTCCTAGCCGGCCAAATGAGCCCCAGTAACGTCGAAAGCCACGTCGGCATTGAATATATCAGATATAGTGTGGTTGATATATTATTACATTCTTATTTACTTCCATTCATAAATTCTTATAACAGCTGGAATGATGACAGCAGACCTAACTCCAAAAATCAGTTTTCCGAGGTTACGGCATGGGTCTTGTTTCGTAATATGAAATCTTTCCCCATTACATCCTATCGAGATGTTAAATTGTACCTGAGAAATAATGTAGCTGGAAAACTCAATAATCTTAAATTTTAAATGAAAGAGTTTAAAGTTATGTATGTATGTGTATCTAAACTTAACAACAAGCGAATTTCCAGTCCCTTGAAGCACTACATGGTGACACTGTCTTCCATCGACCTGTAGTTCTGTCAAAGATACCTGGCATTACACGAAGCTATAGCTTGCAGTTGGCAGTATGAGGTTTTTGACCTCACGTGACCTCACATGATATGTTGTACCTTGAATAATTTTCCATATTTAAATTAGTTTAAAGATAAAAATATTTTGGCTTGTTCTTTAGATATTAATGTTTCAAATACACGTTGTAAAACGTGATATTCAACACATGATAAATTCCCATTGTCTATAATACAAGTGTTTTGTTTATTAGTTTATATACAATAAATGTACGAAAAAACGAATTAAGCTCGTGATTAGCAAAATAACAGAAATTAAACACTCTTTTTGTTGCTTATTAAAAACACATTCCATTGAATAGATTTGAGCTGGCCTTACAGTATTATGAATTCACAGTGTCTTTTGTAGTTGGTTGTTCAGAATTGTTTTGGTGAACGGTCTTGTTTTAACTTTAAATCAAGTTCACCCCAACTTGCGTACGAACTTCAACGCATCAGTAAGCTTACCCGTGTTTGTAAGTTATTTTTATCAAACCTGTGTCTGTAACGTTAATTTAAATCGAACCCGTGTTTGTCACACTATTTCCATCAGACCTGCGTTTAAATTCAATAGGCATAAAACCAAACTTTTGCAGTTTGGTATTTAACATAAATATATTTGCACCTGCTTTCGAACGATACTGCTGTCACAAATACTTTTTAAGTTACTCGAGATTACGTTATGACAGAAATTGTGACGTAAACAATTCTTATACTTTTCAAATTCTCAAATTTTTAGAGTAAATTGTTTCACATAAAATTTAGACTGGAGGATTGTGTTTGAAGTTAAGCACAAACCTGCTCAATAAGCTATCTGAGCTCTGCCCACCACGGGTATCGAAACTTAGTTTCTAGGGGTGAGAGTCCATAGACATGTCGCTGTGCCATTGGGTGGGGGGGAATTACACACAAACAAAATGACATGACATTGCGACTCGTAATACGAGGGTCGCGGGTTTGCATCCCCATCGGGCGAAACATGATCACCCTTTCGGCCGTGAGGGCTTTATAATGGTACGGTCAATCCCACTATTCATTCGTAAAAGAGTAGCCCAAGAGTTGGCGGTGGGTAGTGATGACTAGCTGCCTTCCCTCTAGTCTTACACTGCTAAATTAGGGACGGCTAGCACAGATAGCCCTCGAGTAGCTTTGTGCGAAATTAAACAAACAAACAAACAAACATGACAATATGTGAAGGTATTTGTATCTTAAAAAACAAGTTCCTGATCTCGACATCTGTGTTTTAAAAAGATATAAGATGGGACGGAAGCTACTTAAGTGATATTAAAGAGAAAAATTGGACTTCAAAATTCCCTGTGTTCCTTAAGAAACAAAACAGCATTTAAACTATCGCAGTCACAAAATAGAATCGTGTTACATGTATTGCAAGCACATGTTGGTAAAAAACAATTAATGGCTGTCGACGTTCGTGATATTGTTAACAATGATGCTAATCTTTGCTCTTATTAAGGTTACGTTTCCATTTAAGAAGGAAGGCATATAAAATTTTTAACAGAAAACAACTGTTTCAAATGTTTATCGTTGCCAATCGTAAATTTCAGTTTCAGTCATACTTTTGATTTCTTCTCGTTCTCCGACGCTGGAGGCTCTGTCCAAGGTTCTTAAAATTGGTGACGTTATAGTAATTTCTGTGGAAGAACGTTCTAAAACCGGACAATTCCGACGAGCGTCCATAAACCTATTTTGATGTCTACTAGATGGCGCTAGTTGTAACATAGAAACGCCATCATAATCATAGTTGGATTCACAGTCTTTGCTTCTCAAATTAGTTTCCGGTGTTAGTCGCTCCAGAATTGAGAACTGACTGGAACGATGACGGCTAGAAATTGTTGGCACTTCCTCGGCAAACTCTGAACAAGACCTCTCAGCTGCACTGCGAACAGTTCGGTAAGTGTCTAAACTCCACAAGGACTCCTTGTCAGCGTGCGTAAAATCTACGTCCATTTCCGTTATGGATCGCCAATCAAAGTCTCTAAGTGATCCCACAGACCGAGGCCTTCGTCGAGAATGTACGCTAACAGGAGAAGACCTATTAGAAAAAGAGGTTTCGGAGTCTACTTCATACAGTGGAGCGAGAGAAGTTTTGCGGCCCCTCGAATCGTAATCTATTTTCTTTTTGTATCGAGGTTGCTTCCTTTCCTGACACTGTTCTTTACTGTTTTCTGTGTAATTATAGTCAGGCGCTGTTAACACACGGATTATAACTTGCCACTTCTTTGGTGTGTATAAATGTTCATATCGTTTATCTCGGCTAATCCGTGTCAGTTCTTCTGTAGTTGTTGCCTCTTGGATAAGCGATCGAAAGATTTTGTCAGAATGGATCAATTTCTTCCACTTCTCTTTATCCTCTACGGACATTTCTTTAGCGTCATTCGTTGAAAGCGATTGAGTAACTCTAAACATAATATCCTGGACGGAAAACTTGTTTTGAGGTTTACTGTCTGCATATGCTGTATCCTGGGATCGGAACTTCGCCTTAAATTCGGGCTCTGTTATCGTGATCTCATTGTCTCTCACTTTTTCACTTTCTTTTCCCCAGTCTTTACTCTCACTGTTATTATCAGAAGTTGGCATAGGAGAATGATTTCGAAATTCAAAGTCCAGTGATACTGACGCTTTGGAATGTTGAATTGCTATTTCTTTTCTGTGTTTTGTAAAGTACTCCGTTAAGTTAGTTTCGTCCATTTTAGAGAAATACACTTCATCAGTGTTTTGAAGTGTAACTTGAGATTTTGGTTGGGAATGTAAGTTCTCTTCGTGATTGTGGCCATCAATAGAATTTATCAATTTGTTCATTTGATCACCTGGAAGGTGAGACCGTCGTATAACAGTTTTGTCTTCTTGAATCTTTGTTGATGACTTTGTATCTAGAAAATAGTCATCCAAAGTAGAAACTTGCAATTTGGGTTTGCGGATGTAGGGCCTAACTGGAGGTTCAACATCAATGTCTATTTGGGACCTGTCATCATTGTCGGGTATACTTCCGTACAGTGAAGATGAACAGTGGGAAGGTGGTGATAGCACTTTTTTAACTGGCAAGAATTCAACAGTTTTTGAATACGTATAATCACGATTTTCTAAAACGTTAGTTCCAAACGATGGCGAAGAGGTGTAAGACATAAATAATGAATCTTTCTTAAGGTTTTCTAACTGTAGCGATGTATGAGGCACATACTCCGAGGCTGAACTAAATTCTTCTTTGGAAGAGGACCTTTGTCTTGTAATCCTTTCACTAAAAGATTCTGTTTGAACACTGTCCTCCCTTTCAATTATAGTAGAAAGCATATGTTTTACGATTTTCTGTTTTCGACCGTCGTTTCGGTATTCTAATGGTTTATTGGTAGTTTCGACAGCGAATGAGACCGTTGACTGAAGGTTGTCATGATCTGAAGGATAAACAGGTCTTGTTGGTCCTTCATCAGGAATGAATGCGCTGTTGTGAAACCTGTAACCTCCGTTTCTCATGCTCGAAATATCTTGAACAGACATACTCTTGTGACCATCCATTTCCTCATCCGAATTTATGGAAGATGGAGATTCACTCGGATAGTCAGAAGGAAGAGTTTCACTAGTTCCACCAGAACCATGCTGAGAAGATCCAGAAGTCAGCAAGGCAGCATCAGATCCAGATCCTGAGATGGCGGAAGCACGAGGAATGTTGATAGTTCCTATTGTGGTGATTGGTCCTCTAGTTGAGCTACTAAGTTTAGTAATCTCGCTACCAGGAGCTGAAGATGCTGCTCTTCTTCGTCGTACGATCTTGACGTTGCGTTTCTTCAAACAGTAATAAGCTACACCCACTCCGAGCAATAGCAAAGTCAAGAAAAGTAAAGCACAGACAATTAACAACATTTCCACCTCTGATAACTTTGGTGTCGCTATAGCAGCCAGTGGAGGAGCTGTTTCCGACCTAGAAACAGAAATTGTACCAATCACTACCTCGGGCTATGACATTGATAGTATATCATATTATGACTCACATATGTTTCCACAAAACGCCCAGTTTCTGCCTATGTTTTATAAATATAAATTACATTAATTCAAAACAACGTTCCTAACCTAAACATGCGCATGTGTTTCAAAAACACTTTAGGAGCAGTTTATATTGCTTTAAAAACAAATAGCAACATAATTTTGATTATTCAAATAAACGAGTAATAAAAAAATGAATAATTTTGTTTCATAAATAACAACGCATGACAAATGGCTTGCATCCAACAGTAAATGTAATATCAGTCTACATTTGCAGAAGTCATTGACGATTTATCAGATATATGAATATGCTTACTCTAGAGGGATGACGTTGTTTGGTGGAGGAGCTAGTGGCGGAGGATAGCGACAAATTATCGTCTTTACTTCGTCTTCGTCAAGCTCCAGAGAACGGTGAAAACGTACTAGAATGTTGTTGATAAACACCCTTGATACTTTCTAAATAAAAACAATAGAAACTAGTTTTATTAATTCGAGAAAATCTTACTTAAAACATAAGATTAACGAAAAGAAGTGCTAAGCCTCCCGTTCTTCAGATTAAATACACGTTGATAGTTTATTTAATAATGGTTTTTAACAAAATGAATTATATTTGACTGTTGAAAATACGTCCTAGTGATAAATTGTTCATTGACAACCAACTGACTGAGTGAACAAACAATTATCTTTTATCTTCTGGAAGATTTTCCTTCTTCTAAAGAAAATATGTTAATAGAAGAAAGAAAGACCAGACTTTAGTTTTATGAATAGGTTACGTTCTAAGAAACTTCTATTCTTATGTTTACTACAGTAAAATTCTCTAGCACTCACGAAAGAAAAGGTTAAGTTGACATTTCAGATGCCATAAAGTTCCTTACCTAATCACTTGAATAGTTTATGTTTTATCTAATGAATAAAACATATTCTGTTTTTTTTTCACCACTTATATTTAATTGCATCTTGAAATTCGTACGCTAATCTTACTACTTACCTAGCTGGTGAGATGCTGTTTAGTAGTTTAAACACCAATGTACAAATTTAGTGTTTTAGCTGAGGTTAATTTTGTAATTTTACTTTCTGTTAACAATTTTTTTAGTATTCAGTAATTTTGTAATTTTACTTTCTGTTAACTTTTTTTCAGTATTCAGTAATTACGTTAGATAAACACCATCCCTCAAATCGATAAGCAGTTCATCCAAGTAAAAACAACAGAGAGAAAGACAAATCATTGACTACCTGTTTAGTCCCGCAACCTTTTAATGGAATCCGTATTTCATAATATTGTCGACCATCTCCATAAAGTTTGCATGGACTTGAACGATCATAATTGGTGTAAATTACACCTAGATAAGGTTCTGTAAAGTTTATCTTTACAACCATCTCTCCAGACTCGCACGATAAGTAGGCTGCAAACAAACAAAACACAAATATTTATTACTGTTCTTTAAATGAAACTAAATTCAAACTCCTTAACCGCCGCCTACCTTTTAAGAGGATTTTATACGCTAATTGCCAAACGGAAATTTTCACAACAATTTCAGTAAAAAAAAAATTAATCATTTTTTCTTCGTTCTCATATAAAAGGACACTGATCATTCAGTATAGTTTAAGTAAACAGATTAACAGCTTGAGGTCAGATATTCCACTGACATGACAGCTGAACAATCTATTATTTAGTGAAGTAAGGTAATCTATAAATGTTGATACGAAGAATGACAGTGAGTATTTTGTGGGTGGTGTTTACAAGATGCTTTCCCCTTCTCTGTCAGTTTAACATTTTGGGCAACTTGCAAAGTTAGTCCTAGAGTAGCTTTGAACGAATATCTGAAAACTAATAATAATAAAAGACGTCACCCACACTCGTAGCTTGCAAGTGGATAATGCATTTTGTAAGGTAACTCTATATGTTACCAAGTGACGAATTCATTTTCTAGACTGATATTCACCAACTAAGACATAATTTACAAATTTAGCTTTTATGTCTAATGTTCTAATTTTATAAAACTGTTAAGTACAACAAAATGCAATACCTGACTTTGATTCACCGCAGAAACTTAAAACGATGAATTATTATTACTTTTGTGTTACCCTTTGTTACTGGCTTCTTGAGCTCTGAAGAACATTGGAAGTTCAGAATCATTCTGTAATGAATAAAGCATACACTACGTAATTACCTACCTCTTGTGTTATTAGTGGCAATTTCACTGCTGAGTTCATCTCCCACGACCGAACCTATTACATTCTCTACATCACTGTCATTTGGACTAGGTTCCCGAGAAAGAACCGTGGAAAACTGCATTCGATCAAGGAAGTCAAAAAAGTATTTATTAATTTAATAAGATAAATCATTAATACACTAAGTGAAACAACAATAACAACGTTAGGTTCTTAGATTATCTAAGTTTTAACATTTTTACGCAAAATACACGCCTTAGGATTTCAAAACGTTAACACTTTGTGCAAAATACATTTTACGATTTCCAAACGTTTTCGGAAAATTTCATTATCAAATCTATAATAAGATGATTGAAAACCCTACATCACTGTGATAGGTTCCATGACCTCCAGAATCACACTACTTAAAATATTTTAATGTAATGCTTAATTTCAAAATTCCATTTCCGTATACATGATTTTCTTGAAAGCTCCGAAACAGAACATTAAGAAAAGATAAATGTTTTGAACTCTTAATGAAAGTTGCAAGCAAAGATAAATAAATTTATGTTTATGAGAACTTGATTGTATTGGTGAAGTATTGAAAAATATACCCAATATGTATGTAAAGTGTATTGTTTTTGAGAGATGACATGTTTTGTAGAAAACTTAAAAGAAATTATAGTACTATAAATAGTCGCTAGATGACAGCAAAATCAGGCTCCTTTGTGCAAAATTACATAATTGGCTCTGTGCCAACCACGGATATCTCAATCCGATTTTTAGTTTGACTGTGTGGGTATTTGGGTATTGATGTTGTTAAATACCCAGGAGGGTCAGGTACATTTGACCTCTTCCTCCAATACATTTGACCTCTTCCTCCAATTTCTAGTGTTTAGTATGTTTTGTTTTTTGAATTTCGCGCAAAGCTACTCGAGGGCTATCTGCGCTAGCCGTCCCTAATTTAGCAGTGTAAGACTAGAGGGAAGGCAGCTTCACCACCCACCGCCAACTCTTGGGCTACTCTTTTACTAACGAATAGTGGGATTGACCGTCACCTCATAACGCACCTACGGCTGAAAAGGCGAGCATGTTTGGTGCAACCGAGATTCGAACCCGCGATCCTCGGATTACGAGTCAAACGCTTTAAAACGCTTAGCCATGCCGGGCCTATTGGGGGTAAGCATGTTGCACCTGACGATTAAATAATTAGAGAACGGTTAACAATATATCAAATATAACAATTATAACGTACAGAGCAATACGATGAAAGAATATGAAAAACTAGTTAACAATTTTAAGATTTTTATTTTTCGTTTAAAAATCAAGTAGATAAATCAACAACGTTTTACAACAAATACAACATACATTAGTTTAGCGTGAGAAATTATTTAATTTTTAATTTCATTCAGTAGAATCTCGTCACTTACCAGAAACGGTGTTATGATGAGAAAAATCAAAACTGTCATCGTCTTACTGAAAAATAAGATTATATATAGTGAATGTCTAAACTTTAAGAAAAGTTATGATAAATTTAGTCATAAAATTAAGAACATTAGCACCATATATTTGTATAGAACATTACCTTAAAATATCACAATACACAATACACTCAATACACCGAACATTTTCAGAAGGTTTGTTTGTTTGTTTTTGAATTTCGCGCAAAGCTACACACGAGGGTTATCTACGCTAGCCGTCCTTAATTTAGCAGTGTAAAACCAGAGGGAAGGCAGCTAGTCACCACCACCCAACGCCAACTCTTGGGCTACTCTTTTACCAACGAATAATGGGATTGATCGTAACATGCTCGACCGCTCAGCCGTTGGGGCGTTATAATGTGACGGTCAATCCCACTATTCGTTGGTAAAAGAATATCCCAAGAATTGGCGGTGGGTGGTGAGGACTAGCTGCCTTTCCTCTAGTCTTACACTGCAAAATAGGGACGGCTAGCGCAGATAGCCCTCGAGTAGCTTTGCGCGAAATTAAAAACAAACAAACAGACTGTTTTAAATTACGTTTTTCTTCGAGATATTATTTTTAGCATGTAGCAGCTACATTCATCTCGAATGAATTTCCTTAGTGTACAGTACTTATCTACGAAAAAGGAATTTTATTAATAATAAAAACAAAACGTTATATATTTTGACAAATTACCATTGCGATGATATATAAGAAATTCCACTGTATTCCATTGAAGCCAAAATAGCATAATAGTTTATCGTTTCCTTCCCCCTTTTACAATTAGTGTTAGCAGGGATCATAGCTTAATAGAACGTTTTTTTCATCTATTCAGAGTAAGAACGGAAAAGTTCATTACACTATTTCAACATCCTACGTAGAAACACGCGATCTCTAAAATCTGGATATGCTAATACTGGGGATGATCGAGGTGAGTGGCCTCTTTAGTGAGGAAGTAAAAGCTGATGAACTAATACTAGTAAATATAGACTGTAGAAAACGATACGTACCACCAGATTTATAAACTTCCGCACTTGATCGAATCTTTTCTGATTTATATGAAATGTGTATCTTTACGTATATGTGTATTTTTAAGTTTGGGGATCGTTAGCAAATATTGTTGGTTTTTCGTTTGTTCTTGTTTTTTTCAACTACTTTGATGAAAAGAAAAATTGGTTTTAGTTATTACATTATTACGGTAAAAACCAAATCGAAAGAAAACTTTGCTTATAAAAAAAATACTTTATTGAAGTCAACCTTGCACTTTATGTGTTCATTAGAGGCTTAAGTTACAATTTACGTACACAAATGTCATTGTTTAATGCGTTTCTATCCGAATATATTATCAATATTGTTCAACAATATGTCATGTAATTACTTTGAGAAAACTGTCAACAATTAACATTTAATATGTAAAGGATTCGATATTTTTATTATAAATGTTGTCCTTTCCTTCCACAACAGATCGAAGATGTTAACAATGGATAGTGAAAATCCAGTTAAAATCAGACAGGATGTTTAAAATACGATGTAAACTGCTACGCATTTTCTTGCTTCTGTCCAACATTGCTAGAATGACAACAGGCGTTTTTACTGTTTCTCATATAATTATACATGTCTGTGGAGGGAGTTTGGTTTGCAATTAGAATAAAAACATTGTATTAATGCAACGGATTTATTTTATTCTCGAAAATTATAATCATGAAATAGACTGCTCAATCTTTAGACACTTTAAAACATAAAGTTCAGAGTAAATAAATTAACATGCTGGCCACAGACGTTCCTTTAGAACAAAAAGAAATGTTTTCAGTGTGTTTTTATTTGCTTATTCTGCATTATACGTAACATTATTGTATTGAAAATTATATACATAATAATATCTGTATTTGTGTATGACGAAAATGCAAAACCCTATAGCCAAGCGCTTTCGAAAAGTTGATCGTTCTTCATCAGGGGAAAATCTATTTGTACCTACTTCTTTCGCTAACATCATTAATGTATTTATGTAATATGACAAATCTATTAAAGGTACCAGTCACCAACCACAGTTATGAACAGGGAGAATGCAGCTGTCAGAAGCAACCTACCATTCACTTCAAGACCTGACTGTCACTCATATAATGCACCCTCAGATTAAAGCCCACGGAATATTTTATGGCTGTGCACCAATCCAGTCCTACTCGCTAGCTCTGAAATCCATAGCTCAGCTCCACAACAGGACCAACCCGCTTTCTCAGAAGACAGAAATTTTAGAATGGATATTTTAAGGTGCGTATCGAAATCAAATTGGTTAACTTTAACAAATACCGATCAGTTAAACCATAATGAGTAAATAATGTAGGAGACACATCATCAAAGAAATTAGGACTCAAATCTTGACCACTATTAGCGCGGAAAATAATCATTTTCAGGATCATAATTTTCATTTTACATTTTTATTTCTAAAGTAAAACACTAGTTACTATTTATTTTAAGAGATGCTTCATGTCGTATTAACAAGAAAATGGTGTTTGTATTGAGTATTGGTCATCATGATTTGGAACAGAAAATTATATCCATAAATATTTGAAAACCAAATGCGGCAATATATATTTTTTGATCTGATGAACATCTATCATGCAAATTTGGAACAGAAAGTTAGATATACAAACAGCGGAACTACACATTACATTTACATTTAAGTTTGGAATAGGATTTTATATATCCAGCTAAGCGAACTAAACATAACAATATTTCTGTTTTATTCTGATAACCATTCAACATGGTTTGGTCAGTTTGAATTTTGTGCAAAGCTACACGAGGGCTATTTGCGCTAGCTGTCCCTAATTTAGCTGTTGTTGTTGTTGTTTTGAATTAAGCACAAAGCTATACAATGGGATATCTGTGCTCTGCCCACCACGGGTATCGAAACCCGATTTTTAGCGTTCTAAGTCCGCAGACATACCGCTGAGCCACTGGGAGGGCACCCTAATTTAGCAGTGTAAAGCTAGAAGGAAGGCAGCTAGTCATCACCTCCCACAACCAAATTTTGGGCTGCTCTTTTACCAACGAATAGTTGGATTGACCGTCACATTATATTGCTCCACGGCTGAAAAGGCGAGCATGTTTTGTGTGGCAGGGACTTCAACTTGCGACCCTCAGATTACGAGTCGAGTGCCTTAACCATCTGGCCATGTTGGGCACCCATTCAACACGTATGGAACAGAAACTTACATGTCAAACTATCCAAACGAAATAAGGCAACAATTCTGTTTTGTTCTAATAATCATTCAGCACGTACAGAACATAGTCAGTTACAAAATTATCTGAAATAAACATTGCAACACTTTGATTTTGTTCTGATAATCATTCATCTTGTTTGTAATAGAAAGTTTGATACATAAATATCTGAACCGAACATAGCAACATTTCTATTTTGTTTTTATAAGTATCCATCATAGGATTATGGGCACAGAGTTATAACAATAAATCTTTGAAATGTGACGCCGTTTATCTTATGATTTCAAGTTTAAGGTATAGAAGTATCAAATTCTAAAGCAATCTTGAGTTACCAAAAACAATTAATGTATGTTTATTGTGATAAAACTCGCTTTTCAAGAAGTGCTTTTTTCGAATCATACTTTTAAAACGAAAAATGGTTATACTAAACCAATCAGACACGATAGAAAACTAGGCTTACAAGAAAGATAATACCTTACTTAATTACATGAGTTAAACACACCAGTGAATTCTCTAACGCTTTTTCTTTGTAATATGCGTGACCTTTATAACTCTAACAGTCGTATCTATTACTGTTGTCAAAGCTTGACATGAAGAACTAATGGACGACTGCATTAATCTTTAATTAGGGCCCTGAAACGAACCCAGTCGTGTACCTTAACTGTCTAGGTAAGTCCCTATTAAACTTCAACTTCTATTGTTTCAACCCATTGTTGCGGATAGCCTCGTTCCACTTATAACGTTTTAAATGATTGACTATAGTCGCTAAATGTACTTTTTTCTATCTTCTTTTATTTTCTTTGTCTCTCTCTCCGTGTGTATCTGTGTAGGAGAACTGTTTTTCTTCTTTTTTAAACATAGACTAAAGTCGACTAAAATATACCTTGGAACAATTATAAATTAACTAGAACGTATAGGATGTGATAGGTTTATACTCCAGTTTGCTGTTAGCTTAGTATAACATGAACCTTCAGATTTTGATGTTTTTAGACTCCTGACAAATAAATGTATAACTATACCAAATGACAATACCACAAAAAACATCCTACATTTTATAAGCTTTATTTATTCACGGTTGTCTGTCTGTCTGTAAATGTAAAAGGGCAAATTCTGTACATTTATAATTAATATATCTCCAATATCTGTTTGAAGAAACATGATTGTTCATTTTCCAGTTTGTGTTTGTGTTTAACAGTTTCATATCTTAACTTACCATATTTCTCAACGTCGAAGACGTTATTTTTACCCTCAAAATAAGTCTCAACATTTACTCTGCGTCTTCCTAGCCGAAGGTGACGTTGCTCATAGGCTTAAACCTAAGCCTATAGGAAGTGTTTCGATACTAGACAGTAATTCAAGCTCTTCTATATGATTATGATCCAGAATGAAATGTATAGGATACTTGAAATGTAATAACGAAATATATAAAATACTTGGTATTAAATAACAAGCAGATAAACAGCATAATCATAAATGATCACAAACTTCATTGGTGCTGTTGCAATAAGCTGAGGTAAACCAGTCGGTGTTCTAATTTGTCTGCTTTTCCATCAAATAATGATATTTTCACTCATCTCAAGCGATCTCGATGTTAAGGCAACATTATAAGAACATACGAAAAGAGAAATTACGAAAACACTACGCGGTAACGACAGCCATTTGCAAAATATCTTAAGTTTGTTATGGTTTTGTTCAGACCATTCTGTTCAGTTGTTGTGTAACGATTTTAAACACAGACCTGTTCTTGGTAGGAATTCTCAGTAACAGTTCAGCTGAATCAATTGTTTTAACACATCCCATATTATGGCTTCTACAAAAAACAAAAACAAAAAACACTCCAAGAATATTATTACCGGTAATAATACAGATATTCCAGTGGTGTTATAAGGTATAAAGATAGATATGATAAGCATATATCTCACAAAACATGAGAAGTTGGCAAGAGGATTTATATACCATAAACCACTAAAGAATCTTGGTAAATATCTTGGTAAGATTGGTGGAAGTGCTGCGACCTTATTCTTATGTTTATATATTTTTTTTCAAAATTTAGCTAATCAAAATGGAGGTGCGTCTTCAACCCTGGGAAATACAGTAGTTGTAACAAGCTTGTGAGATACACATTTTTAGTTGTACATATATGCATGTATAGTGACCCTTAGAATAAAGTCTGTCTTGTAAATCCCTGTTTTCATAATTTATTTCAGACATATCAATGGTGTCTCTTCTAAACACTACTGTATGTTAAGCGTCCTCGTAGAGAAAATCAGCAAGAACTTTTTAATAGCCGTTTACAAACAGACACTTCTCTTTAACTTTCTACACTTATCAACCCAAATCACACTTTACTTTTTTTCTTAACAGTGCTGTTTCAACATGTTGCGTTACTAGCGTGTGAGAAATCTTATATAACGAAGAAAGAAATTAAAACTATATATTCTAGCTCTCGTGACATCAGAGAATAATACGTAACGTACATGTATAAGAAATGCGGTGTCTCACAGGAACTGACGATGTAATCCACAATAATTGCGATGGTGTATCAGTAGTTGTATGGAACTTTCACAAACGTCAAGAAACGAAGAAAAAAAAAGTCTCCAACCATTTTTAGAGGTTTCTTAGACAACATGTTAGAAAGCCACTAGACAGTATAATGTTCCCATTTCTCTAAATTGTCGTAATATCTACATATACAGGCCTGGCATGGCCAAGCGCGTAAGGCGTGCGACTCGTAATCCGAGGGTCGCGGGTTCGCGCCCGCGTCGCGCTAAACATGCTCGCCCTCCCAGCCGTGGGGCGTATAATGTGACGGTCAATCCCACTATTCGTTGGTAAAAGAGTAGCTCAAGAGTTGGCGGTGGGTGGTGATGACTAGCTGCCTTCCCTCTAGTCTTACACTGCTAAATTAGGGACGGCTTGTACAGATAGCCCTCGAGTAGCTTTGGGCGAAATTCCAAAACAAACAATCTACATATACAGTACTGTGCAAAAGAGTTAGGTCAAAACAATATATTTTCTTTCTTTCCATTTTATGGGGCTAATTCTTCCATGTTATTACAGAATGTATATTTCAACACCATGGTAATGCTTCACTGATCCGTGTTGACAATTCAATGAGCGAGGGTGAGAATACTTATAATTCTTTATAATTCCCATATACTTTTACCAAGGGCACATCACAAGACTTCTGCTTCAATGAACATACTGATCAAAGTTAGGGTCTGGAATAATTTTCATTGTAACCTATGCTGTATCTTAACTGTTATATAAATAAGTTTACAATGAGGTACCATGATGTGACGATAAGTAGTAGGACCCTTCAACAAATTGCTATAGACTTAAAATGCTTCCCAAACACTGTCAAGTACACTGTAGATCGTGAGACCAAGACTAGTACATTTGAAAATAGAAAAGGAAAAGGCAAAATACTTAAACTCAATGATACTGATGTTAAGTATCTTTGTTTATGCAGCCTTCGGAACAGAAGGAAGACTGCTACTGGGATCAAGCAGGAGATAAACGACCATGTATCAAATGACAGAAAAGTGTCTGAATATACAATATCAAGAAGGCTTAACAAGAAGGGAATATTTGGTCATGTAGCAGATACAAACCTTTATTTTGACCTCCAACTAGTGAAATGTCTTAAAACATACAAAAACTGGACTGTTGGTGATTAGAAAAAGGTGTTATGGACGGGTAAATCCAAGTTCAAATATTTTGTGCAAAGCGTAGGTTGTACGTCCAGAGTAAGAAAGGTGAAATATACTTACCTCAATGAATAGCACATATCATTAAGCATTTCGGAGACAGTGTGGTGTTTTGGAGTGTTTTCTGCTGAAGCGAAAGGAGAGATTTGCAAAATAGATGGAATAATGAATTAGCGCAAGTATCATCAGATACTTTTCCGTCGTAGTGTACACAGTGGGTTGCGTATTATTGGTAAATAATTATACTACCAAGGAGATAATTACCCCACACACTCATCCACCATATTCAGAAATTATTTAGCTAAGGAAGAAGCTGCTATAATGATTCAAATGATATATTGATCCCCAGAGAACCCCGATCTCAAATCCATTGAAGAAATATTGTATTTGATAGATCAAAACTTGACCAGTCAAAAGTTATTTCAAAAGAACCTTTATGGGAGTGCATTAAAGACATTTGGAGCAAACTCCCAAATAACACTTCAATTAATTACGTTGCAGCAATACCTGAAAGGCTGGTTGTAGTTGTTAAAGCAAAAGGAGGACACAAAATATTAACTGTTTGCTGAACTCAAACATTTCTACCGAGTTTCTGTTGTACTAAATACAAATGCTAATAAAAATTTGATATATCACCTGTGATTTACCTTATATTGTTAAACTGAATCTCTGTTACACCAAACATGCTCACCCTTTCAGCCGTGGGGCGTTATAATGTGCGGTCAATCCCATTATTTGTTGGTAAAAGAGTATCCCAAGAGTTGGCGGTGGGTGGTGATGGCTATCTACCTTCCCTCTAGTCTTACACTGCTAAATTAAGAACGGCTAGCGCAGATAGCCCTCGTGTAGCTTTGCACGAAATTCAAAACAAACAAACCTTATATTGTTCTTTTAAATACTAAACGTGTTCACAAATGCTTTTTCTTCCCAGTTTTAATGTTATGTATATTTTTTTTTACCTAAGTTGTCTTCTCATTCATTTCTGTTCACCTTTTCAACAAATCGAAACTATCAATTAGTCTATACTAAATCTTCACATATCATGTCGTTACTTGCACATTTGTGTTAAATGTTCGAGGTGTCAACAAAATTTATTTCGTAATTTCGGCTTAGATGTTTCATGATATCACATGACTTACTTCGATGATCATCAACTTTGCACAAACAGGAAATTTCCCGCTGGTACAAAAGTTAATCTACGGATTTACAACTTTGCCCAAACAGAAGATACCCCGCTGGTGCAACGGTAAGTTTACGGATTTACAACTTTACCCAAACAGAAGATCTCCCGATGGTACAGCGGTAAGTCTACAGAGTTACAACGCTAAAATCAGAGGTTCGATTCCCCTCGATGGACTCATCAGATAACCCAATAAACAACCGCCTCGTTCCTGAATAGCATCATATTCAACCACGTGAACATTTTTTGTGTGAAATTCCCTTGTATATATGCTCGCTTAGTAAACTGCAGTGATAGGTTTGTGAGCTAAATTTTTCATAGAATACAATAGAATCCTGAAAGCTCAGAATCATTAGTACCAACTGGATATAATAGGTATGTATCTTACAGTTTTGATGCTCTATTGATATTTTAATAAATATCCACAATTTGGATATCCTAACCTCAATAATAATTTAGAAATATTAGCGTTAATAATAATAAACTAGTAGATATACAAGATTTTGTAATATTGCTCTAACGATGCTCGTTTGTGTTTTCTTATAGCAAAGCCAAGTCGGGCTATCTGCTGTGTTCACTGAAGAGAATCAAGCCACTAATTTTAGCGTTGTAAATCCGTAGACGTACCGCTGTTCTGGCCTGACATGGCCGGATGATTAAGGCGCTTAAGATCTGAATGTCGGGTTCGAAACCCTGTTGCGCCAAACATGCTCACCCTTTCAGCCGTAGGGGTGTTATTATGTTACGGTCAATCCCACCATTCATTGGTAAAAGAGTAACCCAAGAGTTGGCGGTGGGTGGTAATGACTAGCTGCCTTCCCTCTAGTTTTACACTGCTAAATTGGGGACGGCTATCGCAGATAGCCCTCGTGTAGCTATGCGCGAAATTCAAAAACAAATAAATAAACTTCTGTCCTAGTGGTAGACTTGTTCTAACGAAGATGTGAACATAAATATTCTGTGATATGATCATATGGATAATGTCGTTCATGAATGAAGTTGAAAACGACTGGCTTTCTAACAAGTTAAGAGTTCTTGTGTTACGGAAAGACGAGAAATTTCCTACCAGTAAAAGGTCTAATACCTTATTTGTGTTTTAGCCACTTCATACTTTTTCAAGTGTTTATTAGACTGACACGCCTAAAATTAAAAGTACCTTCTCATAAAACTATTCCGAAAACGTAAAGTTTGTTTGGAATTAAGCACAAAGCTACACGAGGGCTATCTGCACTAGCTGTCCCTAATTTAAAAGTATAAGACTAAAGGGAAGGGAGCTAGTCACCACCACCAACTGCTAACTTATGGGCTACTCTTTTACCAACAAATAGTGGGATTCGTTATATTTTCCTCACGGCTGCAAGGGCAAGCATATTTGGTGTGCCGAGTATTCGAACCTGCGACCTTCAGATTATGATCCGAGAGCCCTAACAATCTGGCCATGCCGGGTCGCATAAATATCTAGGTTAGAATCGTGACTTATCAATATTTCAGGCAAAAAAACAAACAAATTCTTTTAGACTCACGCATCGGCTATTTTGTGTGATAAAAACATTTTCTTAACAAACCGAAATTGTATGGTTTATCGATCCCAATCGTCTATTCGAAGAATAAAAGTGATTATGAAGCATCTGGTTATAAAAGGTATCTAAGAAAATAATATAAGTATACACAAAATTTTTGTTTCTGTCTATTCCTTAGAGTTCGATGTTTCATTCTACTCACACATGACTTGGAGATATAGCGGAAAGCATTTATCAGAGATCATCCAAGCATCAAGCACATGACCGGCCACTGTATAATTTGAGTAAAATAATTCTGTGTAAGCACATGAGCGGAAGGTGTTTTCAAAGAGGTTAATGGGCCGCATCAGAACTTCGAAACCTGTGGCAGATACCGCCTAAACTACGATGGTGACGTCCACGCTGTTGTCATGGTAACCTTTTTCCATTTAGAAACAAAAATTTATGTCCTTCTACTGGTGGGTAACGAAATTATGGCTATTTTTTCTGCGATCAGGTATTTTAAAGTTTGCCGACTATCAAGCTGTCGGCTACTAAACGCACAAATAAAAACTATTGTGAAACAGATAAGGGAATTCACCGTGGGTAATCAGGTTTAGATACTGAAGACAAGTTACCTTTGTTTAGATAATCTAACTGGTAAGGTCTGCTGCTTTCAAATATTTACATCTGACTGTGACTACTTTTTTTATCGTACCTCCTGAGTATTCAAAACACTATAAACTGTTGGCAAACTATATATCTAATTACTAATGCAAACTTCACTATGTATGTAAATAACCTATAAGTGTGCTGGAAAAGTTACATACGGCTGCAATCACATAAATTGTACCGACCTTAAACGCATATAAGCAATTAATCTGTGGCTAAGTGAGCTAAAAGCGTTTTAAAGGCTGAGTGCGAAGAAGTAGGAAAAAAAATCACATTTTTTATGTACATATATTACAAACGATAACTTTCTGCATTGACACTACACGGATTTTTTTTACACTTAAAGTTCTTAAATGGATTCAGATTAGTTGTTATTTCTGATTCAGTAGATCAAATAACAATTTAACAAATTAAGTACAACATAATTTACAGTGGTTGCTCTTTTTCCCATTACTCAACTGTTTTTTCTTGTTTGCCTTTGTGTGTTATATTAGAACCTTTTTTCTACTTACAGTTTTTTCAGTGAAATTAGGTTGCAATTACTTAGAATAGCTGTGATATCAACATTTCTTTATTGTTTGTTTTGAATTTCGCACAAAGCTACTCGAGGGCTATCTGTGCTGGCCGTCCCTAATTTAGCAGTGTAAGACTACAGGAAAGGCAGCTGGTCATCACCACCCACCGCCAACTCTTGGGATACTCTTTTACCAACAAATAATGGGATTGACCGCACATTATAACGCCCCCACGGCTAAAGGGGAAGCATGTTTGGCGCGACGGGGATACGAACCCGCGACCCTCGGATTACGAGTCGTACGCCTCAACACGTTTGGCCATGCCTTGCCTCATTTCTTTATTAAATTTCAATGTGACACAATTCTTCGGTATATTACAATTTCAGTCCCCCGCTTGAACAAAGATAAGTCCTAGGATTTACAACAGTAAAATCCAAGATTCGATTTGCCGCGGAGAACGCATCAGATAGCCAACTGTGGCTCTGCTCTAAAATATAATAAAACAAAACACAATTCTAATGAAACTTTTCTAATCAGAATGTCTTGTAATCTTTGTCGATTAGGCTAAATTTACCAGAATACCCGAACCAAGTGTAACTTTTACCACAATTTTATTTTTACTACTTCCAACCTAAGGTGATGGTTATTTCTAATGTAATTTTATGTTAGTTATTTTATTAAATTGATATTCTGCATTACATGCTTAGTATATGGATTTAAGACTATCCTGAGCCTATAGAATTATCAAACTTTAAGAGATAATATTAGATTTATGGCCGGAAACGTTGCTAACAACGACGGTACTCAACTGATAAAACAATGCATTCTACTTATCATAACTTTATATATTATGTTTAATTAATTATGCTAATCGAATCGATAAGTATGTGCTTTATTTTTCATGCATGTAGGTAGTTTGCTTTGATCGCATGTTCTCTTCAGTCACTCTAGCCACAGTTATGTATTTATATTTCAATTATTTAACACTAGATCTTTAATATTAGGTTTGAGAAAAAGTTAATATTATTTACTGTAACTGCAATGTGACAACATATCCTCCTGGGTCACCGTATATACAATCATATATACTCATATTACTACTAATCAACATCAGAATTACTGACGGTGTCCATCTAAATGGCTTTTTAAATGCATTCTTCTAAATTCACCAAATCGCTCTTTACTATAAGTGTGTCACTAGGCGTGTTTTCATTTATTTATTTATTTAATGTTAGATTCCAACAAGTACCTCAAAGCAAGATTTTTAATGTTCTTATGAAATTATTTTGTGGAATGAAATGTGAGCACTTGAAGAAGAAAAACTGCATTTTGGAAAATTTATACAAACGAGTTTGAAATGTGGATCTTGATTTAAGAACAAGAATTAGCCAGGGATTTAAAAGAGCATTTTAAACTTCGGGCTAAATAAAAACATTCAAACTCAGAAATCATGAATAAAAGAAAAGTTAAACTGCTTATCTTAATATAAAATGTGTAAAAAATACGGGGATTAAAATTACTATCTTAAGCTCAGGATATACGGTTAATATAAATATTAAAGTATCTGTATTAATCCAAGATGTATAGATAAGCTAATGATTAAAATATCTAAGTTAAGGACAATAAATAAAATAAAAATTATTGTCAATGTACTAAATTTACACTTATTACAAATTATGAATTAAGTCATATAAATAGGCAGAATTGTTAGGTGTGTTTTTGAATGATAAACGTGTTGTTAAGTTGTGGGATAGAGGTAAAGTTGAATCTCCTAACTCAAAAAAAGTAAACAGTGAAATGATTGTTCACGCCAAATACGTTGAACAAGGTACAGGTTAAAATGGATACGCTAATTAATCAGGGTACAGATTAAGCCTGCTATCCTAGCTTAATAGATATAAAGAGGATAAGAATTACAGAGCCTACCTTAACCCAAAGGTTTTGAATTTCGCTCAAAGCTACACGAGGGCTATCTCCGCTAGCCATCCCTAATTTAGTTGTAAAGACAGTTAGTCATCACCACCACCGTCAACTCTTGAGCTACTCTTTTACCAACGAATAGTGGGATTGACCGTCACATGTTTGGTGGGATGGGGATTCAAACCCTCAACCCTTATATTACGAGTCGAATGTCTTAACCCACTTGGCCATGCCGGGCCTAACCTAAATGTTAAGCTAGACATTAAAGTAGGTATTTATTCTAATTGAAAAAATTTTGAGTGCTATAACGTTTAAAATAGGTATATTATAGAGACGTGAATAGAATATGAAGAAAAGCAAGTATTCTCAACCACAGAACTTTAGTAGCATTAACGTAATTTTATCGAATTTTTACTCCAACATCAAGATGTTTGAATTAATTGATTGTAGATAAAATGACAGAAATGCTTGTATGAAAGACTGAAATTTGATTTATTTATAAAATCTATATCACCAGCTTTATCAGTTGATATCCTGAATACCTGACCCAGTCCCACAATATATGACAGGAATTTACCATTTTAACAAACAACCTTGACGGGTGTAATGAATTAGTGTCAACAGTAGCCTTCTTTTATAACGTCATTTTTCACAAAAATTTTGACTATTTTGAAAGTGTAACATACTTACTTCATTAGCTCAAAACCTGTTTAATGTTTCTTTTTACCACAGCATAAACGTGTCCTTGAGGTACAGTACGGGCAACTTATTTAGCACCTAGGTCATTAGCAAGTTTGCTTGTTGTTGTTTTTTAAGCTAAGAACCATGCCAAGTACTGTTTTATATATATATTACACTATCTCAACCTCTGGTAGATTGTTTAGGCAGGTAAATTCGTGATAAGTACACAAAAATTAGCAGCATCTCTACAAATGTAGAGGGCGACATTTCGAAAAACGAAATATGGAAGACTTTCGAAATGTTGTTCTCTATACTTGTATACTTTATACAAAAGGCAGCTGCTGCCCGTTCCAGTGTACTCATCACTTAATCTTATCTCAGGATTGTTTTCATAGACTTTAACACCTTACTTTCTATATTGCTAGAAACCTGGATTCGATACCCGTGGTGATGAGCATTGCACAAGTTGCCCTTTGTGTAATTTTGTGTTTAATAACAAACGAGAACAAAGCTTCACTTTTATCTCTTTACCACTTTGTCATGCAAAGGTTTGTTTCTTTTGTTAATTGTCTTTTCTTATAAATATTTCTACACAACTTCTCTCTGATTCTCATTCCTTCTTGTTGTTTTTCTCTTTTAATCTTACGTTTCTTCATCACCCAATCTCATCTCTTAGGTTTTAAATCCTGTACTAGGAGATACACTTATTTTTCAAGTACGATATGTGTAATAAAATTATTTGATTACTGAAACACTGCTTAGGATGCTTTTCTTTTTACTGGACGTAGACAGAACTGAATCCTCGGCATGCCAAATATGAAGCATATGTCGTATCATATGAACCCAAATCAAAAATTTTGTTTTCACACACACACATAGGAGAATGGTATGTGTTTTAAATAGACAAATCCTTTAAATAATGCTGTAATTGTACTATGTATTTGGATATAAATACAACAAAAACCCACAAAGCGCACAGAAGTTGTTCTATTTAGATTGAAAGTAAAAAAATGTAAAAACAAATTAGAATGGCTGAAAACGAAATATATTTATATACACTACATTTTTTGTATAAATAACCTGTCTTTCTGAATAATCGCTCTCTGACTAAGATCTTGAAATTTTATCTTGATCGAATTCTTGATAAAGTGACGTTATAAAAGTGACTTTTTAAAATTATGATGTCGAGGAGGGTGAAAATCAACTGTTTTTGTTGTCACTTATTAGTCGCGGTTTAGCGAGTCATAAAATGCCTTTAAGTTTGTTCGTGGTTTGTGTGATGTAAAACACAAGGCTACACAATTAGCTATCAGCGTTCTACCCACCACTGGTATCGAAACCCTATTTTTCGCCTTGTAAGGCCACAGATATAATAAGCTCGTGCTTCACATACGAACTGTCTTTAAATTTAAACTGTCTTTAAACTGTCTTTAAATAGGCCTAGTTGCCTATTTTTTAAGTGTTTGTTGCAATTTGTATTCAGGAGTAATGGTTATTTATAAGCCACGGAAAGGTAAAGAATTATACTAATTGCGTGTCCGTTTATATTAATGGAGTAATTGTCTTTCAAGTTAATGCTATAAACATCCTAGTATTGCATTCGTATGGAAGAATGCACGTTAAACGTCGTTCTTATTTGCATTAGTATGAATGTAAAAGTACCACTGTACAATTAACCTATAGGAATATTAGATTTCCACATGAGATAACACGCACGGAATAATTACATACCTTTTATTTTATCTTTTATTTTATTTCTCTAGTTATTTCTATTTGCATTTTACGTCCCAAGTAGGTCAGCAGTACGTTTAAGGGTTCGACTCCCCCGGCGGATAGAGTGTAAATAAAGTAATGTCTATCTTTGAACTAAAAGAAAAGACAGCAAAAAACAGGATTTTTCAAAATTATATTTGATATTTGCATGGCTTGTCTTTTTCACTTTTCCTTCTTACATAACATCGAGTGTTAGTTTGTTTTCTGGTTTTGCTGGCTAGAATCATGCAAATGACAAAATCTATTTCAGATTGAAAAATCTCCCAAACCTAAGAGAACAGTGATTTAATTTCAAACTTTGTAATACTTTAACTTCAGTTCAGGTTTTCTTCTTGCTACTCAATTAGCTGATTTTAAGCGCAAAGCTGCGCAACGAGCTGCGAATTTAGCATTATAAACCACCATATTTATTATTGAACCACAAGTGGTTTGTTTCTTTGTTTGTTTTTGAATTTCGAACAAAGCTACTCGAGAGCTATCTGTGCTAGCCATCCCTAATTTAGCAGTGTAAGATTAGATGAAGGCAGCTAGTCATCACCACACACCGCTAACTCTTGGGCTACTCTTTTACCAACGAATAATGGGATTAACTGTAACATTATAACGCCCCCACGGCTGAAAGGGCGAGCATGTTTGGCGCGACGGGGATGCGAACCCGCGACCCTCAGATTACGAGTCGCACGCCTTAACACGCTTGGCCATGCCGGGCCCCACAGGTGGTTTTTCGTTCAGTTGAATTCTCTCTACACAATGGTGTGGCAAAATCTTATGAGCACATTGTTCTGGATAAAAAACATGCTTTATCTATAAGCATCAGTTTTAAAAACACTTCATAAAATTGATAGTTTGATACACGCGAAGAATATTTACTTTCTCTAACAATGATAACATTTTTGCATCTAAGAGATTTATAGAACAACTGAAAACGACAGCATATTCTCAATTACACTTCAAACAAATGCAAATAACTTTTACGTTTAATAATTATTAATGATGTTAAAGCCTCTGTACATATCACTGTTTTTGTTCTTGTATCTTTATTTCGATTTTCCTTTGAAAGCAGAATGTAACGTCGGAGTTTCTTTTTTAATTTGACCCATCAGCTTTTAAGAAAAACGTTTACAACGAATTCTTCGCCATACGAGTGTGAACATTTTGCTATTTTTTAAAGAAACATGCAGTTTCAAGAATGCTAAAACGCACTTATTCAACGTCGATAATTGGCCATTTTTAGCAAACCACATGTGTGGGTCATGTAAAATGTTAATTTACTCGTACGCGAAGGTATAGTTGTTTTGGAAAGTTTTGCTTCTCAGAAATATCAATGCAAATTAAGAAAAAAAGCCCTAACTTCAAGCCCTCTGTTAGTACAGCGGTATGTCTACGGATTTCCAACGCTAAAATCAGCGGTTCGATTCCCATTAGTGGGCTCAGCAGATAGCTCGATGTGGCTTTGCAATAAGAAAACATACACGGATAACTTTAACCGTATTATTTGGGTTTGCAGCACTGGAGACACCTACCAGAAAGACTGCTAAGTTAGAACTGAAGGTAATAAATACCTAGTCAAGCAGGTCTTAAACGGAAGAGCATTTTTTATATTTATGTCTTTGTAACAAAAAAAACATCCATTGACCCCTCACCTGCAATTAGCATTTCAGCTCAAGCCATTAGCCTGAGTGTGTGGATGTTACTTGTTATCAAGAGATCAATAATAATAAAAAATGGTTTGTGAAGATGAAGCTGGGTTGTTATTGTCTAACGTGGTTTATCACTGTGTGATAACATTTTGTTTTGTATGATTATTAACTTTTGACACATGAGAAACCATTAAAGTACATACAAATTTACATATGTAAGTACTTGTGCATAATACACGTATTATTTGAACATCTATTCAGCTTCTATGGAATACTAATGAGCACCTCACGACTCAGTCAGAAAGCGCGAGAAAGTATATATTCTCACTATCTGAGTTCTGCCCTTGGTGTTAGGTTTTACACGATGGATACAATGCAGATAAGACCCTTCGGTCAAATACAATAAATGTATTGAAACGATAATTGTTAAAACCTCAAATTTATAGGCTTTACAAAGTTTATGGATCGTGAGCGATTCTGCCGAGAAGTAAAATAGTGCTCTATCATTTCCAACCTCTTTCTTTTTATCTGCCCCCTAGATATTCGCTGGTAACTGTACAGTTCCGCTTGCCATAAAAACACCATCCACACTTTATTTCCATGACTGATATATAAGAGTAACTGCCTAATCCATCTATATGGTGAGAACAGAATGGATCATTTGTTAACGGTGGTTTCTGTTGAATAGCCCATTCCGATCTAGTTTGTTAGTTAAAATTAGGGACGGCTATACACAGGTAGGTCTTGTGTAGCTTTGCGAAGTCAGAATCACCCATTCTTAAATACATTTCATTCTCAATTAAATTCATGACATCAAGCTACTAGGTTCAACTAGAGCTCCAATATTTAACGTACGGCAAATTAAGAGCTAAGCTAAATATATTCCCTACTCGCAGTGATTTCGGTTCCGTTTTTCTATCTTATAACGTTCTTATGGGAGATTCAAAACAATCCCCAACCACAGTGGTTTGTATTATTTTTTCTAGTTCACATTTTTCTGCTGGAATATCCGATTTATTCTTCTCCTGTAATAAGCTTTGTTTGAGAATGTTCGCTCAGAGCTAAAGCTACACGATTATTTGAACACAGTTCGGAATTTTAAACCAGTAAGCGAGAGAGAAGGCAGCTAGTTAACGTGATTCACTACCAACTCTAGAACTACACTTGCCTGACTGGATAGTGGAATTTGACTATGAATCTTGTAGCGCATCCACGTCTTGTTTTGTGATGACGGAGTTTGACCTCATGTATATTCACTGTCCAAGCATTTTAACAACTAGACCAAAACCAACTTATTCATGTAAATGTAATAGCTACAAGGGATACTTTTATACTAACATATAAATAAAAGTCAGCTTAAAACTTTAACTGACCACAAAGATTACTTTTATACTAATATATAAAGGAAAGATAGCATAATACTACACCTGGTCACGAGGGCTGCTTTATTAATAACGTGCGAAGAAAAGAGAACACAATGATTCACCTGACCATCATCTAGTGTTATAATTATAATATCGAGCTATATATAAAGTATATCTATACCAGTGTACAGATGTCATCTAAGATAATCGAGCTATATATGAAACATATTCAAAGTAATGTGCAGGTATCATAATATGTAAATGAAAGAGGGGATAATACCTTAGTTTCAAGTTTAATTTCTCACAACGTTAAATGTTTTTATTTGTTTGCTTTTCTATTTACTTTTTAGAGTGAAAATGATGGTGTTGACATATCATCCTTATTGATTTATTATGGACATATCGAATTGTATGTCTATTCAGAATATAGAAGGCTGTTACTTAACTTATCTTGAGTGCATATCAAATAAAAACAGTAATAAACAGGAGGAGAAATCATAGTCAAAATATCAAACTTCGTTCTTTTACAGATTGTTTAAACTTGTAAGTAACAGAAATCAGTGGATTAACTAGAGAGTTTATGTTAATTCTGAGGTCTGATTATTCTGGGTCTTGTCATTTGCATATATAAACGTATGAGGGATTTGGTATAAACACCTACCTATATTGAAGGGACAGAGTGATAAATGTCTATATTCTAGCTATTTCACTTACGCTTACCAGAAAGTTTGTTTTATATAATCTTGTTTCACGTTTGAGATATTTTCGACACACACTAACTCTTTTCAATATGTTGAGTGGGAAAAAGATTGAACGTACCTTCCACTAGTTGCTTTTCTTCACTGGTTCTCAAACATTTTCGTTCAAGCTGAACGTGACCAGGTTATGCGTCACAACAATCCATTTTCCCACTCCACGTGTATTCATAAATTAAGTAATTTTATGTTGAGAATCTTATGAAATATCAGTTGTATTTCCGTTTCTACTCACAAGCGTATCGAATTGTAGGTATATACAGAACATAGAAGGCTGTTGGTTTACTTACCTTAAGTACGTATGAAATAAAAATAATAGCGATAAATAGGAAGAGAGATCATTGTCAAAATATCGAACTGCGTATGAAACGTATCTCTAACAATACCGAGCTATATAGATAAAGTTTATCTCTGACAGTGTAGAGTTCTCATCAGAATATTGAGCTATATATGGAATGTTTGTTTCTTTGTTTTGAATTTCGCGCAAAGCTACACAAGAGCTATCTGCGCTAGCCGTCCTTCATTTAGCAGTGTAATACTATAAGGAAGGCGGCTATTCATCACCATCCACCGCCAACTCTTGGACTACTCTTTTACCAACGAATAATGGGATCGACTGTCACGTTATAAAGCCTCCACGCCTAAAAGGGCGAGTATGGTTGTTGGGACTGGAATTCGAACCCGCGATCCTCCGATTCGAGTCAAGCGCCCTAACTACCTGGCCATGCCTGACCGTACATGGAACGTATCCATAATAATGTGAAGAGGTCATCCTCAGAATAATTGATCTATATATAAAATGTATCTATACTAATGTGGATGACTGCTGTTCCTTGAGGTCACAGATCGTAGAAATGTAGTCTTCAACAAAATACTGCATGAGAAATTTTCTTCGCTTTACATTTCTTTTGTATACAATCAAAGTTTGAGATAGACGCATAATCTGTTTATCTAAAGCTGTAGAGCATCTGATAAAACACTTCACAGTAAGACGGGACCTACTTCTATAGGTACCTTACTCAACAACAACACAAAAAAAAACAATATACTGATTGATAAAGTTAGTCATAACATCAATTAGGAAGCCCCTTTAAGACTTTATAGCTAACGGAATACATCAATTGTCCCTTTGAAAAAAAAAATAATGATCGCGGATTCTGTTTATTTCGGCCCAGCACGGCCAGGTGGTTAAGGCACCCGACTCGTAATCCAAGGGTCACAGGTTCGAATCTCTGTCACACCAAACATGCTCTCCCTTTCAGCCGTGGGGGCGTTATAATGTGACAGTCAATCTCACTATTCGTTGGTAAAAGAGTAGCCCAAGAGTTGGTGGTGGGTGACGATGACTAGCTGCCTTCCCTCTAGCCTTACACTGTTATATTAGTAGCGGCTAGCACAGATAGCCCTCGTGTAGGTTTACGCGAAATAAAAAACAAACAAACTTATCTCAGGCCTCCCTGTCCAGTGGCACAGAAGTATGTCTGCGGACTTACATCGCCAGAAACCGGTTTTTCACACCCGTAGCGGGGAGAGTACAGAAAGCCCATTGTGTAATTTTGCATTTATCTTCACACAACAAACTTGTCTGCAAAATAATTCGAAGCTACTATCAACGCCTATTACCATATCATGTTCTAATGCGTGAGAACCTCTATCATCAACTTACAGCTGGACAACAAGAACTGGTTGTTTTTAAAACTAGCTTGGTGTGATATGGAATTAGATAATTTATTTTTTCATTGAGTTAGACTATGCCAGTCGGTTAAATTTTTGACACATAGTTGAAACGGCAATCAAATCGTATTCATACTTCGAAAGTATGGCCTGACACTCTACAAGACTGTTAAGTCATTTATACAGTTCCATAGTTCATGTATGTACACTCCTGATGCGCATGGCTTAGCTAAAATAGCGTCAATAATCTGATATTGATCTTGCGACAATAAATCCATGATCTTTTGAGAAACTTCTAGATGCGATACCCCTGGTAATCCTTTCACATCTTCAGTAAGGGTTTTTTTCTTTCTCCTTCATGTTACTTTCACAGTATCTTCCATAATAAAACTCAACAATTTATTTAATTATCTCCATCTATAGATAATTTAAATGGCTAATCTACTGCTTTCAACACTAGCCTGGATAATATACTTGGAGTTAAATCCATTTTGCTCACTTGCAAACTTTGACTGAGCTTTGAATTTCTATAAGCTCTACATTAAGCTTTCCGTCACATACATCTCACTAGCTTATTTTAACATTTTTTTATAGTCTCTTAATTTTATAGAATTATTTTATGGTCACGTAAACTCAAAATAAATACTTGTGAATATCAATGCAAATAGCTAGATGTAGAGATAATAATAACATCATATTAACTTGTTTATTTTATTAGGGTTTGTTTGTTTTGTTTTTAATTTCGCACAAAACTACTCGAGGGCTATCTGCGCTACCCGTCCCTAATTTAGCAGTGTAAGACTAGAGGGAAGGCAACTAGTCATCACCTCCCACTGCCAATTCTTGGGTTACTCTTTTACCAACGAATAGTTGGATTGACTGTAACATTATAACGTCCCCACGGTTGAAAAGACGTGCACGTTTGGTGTGACGGGTATTTAAACCCGCGGCCCTCAGATTACGAGTCGAGTGCCTTATCCATCTGGCCATGCCGGGCCATTTATTTATGAGGAACTCAATGTGTTTAGTGAGTTTTTAAACAATACTTAATGTGTCAATTGAAGAAACTAGTAATAATTTTCGCATAAGCGTAAACAAGGTCTAATTTGCGTATGGCCATCCCTAATTTTGCATTGAAAGACTAAAATGAAGACAGCTGGATTATATCACTTACCGCCAACTCTTAGTTTTACTTTTGTTTGAGTGAATAGTGAGATAGGGCCGTTACTTTTATACTGCACCCACGACCCCAAAGTGTTTGTGTGTGTGTGTGAACGAAACATGAACTGAGAATTCTCAAGTCCCTTGTCTGGACGAGTAAACCATCAGCTCACGTCCAGCCCATATAAAATAAGCAAGTTCTTTGTTCGTGCCTGAAAAGGATATAAGGCCAGAACTTAAATGTCGATTATCCACGGTAAAAGTGGATGAGAATGGTAACATACACATTTCTTTTTCTATTCTTGGCTCTTTCATGTAAAATATAATGTTAGAAATTGTTCTTTCATTGATCCCTGCCAGTATATTACACTCCATGTAAGTTTGTGATAGACATTGATAATGGAAAATCAACCCATTGTAGATCTACCCTCAGCTCTCTGCTGGTGTCCACTATACAGCCCAGCTGGGTAGACTTAAGCAAATTATATTTAGTTTTTTACCCAAAAGCATAACAGTGTGGCGTGGACAAGCTTCGAATACACAAAGCATTAAGTCGTACTGTCAACAGCATAAACTGACAATATATATGATAAAAGTTTATTTACGTTATACTAAAATAAATTACCTCTGCACAGCCGCACAATCAACTGAATACCCGATTACGTACAATAGTTTTGCACGTAATTCAGCTGTTTTGTTGTTGTTTTTATTCGAATTAGGCTGAAATAACAATAATAAATTAGCTGTAATGTGTAGCATTAGCCAACTATTTGTGATGAGATATTAATATTTTAACCTTTAATTTTATAGTGCACAGTTTCAGTTTTTAAGTTCAATAAATAATATCATTAATGTTAAAAAACCGGATCTAAACTTAGTTAAACCTAACTCTGGAAACGAGCAGATGTATACCTAATACAGCGAAGAGTAGCCATTTCTAGAACTTATTCCGACAAATAAGCTGGAAAAGAAGTTGTTTCTGTGTAAATATTATTGTAAATGTATTCATAGTTATAAATAAGGCTATTTTTAAATTATTTGAACATTGGCATATATGATTCAAGTAGACTGTATAATTGAAGCGGTTAGACAACAACTAACCATGTTCTTTCAGATGTTGCATACCTGTTAATCAACGATGTGAAACAACGTGTATATTTTGTGTTTTTTCAAAATCACCTTTGATGTTAGCCAATTTTATACACACGCTATGTATCTTTGGTTTCTGTTAAGATAAATAATGAAAACTGACGTACAATACACGTGGCCAGGTTAGCAGTCTGAATAGTGTCGAATATGGTTCCCAGATCTAAAAGAAGTTCTATAGTTTTACGGTAATATTTTTTACACTGGGAGTTAAGTAGAACAATAATTTGTACACGTTATATGCACAGTCTTTGTTTAAACGTATATAATTTGTATACGTTCAGCCTACATATAGAACTGATGAGATTTACTATATTAAAGTTCTTTTTATTGTACCGTTTATTTTACAAAGTGCTTAAAATTGGCAATAACATTTGTTACTTCTTACTTTCTATAAACATTATACTTAAAAAGTCATTGTTTGTTGGTCGTTCGACATTAGCCTGATATGACCTGTTAGTCCAACAGCCAAGCTCACCCCTTTTCAGTTAAACCTGAACGTGGCACTTACGCAATGTTTTTTATGGTTTTAGGATCATTCGATGGTGATTATCATGAATCCTGTAGAGAACCCTTTTTAAGACTTGAGCACTTTGAGATATTCAATATGGCGGCTAAGATGTTTGTCAAATCAAAGAGATGCCCATATCTCAGCTCTTCGGTGATATAGAGTCACAGTCATATTGTTTACACTTAGGTTTTCTATGTCAAGGAACTCAAATATGAAATAAAGAGACTCATCATTGTAAAATGTATTTAAAAAATCAAGATAGTGGGTAATATTGTGGCTGCCAAAACAAGGAACCTTTAATATTTCAGTTTCTATACGACATAGAATGTTAAAAGCGATAGTTATACCTACATTCACAATTAATCCAAGTGATTTTTATGTCTGTAAATATTTGGTTTGATACTAATGGTTCCATGATGACCAAGTTTTATGAAAAATAATTGTGCAGTAGCAACACCAACATATCAATGTTGTCTGAGATGATGTACATCCATGCTTTTTTATCCTTTGCTGTACAATGAGTGTATCTGCTTCTGTATGAAATACTGTCAGATCATCTCTCTGAATTATTGCATCTTTGTGTATCTGCCTCTGTATGAAATACTGTCAGATCATCTCTCTGAATTATCGCATCTTTGTGTATCATGACCGGAATTATTCCCGGTAACCAACAGCCTGTGGATATGTGCACGTGCTTAAATTAAGATCATTGATCATGGGGTAACAAAATGATGTCATTCAGTTAATTTTTTGTTTTGTTTTCAGTAATACTGTTGACAGCTTTTCGGACAGGAATCCAAATGTGCATCTGGCAGACTGTCTGTTTGCTCTAGTTCCAGTCCTTATGGTTAAATGCCTTTACCTGTCAAACACAACGTAGATATCGTCTTTGATCGGCTTCTCAACAATCGAAGTCTTGAAATTACTTACACGGTCTAGGACTATAATGTTTGCAGAGCAGTGCATTGTTCATATGAAAGCCCATTATGAGGAGGATATTCAGTTGTCTGTTCATGTATAACCCAAATCAATATCTTATAGAATTATCTGGACTCTGGACATGATTCAGGCACCAGTTAGAACTTACAATGGGGGAAGGAGGGATGCGATATGCATACTAGCAAAAATATGGTTCCCTCCAACTTTGAAAGAGAAAAAAGAGATTCTTAATATTTTTATATGTTAATACTAATGGTGAACTATGCGTAATTTTTATAAACTCTATGATGAAGTACGTTTTGTTTGCAGTTTCTTCAGTGTTTTTTTTTTTCTATAATGACGATAAAAAGGCGACTTTTAATGGTATTTAACGCCCCCTCAGTTATAAATTCTGACTGGTCCCATACCACTAATACGTTTCATATTCCTTAGACTTCGTGTAAATAATACAAGTACACATATCAGTTTAAAGGCTTACCTGTCATAATTGTTTCTTGTTGTTCTAGATTGTAGATTGATTGGTGGTGTGAAGATGATGACATCAGTAAACACACACTATGTTAGTATGGTAGAGATCATTCGGGTCATCGCGCACACTAGCCTCATTAGGTGACCTTTACTGTGTACAACACTCACTGTCATGGATAACTATGCTAACTGAAGCGTGAAATTGGTTTTGGCTCACTTGCTTATAAACATAGAGAGCACATTTACTTTAAATGTAAAAATTATGTGTATAAAGTGTTACTGTGTGTATTTGGATTTCTATACGGCTATAATTCAGGTGCAGAGAATCCTTTAATGCTACATCAAGATATAAAAATACTAAAATTCGGCTTATTTTAAGTCGTCTTATTGGCTGCCGTCTTGAATATTTTACATTTCAGAAAGATAGCAAAAAGTTTTATAAATGAATATTTCAGTCCTTAAAACATGCATGCAGACACCATAATTATTGCTCCACGATACGTACAATCGATGATATGTAGCAATCTCTGTTTTAGCAGCCAAGTTGGCCATCATCATGATTTTCTCATTACTTTTTACAATGATAATTCTCTTGGCTTCATATTTTAACCTTAAAACGTAAAAGTAGGTAGAAACCATAACTGTTGCTCCCTGTCATATGTCATGTAAGAGCTGAGAAATGAGTTTCACTCTGATTTAGCAGCCATCTTCAAGGTCTCAACCTGTTAAAGTCTGATAAAAATAATTTATCAACTGGATTCGTAATCAGTACTCTCGAATTATCTTAAACTACCAAAAATTAATGTATAAACACAAAGTCTGGGCTCACCGCCTTTGCTACTGGATTATTTGGTTTGGGCGTTCGATTTTTAATATGCGAGTCACAGACTCCAATCCTATCATCGAACATGTTCGCCCTTTCAGCCGTGAGAGCGTCATAACGTGACGGTCAATCTCACTATGCGATTAAAGTAGCATGATAACTGGCTGTTGGCGGTGCTGACTAGTTGTTTTTATTCCAGTCAATCTTATATATATAAAGCACAAACTCCGTGTGTCTCTTCTGTTTGTCTGTTATCTAACTCCTCCAATGTCGCTGGGCAAAACCTCAACCCAACTTTGTGGAATGGTAGCTTGGAATAAGAAGCATTTTAATATGTAGTTTACAGCCCCTTCACCCTCAGTATTGTTGTTAATGAGCGTTTATCATCTTTGGCGTAAGTTAACGTTAACTGCATTTATAGATATCGCCATGTTCTCACATCAAACAAAAAACAACAATACTTATTAAATTTCCTAAATCCCCGGCAGAACGACAGCACGTATCAAAATTTACAAAGTTAGAATTAGGAATTCGATTTCCCTCGGGAAACACGATAGTCCAATGTGGCTTTGCTATAAGAAAGCACATACACATTAAATTTTCTATAACACAACATACACACAGTGTTGGGAGAGCACATAAGTGTCATATATATCAGAGATTGCGCTAGCAGTGAATACAAAATGGCTGCCACTATCGCAATAAACATAACCTCGGATTTATTGATAGTACAATAACCACCATAACACTGATATAAAGAGTCATTTCTTGAGCTTTACCCACTTCCTACTTTGACCAGTGACCTTACAACTTCATCAGTGTAGAAGGACATTGAGAGGTAGATGTTGAAAGCAGGTAACAGAAAACACTACCACCGCCAGTACATTTGCCGCTACCTCTTCGTACAAAGTATTCCTAACTATCGCAGAACTTATACCATGTTTTAATCCTTACACAAAACTTTGGGTGAAAGTGTAATGAATACTGTAATAATATGTAATATTATAAATAAATTGTGTCAAAGTTAGGACTTGTGCGTTATATATCGTAACATCCAACCCCCACCCATACATTCTTTTAATCCGGAGAAAGGATGGATCCCTCAGCTTGTCATTTATAAATTAGGATTGATCAGCACAAACAGACCTCTTGTAGCATGCGCGAACTTCAACACGCATACAAACGTTGAAGGTTTGCTATTTGTTACTTGCTTTTTGTTTGCTTGTTTGAAGTTAAGCTCAAAGCTACACGATAGGCTAACTGTGTTCTGCCCAACACAGATATCAAAAGCCGGTCTCGAGCGTTTTTTAGTCAGCAGACATACCGCTGTACCACTGGGAGGCATTACTTGCTTTAAAGAGCATACTTAAAACAAAAACAATGCTACCTTCAAATAGGTAAAAACAACATTGCAAGTACACTGACCAATAGCACAAAAAGTCTCCACGCTCTTCGATCTCTGTGAGCATTTTGTGTTTTCAACATCATCAAAAACAACTTTATTCTTTTAGTAAATGCATTGAAACCAACTTTATTACAAAAATAGATATAATATATTTCTAAAACAACACAAGTGGAATAATAAATCAATGCAACTTTAAATAAATCAAGAGTATTTAGCTTGTTTATTTTGAACTAAGCACAAAGCTACACAATGGCTTTCAGGGTTGTAAATCCGTAGACATATCGCTGTGCTAGTGGGGAGGGGGGGCAGCATTTAGCTCATCCGGGTTACTATCATTAATTATTTAGTATTTTATTTAATCGTTTTAACATAAAACGGCAATAATTAATTTTATTATTTTAAATGTGTTCACATTTTTATTGTTACTATAAAGTTCGTTACAAGTACCTTAACTTTTTTTGATGCTATTTTAATTCTCTATCATAAAAGATAAATTAATAAACATTTTTGGTGATAAGTAGCAAAACTATTTAAGCACAGTTTCCTTTTTCTAATTATTGCAGCTTTGTATTTTAATTCCTGTACCCTATTATGGTTATTTTTTTTATTTCTGAGTACTGACTTTTATTCGTTAAAAACTGTGTGTGTGTGTTTTCATATAGCAAAACCACATTGGGCTATTCGTTATAAACAAGAATATTCTTTATATGAATTAACGGCCTGGCATGGCCTAGCGCGTTAAGACGTGCACTTCGTAATCTGAGGGTCACGGGTTCGCGCCCGAGTCGCACCAAAACATGCTCGCCCTCCCAGCCCGCCGTGGGGGCGTTATAATGTTACGGTCAATCCCACTATTCGTTGGTAAAAGAGTAGCCCAAGAGTTGGCGGTGGGTGGTGATGACTAGCTGCCTTCCCTCTAGTCTTACACTGTTAAATTAGGGACGGCTAGCACAGATAGCCCTCGAGTAGTTTTGTGCGAAATTCCAAAACAAACAAGCAAATTATATGAACTACGTGGGCATGCAGTAAGTATGGCGAATACAACCGTCACGCAGCAGTTTTCATCGTATTCTAAAAATACGAAAACGTGTCCGGCCAGGACAATGAGGAATAATATTCGGCATATGTTTATTAATTTTTATAATTTGTGACTAAGTCATAGAGCAAAAATAGTGTGAAAATTTTGACCCCATGTTAACAGGTTGGATGTTTTGGTTTTTTTAATTTTCTGTGATCTCAACCTTCCAAAAAGTAATCACTTCTAAGTTGGATTATAGTCCAAACGTTTACCAACTTTTGTCAGAATCCATTAAGACATTTTCTAAAAATCTTTCTGACAAGTACACACACGCATAAACAAACAAACAAACAAATACACACAGTGGGGAAATAAACATCTCACAGATAATATTTTTTTTAAAAAATATACCTCTTACACATTGTTTTTCCTTTTAACATTATGAGGTTTTATATTTTTAATATTGTTATGTAATGAAACAATTGAATTTAGTGTAATAGGATTATTTCTCCTTCCAAAATTCTATTCTAAATTTGACCCTGCTGGTACAGCAGTGAGTCTACGGATTTCCAACGCTAAAATCAGGGGTTTGATTCCCTTCGATGAACATAGCAGATAGCCCGATGTGGCTTTGCTATAAGAAAATACATACCCTATTCTAAATTACTGATTACATGAATGAGAAATAAAATATTTTAAACATCTGAATACATAACTATTTTTTAAATAATAAACTTTAGTGAACATAAACCTTAAAGATCTTGTCAAATCTCTAACAAGCTCTTTCCAGCTTAAATTTCTATCAAGTTGTAAGCCTAAATATTTTGCAACGCGCTATCTCGTAATTTACAAGCATAAATAATCTTTTTATTATTTAGTTTAAAATATATATGAATATTTTGTTTCAGTTATATTAATAGATTTCTTTTCAAAAACCAACTTCCTGTTGTTTGCAAGTCATTTTTAATTAGATATTTTATATTTTATTTGTACATATATCCCAACAGGCAGAAAGTCTAAGCGTTTTTAGCATAAAATATGTTTTTTTATACCCTTAGTTGGTACAGAATAGAGAGTCATTCTGTAGATTTGCACTTAATAACAACTTTTCATAATGGCAGAACTAACATATCAGTGCTTTATCTTCAGAAAATAATAGTAATTTTTCAATTTAAATTTCGATCGTATAAATAATTATGTTTATTATTAAATGACTAGTTCGTGTACAGAACCCTGTGGGACATCATACTTTACTGTATTTACATTACGAAGGTTATTTTTGCAATCTGTGTACGTTTACAGAAATGAGATGTAAACCATTTCACTGCAAAGCCTTTTATTCCTAGAATTTCAGTTTTATTTAATATGGGATACTGTATCAAATGCCTCTTCTAACTCATAAAAAGTACTCTCAGTGTATTTTTATCATTATACGGTGAGACAACAGTACGTTTATGGACTTGCTACACTGGATTCGATTCAGTGGATACAACAGATAGTTCAATGCGACTTTGCCCTAAAAACAACAAACATTTCAAGAATTTGTTTGAGAACGTTTATCCACCGCCTGTCATAGTGATTCTTGAAGAAAAAAATATGTTTATTTTAAAATCTAGTCAATATGATTTTTGCTATTTTTCTGACATTTTAGAAAATACTGATAATAATGAAAATATTATATGATATAAAAAAATATTTTTATCATATTTTGTATTTATTGGAATCACTACAGCTTTTATGAGCCCCTATAGAAAAGTTTCTGTTCTAGTATTGGGCCCGGCATGGCCAAGCGTGTTAAGGCGTGCGACTCGTAATCTGAGGGTCGCGGGTTCACATCCCGGTCACGCCAAACATGTTCGCCCTCCCAGCCGTGGGGGCTTATAATGTGACGGTCAATCCCACTATTCGTTGGCAAAAGAGTAGCTCAAGAGTTGGCGGTGGGTGGTGATGACCAGCTGCCTTCCCTCTAGTCTTACACTGCTATATTAGGGACGGCTAGCACAGATAGCCCTCGAGTAGCTTTGTGCGAAATTCAAACCAAACAAACAAACTGTTCTAGTAGATAACTTTGCACGCATTTTTTTTATTGCAAAGCTACATCGGGCTATCTGCTGAGTTCACCGATCACAGACATTTGTCTAAATATACATACACACAAACGGTTCTATGATATAATTTAAAACTTTTTTACTATTTTTACTGAATCTCCATCATGCTCTAGACTTTTCCTATATTTCTTATGCTCATAATTACAATTTTAATTGTTTAATTTTCTGAATTGAGTTGTAACAAGATTTTTATTTAAAAAAACAAACATGTTTTCTTTGTTTGTTTTGAATTTTGTGCAAAGCTATATGCGTTATCCATCCCAAGTATAAAACTAGAGCGAAGGCATTTAGTCATCACTATCCAACGCCAACTCTTGGGCTGTTCTCTTACAAACGAATAGTGGGATTGAGAGTTACCTTATAATATCCACACGACTGAAAGGGCGAGCATGTTTTGTGTGACGATTATTTTAACCCATGATCTTCAGATTGCGAGTCGAGCACCTTAACCGCCTGGGGTAAATTAAACAAGTAAAATGTTAGAGAACTAAACAGATTTAATAACAAACAATACTAGAATTTTAAAGCAGTGTAGAAGACTCATCTTCACACCAGATGTGTTTAATTAATTTTCTCTGGGTAGTTTCGTGTACTTTTTTGAAACTATAAAAACCTTCACGACATAATGGACGAACAGAAGAAAATTATACTTTTATCAGTAAACATAGAGTGGAGTATATTTTATATTGTGTTATTCCTAAATGGAAAATCATTTTAAAAATATGTACTTGACAACAGTTTTCAAAGTCATATGTTCAACGTCTATAATAACTTATTTTAGTTTTATATTCGCTTCAGAATTTCGCTCAAAGATAAACATGTAATATGTTCGCATAATCGTCCCTAATTTTGGACTATTTTCGCATAAATATCCATAATATTGTACTGATGTACTAAAGGGAAGAGGGACAGTTATGATCCTCACCGTCCAGTATTGGGTTTCTATAACTGAATTGTGGAATTTCACCGTTACTCCTTTATCCAGCGGTATGTCTCCGGATTTACAACGCTAAAATCAGGGGTTCGATTCCCCATCGGTGGGCTGAGCAGATAGCCCTTTGTGGCTTTGCTATAAGAAAAACACACACTCTTTTATCACAGCTACAAAGCCAAAGTGTGTTTCGTGAAACGGATCTTGAACTATTTATGACTCTTCGAATTTACCACTCTGGCATGCTAAATAGCAGAAAATAGTCAACCAACATGTTTCATAATGTATATATATATATAAGAAATGAATATATGTTCTATAGTAAACCAACTCTCGACGAAGAACTGTTGATAAAATAACGAATACATTTTTAATTCTTATAAAAAAAGCACAAGTATAAAAAAGCACAAGCAATGCAATCAAACGATTTCTTCAGATTTGTAAATCCTAATAATCTTCATGAATATTCAGTTTAGTGACTTCAGACACTCTCACCTTGCTAATAGTTATGCAAACAATTACCTTAGCAGCCCAAAGGCAATTGCTTTGTCATGCATATTTTTCTAATGTCATCTCCCTGGCTGTTTATAGATGACTTAAAAAAAGATACAAAAGTGTCATTTCATCCATCTAATGCCCCTAGTGGCACAGTGGTATGTATGCTGACTTATCCTGCTAGAAACCGGATTTCGATACCTATGGTGAGCACAGCATAGATAGCTCTTGTGTAGCTTGTACTTAATAACAAGAAACAAATATCTGTCTAAACCTTTTCATGTTTCTTTTACACTTTCCTGTGAGACTAATATTGTTAATGTTGTCAACCGTGGTGACATCTGTTGTTTTTAAACTGCATAAGTCATTTCATGAATTAATAAATAATTTGTTCGTTTAGTGAAATGAGGAGGTTGAACAGGTTATACTGGGATGACACCACGTCCAATCATGATTTATCTAACCACCGTCTACCTTAACAATAGCCCGATTGTACATTTTTCACAGCAAAAAGGTTTTAGCGTAAGGTTGACATGCTCATATCATCTCCTTACTCTCTGCTGGCTTTCTACAATTCATCTAATGCACGAGAACTATGGTTTCCCAAAATCCATTCCAATCTCTCGATTGTACAAAAACCTACTGGTGCCACACTCGGTGACTTAACGTGTATGTTATAAGGAATAGCATAAATGAATCATTTCATTTTCCACCTGTTTCAGGTATGCAAAAGTTGAAGTGATATGCCGTCAAAGCAAATGGTGAACACGTGACATGTTCGCTTCACTAGACAGAGTTCTTTTTTGTTCAGATTGTGCACTGTTTCCTAGGGTACGTAAACAACTTTTGCCACAAAACTTTAGGTTCGTAGATTTTCACATGTTGCAAGATGCTACACTTTGCTCATCTAGGCTCGGAGATGATTTGTTGAGTGCTTCTTTCAGGATGGTCATGGTGTCCCAAGTTGATCCATTTTTCATTGTCTTTCAGTTTCATTAATTATAAGAAGTATTCGCGTATTGAAATTTTGAACCCAGATTTGAAAACATTTTTGTAAACTTACAGCCCATATACTAGCCGTAGAAAGACCTCAAAGCACACATAAATAACCAAACACATTTAATAATCTAAAGACAATGAGTGACAGGGACACGATTGTATTATTATGAGTAAAACAGCAGAAAACTGTTTTCAATGGATACATTAGAAAAGTTATTAAAGCAGTTGATACTCATTGGGTCCCGGAAAGGTTTGTTTATTGCATTTCTGCGCAAGCTGTCCCTAATTTAGAAGTCATAGACATTTTGAGAAAATTTCAAAATTTCTTCAGATGAGAAAGAAGTTTGAAATTAAGGTGTCATAAGTCACACACGTTTTACTAACTTAAGGAAAGTTACATTTTAGCATGAGGAAAGCGAACTTTTTCAGGAAGACATATATGAAACACAAGACTGGAAAAAAATTCATTGTTTTATTCTTATCCATTTTTCGAGAATTAATTCCAATATTTGGATAAATAGTTTTTGAAATCGCTAACAGTATTTTTCTCGTGTTTCTGTTCTAGTCTTTTTTTAATTTTGGATCGATAGACTAAAGAGTAGCAGCTAATAAACACTAACTACTGCCAACGGTTAGGATAGTGGAATTTAATAGTTACTCTTATGAAACACTTGTAGCGCTGATTTGCGGAACGCAATTTTGAAGCAACGGGACGCTAACCGTGAACACCCGGATTGCACTCTATTAACTATACTTATCATGCATAATTTGTATCTAAACTCAGAGCACAACGTCTTTGGTGAAGCTAGTGAATTACCTTTAAGTTAACTTCAAATAAATGAGACTAAAATGGATAATGGTGAAATAGAGAGAAAACAATTTTTAGGATATATCTTTAGTTGGTAGATAAGGAGGCTAACAGACAGACAAACAGACGAACGATACAGAAATCTTGCAGGTCATTTCCAAAACAAAGCATTTTACAGTGCCGAAGCTCTTGAGTAACAAAATGTAATTGAAATAATACAATCAATGAAGGATATAAATAAATAAATGATATCTAGTATTATTTTTTGTGTATTAAATGTCCACTTTGAACAAGCATTGCCCTATGAGAAGGAAAGTGCGCTTCAGTTATTGGTTGAACGATATCACAAAGTGCTTGATCACCTTAGAAGGTGCGGGAAATAAGACAAGGGGATGACACTTTAACTGTGAATATTGATATCTACCGACAATAAGAAACTGGCGCAAGAGCATGATTACGTTCGTCTATAACTTACCACTTCTCTTTCCCATATTCTGTTCTTCTTACCAGTATTATGACTTGCTTTGCTTTCACCTTGTTCTACATGTTTAACCTTCCGAGAATAAATAATATTTTTTAACTATACTTAAATGAAAAATATACAGATTTGTATTGAATACAATAATAATCTCCAGTAAACATTCTACATCAATATGAAGAAAAGTAACCAAGTAAAGGCCCCCTGGCCCGGCATGGCCAAGCGTGTTAAGGCTTTGGACTCGCAATCCAAGGGTCACTGGTTCGAATCCCGGTCGCACCAAATATGCTCGCCCTTTCACCTGTGGGGGCATTATAATGTGACGGTTAATCCCACTATTTGTTTGTAAAAGAGTAGCCCAAGAGTTGGTGGTGGGTGGTGATGACTAGCTGCCTTCCCTCTAGTCTTACACTGCTAAATTAGGGACGGCTAGCGCAGATAGCCATCGAGTAGCTTTGCGCGAAATTCAAAACAAACAACCAATAAGCTCCCTAGCGATACGTTTTAGGACATATATCGCTATAAATCGAGCTTCGATATTCATGTTTAACTACAAACAATGATCATGTCTTTGTTTGTATTTCGTGATTTGATTTTCAGTTTAGTAGTCTGGTTAATGTTTCGCTCCAGAACATGTAAACAAATAAAAATACCTGGGTGATTAAACATTATTTTTGCAAATGTTCTAGTCACAGTAAATTATATTGATGGACAAAATTTAGAATTAACAGAGCAAATCATAATATACCAAAACAAGATATAAGAAAGTGTACATAAACGAAAAAAACGTTCAACAAGTCTATATGGGGGAATTCCAATAAATTTGTCTGGTGAAAAGTCCAGCCGAAATTCCTTCACAAGAGCTAAGTCTAGCCAGGAAGAAGTATGAACCAAGTAAATACAAAGTCTTAATTAAGCTAACTTCTAAAGTGTATAACCAATACTATATCACTCAGGAATAACCAAACATATCATGCCTTTAGGTTTACATTTCAATTCCAAAAGAAGAAAAATGTGTTGAGAAATCTTACGTTCGACTTGACATTTTTTTTTACTTGTAAAATTAGAAATTTCAAAAAGTACCACATGTTATTAAATACATGAAGATGCGTTAAATAAACAAGGAGATGGTGATCAGGCTAATTTAAATTTCAGACAGAAACGAGTTTTTTTTTAAGCTGACGGATATTATTAAAACTTTTGTTTAACTGCATTCTAAGAATAGCCAAGTTTAAGAGGTAAGAAGTGAGAATGAACACAGTAAGATGCAAATACGAATTTATTCTAACATGCTTGCCCTTTCAACCGTGGGGGCGTTATAATGTGACGGTCAATCCCACTATTCGTTAGAAAAAGAGTAGCACAAGAGTTGGCGGTGGGTGGTGATGACTAGCTGCCTTTTCTCTAGCTTTACACTGCTAAATTAGGAAAGGCTAGCGCAGATAGCCCTCGAGTAGCTATGCGCAAAATTCAAAACAAACCAAACCAAAACCGAAATAACGAACTGAGGAAGAAACTGGCTTGACAGAGATGAGATTTCCTCCGCTTGATTTATGAGTGTATTTACCTTATTTTTACCTTCGACTTGCTCTTTAAGGATCAGAATGCGAGAGAAAATGTTAAAAAGAAACAATGTTAGTGCTTTTGAGATCTAAAAAAAAGGACAAACAGTGTACCGGTTTTCTAAAGTTTATGATTTTCTTGCGTTATCACGTTGGTTTAATAACGGTTGTAAATTCGTTTTATCTTTAAGGATTTGTTTGTTTGTTTGTTTTTTTAATTTCGCGCAAAGCTACACGAGGGCTGTCTACGCCAACCGTTCCTAATTTAATACTGTAAAACTAGAGGGAAGACAGCGAATCATCACCATCCACCATCAACTTATGAGCTACTCTTCTACCAACGAATACTGAGATTAACCGTCACGTTATAACGTTCGCATGGCAGAAAGGGCGAGCATTTTTAGTGTGACTGGGATTCGAATCCACGAGCCTCAGATTGCGAGTCGAATACCTTAACCATCTGGCCATGCAGAGCCCTATATTTAAGGAATCTGTCGATCAAAGCCAACAGTTTGAAAATAAAAAAACAGACTTTATTGCTGGCATGTCGTTATTTTTTTGTGTATATTTTGATTAAAATACAAAGCCGTATAAAGTACAAAACTACATAAAAGGCTATCAGTGCCTATGTGAATGTTTTCATTTTTCTCTAGATTTTCTCTCACTTTTTTTCTAAGAATTAATTAATAAGATATCTGCGTGGGCACCCCAAAGCAGGAATCATATCCATAATTTAGCATTATAATCCTTGAAGGTCACTGTCGAGCCAGTAAGAAGGCTGTCGGTAGTAAATAACTAGCAATGTTCTTCGAGGTCATTGCACTTAATGTTACTAAGGAGACGCAATCTATTTACTAACCCATGCGTCGTCAACAAGTTTTTCGTCGGTTGCAGTAGTACTTGTTATATTATGTCGTCGCAGATAGTTAAAGAATAAATAGAACTACTCAAGGCACATGGCCACATCCGTTTCTACCTTAGAATTCTCCACGTTATAGAACCAAATTGTTCACTCACTCTAATAAAAACGAGATATTTATCACACCTGTTTCTTCAACTTAATACACAGCTCAAGGCAACAGGCTTCTCATAAAGGATGCCTTAGCTTCCATGCAACTTTTAAAAGTATCTATAATGTTTATATCAACCACTTACATAGAGAAATAATAATCAATGTTTAAGACTCAAATATATAATTATACGTTAGCGTGGTGGAAGTAGTAGCGGGTTCGCTTACAACTTTCAATAACGTTTAAAGACGAAATGAGAGCTGATAATCTTCATCATGACCATTAATATGAAATAAATCTTAAATTTAAACATTGTTTTCACATAAATCTTGGGCCGGCATGGCCAGGTGGTTAAAGCACTCGACCCGTAATCCGAGGGTTGCGGATTCGAATCCCCGTCTCATCAAATATGCTCGCCTTTTCTTTTCAGCCGTCGGGGCGTAATAATGTAACGGTCAATCCCATTATTCGTTGGTAAAAGAGTAGTCCAAGAGTTGGCGGTGGGTGGTGATGACTAGCTGCCTTCCTTCTAGTCTTACACTGCTAAATTAGGGACGGCTAGCACAGATAGCCCTCGTGTAGCTTTGCGCAAAACTCAAAACAAACCAAACTTAAATATTTCAAAACATGCTTAGGTCTATACACTTTTTCTTCGCATTATCAAGCAGTCAGATTTGGCCTAGAAAAAGTGTAATCAATGGTCAAATTTTTTCACCACGAAAGTCGAGTTGAATAAAACTAATTATGATGTTAATTAGAAATTTGATTGTACTTTCTGTTCAATTCATGAAGGGTCGTCTTCAATGAAAGCGATCTTATTAACATATCGTGTTAAGCTGTTTTACGTTCGTGGCATGTAAAGGACTAGAGATTGTACTGAAGTTGGCATGTTATAGTTCAGATGCTACAATATTGTACTTAGATCATGCGGATTCCCATAGGAACTACACAGATGTCATGATCCATGAAGGCTCGGATTGCTCACTCCCCGTATAACAGAAAATAAAGTAACAAACACTCTTGAAAACTTATTATTATTTATTGCATTTAACAATGAATGTACAATGTAGAAAGTATAAGTGTTGTATAGATATACATGAATTTCTTGTGGTACATTCGGTTTTTTTGTTGTTGTTGTTTTTTTTTTTTGACAGACCAGGCCAAGGTTTGAAAATAATGAATTTGTTGTATTTATTACCAAAGTGATATGTTAGCATGCCCGTGTAACAATACCCTTACACATAAAACCCATTTTTTGCCCGTGCATGAACACGTATAAATAAATACAGATATACAGTTTTGGGGGAATTTATCCTTGTGATCCTATACAGATGTCGAAAAGATCTCAAAGAGGAAAAATCATCAACATATTTTTAGTTACTTTTCTAGCCATGTATTTCTTTGCGTTCAATGGAAATATTAAGCATTATTGTGTAAAACGTACTTTAGTTAAAATATAACGTATTGTTTGGAATACATTGTTTAGCCTGAGAAAAAACGTTTAGTAAGATGTGGCATTGGAGGAGGGACAGCTTGAAAAATCTTTGTAATGTCAGTAGTCAGTTCCTTATGTCAAATCGTGAAAGCTTATCCATGGTATTTGTTTATAATAAAAGCATTTGATGTCTGCCTCTTAAATAATGTTTGTTCTAAAAGAGAGCTTGATATTTATATTATACGTTTCTTTACAACATATGTGTCAGAGAGCTTGATATATATGTAATACATTTCTTTATAATATATGTGTGGATCTGATCTTGTCAGAGAGCTTGATATTTATGTAATACGTTTCTTTATTACATATGTGTGAATCTGATATTGTCAGAGAGCTTAATATTTATGTAATACGTTTCCTTATAACACATGTGTGGATCTGATATTGTCAGAGAGCTTGATATTTATGTTATACGTTTCTTTACAACATATGTGTCAGAGAGCTTGATATATATATGTAATACCTTTCTTTATAATATATGTGTGGATCTGATCTTGTCAGAGAGCTTGATATTTATGTAATACGTTTCTTTATATGTGTGGATCTGATCTTGCCTGAGAACTTGATATTTATGTAGTATGTTTATTTATAATACGTGTGCATCTGATGTTGCCTGAAAGCCTAATATTTATGTAAAATATTTATTTATAATATGTGTGGATCTGATCTTGTTTGAGAGCTTGATATTTACATAGTATGTTTCTTTATAATATGTGTGAATCTGATGTTGTCTGAGAGCTTGATATTTATGTAATACGTTTCTTTATAACATGTATGCATCTGATGTTGTCTGAGAGCTTGATATTTATGTAGTATGGTTTTATATAATATGTGTGGATCTTATCTTGCCTGAGAGCTTGATATTTACGTAGTATGTTTCTTTATAATATGTGTGGATCTTATCTTGCCTGAGAGCTTGATATTTACGTAGTATGTTTCCTTTATTTATGTAAAATATTTATTTATAATATGTGTGGATCTGATCTTGCCTGAGAGCTTGATATTTAGGTAGTATGTTTCTTAATAATATGTGTGGATCTGAACTTCTTTGAAAGTTTGATATTTATGTAATACGTTTCTTTATAACATGTGTGCATCTGATGTTGTCTGAGAGCTTGATATTTATGTAGAATATTTATTTATAATATGTGTGGATCTGATGTTGTCTGAGAGCTTGATATTTATGTAGAATATTTATTTATAATATGTTTGGATCTGATGTTGTCTGAGAGCTTGATATTTATGTAGTACGGTTTTATATAATATATGTGGATCTGAACTTCTTTGAAAGTTTGATATTTATGTAATACGTTTCTTTATAACATGTGTGCATCTGATGTTGTCTGAGAGCTTGATATTTATGTAGAATATTTATTTATAATATGTGTGGATCTGATCTTGTCTGAGAGCTTGATATTTATGTAGTACGGTTTTATATAATATATGTGGATCTGAACTTCTTTGAGAGCTTGATATTTATGTAGAATATTTATTTATAGGTTTATTCGATAGGTTTCTACCGTTTTACGTCTTGTTCCAAGTTGGAGCCAATGTAGCGTGTTTGTGTGTAGTGAGGTCTATTGAAATATGTCTCTTTCTAAGCGCTAACATTATTTCTCCAAACTACGTTTTAAGTTAGATACACTTGCAGTTCGTTGCAACAAATCTTCTGCATTTAACAGACATGCAGAGGTTTTTGTTGAAATATTCACATTACACGAATTGCTTTTATAATATCGCGAACACACAGCAGTGGTGATAATTCATGAGGAAGTTTTACACACCTTGATTACAACAAATCAGATGGGTTGAAATTAGTTACTTTGTGAATATTGCTGAAGATAAGCGAGCAGACAATAAGTAAGAATATTCATTTTGTTTCTGTCTCTTGGTATCATCGAATATGTTTGTTAGGTGTCTTATATGGCAAAAGGAAAGAAACTCTTATGATACTATCTCTATCACGTCGATCAAGTTTTTTCCCACATTTTCGTTCACTCTGACATAATTTACGCTTCTCAAAGTACACTAATGTACCTCATTTCAATAGGTCAATTCTAAAATTCTTGGTAGTAGAAAATATTGAAATTTTCCTTTTTAAAATCTTCGGCAAAAAATTATCTTGCATGAAAAAGTTATTGATATATTATGGCAACGGCTCGGATTTCACGAGATATATCAAACGTAGACCAGTAACCATGACAATAAACACGGCAAACAAGATGTTTTACAATGTAAAAAAAAAAAAAAATGTTGAAAAGAAAAAGCTGTTATAACCTTGAAATTTCGCTTTCAACAAAGCTCAAGGCTGGGAGGGAAAAGGAGGCGAAGGGGGTTCTATCCCTTTAAGCTAAGTTTCTGAGCTCCTGTTATAACAGATGATGTATCGGTCTCATGCAAGTTGCTTTCACTTTTGCTAGATACCTAAATGGATATCAAAAACTCTTTACTGAGTATAATGGGGAAGAATTATACATTTGAACTTATACGAAGTTCAAGGCTATATTGCAACGGTTTTTACATACAACCGTAGAAATCACAACAAGAATAAAAGAACAGCAAAATAATTTTCTCGCGTAATAGCATATTTCACATGAAAATACGTATATATACTCAATATATAAATAATTCAATCAAATAAACATTGATGGAGTGTGAAGAAAAATCACTCTCGTTATGACGTTAACTTCTAAATAGGCAGAACTTAAGCTTCACCGCTGTTGTTATAATGAACATAGTTTGAGGTAATTATACTTCAGAGAATTCTTTTCTTTTCCAGCTTACGGTAATAGAGCAGCGATTATAAAGTTATGCAGTCCTATTGGTTTTCAATAACTGATGTTTGTATTCTGTGTAAGCTGTATGTATGGTACAGCAAGGCCCAGAGGTAAGTGAAAATTGATAAAAAAAATTCTGAGAAACAGCTGAATTTAAAAAAAAAAGGTATTGCTTGACTTTTGTATTTTTTCACTCAGAAGATACAAAACCATCTAGATTACATTGATCTCACTAACACGTATAAAATGTATTTTTTCTAATACATAACAAATAATAGTTAGCTAAATTTGTTTTGTACTAATACAGTAATACATGCTATTTTTTTTCCTATTTTCCAAACAAAACGTTCCCAGCTGTTACAGCGGCACGTCTACGGATTTACAATGCTAAAATCACGACTGAGCAGAGAGTCCGATGTGGCTTTGCTATAAAAAACAAACACACACACCAAAAAAAAAATTATAGCATGTAATAATGGAGTTGTCGCCTCACTAAATCATCTTTAGAGTATAAATATTCATAATTATTTTTTAAATTTAATTCGTTTACGTTTTAAAACATATAGGGTCATGGCCCTCTGCGTATTTATAAATAAATAAACAGTGATTAATACAAATTTTCCCCCATGGCTCAGCGGAAAGTCTGAGATCTTATAACGTTAAACATCGGGTTTCGATATCCGTGATGAGCAGAACACAGACAGACAGGACAATATTTAGCTTTGTGGATAAAAACAATCAACCAAACGATCCAAATTTGAGCCATTGGAATCCAGTCTCAAGAGTATAAAAGATGTACAATTTTGAAACGATAAACAAGATTAGTGGCGGGAGTTGCCATTGACAACATAACTGTTATTGGAATCTGATTCATCCGCAAGAAACACACTTTGGTCAAAAAGATGCTAAAAACATAAAATGTTTTATTTTGAATATTTCGAATTAAATCCACATTAGATGTTGTCTGTTTTTAGCATTCTTTTTAGGTTTGTGGTTTAAGAAAGGATATTTACGTTCACATGATGAATATGAGCAAATTCCAGTCAACTATTAGCCAGAAGACTTGCGAAACGTCTTCCTCTGCACTAGTGTTTTTCACAGCATGCAGCTTTCGTCCGTTCCAGTATATTCAACAATAATAGAATAATGGTGTTACTGGGTCAGCATCCATCAGCTAATGGTGTAACAACTGTAAATGACAAGTTTGTTATGTTTATGAATTTCGCGTAAAGCTACACAATCTGTGCAAGCCGTGTTTAATTGAGCAGCGTAAAATTAGAGGGAAGGTAACTAGTCATCACCATTCACAGCCAACTCTTGGGCTACTCTTTTACCAACGAATAGTGGGAATGACCGTTACACTATAACGTCCCCACGGCTGAAACTGCGAGCATGTTTGGTGTGACAGGGATTCGAACCTGCGAACCCCAATTTGCGAGTGCTCTAACCACCTGGCCATGTCAGGCCGAAATGAAAAGTTCAAGTGGACAGTCTTATCCCATCTCGCGTACACTTCCGGCTTCGTTCTTCTGACTTCCTTTCTTATGACCTCTCAAAGACGGTCTGCATATAATTGATGTTTTTAAAATAGTTGTACACAATTATACATCACACATGCATTTTAAAATAATTTTACGAATTCCAAGTAATAATTAAATAAATCTGATTTAATTACTTAACGTTAATTATGATCAAATAACGTGTTTGTCCACGTTAATTACTTCACGTTGATTATGATTAAATAACGTGTTTGTCCACGTTCTTTATATCAATGGTGTTCGTATTTGTACGTAATCTTTTTTTTTATTCCTCACGAACTAAACTCTGGTTTCTTTCTAAAAGCCTCCTCTGCCTTGTGGCACAGCGAAATGTCTGCGACTTACAACACTGAAAACCGGGCTTTAACACCTGTGGTGGACAGCGCACAGATAGCTCATTGTGTAGCTTTGTGTTTAATTTCAAATAAACAAATCTTTCTGAAAATACCTCTTAGATCTTTATTTCAGCTCAATGAAAATTTTCACCAAAGCTTATCAGGGTTTAGTAAAATAAATATATTAATATCTATAATAGTTTTTAGTCCCGGTGTTTATAGCAAGCAAAATCTAGAAAAAAAAATACATTTTTAGCAGAGTGCTACTTTATGACAAAATATAGACAGCAGCGTTTTTGTGTTGTTGTTTTTTTTTTTGTACAGAAACGGAAAGTATTAATACCCTTAAGGCCATATTATTTTGATCTAACTGGACAGAGAAGAACGTTTAACATCCCGACTGTTGATCATAAACATACATCTTTTGCCATTATTAAATTTTGTGTGATTTAGGGTTGTCATATATGTTTAATATATGCAAGCGTATCAACTCGTAACCACTGGACGACGTAAAAAGCAAATAGTATATTCTACGTGTCGTTTGTAGCTTTTAGCTGATTTTGTCCTAACAGTGCATTACTTGATAATAAGTAAAATGAACCAATCCCAGAAATTAATAAAAGAGGACTAGATTTAATATACATTTAAAAGTTTGGTTGATTACTGGGCCTTAGTGGCGCAAGGCACCGAAGCTATCTTCACCTACTTCAACAATGTTCTTCATTTAATGAATCAAATCCATCTAGCGACATACAGAGGTTTCAAGTTGTTTGTGATTTTACAAGTGAGATACTCCTTAGAGAGCAACTGCGCACTGTGAAGTCGAGACGTAGTGATTTAATTACTAGGATTAAATCCCATAATTTTTTTTTTGGTTGGTTGCTTTTTTCTTAAGCAAAGTCATATTGGGGTATCTACTGTGTCCGCAACTGAGAACCAAACTCCGATTTTTGGCATTGTATTCGTAGACTTACCACTGTGTCAGTGGGGAATCCCAAAAGCTTTTAAGACACGTCTCACTAAACTATTTACGCACCGAGTTGGTTGTGAGTTCGTGACTTTGTAGGTCCCTTATAACAAGTCAGTTGCAGAAAATAAAATCTAAACAAACATACCATCTTTATTTTAATTCGGCCCGGCATGGCCAGGTGGGTTAAGGCGTTCGACTCGTAATATGAGGAAGGCGGGTTCGAATTCCCGTCGCACCAAACATGCTCGCCCTTTCAGCTGTGGGGGCGTTATAAGTGACGGTCAATCCCACTCTTCGTTGGTAAAAGAGTATCCGAAGAGTTGGCGGTGGTTGGTGATGACTAGCTGCCTTACACTGCTAAATTAGGGACGGCTAGCGCATATAGCCCTCGTGTAGCTTTACACTAAATTAAAAACAAACAAACAAAATACATTTATTGTAATTTACCTCAGCAGTTACTGCTGGGATTTTCATCTGAATTGTACATATAAAATAAATACTTTCATCTAATTTTGGGGGGTCAGTTTTTTACAATGAATGTCGTAACAAGCAAAAGCATAAATCTGCTCACTATGGTGTAATTAGTGAACCCTAAACACACAGAGAAATAGTGAGCAGAGCAAAAACAGTCGGTAGAAAAGACAATATTAAAAAAGCTACAAAACAGCGGACCGTCTTCAGAATAATAATGAAAAGCTAGTAGAAATGAACAGTGAGAAAAACCTGAGGAAAAGAGAATATGGTATGGAGAAAGTTCTGTTTTATTTTTTGAACATAAAAACGAATCTGAGTTGTACAATGTGGTACAAGAATTACACCCTTAATATGTTGTTTTTCCTTATGTGTTTGTTTATGAAATTCGCGCATAGCTACACGAAGGCTATCTGCGCTAGTCATCCCTAATTTAAGAGTGTAAGACTAGAGGAAAGGCAGCTGGTCATCGCCACCCCACCGCTAACTCTTAGGCTTCTCTTTTACTAAGGAAGAGTGGAATTAACCATTGTAACGCCCCTACGACTGAAAGGGAGAGTATGTTAGGTGTGACGGGGATTGAGCCCCTGACTCTCAGATTATGAGTCGAGCGCCCTAACCACCTAGCCATGTCGGGCCTGCTTTTATTTTCCTTTCTTAAATGAAGTTTGTATTTTACTTGTTGTTGTTTTTCCTACAAAGCAGGTTGACATGTCACTAACCGTGTAAGAACATGTAGAAGCGGTCCTGTTGAGCCTGAATATCGTGATATCGTTTCGAGCAGCTAAAACAAAAAGAATTGTATTACTCGTTTCTTAGCAATAGCTTTTCAGTTAAGCATTCTTTTAAAAACACTCGTGTGAAATCGTAAAATAAATTAAACAACACTTTTTTTTACCGTTTTACACAATAAATAATATTTCAGATTGGTCTACAGTTTCACATGGACCCTAGAAGTTTCAATGCTGAAGACGACGTGTTGAAGGGTCCTAACATGTAGAGTTCATGTGAAACTGTAGACCAGTCTGAAATATTAATTTATTTTCACTATGTGAAAACAGTAAATTGTTGTTTAATCTTACTCCTACATTATTAACACATTATTTCTTTCGAATAAAATAACCTTAACTTTAAGATAAGTCATATTTGATTCTAACAAGCAACTTTCCTGCATAGAATAATAAAACATTCAGACATACGTAATGAAAAAAAGAAACGAATAGAGAACTGTAAAAGGTTATTATTGTGTTTAAAGGAAACAAGTTTTATTATGATCCGTTATTTCAACAAAATGGATTATTCGATACGTTCAACAACTGTATAGAAATCATCATTAAATACATTTATTTGTTTTGTAAGTAGTTAAACGCAAAACAACACAAATGGGCTACCTGTGCTCTGCCCACCAAAAGCATCGAAACCCGGTTTCTGTCGTTGTAAGCGCATATTAGATGAAACATCTTTCTTTTTGTTCACCTATAGATTGTTAGGTTTGACTTACTCGAAAATATCACATTAATTTGTATTAAGAATTATTTTCTTCTCAGTTTGACGAGGCCCGGCATGGCGAAGCCTGTTAAGGCGTGCGACTCATAATCTGAGGGTCGCGGGTTCGCATCCCCGTCGCGCCAAACATGCTTATACTTTCAGCCATGGGCGCGTTATAATGTGACGGTCAATCCCACTATTCGTTGGTAAAAGAGTAGCCCAAGAATTGGCGGTGGGTGGTGATGACTAGCTGCCTTCTCTCTGGTCTTACACTGCTAAATTAGGGACGGCTAGCACAAATAGCCCTCGTGTAGCTTTGTGCGAAATTCAAAAACAAACAGTTCGACGGTTTCTTAAGTATTAGGTTAATGAGCGCCTTTAACGAAGCATTCAAGCATGTGTACATAGATATTAACAGTTTTATGTCTAAGAAACAATAGTTCTCTATTGAAAAACAATAATTCATAATATGTTGTCGTAACACATCAAATAAGACGAAAAATAAATAAACGTTGTTGTAACTTTCTTCAGACCTCCACAAGTAACGCACTCAAACATCGGAAACATTCCTACATGATGTGTGTTTTACATTTATACATGAAGAACACTTGTTACTTCCGTTATCGTATTTCCTCCATCAAAATTGTTTTCTGTTTGTTTCCGTGAATATCACTTCACTTTTCTTTAAAGGTCTAACTCATAAGCAAAGTATTAATTTCATGCATTTACAATAGCTTACTTTAACTGAAATTCAAATATTTGCCTTACATAATGCTGACTGAACTTATGAAAAGCTAATGGATAGCATGGCCCGGCATGGTCAGATGGGCTAAGGCGTTCGACTCGTAATCCGAGGGTCGCGGGTTTGAATTCCTGTCACACAAACATGCTCGCCCTTTCATCTGTGGGGGCGTTATATGTTACGATCAATCCCACTCTTCGTTGGTAAAAGAGTAGCCCAAGAGTTGGCGGTGGGTGGTGATGACTAGCTGCCTTCTCTCTGGTCTTACACTGCTAAATTAGGGACGGCTAGCGCATATAGCCTCGAGTAGCTTTGCGCGAAATTCAAAACAAACAAACAAAGTTTGGATTTAGCTTCTCTAAGAATATTGTATAATCTATACAATTTATAGCTTATTTGGGAGTGCTTAGTAAAAGTTATTCATATACAGCGAAACGGTGAGTATAAATAAAACACTTGTTACTAAAGTCTTGTACTTGTTTTCGTTCCGTTTATTTGTAAAGCACTTCTGTTGTTTAAAATGAAACTTTCTTAGTACTTTAAGAATAAATGTATCAGCACGTTTCGATGTGTACCACTTTCATTAAGCTCTTTGTTCATCAAACGTCTCATTACATCTGTGAGTTTGTCTTATATCATTTTTAAGATGTTAAAAATAAAAACTACCAACAATTTTTGAGCTACTAATATGTTATCGCAATACGAGACACAATTCAAGCACAGGCACTATTTTTAAATTCACAGGTCTATATAATTAATATCATTAACGTTTTTCATAGTTCAAATAGATCTATATACCATGTTGCTTTATTGAATCTATCATATAGATAAAAATCTGTTAAAAAGATAGAACGACTTAAATTAGTTTGAAAACTTTTATAAAGTTTTTTTTTCTCAGTTGGTGTGTTGTCATCCTTATAATATATAAAAATCGAATTTAAGAACACAAACAAAAACATATGTATATATGCATATATCGATGCCTATGCTACAATTACACACATACCTCTTGACGTTGATCAAGTTTTCTCTTTGTTATACGATGTTATGTCCACAGTATCACGTGACAGTGTGGTCAGTTTCAGTGTCAAGTTCCTGATTGTTTCAATTTCATTTGTTTACTACTAACTCATAATAGGGCACATTATATATCAAAGTTTCGCAGTATTTCCACAGGAAATTTCCTTTTCACTTGCTGCTATTGCGAGTGATTATTCCATATTTTTTTCCGCTGTAGTTTTGTGTTACAGTATATCACCACGCTAATCTACGAGTCCACATGTTTCACACAACCTTCTTCTTTGCACCTGCACGTCAGGTAGCTTCTTGAGTGTAAAATAACACATATCACTGATTGGCTTGGCTGGTTGTGGAATTAGAAGCCGCGCGTAATAGTTTCTTTCAAGCCTCTGCGCTGTTCTTTAACGCATGCGTAGTGAGTTTAACTCGAAAAGAGTGTAGAGAATTAGTCGTGATTTTTTTTCATCTTCACGGGGGAGAGGCCAAGTGCAAAAGGACGGGACGGAAGTAGACCCACAAGGTAGTCACGGTTTGACTGAGAAAATCATTTTCTTCTACCCTGTCTCTCGCGCGCATCGTAACATCCAAACCCAGTCAGGTAAGCCCCTACCTGGGGACCGTCCAGTCGTAACATCACGTAATAATTATTGTCTTTCTTCACATTGGGAATGTAGCAGCATAGCTACACCACATCTGTTACTATTATATTCACTTGCTGGAGATAGTGACACGAAATTTCAAAGGGACTTCGTAACGTAATTTGTTGTTATACAACGGCTGCTTCAGAAAATGTCATTTTCACACACACACACACACAAAAGACGAATAATTATAATCTAATTTTTTTAGCGAAACTGGGCTGTAGAAAATAAAAACAACACGAGACATTGTTATCGCAAAACTTCAAAAACAGTGATCTAGTTTCATTGATTTGTAACAAACTATACGAAAATTAATCAACAATCAGTCTGGTAACAATGAGTCATTGTTTTAACAGATGAATTATTTGTTATCAAGTATTCAGCAATGAGTTATGGCTTTTATATATAACAAACCTGTTTTCAACAACGATTCATTGAATTTTAGCCATTTTTATCTCTTGGACACTTCTTAAATGTTTTCATGTTCAGACTTGGAAACAGATTGTGGTATTTTGAATCTATATTTGATTTTTTTTTAAAAACTACAAAATATTCCTTGTTACGTTTAGTTCATTATGTATTGTGACACTAGTGTCGCAAAAATGTATTTGATATGATTCTACTGAACATAATTTTGGCACAGTAACTTGTCGTATACTTTCAAATCATTTTGATTTGGGTTAGTTTCTTATGAACATCAAGACTTAAACAATACAAATTTTTTTGTTTATGATAAAATAATTTTTATTTGTTCGTTAAAACCATGACGTAATAATGCAACATAACTCTGAATAAAAGTAGTAGTACTGTGTGTTGTATGTCCATGTAACCACTTCGCAGGATGTGGATGGATCTTCACCAAAAGTGACAGGGAGATTCATTAGGTCCATGCAGCGGTATACACAAATTTCCATCTTTGCATTTTGTGGTTTTTATGGGTGTTTTTGCGCTTTATTTATCACCACTTTGCCCCCTATAAATGAACTTTCACCAAAACATTTGGTATGGAGGTTTAGTAGGTTTATGGGGAGAGAAAGATGTGAACCTTCAGTTTTACATTTTGTTTATTTACAGTTAGAAGCAACTTTATAAGAGAAGCAACTTTTCATTAATCATGAATTTACATAACTTTCGTCCAGGACACTAGTACATCTACTAGTTATTAATAAGATTTAATATAATAAACAGTTCATAAAAATTCAGCTTTTAAGGTTTAAGTTCAGCATATGAATTATTACTGAGGTGTTAAACTGAGATCCATTATTTGTTATTTGTGTATACCACAACACTAACCTGGATTTCTGGAGTTAAGCATTTATCACTTATGTATACCACGACACTAATCTGGACTTCTGGAGTCAAGCATATATTACTGAGATATGCCATGGCAGTAACTTGATCTACTGAGGTAAATCAATTAGTAGTAATAACACACACACACACACACACAAGAACATTAACTTGGCGTAGTCAGTTATGCAAACCTTGTAATGCGTATAACTTCGTCCCATAAGGCCAATCATTTATTGGTAATGCATACAACTTTTATTATTACTAATGTATACTATAACACTAGCCAGGTCAAATGAGGTCAGTCATGTATAAATAATTTAACGAATCATATTAACCTTCATGCTGAAATCAATCAACCAGATTAAAACAATCCACATCAAAAAAGATAATCCTTAATCTGCCTAACTCAACAACTCAGTCATCCATAACAGGACATCTGCAGGGTGTTCGGAAAGTCACTGTGCACTTATATATTTATTAACAGACAAAACTGCACAGTGACTTTCCGAACACCCTGTATAATATAATCTCGTTTGGTTACTCAGAATAGTTAGGAATTAGTGTTTCTAAATCTGCTATCCACTCGTCCGTAACAGGACATCTATGAAATAAACGTGATCTCTTTGCTAGAGTATCATACCTAAAACAACTATGGCACAATCTTTCTTAATCAAACAGTCAGCCGTCTAAATTAGAGCTAGTACTGTATGTAATCTTGGTCACTTTGAGAGCCAGTTTTCATATGTCAGAGTAGATAACACAGAAACTTGCTAATTAAACTGGGAGATTATTCAAACAACAGCTAATACATAGCTTCTTATCCATATAAGGATAGTAAGTACATACCATTTTGGTTTAACCATCCATATTAAAATATAAGACACCAAGTACATAATGTTTGGGCTTAGCCATCCATCTTGACATAAAAGAATAGTAAATATGTAATTTATTGACGGATGCAATCGTTTGTTCGTAGCAACAGAGCTAATAATTAATGTTTTTGATTTAGCTAACCAGTCGTTCATTTCATATTAATTTGATTGATTATATAATTAAGATAAAGATAAATGAAAGCTTTCAATTTCACTTGTGTAATAACACGTGGATAATATTTTATAAATAACAAGATCAGACATATTCAATTGAAAGGTTAAATATTATTGCAACATTATATGATAAGAATGCCTACATTTGATCCAGAAGTAGAGAATAATAATAATTTAAAAAATAAGATGTTATTGTTGACTTTATTTTCACTTTCTTGAAAAAATAGTCCACCTCAAATATAATTCTGCATCAATGATAAATATGTTAGCTCTTTATAATAACCTAATAACGTGTTGAATTTGTAATTGGACAGTAAGTAGTTGTATCTCGGGTTAATAAACCATACAGAGTATTCTGACCTGAAATTTCCATACAATATGGCATCATCAACTTAATCTCTATCCCAGAACGCTTCTTCTTGTAGAAATTATCACATTCGAGTGCATCCAAGTTTTCTCTTCAATAAATAAAGTGCCATAGAGCGTCTCAAATTTTCCTCGCTCTTGCCGTCATCCGGAAAAAATCGTCAGTTCCAAAAATACCGAAACGGAAAACCACGTCAGTATTATGTCTGAGTGCCTTTTTTCTACCTTCTCTTATTGTCTCTATTTGACACAGACAGAATATATTAAAAGTATTTGGTTTGGTTTTCGATATAGTTAAGCACAAAGCTACACAATGACTTATCTATGTTTTGTCTGTCACGGGTATCGAAACCCAGTTTTTAGCGTCTAAGCCTGCAGATATACCGTTGCTGTCGTATATTAGAAGTAAAACACATTGTTTTAATTTTTTTAAATGACTAATCCTTAGATTTTAACATTTCAATGTAGGTTGTAGGTTTCATCTTTTTCTTTTTGTTTTTAACATTTTCTAGATTTTTATATCCATAGCTTCTGTTATTTGATTTTTTGGACACTTTATGTTTCTTCCACGTCGATTCATGTGCCGTTCGTAAAACGACTTTTGCTAAATTATTCAAATTAAGTGTTAAAATATTTAATGTTCAGTTTTCCTTCTTTCTTTTGGCGATAGACCAAGATAACATTCCTTGTTCTTGTCCTATTTAAGTATTTCGTCATTTGTAATGAAATGTGAGGTATAAAGAGTATTCAATACAGGAAATGATGAGGCCGTTGAAGAGTCGTTGTCCTAGTAGCCTAGTCACTCCTTGACCCAGAGGTCATCATAATAACCGCAGATAATAGTGGCACGTGGCACGTACACGCGCAAAAACAACATGCTGTCGTCCTATTTCCCACATCTTAGGCAGAAAAACTGGTTACACGGGCCAACAGGTTTTTAACAGTGGGTGCATGAAACCATAAATCACAGAAGTTTGAAACAAGAATTAATACTATATAAACTTTTCAGTGGCCTTTCTAGTGTATCAGAAAGATATGGTTGCAATCTTACGACGTTGGAAATCAGGTTTTGATGCTCGTGGTGGGCAAATCACAGATAATCCATTGTACAGCTTTGTGCCTATAAACAACTAACAACCAACCAACTTTCTAAATCAAGGCGATTTGCATATTGGTTTTGGGCACAGTTATCCAATTGGTGCAAATAGAAGCTCTTAAAAGCAAGAAGAAATGAAAAATAATTAAATCACCTCTTTACATATGCACTCTAGGCTCGTTTTGAAACGGTGTACTATATCTAAGCCATTCAAGTGTCTCGCATTTAGCTTCTCTGTTAGATCTCACGAAAGATTTCGTCAATTTGCTGATATGAAAGAGAATTTGCTCTATAGTTTATAATTAATGCTCCTATCAGTTACGCGCGTTAAATTGACCAATTAAATCAATTTGTGCTTCTACAGAAAAGGAAGCTAGACAGACTCGTTTGGTAACCATGACGATATACAAAAGACAGAAAACCTGGCGTCCAGTCTAACTGCTCATCGCAAGTTAGATAAGCTTGCAATTTGTTAAAAAATTAATAGAGTTTTTACCTGAAAACAACAAGAACGTGTAATGTTTTCATCACTAAACAAATATTCTAGATTTACTATAATATAATAAAACTATAAAATGATTTTCATTATTGAGTAAGAGATGTGATGGAGCTCTGGATATCAGAGCTGGTGAGCCGATTTCGACTCAGTGTAATACCTCAAAATATTCTCCGTTATAAGACAGAAAGTCAGTTCCGTAGGGTAGGTAGTAGAGTACAGCTAAATGACTGCTTTCTTTCTGGTCAGTAGTTGAAAATTAGCGATAACAGTAGACAGTCTTGGTTTAGTACATTTACAACACATACAGTAACTTTTGTCACAAAACTTATGCCAGTTGTGGACGATTCCTGTCTTAACAATCAGAATTTTAACTTCAGTAAATTAATGTATCATTTTCCTCTAAATATTACAAAACTTCCACGAACAACCATATTTTCATTTCAGTACTTTCCACTGTCCATTTCATCTGGAGATCATCGTTTCTTTGCTTTTTGAATGTCACGCAAAGCTACACCAGGGCTGAAAGAGTGAGCGTGTTTGGTGCTACTCTCAGACCGTGAGTTGAGCACCCTGACCATCTGGCTATGCTGGTCCAAAGAATATCGTAAACTGTTTAATGTTTCACAAAATTCGCTGAGTTTAATCTGTAAGAAACTAAGAAACATGTTTTAGTAGTTAAAATAATAATATGGGAAAATACCATACATTTTAAAGGGTTATTCGTGCAAAATATACAGTAAATTGACTTTATAAAAAAAGTGGAAAATTATATGCAAAAATAAGTTTCATTATATATATTTTGATATTTGTAAAATAAAGGCTTCTGAAAAAAAACAATGAAATTATTGAGCATTATAGAGATAGTGGCCGTGGAAAGCTGTGTTATAAAGTATGTCTAGTAACAATCGTCTCCCGCTGATACAAAGCTAAGTCTACGGATTTATAACGCTGAAATCAGGGGTTCGATTTCCCTCGGTGGACTTAGCAGATAGCCCAATGCTATAAGAAAACATACGTAGTAACAAACTGTAGTTAGCGTCAAGAAATTATGTAATTATTCTTCAGTAAAATGTAAATGTTTATCTCTGTGATATGTCTGTTAAAGAAAATAAAAACAAATTCGGGAATGTTGATTTTTAAAAACAACAAAAAAGGAATCGTATTTATCATGCTACTAAAGAAGTTTAAATTCATGATGGACGAAATCTCTGTGCTAAAACTAACTGCAGAGTTAGATAGCCACAAATCTTACCACCCTGTTATAAGATACAAATGCGTGTCTGTATATGTAAAGAAACACAAACTATGGTGGATAAAGCATATGAGTGTTATGGAGCCATTGTATATGTAATAACAAACTGAATTGTCTGTGCAATTTCTCTGTTGATGATGTAATTCGTAAAAGTGTCACGTGAGGAAATCTCTATTCTGAGCTTTAAGAATGTTTGGAAAAACGTTATAAGTACAAAGCTTAGACTTTTATTCATACAATATTCATCTACTGATGTATATGTTTAGAAGTGATCCACTAATCTTTAAGTTGAGAAATAACCCTTTAATACCAACAAACGTATAATGTTACAAATAACCCCCTAATCTAAATACACAGATATATAAGTTTACTAATAACCCTCTAGTACTACGTACACTGATACGTAGCTTCCGATAACTTCTCTAACACTACATAGATTGATATGTAAGTTCATAAATAACAATAATATATAAGATTATTAACAACCTTTTAGTACTGCATACACTGATACGTAAGTTTTAAAACAGCCCTCTATCGCAACATATACACTGCTGGCCAAAATCTTAAGGCCAATGAACGTGAAGAAAAAAATATGCATTTTGCGTTGTTAGACTCAACCACTTATATAAATAGAGCTTCGAAATATGAAAATAAGAAAAGGAAAAATAAACATTTTTAGCATTTAATAGGGCATTTTGGATTGCAGCGTTGTCCTGCTGAAAGAAAGATCCAGTCATTTCCACACAAGCGAGGGCCTTCAGTCAATAAGGATGCTCTCTCCAACATGCCAATATAGCCAGCTGCTGTTTGACGCCCCTGTATAACCTGAAGCTCCATTGTTCCATGGAAGGAGAAAGCACCCCAGATCATGATGGAACTTCCTCCACTGTGTCGTGTAGAAAATGTCGTCGGTGGGATATCCTTATCGTGTGAGTAACGTTGGAAGCCATCTGGACAATCCAGGTTAATTTTTTTCTCAGAGAACAAAACCTTCGTTCACTTTTCTATGTCCATGTTTGGTGCTTCTCAGCAACGTTTAACCCAGCTATTTCGTGATGTGGAAGGAGGCGTGGCCTTTGAAGACGTTTACGGTTTTTTAAAGCCTTTCTCTCGTAGATTCCGTCTTACTGTTTTTGAGCTGCATTCTGGATCCGTAAGGGCCTTAATCTGGTTCGACAATCGGCTGGTTTCTTGCCGGACAACCCGTCGAATCCTCCTGCTCAACGCCGGAGAAATTTTCTTGGGCCGACCACTTGAAATTATCGTTCCGTATCTCTCAGGGTCTTTTGAGATATTTGCAACAGCAGTTTTACTACGCCCAATCTCACCAGCGATGGCACGTTGAGAGAGACCTTGCTTTTGCAGCTCGACAATTCTGCCACGTTCAAACTCTGCCAACTTTTTAGCCTTTGCCATGTTTTTACCCAATGTAACACAGGAGATGTCAGTGGGAGATGTTGACAACGCTAATGCTTGAACACAAATGACTAAATTTCGTTATCTGTTTACTGATTAATATTTCGTTTCAGTATGATCTTAAACTTTTGACCAGCTAGTATTTAAGTATGCTAAATTTTATGAAGTTCTTCTAATTAAATCGTGTCACATGATATGAACTTAAGCAACCAGTATAAATAAAGATACTTGATATTGCTATATCGAGAGCATGCAGATGATGACAAGAAACTGTTGATCTAGATTCCATGGATTAACACCATTTTAGTGAGAAATACTGCATAAATAATTTAAATAATCTGATTGATTCCGTAGAGTATATATTTATTTGTAATAATAAAGTTGCCATTCTAACGTTCATGTTCGTTACTATCGAGTGTCACTTTCTTACTTTCTGTGGTTTGTTGATGTATATTGACAAAAAATTCATGATATCTGATCAAAAATATCTTAGGTGTGAAATAAAGGTGCAGCGGAAAATTATTGTACGTTTGGCTATTTTAGCCGTCAATGTTGATCACACGGTTAATCCTTTTTAACATGAATGTTTGGCATCATTGTAAATAATCTTTAACATCTTTTCTGGCTCATTATTTACTTTTCCACCAAACAAACAGATTGTGTGTTGTTACCATTTTTTAAAAAAATCATAGATTTTCGAGTAGTTTCAATTTTGCATCAAATATTACAGATAAATATCATTTTCTCCGTTGTGCAATTGCTCGAAATAGTGTAGCGATAGTTTATTATAGGTAACCTGTAATACTATTTTTATGTTTCATAAAATCAGTTGGCATTTGTGAGTAACATAATATCGTTGTACTTAAGCGAGTACATTGGGTCATTGCATTAGCAAATTTATGCTAATATAGCTTTATATACAGTTCAAGTTTTTTGTGTATTTTACGTTTCCTTACAGTTTATAAATGGATAGAATTTTTGTTACAGTAGAAGATATCTTGGGCTTCAAAGTGCGTTGACATGACGTTGCCTCTGCAACACAAAATGATAATGACATTGTTATTATTTTGCAGATGTTCTAGTCAATGACATAGTATCTGGCTATAAGGTTATGCTGTGATTTCAATATTTTAGTTATATTTTTGCATATTACAATGGTTTTTCAAAATTATCATATCTTGGAACTTGTTCTGTAAAGTTATCATTGATATTGTTTTATCATTCCAGAGGGCATCTAGAAATGAATATAATTACTAGTACTAAAAAAGCAGTTCAGATAATGAATGTCACACTCGTGCAAAGAAGAAGGTTAAGAGTAGGAAAAAGATTTTATCAAAGTGGAAAAAATGTGAGACCAGTTTATAACACTGAACAAATTGACGGTGCAGATAGATACAGGGAAATCGTTGTCTAGGGAACTGAGAGAAGCCATAACTGTTGAAGCTTTTGAATTTTTATTCGATATAGTGGTTATTCAGCATATGGCTGACAAAAATAATTTATATGCCCAGTGGAAAATTTTCACAGCTTCAAAATAGCCAGTAAATAATTGAAATTTTGGAGAATTTTCTACCTCGTAAACGACTACACTGGTTTCTTTACGAAGATCTAACTGTTACTATGGTTTCAAAAATATGTTTCGTAACAACTTTCAGGAAATAAAAATATTTTTCTATTTAACAGATAATTTTTCAGTTAACTCTCCAAATAAGATGGACAAAATATGACCTCTGATATATCTGTTGAAATCTAATTTCCAAAAATTGGGTATTTCCTACAGAGATATTTGCATGAGGAAGTCATGGTAAAATATTTTGTGGAAAGCCCATTTGATTTGGCTACAAAGACTGAGTGCCATGTAGTTCTGATGGATATTGTTGTACCATTGATACCTTTTTCGAAGCAAAGTCCTTTGCACCAACAACTACTCATGTACAAGTACGAAGTGCCAGGAAAGGAAGACGAAATGGAACTACCATTAAGCACTAGAGTTGTACAGGATCTGTTGAGTTATGTGAAATTTCCCACTGATCACATTGTCTTTTTTGACTATTTCTTTTCAAGTTATTAAAGAAAACATGTTTCAGAGCTACAGGTATATATATTTACAAGAAAATCGCATGAAGAACTCGTGAAGAGTCGTGAAAGAGGAAATTTTGAAGTTTGACAATGAGGGAATCCATTCTGATGGAGAAGTAAAAGGACAACAGTGTTGTAAGCAATAGAACAAAATAGGACAGTCTAGAACCTTTTGGCAAAGTAAATAGGTGGTCAAAGGAAGAAATGCATGAATAGGTGGTGTCGAATTACATGAACAACTTTTAAACACATACATAATTGTATTTCAAGAAAAAGTGACGGTGGGTGTTATTTACACATATGGTGAACGCTTGAGTGGTGAATGCTTGTAAGGTTTATCAACTTGCAAATCTAGTTAAACTGTCGCATCACAGTTCCAGCTTCTTACTAGAAGTCAACAGTATTTCAGTATTTCAATTTCAGATGGTTTACATGATTATAAAGTGAAAGTTTTATTTTCAATAATTGATGCATATAATCCCACTGTATGCATTTGAGTACATCCCTGTAATTTTCCAGTGAATAGAGATAAATGTGATAAACAGCATGGATCTCTTTATTTGATATATTTTCAATAAAACATTATAAATGCTTAAAGACTTTCCTGGTACATCCTTCTTGGGACTAAACTGGTTAACTTCTATTAGATAATTTTCCGAAAGCCATTCCGAAATCCGCCTGTACAGGTCATCTGTTTTAACTTCTCCCACCAATATATGGCAGTGTGTCGTCTGTCAGCCAATCAGTAGACACTAAAATTATATCACATAAGGGAAGCCAAACGTTGGAAGTTGTACTGTAAAACGTGTATTTATCACGGAAAGAACTATGCACTCCGTAGGCTACAACAAAGTATGATACATGAATTTAAAAGTAAGAAATAAGAATATTTGTTACTTTTATTTTGTTTTATCGCACAATCCTATAGTTTTTATGTTCATGGTTGCTAATACTTCTATTCTAAACCATCTATAAAGCATTTAGAAAGCAGTGAAAAATAACCCACAATACTATCATCGTAACTGTGTTTCTCTGATGCTCCCTTGCTAGAGCGAACATAATAGTGTTTTAACATTTTTCAACATATACTAAACGTTTAAAGTATTTATATAATTCTAAAGACAACAGAAGAAATGTTTATTTTAACATCTATATGAAAGAGAACATAACACGAGAGTATATTCTTATATTGACCCTTTTTAATTAAAAATAAAATTATCTACATATGTAATTTTACAAACTTATTTGGTTTGAATCATATGAATCATACAATGAACTCGACAAGTGTAAAGGGAAGTCAACATTTACTGCGTAGACTTTAAATGGGTTATCGATTTTTCTCATTGTTGGTTTAATACTAAAAATTATTATTTTAGAAAAATGAGTAATATGATACATGTGCAACAGTACAGGCTCATTAATTAAACGATATTAATACATGTGCAACAGTTCAGGCTACATTAATTAAACGATATAGCTACATGTCATTCATTCCAACAACATTAAAATAATTGAAAGCGTAAAATGTTTAGATATTTAGGCCTCACAAGAAAGGCGTCACTAGGCACTTAAAATATTCGGGGTTTTGGTTCATACACATGGGAATTTCCAAGGTTTCAATATAATATTGGTCTTCTGTTCTAATTTTAAAGACATCAGCTGGGGATTCGGGACACTGACGCATCTGTCTTACAGCCGTTATAAACAAATGCCCAACATACGGGTAAATGTCTTACTCCCTAAAGAAGATACCATAGTGAAACCACTGTATTTGTTTTGTTTTTTACTGTTACTTCTAGTTGTTGCGAATGTATTGGTTGGGTTTTCACTGTGGTTATTTCTAGTCTACCCTTGTCTATTCTCTAACTTCTAAGTCGAGAAATAGATGCTAAAGGCCTAATATTACTAATAAAATATGTAATTTCAATAAAAATGATAATAATAAACCACACAATTGTACTTTAGGCTCAGCCATATCGTCTTTTAATACGCAAGCTTGAATGGGCCAAACACAACTGTCTAACATCCCAAATGTCTTATTAATCACTCTGAGTATAAGACATTTTGGAAAAGTATCTACAAAATGGCAGGAAATGTAACTGATTAGTGCATAGTGCTTGCACTAACATTAATAAATGAAACTCAAAATAGTAAACACAATACTAAATATAACGAAGGCCAATCGCACATTGTAAGAAAAAATAGAAAGCCCTACAACCGAGACACTTTCGAAAGTTAGATCTTTGTTCATCATGAGTAATTGGTAAGAAAGGTTTACCTGTCGAAAGCGCTTGGGTTACAGTGTTTGCTATTTTTGTGTATGGTGTATTTTTGAATATCCTTTACAAGAAAAATATTCTTTTCCCATGATGCTCTTGGAACTACTTTCTTTATCTTGAATTGTACTCTTTCTCATGCCCATGATTACACCTCGGTTATGACACCACGATTTCCGTTATAATAAACAAGCTTATGCGAAGGACAACGAGGTCAGTTCAAGGCTACACGACATGACAAGCTTTCCATGAACCTTTCGTTAAACATTAATATTGTCTTAAGCAGGTCAAAAGAAAAATATCCGTTGAAACTAACGAAAAGACTTAACAGATGTGTTTTCAATGAGTTTGCTTGCTGTTATTTTAATTTCTTCTTGTTTTTTTTGTTTCTTTAGATGTGACTGTCGGTTTCTGAAATTTAGGCTTGTCAGCGTTTATCATCCTCCAATCGTTTTTTTTTTTGTTTTGTTTTATATCAGGAGAATTGTTCAGACTAAGTACAGTTGTTTTTTGGGTTGGAGGGTTCTCTTTCTTAACTATGGTCATCACTTTGAAAATTGACTATGCTTTTGTGGATTGGATGAAAATATGGCTTATGACCACATTACTACTCTAAAATATTTATGTGAACTGTTCATCATCTATGAACAATATCGAAGGCCCTTTCTTCTAAATGTTTTTATTATAATTTAACTATTGTCACATATCGTTTTACTACCTCGCTATACGAATATCCATGCTTGTAAAGTGATGCGATATGGTCTTCACTTCACTTGTGGCGGTATACACTGTCGAATTATCGGGAATTCTAACTGAATCTAATATAGCTCGCTTGTGGCGCCATGGGTTGCACATGTAGCAGCACATTTATGCAAATGTTTCAATTAAGGTGTGATTAACTATAAGTCTAACTATTTTATATTTACTCTTATTGGCTCATAGCCTACTTATTATACAAGATCATTAAATTATAATAGATATATACAATATAAGTTTTTCCAAACATTTTTGTCCCGGCATGGCCAAGTGTGTCAAGGCGCTCGACGCGTTATCTGAGGGCCGCGGACTCAAATCTCCGTCACACCATGCTCGCCCTTTCAGCGTTGGGGGCTTTATAATGTATCGATCAATCCCACTATTTGTTGATAAAAAGAATAGCCCAAGAGTTGGCAGTGGGTGGTGATAACTAGTCGCCTTCCCTCTAGTCTTACACTGCTAAATTAGGGACGGCTAGCACAGATAGCCCTCGAGTAGCTTTGTGCGAAATTCAAAACAAACAAACCAAATATTTTCGTTAATATATTAAAGATTATAAAAATATTAAACATCTCTTAACCATGAAGCAACGTTCTTTTCGTTTTGTAATATTATCGAAGTAACGATGCATCTAAAAAGGAGTATAATTTATTTCAGATGGAAACTTAATAACAATTTTAATCAGACAACGAGCATCTGGTGCTGAAACTTCTCGTTATGTCCTAAATTAAATTAAATATTAAATGTTCCTTTCTACAACTACTTGAAAAAACAAAGAGAAACTGTAACGTTTCCTTGTTGAAATAAATTAAACGACAAACTTCAAATATATTTCTTTTTGTCTGAACTTAAGCACAAAGATACACAATGGGCTATTAGTGTTGTGTCCACCACAAGTATCGCAGCCAGGTTTCGAGCGTCATAAGTTGTCACACTTATCGCTGTACCAATGTAATTACATACTTCTAAATATGTTATTAATATCATGAGATAAGCACGTTTGAATCTTATGTTTTTTAGATATTATGATATTTTAAAGTCACACCAATTATCATAATGTCTACTATAAGAAACTATAGTTCACTGGTGAATTAGCGGTAAGTCTACAAACTTACAACGTTAAAGTCCGAGGCTCAATTCCCCGCCGTGAACACAGTAGATAACCCAACGTGGCTTTTCTAAAATTGACAAAGAAACAAACTAGAAGCTAACACTACTTGCAGTACTATGTATAATCACATGTATTCTCATATTTGTGTCACATTTCAACAATGAAACACATCAAGAGAGACAGTAGTGGTTCCAGCCAAGTTAGAAGGTGAAGTAACCCCGCTGTGGATCCCCACGTCAGTAGCACACTGGTATTTCTGTAAACATATTCTGCTAAAAAACGGGTTTCGATACCCGTGGTGGGTAAAACACAGATAGCCCCTTGTGTAGCTTTATGCACAGAAACAAACGTAAGCACTGCTGTGGCCTTATATACAGGATCGAACTTTCGTCCAACTCTGAGGTATTGTCACAACTGTTCGAAATGCTGCATTTCACTATTCTGCTTCTGAATAAAACTAAATATTCACACATAATTTTAAAATTAATAGGAAGCTGTTTCTTCTGTGTTTTCCCCTTCAACACGGAGAATAATTAAATCAACAGCAGGAACAAACTTCCAATGTTAGTCTGAACTACAGTTTGACACATATACTAATATTTCTGTGTTTTTTTTTTCTTTGTAACAGATTTACTATCGTATATACATGTTTTGATATAGATGTTTGTTTCAGTTAAATTGATATTCTGAAAGGTACATAACTTATACTGTTAAATCTAAATTACAAAATTTCCGTCTATTCACTAAAATTGTATAAAATTCTCGAGTGTAAGAATCAACAATACACGTGTGCACGTAAACACTACTATATTATTTATATTGTTGCATAACCGAAATTCGAAAAACTCTCCTCACGCTTATAAATAACACCAACGTAACTCTCCAAGAAACAGTATATATTATTGGTTTGCTATAGTTGAGGTGCTATAAACTTCGAAAGCTATAACTGTGATTAACGCTTATTAGTCGAGAACTTCACATACCTGACCAGGAATGTTTATAGATTTCGAATATTACAAACTGTTTAACTTCAGCGAATTAACATTGAACGTTAGTATTTTTGCATTATAAAACTTCATCGGTGAAAAACTCAGCGTGTGACCGGCTAAGAAAATATAATACATAGCTAACTAGTTTCCTGTGAAGCGAACTGTACACACATCAACTCGAAAATATTTCGCTCATCGTGAACTCTGATAAGATATCAAGGAAGTTCCATACCAGTTTGTAAAACTTTTGTATGTAGATCATTAGTATTAAGAACTGTTACTGTAAACCGTATCATCGTTTGTGTATTAAAATATATTTGTATCAAAAAGAAAAGTGTGTGTGTATCAATCGTGTTGGCAAGTATCATAAATTAGATAAAAATATCAAAATGTATATTACTTCTAAATTTAAATCATCATTTAACTCAATTTCAATTACAATTTAAAATTGTAATACTTACATCTTAAACAAATGTAATATGATAAAAAAGAATGAAGTTATATGATAGTGGTGACCCTGTGAAAACGTAATGTAAAAGTAACTTAAACAGGGAGCAGTTAGAAAAGTTGGCCCCCACTTTTCATATTAACGTTGCTGCTTGCTCAACTTGCATTTTTACATTAAATTTTTACAGAGTTCACCCACTTATAGAAACTGGATCTTTTTTATTTTAGTCATTTACTTTGCCGACCCCTTTGTTCTAGCATGACCCATATTTTGAAATCACTTCCTTACATAGCTGAATCCTTTATTTCTAGCTTGTTTATTTTTGGTATATAACTTATTTATGTTCTGACCCCTTCATTGTAGTTTGGCCCCTATTTTACAGTCATGTGAAAAAGTTAAGACACCCTATGAAAGCCGGTGTATTTTTGTAACATTTTTTGATATATAGATATTTAATCTCAATTTCAACAACACTGAAACATTGTTATATAGGAATATAACTAAACAATTAAAACTGAAGAAAAGGCTTTTAAAGATCTTCTGTAAATGTAATACTACAAAAATGCATATTCGAACTGAGAAAAAGTTAGGACACCCTACCCCATAATAGCTAGTGTACCCCTTTTGGCTGAAATAACTACAATGAGATGCTTCTTATAGCCATCTACCAGTCTCTGACATCGGTCTGAAGAAAGTTTGCCCCACTCCTCAATGCAGAATTCTTTCAGCTGTGAGATGTTTGAGGGGTTTCCTGCATGTATATCCCGTTTCAAGTCACCCCACAGCATCTCAATCTGATTAAGATCTGGGCTTTGAGTCCATTCCAGGACTCTCCATTTCTTAGTTTTCAGCCAGTCCTTGGTTGATTTACTGGTATGTTAAGGGTCATTGTCGTGTTGCAGGGTCCAGGTCTGCTTCAGCTTTACTTTTCTTACAGATGGTCTCACATGTTCCTCAAGCACCCTCTGATACACAGTAGAATTCATGGTGGATTCTATGATTGTGAGCTGTCCAGGTCCTGCTGCAGCAAAGCAGCCCCAAACCATGACACTTCCACCTCCATGCTTCACATTTGGTATGAAGTTCTTTTCCTGGAATGCTGTATTTGGTTTATGCCAAACATGTCCTCTTTTCTGGTGTCCAAATAATTCAATTTTGGACTCATCTGTCCAAAGAACATTATTCCAGAAGTCCTGGTCTTTGTTTACATTATATCTGGCAAACGTCAGTCTGATCTTGATGTTTCTCTTAGGAAGCAAAGGTTTTTTTTTCTTGCACACCTCCCATGCAAGTTAAACTTGTGCAGTCTCTTTCTGATTGTAGAAGCATGTACTTTCACATCAACAGTAGCCAGAGCCTGCTGTTCTCCCGTGACGACATGTTAGGGTGTTTGGACACCTCTTTTAGCATCTTGCGGTCTGCTCTTGGGGTGAACTTGCTTGGACGACCAGATCTGGGCATGTTGGTAGTTGTTTTGAAAGCCCTCCACTTGTTGACTATTTTCCGGACAGTGGAATGGCTGATTTCAAAATCTTTTCGGATCTTTTTAAATCCCTTACCAGACCCATAAGCTGCTACAATTTTCTTTCTGAAGGACTCAGACAGCTCTTTTGCTCTTACCATGGTGCTCACTCTCACTTCAATAGTTAGGAGCACACCAAACTAAATGTCTGAGGTTTAAATAGGGCAAGCCTCATTCAAAATGCTGAGTAACGATCTTCTAATCATGTGCACCTGGTGTGATACACCTGTGTGTGAGTTGAGCCATTTTAAGTGGGAATAAATATGGGGGTGTCCTAACTTTTTCCTCAGTTAGAATATGCATTTTTGTAGAATTACATTTACAGAAGACCTTGAAAAGTCTTTTATTCAGTTTTAATTGTTTAGTTATATTCCTACAATCTTTCTCAGTATTATTAAAATTGAGATTAAATATCTATATATCCAAAAATGTTACAACAATACACAGGCTTTCATAGGGTGTCCTAACTTTGTCACATGACTGTATATCACTTCTGTATATGGCTGACTCTTTTATTTCTAACTTCTTTGCTTTATGATATCACTTCTTTATTTTGCTGACAACTTTATTCTGAGTTGTCTCTTACTTTGATATCATTTCTTTACATGGCTGACCTCTTCATTCTGAGTTGTCTCTTACTTTGATATCATTTCTTTACATGGTTGACCTCTTTATTCTGAGTTGTCTCTTACTTTGATATTATTTCTTCACATGGTTGACCTCTTTATTCTGAGTTGTCTCTTACTTTGATATTATTTCTTCACATGGTTGACCTCTTTATTCTGAGTTGTCTCTTACTTTGATATTATTTCTTTACATGGTTGACCTCTTTATTCTGAGTTGTCTCTTACTTTGATATTATTTCTTCACATGGTTGACCTCTTTATTCTGAGTTGTCTCTTACTTTGATATTATTTCTTTACATGGTTGACCTCTTTATTCTGAGTTGTCTCTTACTTTGATATTATTTCTTTACATGGTTGACCTCTTTATTCTGAGTTGTCTCTTACTTTGATATCATTTCTTTACATGGCTGACCTCTTTATTTTGCCTTTGCTGCTTTGTGTACATATAAAATACAAAAGATATTTACCAGAATATTTTTCACTATGTTTCTTTTTTAGTCAACACTAGAATTACTTAAGGGAGACTTGCTTTTTAAGAACAATTAAGGCTTCACATTTTTTACCATGTAATTTGTTTTTGGTGGACAATGAGGGTTTAAATACAAACCTGTTTGCAGACCATTTCTTACCTGTGCCAAGTTAAAACGTTTTGAGGTACAGCGGAATTCAATTAAACATTTTAATTAGTTCTTAAGAAGTGAACAACACACGTCCACTTGGCTAAAACTTCTGAAAGAAATCAGATAACATTCAGATGTACCTTAAAGGAGAGGTAAAAAAAAAAGTCTAACGTTAATGTGTAGACCATGCTATATGAATCTTTAGACATAGGTGAGACAAGTAATAGCTTGGGCTGCTGCCATCAAATAAAGCGTCTCACGTGATGTTTTGTTTCCCTCTTGGTTTATTAACAGCTAACATCCAAACTAGGGCGCACCCGTATTTGAATAGAACGATTGTAATGAGAGGCGTTGGCTCTTGTGTCACGGTTTGATGGACTGGTAAAATTAGTATGAAAACAGACTGTATAAAAAAGGGTTATATAGGATGTAAAGATCTTAGAATTTAGAGATATTTCAGAATAAGAAACTCATTGCTATGCATTATGTTGCCATCTGAAATTCTGTCAGCTCGTAAAAAGTGTTTATGTGTTTTATATATTGGTGATTTCAAAGTGCTACAGTTAGTAAGATGTTTATGAGTCAAGATTAACTCTGAAATTAAAGTAAAAAGTAATACTATTGCCTCTAACTTTTATGCATATATGTTTAGATTAACAGTATATTTTTAGTTTCTTCTGAATTATATCAACAGTCTTAAAACATATTAAACTCAATTTCTATTTGTAATTACGACATTTATTAAACATCAGAATACTTAATTATTTGACTCGGCATGGCCAGGTGGTTAAGGCACACGATTCGTAATTCGCGGGTTCAAATCTCCGTCACACCAAACATGCTCGCCCTTTCAGCCGTGGGGGCATTATAATGTGACGGTTAATCCCACTATTTGTTGGTAAAAGAGTAGTCCAAGAGTTGGCGGTGGGTGATGATGACTAGCTGCCTTTCCTCTAGTCTTACACTGCTAAATTAAAGACGGGTAGCGCAAATAGTCTTTGTGTAGCTTTGCGCAAAAAAACAAACTTAATCATTTCCTAAGCCTTACAAATATAGACTTTTATGCCTATTCGAAGTTTAGCCTTTCGTCAGTTTGTTAACTGGAAGCCTCTCCCCTCTCCCTTTTTTTTTATTTTGTCTTCCAATCTTTTTCTTCGTATGCGTTGCATGTATGGAAGCCGTTAAGGACATCTGGTGTGTATTTATCAAGAAGTGCAGTTTTAAATCCCCCCAGCTTCTTATTTGGGGATAAACGGGCAAATTTATTTTTTGAATTTTTTGAAGCTACACGAGGTCTATCTGCGCCAACTGTCCCTAATTTAGCAGTGTAGACTAGAGTGAAGGCAGCTGGTCATCACTACCTACTGCCCACTCTTGAGCTGCTCTTTTACCAACGAATAGTGGGATTGACCGTCACATTAAAATGCCCTCACGGCTGAAAGGTCGAGCATATTTAGTGTGACGAGGATTCGAACCAGCGACCCTTGGATTACGAGTCGAGTGCCTTAACCACGTGGCCATGCCGGGCCAAACGAACAAGTAGTTATACGTAGTGAGTATATAAGTGCAATTAACAAAAAAATAGTCAGATTAAAGAAAGTGTTTCATTTTTAACTGCTGTGCTCAAACAGCTACATTTCACTGCGTTTGTTTCTTTTATTTCTTGTGCCCATGAGTTAAAGTTACATTTGATTAACGGTTATCTTATTTTATTACATATATTTATTTTTACTTCGGATTATTAACTCTGAAGATTTCGTTTTCATAACTTCTAGCTTTTGTATAACAACCAGAATGTCCGCTCTTGTATCTCGTTATCCAGACATTCCGAAAGAATAAAACTAACATATGATATATTAACTTTGATTACTCTTGTGAATTTACAAAGGACGAAGCACGTATTGCCGTAAGCGTATGTCAATTTATCCAACTCATTACACTGAAATAGTAGAACAAGTAGCCAGTCTTGTTAATAAAACAAAGCGGCTGGACAAAGCTCAGTTACCGAAAAAGGGAGTTAAGTATTCCATAAAAAAACACTAAATTCTCCATTCAAGAGTCTTGTACCACCTGTTACGGCTTATCTTTGCTGAGGTACATAACAACCAATACTATTACATGCATAGGAATAGATACCAAAATGGACAGTAATATAAACTATTGATAATAGTAAGAATTGCGTTCTCCTCTTTCCTTTCAGTTGCTTTTACAGGAAAATGTGTTCACACTGAGAAAAACAAAAATATCTCTCTAAATTGGAACTGGATTTGAAATATCACAAAATGAACACAAAGTTCAAAGTTTGTCCCACAACCACCACCACCTGAGTAGCAAGTCCGCAGGTTCACGTCGTTAAATTGTAGTTGCGATACCCCTGGTGGGTAGAGCACGGATAGGTCATAGTTTAACTTTGAACTTTACAACAACCAAATCAAACTATTCAAAGCAGTTGAGACTTTAGTTAAAGTGGTGATCATTCCCAGTATATTTGCGTAAGCAATCATGTAGGGAGTGACCTAATAGTTTCATTGTAACTGACCAAACTATCTTATCATTTTACAGATAGTTATAACTGAGCTAAGGCGAAGATGGTGTTAACACAAATTTTATCTATTCAGAATGATTATTAAGTGAACAATAACGAACACCAAATTAAACTCATTCTTGTTATTATTTATAACTATAAACACACATCCATACAAGGATTTCATTAAGTTTAAATGTTACCAACTGTATAACCTTATTCCATTTGTGAGAAAACATTCATCACATTACAATGTAAAACAAAACAAAAAGCATAGTGACACCGATCTAAGAAAAATGGGTTATTTTAATCGTTTTCGAAGACACAATCGTGTGGATAAAAAAAAAGAAAAAAGTGTTTCTTGAATGCATTTCAAACAATCCTATTCTCTATTTTATGGGCCCGGCATGGCCAGGTGGTTAAGGCATTCCACTTGTAATCTGAGAGTCGCGGGTTTGAATCTCCGTCACACCAAACATGCTCGCCCTTTCAGCAGTGGAGGCGTTATAATGTGACGATCAATCCCATTATTCGTTGGTAAAAGAGTAGCCGAAGTGTTGGCGGTGGATGGTGATGACTAGCTGCCTTCCCTCTAGTCCTACAGTGCTAAATTAGAGACGGGTAGCGCAGATAGCCCTCGTGTAGCTTTGCGCGAAATTCAAAACAAACCAAACCCTTTCTTTCGAACATGTTAAATACTGAAAAGATAACTGAACATTAAATGTTCAAACGATTTTTCTTAATATCGCGACTTAGTTCTTGGTCCACTTTCTCAGAAACAATGAAAGAACTGTAATATAGATAACTGACAAAAAGTAAATTGTTATTTACCCCACTACACGAGGGTTCGACTATAAACGTCAAAGCCTATAACGCAAATAATCGCGATTCGATCCCAGCAAGAAACGTTGTTAGATGTTACATGTATGTTTATTAAAGATGTATTTTATTTTTTGTCAAATATAAAATTGAAATAAGAGCTGTAACGCAATCTCTTATTGCTCAAAGAGAATGCACTCGGCCTCTAAGTTATAGATTCTTTTTTCAGTGAATTAGGCTCAATGTCAAGATATTATCCACATATCTAAATTAATTTAAGTTACTATATTGAATCTTTATCACACCGAACATCCTTACACTTTCAGCTATAGGGACGTTTTCATGTGAAGATCATTCCCACTATTCGTTGGTAAAAGTGGGTGGAGTAGCCTAACTGACTTCTCTCTAGGTTATCGCTCCTAAATTAGGAACGGCTGGCACAGAAAACCCTTTTGTAGCTTTGCACGAAATCCAAAACAATACTCAAAACCCCTTAAATATATATTGCTAAATGTTGCCATCTATCGGAAAATGATGAAATCACTTTGTATCTTTTGTTTTACCTTTTTTTTACCATGCATTTTGTGAATATAGCACATAAAATAATAGTTTTATATTACTTTATATATGTTTCTTAAAATATTTAGCACCTTTATTAATTCAATTGTTTAAAATAAATCTATATTTAATGGAAAACAAATAATCGTTAATTTGGTGAACGTTCCCTACAAGAAAAAAAGCAAGAATTGTCGATTGAAATATTTCAACCTAATTATCAATATTTCATTCCACAATTTGACTACTTCAGATGTACTTTATTATTATTATTTCTAGGTCACACAAAGTAGTTAATAAACTAGTAGTTCTAAAATTTAACAAAGGATATGTAAGAATGTATTTAGTATCATAATCAGAGTACAAGACACATAGTACACTCATTACATTTTTATTTGTTTCTTGTTAAGCACAGAGTTACATAATGGGTTATTTGTGCTGTTCCACCACGAGTATTGAAACCCGATTATTAGCGGTATAAAACATTAGATTTAATGCTGATCAGGTCGAGAGACAATTATTAATTACTGGACCGATAAAAAAAAACAATTTAATTTGTTGAATTATTTACGTTTGCCAACATTTTCGATGATTTGCTTGCTTCATCGGATGTTCTATATCTTTCCCTTTAGAGTTCGCCTGTTCTAACTAGTCGGTCTGTATTATCGTGACGTCAGTAAAATGTGCGCATACCATGAATCACGAGAAGAATTATACACTCTGTAGGCTACAATATAGTATGATATATAAAATTCAAAAGGAGGAAATAAAAATATTTGTTACTTGTGATGGATCTACTATATCATATCTATATTAATATCGGTATATGTTTAAGTTAAATTTACATTTAAAAAGATACATAAAATATACTGTTAACTTCCCGCCTAATCACTTAAACTTTAAAAACTTCTCGAGTGCAAGAATCAGCAATACACTTGTGTACGTCAACATTAGTGTATCGTTTGTACTGTTATGCAGGATGAACTTTCTAAAAACTCTCCTTACGTCTATAAATGTAAACAACACGACGCATCAAATTACAGCATGTATATTATATATATTGCTTTGCTACAGTTAATATGCTAGAAGCCGCAGAAGCTATAGTTGTTTAATTAATTATCTTATTAATCAGGAACTTCAGATATTTCACTAAGAATGTTTATAAATTTAAGATAATACAAACCGTTTAACTTCAGTGGATCAATGAAGGGCATTAGTATTTTTACGAAGACATTATATAACTTCGGCGGTGCAAAACTCGACGTGTGATCAGCTAAGAACGCAAAACTAGCGAGATTCCTATTAAGTGAATTGCATGTACAATAACTTATGATTAATTTGCTTATTATGCACCAAGATACCAAGGGAGTTCCAGACATGCTAGAGGACTCAATATTGTTTGTAAAATTTGTAAAACTTTTGTACCTAAATTATTATTTGTGATCACTGTTATCGTAAATTGTATTATCTGTATATTAAAATAAATTTGGATTTGGATATTTTGGCAAATATCATAAATTGGACACATATGGACATTTATTTAACTTCTAAATTAAAATTGTCATTTAAATCAGTTTTAGTCTATTTGACATTGTAATACGTAACATAATAAATAGAGGATCGATAGGCCTGAATTGATAGGCCTTTCACATTAGCTGTTGAAGTTGGTGCTATTCTATTACAGTCAGATGACAAAGGTATATTGAACACCATTTATGTTATTTTTCTGAAACTTTTAATCGTTACCAAAAGAATTATTATACTATGAAAAATAAACATTGGCTTTAATGTTAGCTTTAGAACATTTCAACGTGTATGTATCTGCATCACAACAATACATTGTCATTTACACTGATCATAAATCATTAACGTTTTTTGAACCAAATGAAGGGCAAAAACAGAAGACTGTTAAATTGGAGTTTATCATTACAAGAGTCTGATTTGAAGAAAATCCATCTCAAAGGGGTTGATAACATTTGTGTTGACGCACTTTCACTCGTTTTGCAATTTTATGATTTTAAGATTATTTGTGTTGATTGTGTTACAAACTGTCATGATTACTGAAGTTGTATAGTCTAGGTCAGACGCCTCTGTCACTTTGAATAGGACCTTTAATTACGTGTTTGATAACAGTGATTTTAGTGTTAAGTTTACAATGTTTCATTTTCGCTGCCAACTGTGGTTTTTTTGTATGCACCACGGATACATTTTGTGATAATAGTGTTTTGCCTGTTGTAATTTTCTGAAAAAATGTTTTCGTTTTTTTAAATGTGACCCATCAGTGTCCACGTATGTATCTGTTGTTTCTTGTGTCTGTATTTGTGTATTTCCATCAGTATCTAAGTATGTCTCTGTTGTTTGTTGTGATAGTGTTTGTGTATCAGTATCTAGGGTAGTATTAATTTATATGCCATCATTATATGGTCTTCCTTCTGTATTTATTATTTACGTATTTGTTTCAGCTTTCTTTCAGTACCTCGGTCATCACGATGTTCATGCTTTTCATATTCATCCCTATGTATTTTACTTACTCGTGATGTCTTGTTTCTATCCGTAGGTTCTTCACTAGATTTCTTTAATTTTTGTTCCGGCATGGCCAGGTGGTTAGAGCACTGTACTCGTATTCTGAGAGTCACAGGTTCCAATCCCCGTCACACCAAACATGCTCGCCCTTTCAGCCACGGGAGATTTATAAAGTGACGGATAATCCCACTTAGTCAAAGAATTGCCCTAGAGTTGGCGGTGGATAGTGATGACTAGCTGCCCCACTCTACTCTTACGCTGCTAAATTAGGGAAGGCTAGCTCAGATATCTCTCGTGTATCTTTGATCGAAATTCAAAACAAGCCAAACCAATCGCCAATTAGAGGTGTGTGTTGCTCTTTTAGCCTCTTGACGATACGTTAGTAACTAACGATTTAACTGAATTTAACAGTCTCTTTAGAGATCGTTGTGTACGTATATCCTGTCTCTTCCGAGGTACAAACGGAAATCCCTAAAAGAGATCTCAGGTTCTGCTTGTTTGATTCATACAATCGCGCCAAGTTACACACGGGCTACCTGTAACAGCTGTCACTAATTTTGAACTGATATACTATAGGAATGGCAGCTATTCGACAGCACCCATCATACTTTTGGACTACACTATTTTCCCGAAAGGAGAGTAAAGGCCGACTGGAGGTATCACCTTTTCTAACCAATTGCACATACAGTGGTGTGTTGTCTGTCAGTCAGCTAGTATACACTAAAATGACGTCACATAATAGACGCTTAACGTTGCAGTTTGTACTGTAGTGACGTTAGTAAAACGTGCGTATATCTTAAATTACGATGACTTTTGAACTTCAAAAGCAAGAACTAAAAATATTTGTTACTCTTAATTTTTGGTTCTATTTATTCTTGAAACAGAACACTTTCGGGAGATCTGCGGAAGTGCATCTAGTCAAGTAGTGGTATTTGATCTATGCTCTTAAAAATTTTCTACAGCTCTATAAGGCCCGCCATGGCCAGGTGATTAAGGCACTCGACTCATAATCTGAGGTCGCGGGTTCGAGTCCCCGTCACACCAAACGTGCTCTCCCTTTCAGCCGTGGGGGCGTTATAATGTTACGGTCAATCCCACTGTCCGTTGGTAAAAGAGAAGCCCAAAAGTTGGCGGTGGGTGGCGATGAATAGCTGTTTTCCCTCTAAATTAGGGACGGTTAGCACAGATAGCTCTAGAGTAACTTTGAACGAAATTCAAAGCAAAGCAAACCAAACAGCCTTCTAACGCTGAACGTGATTTGGCAGCAAAGAAATGCAAACCATAGATTTATAATACGGCACACTAACCAATATGCCACGCCTCGCTCGTAGTAAAAAATAATTGTTTTTTACATTACGTTCTCGACAAAGTATTGTATTATTACAGATATTCCCACTATTACGATATGCTTGTCTCTTCGTATACTCTAAGAATATTTTTTCAGACTGTTCGTGTCGACTTGTAACTCAAGAAACAAATTAAGTGTTCCAGTAATCATTTATTAAGCACCAGAAACAATACTTCTCATTGCGTTTTATCATAATTCAACAACACAATACATTCATAAAATATCGAAAAAAATATAAAAAACTAAAATAATTCCATTAAAACATCTTAAAAAAAAAGTTCATATCATAATCCAAACAACTCTGTCAATTTCTTACTTGTTTCAACGTGTAATTTACTTAAGATCTTCGAAAGATAAAACAATCTCTATCCTTTCTGTTCCGGCTTCTAAGCTAATGTTTGTCTTTCTTAAGGCCTATCTTCTAAAGGTGCCCGTTCCAAACTTACAAACAATTGTTTTAACCTCGTCCCCATCGAGCTCCAAAGATCGGTGAAACCTGATAGTTAGTACGTTGGAAAAGCTGCCAGCTGGACACTATGGTTAAAGAAAGATTACTTAACAATGATTTAACTTCATTACTTAAACATAACTCCTGTTTAGTCTAGGAAAATGGGGTGGGAAAGAAACAGAACATTATTTTCATTTTTAGATTTATGAACACAGTATATTCGAAATTCTAACCCTACACCCTAAATTTTAGTTCAAGTTATTTCTGAAATATGAATTGAAAATAACAATCATTAATTTTGCTAACACTCCAGAACGATAGTTTCCTGTGACATTTTTAAAAAATATTATTTATGTCATAATTCGAAGCTTACTGTAAGACAGTAGCTGTTAAAATAAAACTTGCATATTTGAAGCTTTTTTTACAAGTTCTTCAATAAAATTAAAAACCCTACGTACCCAAGACGGCCCACTCAAACTGAAATATGTAATCAGGCTAACCGCAGCGCTCCAAACGGCAGTTTTGATAGATGAGCTTTATTTTACCTTCATTTCAACACATCGACAAAAAACTGTTTATCAACCGACAACATGATAACATAATTTCAGCTATGCAAAACATGCGTTATTAACAGATATATGATATATAACTTTCACACTAGTATTCCCTGTTACTGTGTAGTCACTTGTGTTTCGTGCTCGTGCGTATTGTTAAAAACTAACCAAATGTAGAGCAGAAATATTTCTTAAATACGATATTACAATAGTATATAATCTATATGAAGGCTAGAATGAATCATGCCTTGAAATATCTAAATTTTCTACTTCTAAAAACTTGAACAGGTTTTGAAATTTTGTACTATATTAAATATTTCACTAATCCTGTGTATCTATTAAATCACTTGATTGTATTCACAGGTTTCAATACTGTATCTTCTAACTGACAAACGTCATTACATGCATTGCTATTATCGAAACTTCGTTAAAACATTCAGTCTAATACGAAATAATATTTCGTGTGTTTATTTTGAATTTCGCGCAAAGCTACTCGAGGCTATCTTTAGCAGTGTAAGACCAGAATGAAAGCAGCTAGTCATCACCACCCACCGCCAACTCTTGGGCTATTATTTTACCAACGAATAGTGGGATTAACCGTAACATTATAACGCCCCACAGCTGAAAAGGAGAGCATGTTTAATGCGACGGGGATGCGAACCCGTGACCCTCAGATTACTAGTCGCACGCCTTAACCCACCTGTCCATGCCGGGCCTTCATGTGTTTACTGCAAACAATTTCACCTGCACAGATAAAACACCACTTCCTATATTACGTTCAACAGTCGTTATATCATAGGAATTCATATAATCAATGTGTGTTTTCCTGTAGCAAAACCACATCAGGTTATTTGCTGAGCCCACCGAGGGGAATCGAGCCCCTGATTTTAGATTTGTAAATCTGGAGACATGCCGCTGTACTAGCGGGGGGCTCATATTACAACTCACAAACTTCTTAAAGCATTTGCTCTAAATGTGGTTTTTATTTGAGCTAATACACACTAAAGGGTTTACAGAGCATTTTTCACCAGTTAATACGAACTAATGTCAACAAGCAAACACACATTCCTAACGGATTGCTATTAACCCTTGGAGACGATATAAAGCTATAAAGCGTGCGGTTAAACAGGTCTGGTAAGAGTTATCAAACCTACCTCCAGATGGTGTTGTTCAAATTTTATTACGATCACATTGATCACGTTTCAGCAATACGTAGCCCTCGATAAGATCGACAAGTTCGGGTCAAAGGATATATGATCGTGACATTTGTGCTTTACTAATTGCTAGTTTTACATGTTTGGCGACATTTATTAGTTGACTTTGAATATACGTTATCTGAGAGAGTTAATTTAATTTTATTATCACAGAAAAACATATTTATAGCTAAAGAATTACAATCAAAACATCAACGTTTTACAATCCTTACACTTTCTTTTCAACATCATTATGAGCACGTGCTTGTTCTTTTTATCGGTTTAGATTATTAAAAAGCAAATAACGACACTCATTATGGTAAAATTAATCTATTATTTATGCCATTTTTTTGTTTCATGTAAATACATCACAAGAGATAGTATGAAACTGTCCAACCATTATCATGAACCACAATAATGATTCTCATAACAGAAGTTACAAGGAATGACATAGAACTCTATTGGAACGTTCGGGCCAAAAGCACCTTAAACACTAAAGATTCAGTTCAAACAACACTTTAAAACCTATACTACTGACAACTAAGCCTGCACATATATAAAAATACTACAAAAACACACGTGTGTTACAATTACACGGAAAAGAAAATTATTATTCTCGGCCTGGCATTGCCTAGTGGTTAGAGCGCTCGACTCCGAAGCTGGAGGTGACAGGATCTACTCCAAATCACACCACACATACACGCTCTTTCAGCCGTGGGGGTTGTTACAGTCAATCTAACTATTTTTTAGCAAAAGAGTAGCCAAGGAGTTTGTGTTGGGTGGTGATAACCAGGTACGTTCTTTCTAGTCTCATACTGTTTAATTAAGGATAGGTAGTGTAGATAGCCTCCGTGGAGCTGCCGCGAAATTGAAAAAAACAAACAAACAATTACTATTCTCTTGTTATCCTACAACAAAAATGGCTTGTTTACTATAGCGTACCCAAACCTTTGGTGCAAAAGTTGTAGGGGAATTGGAAAGTCCATTTGTTATTTCTGTATTTTACATAATCTAAAAAACATAATAATTTGGGTGTAAACAGTGTTATTATTATCCCTTGAAGTTATCTTTCCTGCGGATACTTGGTGTTCCTTCAAACAAGTGTATTTTCAGGACGGGTGGTATGGGTATTAAAATAAAGTAAAGAACAACGTTTCAACCTTCTTAAGTCATTTTCAGGTTAACAAAGAGGGTTTCTCGTCATCACGAACTTAAGCACAGAGTGAAAGGGGAATCACCAACTAATAGACGAACATTAGATGACTGTAACATGTACATAATCATTGCTTTGTACACTATACAATTGGTGTATTTAGGAAGCCCACCCCTATATTATGTATGAAGTAAAGGAGTAAGAAAAATCAGTGCACATAACACTAAAGGGCTATTCCTTTAATAGCCTTATCTGAAGCGATATTTTATACGTGCATACTTTATTTGAAAGGGCTGCTTTTCTTCTGGTAGAATCTTTACACGCGTTTAGAAGGGTTATATTTTTCTCTAGATATATATTTGTCAATTGATATATATTATACACGGAAAATTTAGTAACATAGAAACTACAAATGTTCCCTACATTCTCAAATAAATCTCCAACTGCAGCTTAACATCTTATTTTTAGAATTAATGCGATCAATTAGTCAATAGATAAAGTAAATCATCATGAACCATACCAGTTTGCTACTAGCTTTGTTTATTATTATTAGAATTTATAAAGCTAATTATCACACCAAGTAATTCTTTGCCCATAGTTAAGCACATAAAAAGCCAGCAAACAAGATAAATAAAAATTGGGAATTTAAAAATTTGCAATTAAGGATCGTAAAAAGTAAGGAAACAATGATGGAGCTGATGTAGACATTATTTACTCAAACTAGAAATATACAGTTTGATTCAACCAAATGTAGTTACAGATAACAGCATGGAGCTAAATAGGGGTTTGTAGTTTGAACAAGTATTGTCTACAGTATCTCCAGTCGTGTTTCCTTAAATTTTGTTATCTCTTTTTTTAGTTTTTTAATTCCATCTTGTAATAAGAAGCACTTTAACAATTATTTAAATATGCTTCCATCTGAACAAAATAGATTAAAACAGGATCCAAAAATATCTTGTGTTTCTAAAAATTTGCTATACTCACAACGTGTTTGGTTCCACAGTCGTTAAAAGGTACGCGCAGACTGTAATTTGTATCACCAGTTCCATAAATCTTGCAACTGCTATCCTTATCACCAGCATGTATAACTCCAAGGAAAGGCTCATTGAAGACCAAATTTACAAGAATTTCATCAGGGTTGCAGGTCAAAGAGACTGTGTGAATATAAAACAAGCATACCATATAGATATAACATGGATCACAACTTCATTTTTCGAAAGAAAAAAAACACTTTCAAATTACTATTGGAATAGAAATCCACTTTCTATTATTCTGTGCTTGGAATTTCGACAAAGGTTCAAAACATCAATGACCGAATGTTCTTAGTGCTTCAGAGACTATTCACTTGTTAGGCATCAAGTTTGAAACAAGACGAAGTTTCGGGCCAGGAATATGTTCTATTGCCCTAGATAAAACAGGAATTCATAACTAGGTCTGAATTAGTAAGTCTGTTTTTGTCATGAAGAATGAAATAATAATATGTAACATGAGACCAACAAGAGAAAATAAAATTTGCAAAAATGCTTCAAAGTGATGAGTTCATAACCAGTTCATAACCAATCATCCTGATATCAAAGTCGTATAGTTCTTACATCGAGTGATGTAAAATGGGGCAGACGAATGCATTACTCTTGCGTGGATCTACATCAGAAATTTGAGATTCTGTTTTGAATTTCGCGCAAAGCTACACGAGGGTTATCTGCGCTATTTGAGATTCTAGTTTTTTGCTTTGGGCTTATTAAATTTGGCAAGAGAGAAGAGTAAGACTGATATATTTTCCTGCAACAACAAAAAAAGTTAATTTCAAAAATTGGAAAGCAGCTGTGTGTGATGATTCAACATCAGAATCTATTTTATTAATATCGGATGAATGCAATGACTCAAAAATGTAACTGTTCCTTCATGAGTGTCAGTTAATTTTAATAACTAATAACTCTTACAGTGGTCTAATTTTAATAACTCATTACCCTTACAGTGGTCTAATTTTAAAAACTCATTTCCCTTCCAGTGGTTTAATTTTAATAACTCATTACCCTTCCAGTGGTCTAATTTTAATAACTCATTACCCTTCCAGTGGTCTAATTTTAATAACTCATTACCCTTCCAGTGGTCTAATTTTAATAACTCATTACCCTTCCAGTGGTCTAATTTTAATAACTCATTACCCTTACAGTGGTCTAATTTTAAAAACTCATTTCCCTTCCAGTGGTTTAATTTTAATAACTCATTACCCTTCCAGTGGTCTAATTTTAATAACTCATTACCCTTCCAGTGTTCTAATTTTAATAACTCATTACCCTTCCAGTGCTCTAATTTTAATAACTCATTACCCTTCCAGTGGTCTAATTTTAATCAGTCATTACCCCTCTAATGGTCTAATTTTAAACAACTATTACATTATATTATTACATTTCTGTTCCTTTAGAAGCAACTGTCTGCAATCTGAAAATGGTAGGTATAGTTTTGGACATAAACTATCATACCTATTGAATTTAATTTCACTGAATATGCGACGTCAGCCGTTTTGAAGTCAAGCTGTTTTAGATTAAACAGAAAAAAAATATATGTGCATGTACTTATATATATATTCTCAATTTTGTTACGCTAAATTGATTTATATCTTGTGAGATAGATTTTTAATGTGTGATGTATCATATTTTCTTTCCATGTTTGTGTTACACATTAACAGTTACTTCCTACAAGTACCTGTGTATCTTCTAAGGTTCTGAGAAATACTAATTTCCAAACTTATTGACATTTCAATTAATATCATGAAAAGCGTCACTAAAATTAGTGATTTTCATATTTTTTCTGACCTTCGACAGCAGATGATTCAGACACAATCTCATACAAAAATTCTAACACATGAAAATATAAAATTCAAAGTGAAACCAAATAACAAAGCTCACCTCTTGATTTCTGTGATACGTATTCCGGCTGACTATACTGTCTTAGGACGCCCTCTAACGACTCGCCACGACAACATACTAGATGTACCTGACATACGAAAAAGAAAAGTCAGTTTGATAAAACTTGAGTACTAATTTCATTAAAATAGTTAACAGCATTAACAAACACAATTAAATTTTAAAGAAGATGGTATTGTTAGATATTCACTACATTATGAGACTTGTATATTACACATATAACAGTTCACGTTGAAAGAAGCACATACATACATACATATATACACTGCTGGCTAAAATCTTAAGGCCAATGAACATAAAGACAAAATATGAATTTTGCGTTGTTAGACTCAACCACTTATTTGAGTAGAGCTTCGAAAGATGAAAATAAGGAAAAATAGGGAAAATGTGAACACTATGAAGTTAGCCTAAATACTAGCTGGTCAAAAGTTCAAGACCATACCAAAAAGAAGTCTTAAACAGGGTAGGAAGTGCCCAATAAGAGGTCTTAGTAGTGAGTTGCACGGCCGTCATTGCGAACAACTTCAAACATTCGCTTTGGCATGGTCGATATAAGCATTTGCGGAAGGCTGGCTGGAATGTTATTCCAAGTGGTAAAGATGGCTTCACGAAGATCATGCACTGTTTGGAATTGACATCTATTTCTATAGACTTCCCTTGCCATCCACCCCAAACATTTTCAATGGGGTTCAGTTCGGGCGAACACGCTGAATGGTCCAAAAGAATCACGTTATTCGCCATGAAAAAGTCCTTTGTCCTGCGGGCATTGTGGATTGCAACGTTGTCCTGCTGAAAGAACCAGTCATTTCCACACAAGCGAGGGCCTTCAGTCAATAAGGATGCTCTCTCCAACATGCCAATATAGCCAGCTGCTGTTTGACGCCCCTGTATAACCTGAAGCTCCATTGTTCCATGGAAGGAGAAAGCACCCCAGATCATGATGGAACCTCTAGCACTGTGTCGTATAGAAAATGTCTCCGGTGGGATGTCCTTATCGTGCCAGTAATGTTGAAAGCCATCTGGACCATCCAGGTTAAATATTTTCTCATCAGAGAACAAAACCTTCGTCTACTTTTCTACGTCCCATCGTTGGTGCTTCTCAGCGTAGTTTAACCAAACTGTTTCGTGGTGTGGAAGGCGGCGTGGCCTTTGAAGATGTTTAGTTTTTAAAGCCTTTCTCTAGTAGATGCGGTCTTATTGTTCTTGAGCTGCATTCTGCGGGTGTAAGAGCCTTAATCTGGTTCGACAATCGGCTTGTGTCTTGCCGGATAAATTTTCTTGGGCCGACCACTTGAAATTCTCGTTCCGTATCCCTCAGGGTCTTTTAAGAAATTTGCAACAGCAGTCTTACTTCGTCCAATCTCACCAGCGATGGCACGTTGAGAGATACCTTGATTTTGCAGCTCGACAATTCTGTCACGTTCAAACTGTGTCAACGTTTTAGTCTTTACCATGTTTTTACCCAATGTAACACAGATGTCAGTGGGAGATGTTGACAACGCTAATGCTTGAACACAAACGACTAAATTTCGTTACCTCTTTACCGATTAACGCTTCGTTTCAGTATGGTCTTAAACTCTTGGTCAGCTAGTATTTAGGCTAATTTCATAGTGTTCACATTCTCCCTAGTAAATGCTAAAAAAAGGTTTTTATTTTCCCTTTTCTTATTTTCATCTTTCGAAGCTCTACTCAAATAAGTGGTTGAGTCTAATAACGTAAAATGCATATCTTTCTTTATGTTCATTGGCCTTAGTATTTTGGCCAGCAGTGTATATGCCATAATTATGTTATGATTATTTGTATCAACATATGTATGACATAAAATATCACAACACATACTTACAGAGGTTTGTTATAAGGGCATATAACAGAACCGAGCTAACCAACAAAGTTACATTACACAGCCAACAACTTTGAAGTCAAGACGTCATCACACTATACAAGCAGTCAGGAGATAAGTTCTCTTTACTATTTATACTATGTCCGATCACTTGTTTTCTTCTACAAACAAAGAACTAGAGATCTGTGAGCTTCACAACCCTGTTTCAAACATACTGACCAATCTTAAGACAACCTATACACAGTCTAAGCAGCCAATACAACAGTTTTTTTGTACAAACAATAAAAACTATCGTTATTACATGTAAACCATGGCCCGACATGGCCAGGTGGGTTAAGGCGTTCGAATCGTAATCTGAGGGTTGCGGGTAAAGTGTCTCTTCCTTAATGTTTTTTTTTAAATGTTACCAAATGTTGATTATTCATGCCTTACTAAAGCATATTGTCCATTCAATTCAGTTCAAAATATTTAAAAGTTCTTTACGAAAGTTTAAACATTCTTTGAGCACATAGATATGATTTATTCACGGGTTATTATCAATGTTTATTTTTTTATTTTTTTGGTAGGAGGGGTTAAGTGGTTTGTGTGAGTGTCTTTTATAGCAAATCCATACCGGGCTAGCTGCTATGTCCACCGCCCTTTCAACCGTGGGAGCGTATAATGTTTCGGTCAATCCCACTATTCTTTGGTGAAAGAGTAACCCAAGAGTTGGTGGTGAGTGGTGATGACTAGCTGCCTTCCCTCTAGTCTTACACTGCTAAATTAGGGACGGCTAGCTCAGATGGCCCCTGTGTAGCTTTGCGCGAAATTCATAAACAAACAAAGAAATAATACTTAAACGATATAAAACACAAGTTAAACGAGCTTAGATTAGATTTTGATTGAGTTAGTGAGTTTTCTTTCTTCAGTGGGAATGATTGAGTTAACGAGTTGTTAGACATTTAGTGGTTTCTTCAGTCATATCAATACTGAGATTGTATTTCAAAGTACTAGACGTACAAAGAATAGTCTGCATTACGAGAAAATTAACAAGTTCCTGTTTAGCATTATTTATGAAGTTAGGCTTATCGTTGGTTTGTTAAAACAGGTAACTTGTATTGAAAGAAATAAAACATTTTCATTATCATTACGTGAACTGTACTTTGTGCAATATTTCTTCTTTTCATCATATGACAGAAACAAGTACAATATATTACGTTTCTTAGAGTTCACATCTTTTATACATTTCCTACGACTTCTTTAACCTCAGTGTTATAATACTTCTCCAATGTATTGATGTTTTATTTAACTGATGTCATTTTGTATTTCCCACTTTATCCTATTAACGTCTTGCTATATTTGTTTCAGTTTTCTTATAATCCTTCTATACATTTTTACGGCTTTTGTCTTTGATAAAATAGAATTTTATGTGCAACATTTCTGTAAGCCTCACGGTTTGTTCTTGTAATTCTTCTGCTAACTTCTAATCTCTTTTTTTTCTCTTGATCTTTTAAAATAACGATAAGGTTAAATATTATATTTTGATATCACTTCGAGCATGTGCTGCCATCTTAAAGTAGTTTATGTTCTGTATTACTTTTACCAATTCGAATAATACCACACATGGTTATAACAGTTTCTATTATTGGAAAAGTTTATTTTCGAATATTTGGTAAAAAGAGGAATCCATTGGTGATAACGAAAACATTTTATTTTCTGACCTTCAATTTCTACAAATTAGCTTAACTAAAGTTCGCTGATTAATTTTATATCAAAGCCACGAATATAACAATTCCTTTAATAATTTATGGTATTTCTTCTTGTTAATTTATTTTTGTCGAAACCCAAACTCTATTTACATAAAACATATACTTTCCAAACATATACAAAAAACACTTAAGTCAATCACGTATTAATCAAGTTAATGGTGGTAGTGCTGATTTTCAGTTCAAATTTACACGATGATCTATCTATCTGCGCTTTGACCACCAAGAAGAATCGAGTCCTGAATTTCAGCGTTATAAGTCCGGAACATTACAGCTTGACCCACCAAGGGACGTCAGTGAAGTAACTCCAGCAAATAAATATTACGTTACTGTTAACACGTATACTACAAATGCACAAGACTTAATAACTGTCTTTGTCCCAGTCCTTATAAAAGCACTAATTGTTTATACTCACAGCTGTTTGTTACCAATTCTATAACGAGGTGTTTTTTTTTTTATCAAATTTGAAATATAAGTATTATTTAGTTTCAACTTTACATATACTACAACTAATCTTCCATTCAAAACCCACGTGTGTGTACAAAGAGAATCAGAAAACGTTCGTACATCTTTTCCGCTTTTATTTTTCATATCATACAACAAAATTAAAATTATGTACATCGAATTTAAAAGCCTTAAAATGTTACTTGCTAACAATTTGCCCGAAGGCTGAAGGATGGCTTGTATCACTTAAGAATTCTTAAAACACACACATGAACATTTTAAGTTAGTTAATAATTATACAATTAACATAACATCGGACAATAAGGGACCATGTGCCTTTTTCACGACGGTCGTCCCCGTCACATCAAATATGCTCGCCCTTTCAGCCGTGGGGACGTTATAATGTTTCGTTCAGTCCCGCTATTCGTTGCTAAAAAAGCAGCCCTAGAGTTGGCGTTGAGTGATGATAACTAGCTGCCTTCCCTCTAGTGTTAAACTGCATAATTAAGGACAGCTAGTGAAGATAGCCCTCGTGTAACTTTGCGCGAAATTCAAAAACAAACAAACGATACGGTGATTGAACACCCACCCTTGATAAAAATAAGAGATTGATCAAACTCACACTTTAATTTTTTACAGAAAATTATCAAATCCCCTTGTAAAGTGTCATCTGCTACTACTTCTGACAGCAACTCATTACATGAGCCAATCGCCCTGTTAGAAAACAAAGTTTAAACTGTCCTTGCCTGCCTTTTTCAAATGTACAACTTGCGTTTGCTCGTCCTATTCATAGACCCATTATATTCAGAATATAGCAGAGAGAAATCAGAGGCTTTCGTCCTGTCAGTACTCGAGATAGTTTTGAAAATTCCAGAAAGTTCATCTCTTTCCCCTTCTTTTATCAAAATTAAAGCCAGCCTACCCATACAAGATACACTTTCAATCTCCACAGGCTTCATTGTCGTCCTTTCATGAACCCTTACCAATAGGTCAATAATTTTCGCAGTTAAGGCGTGAGCTCTTTATCTAACCGGTCACTGATTCTCTATCAACAAATATCCATCTTCGTCTTTTATTTCCTTAAATATTTATAATTTAGACAAATATTTGCATTGTTTAAAATTTAAAACTGTAAGAATAATATTGAGCGTAAGAATTATTATTATATTATTTTTTCTTTACGCATTTAACCCTCGATTCCCCTCGATGGTTTGTTTGTTTGTTTTTGAATTTCGCACAAAGCTACTCGAGGGCTATCTGTGCTAGCCGCCCCTAATTTAGTAGTGTAAGACTAGAGGGAAGGCAGCTAGTCATCACCACCCACCGCCAACTCTTGGGCTAATCTTTTACCAACGAATAGTGGTATTGACTGTAACGTTATAACGCCCCCACGGCTGAAAGGGCGAGCATGTTTGGCGCGACAGGGATACGAACCCGCGACCCTCAGATTACGAGTTGCACGCCTTAACACGCTTGGCCATGCCAGGCCTCCCCTCGATGGATTCAGCAGATAGCACGAGATGGCTTTGCTAAAACAAAACACACACACACATATTTAACACATAAGCATGGGTATGGTTTACATTTTTACCTTATTGTTCTTCTTTTGTGTGAAATGATTGACAAACACGTATTTCTTCACAAACCTCAGGTAATAAAGTTACTAGTGGTAAAATGAAGAAGATGTAGGATTTAATAAGCAGGGAAATTACTTACCGATAAAAATGTTAGGCCTAAGGTAATAAAGTGAAAGTGCATCATCATCGCGTAAAAGAACATAAACTCGTCTATCACGCATAGAGGCTTCAAACTACACGAACCGTTGAAGGGTAACATGATGAGAAACCAAGCTTGGTTACTTAACTTTAACCAATCAGTGTGAACTTGGAGGCCATCAAATCGCCTACAGATATTTACGTATTCAACCTGCAACAAAAGCATGTCTTCGCTGTAGGAAATATATAAACATATATATTTTCTGGCAAGTTTTAAAATAAGAGGCTAGAACGATGACACAGCAAATGCCATCATAGGCACATTGTCATTATTCGAAGAAATTGCGGTCAAACGTCTTAAATATTAATAGAAAAGAAATAATCCTAAACGTAAACCGATTCGCCATTATCGGTCGTGAGCAAGAACAAGTTACTTGGTGAACAAACTGTTATTTCTACATTTCCTATATGCTTTTCAAAGTTTTGTGAAATGTTGAGCAGAGACTTTCTAAGTGATGTGGAAACGTACTACAGTACAAAGTAAAACAATATCTAAACAAGATATCCTTGTAGAAACACAACCTCTTATACTGAGTTGAATTACATAGAACTAATAAGACGCCCTCCAATGGCACAACGGCATGTCTACGGACTCGTTTGTTTGTTTGTTTGTTTTGGAATTTCGCACAAAGCTACTCGAGGGCTATCTGTGCTAGCCGTCCCTAATTTAGCAGTGTAAGACTAGAGGGAAGGCAGCTAGTCATCACCACCCACCGCCAACTCTTGGGCTACTCTTTTACCAACGAATAGTGGGATTGACCGTCACATTATACACCCCCACGGCTGGGAGGGCGAGCATGTCTACGGACTCAAACCGCGAAAACCAGATTTCAATACGCGCGGTGGGCAAAGCACACATAGCCCATTGTGTAGCTTTGTGCTCTGTTCAAACCAAACAAGCTAAATGCTCTAGATTAATTAAAAGTTGCATTGGGTATTTTTTATTATGTTTATTGTTATTTAGCCGTGGACTCTTCTTGTCTATTTAGTACCTAAACACGGAGTCTATTTAATATATATGCGCAGTATATTAACTGTATTCAATATTTCTAATACGTTAACTCAGCGCCCAGTGATACTAGTAACATATAATCTATAGAAATGTTCAAATCAAATCAGAAAAACAAAAGCTGTTAGTGTATCATCTACGTCTGGTGATTTTTTCTGATTGTTTTTGCGTTTATAAAACCTATTTAATTCCTGTGCAAATAAAAAGTATTGAAGTTGTCATTACTGTAGTTATGCTTGTGAAATTCATAAGTTTCGGATCCATAATAAGAACGGGTTATCTTCATGATTTTCGAAATTAGTTTAACTTATGTGCAAAGAGTGAATATGTTGTTTTTATAGTAGCTAGATGCAATAATTGTTTAAATTTTCAAACTTTAGCTTTTAGTGTTCTGTTATATTATATATATGTGAAATCTGGTGGTTAGGACAATCGGCTTGTAATCTGAGGGTCGCGGGCTCGAATCCCCTCACACCAAACATGCTCGCTCTTTCAGCCGTGGGAACATATGTGACGGTCAATCCCACTATTCATTGTTAAAAGAGTAGCCCAAAAGTCGGCAGTGAGTGGTGATGATGACCACCTGCCTCCGCACTAGTCTTTCATTGCTAAATTAGGGACGGCTAGGCGTATATGGCCCTCTCGTAGCTTTACGCGAAATTCCGAACAAACAAAGAAATTCAACGGTACGTTCAGTCCTACAACACTAAAATCGGGTGTTCGATTCCCAGTGCTGGATACAAAAGTTAGCCTAATGTGACTTTGCTCTGAAACAAATAACACATTATATAACGAAGAACAGTATCACTAATGCACAGTAAAATAAATAAATTGATTTCGGTATAACATAGTTGATTTAGAAGTTAAAAAAGAAATAACAAGGAAGGAAGGAAACTTGTTGGTAAGAGGTGAAACAACAACCGTGGCCATTTACCTTTCTTTTTAACCTTCAAGAATGTTCCGCACGCGCAGAACGGCTCCATACATTCTCGTCACGTGGATACAGCGCATGCAGTTGGTTTCAATATTGCCCCTGGTTACTCAACACTTTCAAACTTTGTCATTTCTCTCTCTACTGGGAACTTTAAAGAAGGTTATATTTTAAATATGTCAATAAACAACGTCTTGAGCTCGAATAAAATAAACTGATTTTAGTTTAATTAGTTCAAGATTACACTAACAGATCAGTAGCTTTCACAGTAGGCAAGTTCTAATTTTAATGGTTACAGAGTTTTGACTCATAGTAATGGGTCAACAGCAGATAATAGTTACAAGCAACGTTCGAGTGCAATTCTTAACTGGTAACTATCAAATAGTATAGGTCGAAATGTTGTAATAAATTAATCAGAACTCGTCTTTTGTAAAAACTCCTTCATTGTAGTCAGTTGTAGTGGCCCGGCATGGTTAAGTAATTTAAGACTTTGGACTTGTAATCTGAAGGTCGCGGGTTCGAATCTTCATCGCTCTAAACATACTCGCCTTTTCAACCGTGAGGGCGTTATAATGTGACGGTCAATTTCACTATTTTTTAATAAAAGAGTAGCCCAAGAGTTGGCGGTATATGGTGATGAGAATCTGCCTTCCCTCTGGTTTTACACTGCTAAATTATTGACGGCTAGCGCTAATAGCCCTCGAGTAGCTTTGCGCGAAATTCAAGAAACAAAAACATTTTCATTAATCGTTGACTCACGTTTATTATCAGCTCTAGTTCCACTCAGTGAATCATGCAGTGAAAATTAATACCCTAATTGTATTATATGAGTCGTGTTTTTTATAGAGTGGATAAATGAAGATATTATGAGAAATAATTCTCTTTTATAAAGCAGCCTTTATTGTTGTATTTTCGCTTTAAAAAGTTTGAATTTCTAGCTTCGGAGGGAAGTTTTAAGTTCTTTATTAAAGTTGCTTCCCTTTACAAGCTGAAAAAGATATTTCAAGATATTTCGGCTGAAACGTGCGTGCACGAATATAAACCGGATTTGTTGAAGACAGGATTTTTCACAAGACTAACACCTAGCTACACCAAGAGCCGAGGCCCGGCATGGCCAGGTGGGTTAAGGTGTTCGACTCGTAAGCTGAGGGTCGCGGGGGTCGAATTGCACCAAACATGCTTGCCATTTCAGCCGTGGAGGCGTTATAATGTTACGGTCAATCCCACTATTCGTTGGTAAAAGAGTAGCCCAAGAGTTGGCGGTGGGTGGTGATGACTAGCTGCTTCCCTGTAGTCGTACACAGCTAAATTAGGGACGGTTAGCACAGATAGCTCTCGTGCAGCTTTGCGCGAAACTAAAAAAAAAACAAACAAATTAATAGCAGACCAATCAACATGTCTATTTTATATTACACTCAAGCCATAACAGACATATTAATGCAAAATTTCCGCAAAAAGTGAGATACGAAGTGAAATTCACGGAAAACAAAACTGACTAGTTCTTTAAGCTTTATACAAAATTGGCCCGACAGTTCATTGAATAAAACAAAGAGAGGAGATGTTTATATACATGTTTACTGTTAACAGCTTTTATGTTGCCTTGTTTCTTATTGTTTTTAGGTTTTCACACAGTATTCATTATACTGAATCTACACACTGAGCAAGTTATTTGTTTTCTTTTTGAATTTTGCGCAAAGCTACACGAGGGCTATCTGCTCTAACCGTCCCTAATTTAGCAGTGTAAGACTAAAGAGAAGGCAGTTAGTCATCACCACCAACCGCCAACTCTTAAACCATTATTTCACCAAAGAATAGTGCGATTGAATGTCACATTATAACGTTCCCATAGGTGAAAGGGCGAGCATGTCTGGTGTGACGGTGACCCGAACCTTCGACTTTCAGATTACGAGTCGAGAGCTTTCACCACCTGGCCATACCAAGCTCCTTTTCCAGTGGTGCCTTCTCTGCAATAGGTTCCTTTTCCAGTGATGCCTTCTCTGCAATAGGTACTTCAGATAATAATATAAAAGCTTTATTTTAAGCCTATGACGTTTCGATAACATTATATTACTGTTATTGCTTGTAATAAAATTAAAATTTTAAAATGTTTAATCCAGCACTATTAAGCAGAAGAAGCTGTTATTGGTCCAAAAAGTTTATCACTTACTAAAGGGTAGCAGAAACTTATTCCGTTTTAAGAATAAAATAATGAAGTTCATCTTTGAGATTTTTTTTTAAATTTTAAAATCAATATAAAACGTCACTTGTACATTTCTTTATGTGCTTTCGTGTGGCTTCACCTACTTGAGCTGAGTTTAAATTTTAGAAAACCAAGTATGATATTGGGGGAGATATTATTTAGGTCTAGAATACATTTACCCCATTTAAAATGAGTTTCTTTTTGTCAATTCCGATGTAGTAACACAATATGTCTACTGTCTTCGGAACTTAAAATTATACACTAGTAATCTTAGGCTTGAAAACAATATAATAAAACATCCTTATTCCCAGTTTGCCCCTGGTAAAGAAAGGTCCACCTTTTCAAAAGCGCTTAAGCTATGGGGTTTCCAATTTTTGACTTCAATAAACCAGTTTTATCTTTAGTTATTTATCAGAGAAAATTTTGCCCTATAGTTTGAAAATAAGTTCTTTTAAGTTTTCCGACTTAAGAAGATTTTTTTTTAACCCTTATTTCTTTATTCATAACCTCTGCTTGCTACAACCTGAAATGGTAGTTGGAAAAACCAGTAATTTAAATCAAGTCATTAGGGAAGGTGCACAAGTGAAGGTAAATGCTAGATCTGTATTAGCTTTCTGTATTAAAGTTGCATACTTTTACCTATAGTCGACCAATAAGCACTGAAGAATTCTATTTAAAAAAAAATACAACTGGCAATAATCTAAAAATAGAATAATTTCTGGGCTTCCACTATAAAAATAACTCTCTTAGCCACTGTGGCTAAACAAAGTATTTTTTTAGCCACAGTGACAGTTGTTTAGCCACAATTTTAGGTCGCCAAAAACTGTATGGTGTGTGACTTTTAATATGCATCAATTCCATCCAGTAAAAATAATTGTAATTATGTGAAAATGTACAAGACATTAAGTTTTGTACTATTTTTTTATTCCCCAGCAATCTTTCCCGCCAAGAAAAACAAAACAAACAAAATAACAAAATAAACATGATAAAGAGGAAAATAAAGAGATACATTTCTCAAAATAACACAGAAACAAAAAAATCTAATGGCAGCTCTTCAGCCAAATCATTCTCAACAGAAGATGTGGTAGAAGTTGTCACCTGAGGTTCCGAAGCCCATTTCTTCAACAGGGAATGGTACCCACGTCTGTCTTTGTGAGTGACCCAGTATATGAATGCAGAGTTGAAATTAAAATGATCTAAAGGTTTGGACTCCATGGATAAGTTCAGTAACATTTCTGTCTTGGCCACAGACAGACTGCTTCTGGCATCTGTTTTGATGCTGTTGTACCTGCTAATTCCCCGCTCACAGTCAACAGATGTAACTGGAATTATTAATCCAATTGCTGCAAGCTGAGACAGATTTGGAAAAGTTTGATGGGTATGGTGGATGTATTCCTTGTAAAAGCTCTTCATGTTTCTGTTTTTGTGAGCATCCTGTTCCATAATGTTCCTTAGCAGCAGCCATTCAAGCAGTGTCTCATCCTCATTGACGAAAAGAGAGAAGTGCTGGATGAGTTCCTTCAAATCATCCTCATCAGATACTGCTCTGCTATGACATGGGCTAAATATTGAAAACATGACATTATGTTACTGTCTGGGAACGCTACTTGTAGTCTTGTGACCACCTCTTCAACAAATGACTCAGCAGCTGATTTGTACTTTTCACGTTGTTTATCAATATCTTTGATGTCATGGCCTCTGTAAGAAATGCAACCACTGGCATCAGGAGCTTGTGGGAGTTCCTTTAGTGCAGTCTGTGTGTAAGGACCAGGGATGCGTACCAGCGACTGAATTGACCCATCCATAATTGCTTTAGCCTGATCATAAGATAAATCAGCTCTCTGTAGAGATCTTGACAAAAGTCCAAGAATGCCAACAACGTCAGCCAAAAAATGTGTCATCATAACAAAGCTGTAACATGACATTTGCTGGACTAGACCATGTAGCAAGGCTTGGCCTGAAGTACCACGTTCCATTGCTACGATCTGCAGGCATTTTATCACAGATGCAATACAGTTGACTAGTGCTTGGACGGAATCATTAAAAGAGAGCCATCGTGTGAAGAACACTTGCTTGATTTTTTGCTTTTCTCTCCATGCAATGCTTTGTTCTCTTCCAGAACCTGACACAACTTGGGAGAATATTTCAGGCTTTTTGCAAACTGGTTCAAAACTGAAATATACTTCACAAGGTATAGCACCTGGTTTGCTGCCTTTTCAGCTGCCGACTGTAATCTGTGTGCCAAACAATGACTTGTTATTATCCAGGGACATTCCTCCTTAACTTTTGTAGCAACACCTGTTTTTATTCCCACCATGGCATTTGCACCATCAGTTGCAAGTCCAACCAAGTCAACATCAAACAATCCTCGATCTGCCATGACTGAGTGTATTGTGTTGTAGATAGAATCAGTCCCAATGTTGGTCAGCTCAAGCACAGCAAGGAATCGACTTGTAACCTCATGTAATGATGAAAGATACCTGATATAAATTATCAGTATAGAGGTGTTTTCTGCATCAGTTGCTTTATCTGCTTCAAGAGCAAAAAATGGGAAAGGTGATGCCCAAAAGTCTGTCTGCATTTCATCCTGAACTACATGATTTAGAGCACTGTACATATCATCCAGAAACTGGCTGTGAGTGCATATGAAGCTATCTGTTCAACTTTGTGGCTGAGTCTGTAGTTTCTTTAGAGAGGTCACTCCCTGTTAAAAATATATAAGAACTTGTGTTTTGAAATAAGACCACCAATTAAAGTAATAAACAAAGATATTTGGAAGAGTTGACTAGCTACTTAATTTTTGATAGATATTTCAAAATGTTTCACTTTTAGAAAATTGTCAAATTGCCTTTTATTTTAAAAAAATACTGCAGAAAACAGAAAGTATCTTATTAATACTAGAATGAAGAATATTCTTACATTGAATACTTGTAGTGAAAGGAGGGAATGAAACTTCACAGTTGGGATGGCTTCCTTTGCTTGTACAAGTAATGTGGCCGTCTGTGCCTGAATGCCACCTTTACACTCCACATACGCATTCACAACAGCAGTTGACATGTCATGTCAACTTTGTCATGATCTTCTGACCGTGCATGCTTCACCAAGTCGTCTTTTTAGGCTTAGTAGCAGTTTTCCCAGTGGTAGCATAAATATTTGTCTTCTTGTTGTCCCTGCATAATTTGCAATGAAATGTATTTTGTTGGGAAACATGTTCCAGCTAAGGAAACTGTGAAAATCAATTTCCTTTAACAATTCTGTGAAAATCGCGGGTATATATATGTATATATTTTTACACCGACAGTCTGATCACTGCTGCAAGCTTCAGTGTCTTCAGAGCTATCTTTTCTTTTGGAAGTGGATTTCCCACCATCAGTTGATGTTGTTGCTTCGACCTTCTTTTGAAAAAAACTTGATATGTCTAACTGTTTAGACGTATTTTTTATCTGATCTAGGAGTTGTCATGATCCCAATTCAAACATATCAAACGAAACTTGGGATTTCCACTTTGATACAGATCATATGTTGGTTTGACGAAAGTCAGGTTTTCTCTGATTACTGTTTGTGTACCACGGGCAGAATCAAACACGTAGCATAAGAAATGAAAATAAAATCATTAGCACAGCTGAGTAATAATTTTTTAAAATTTAATTTGTTAGTTGTCATATCCCTGAAATCATAAAAATACATATATAAAGAAAATATAGATTACAGTTAATGGTAGTTTTTAAAGACCTTACTTGTTTCTTAAACTCGCTGGGGGGCGCCTCTGATCATTTGTCATAACTATTGGTGTGGATGGCGATAAAAACCACGAAAGCTGTTAAGACCGAAACTTGAGCAGAATAAATAAAGGAAAACCATTTAATACCGAAAAATTATTATCTTTCGCCACTGTTGCGAAACCATACTAGATTTTTAGCCACAGGCTGTTTTTTTTCGCCAATGGCGATGTGACTAATGGCTTGCGGAAGCCTAGAATTTATTATGAATTAACCTGTTAAGAGCTTCAACCATCTTCTCAACAGCTATAAACAGAATCATATTTTGCCCAGAGAAAGCGATGTTTAAACATTAAAAGAACGCTACATATAATGTATCAAAAAGAAGTAGTGGCTCTTCATGGCCAGATGAAGGCGCTCGACTCCTAATCTGAGGGTCACGGCTTTGAATCCCGTCACACTAAACACGCTCGCCCTTTCAGCATAATATAACAGTCAATCACACTATTTATTGGTAAAAGAGTAGCCCAAGAGTTGGCAATGGATGGTGATGACTAGCTGCCTTCCCTTTAGTCTTAAACTGCTAAATTAGGGACGGCTAGCGCAGATAGCCCTTGTGTAGCTTGCTCGAAATTCAAAACAAACCAAACCTAGTTGTAATTATTCTACTCTTGGTACTTTATCCAAGTGTTTTTAGTGTTTACATTAATCATTAATAAATCATCTCTGCCTAAGTATAAATACGACAATTTAAAGGTCCGGGACAGCCAAGCGGGTTAAGGCGTTTGACTCGTAATCTGAAGGTCCCGAGTTCGAATCCCCGTCGCACCAAACATGCTCGCCCTTTTAGCCATGGGGGAGTTTTAATGTGACGGTCAATCTCACTATTCGTTGGTAAAAGAGTAGCCCAAGAGTTGGCGGTGGGTGGTGATGACTAGCTGCCTTCCCTTTAGTCTCACACTGCTAAATTAGGGACGGCTGGCACAGATAGCCCTCGAGTACCTTTGCGCAAAATTCAAAAACAAATAAACGACAATTTAAGATTTGAAAATACTTCATAGGACGTTAAATTGTTGTGGTTTTATTATATGCACAAAGTTACACAGAAACTATCTGCGCATGACGGTTCCTAATTTCGAATTGATGAACTAAAATTAAAAGCACTAGTCAAAATACCTAGGGTCAAACCTTGAGCTAACTAATAGTTGGAGTTTACAGTCGTTTTTATAATGTTCCTTTGTTAACAAAGTGCAGAATGCATTTTTGTAGCAATGCGTCGCGAGCCACGAACCATCATTTTGTAGTCCGACCAAATTTACCATTGGGCTATGTTCGATGTTTAAAAAAGCACAAAGTATCTTTTATTTTAACTCCGTCATACGTTTGATCTAGTTGTACTCTCACAGCCGGATTATCTCTTAAGCCCCAAAACTAAGCTGTATTATTTCTTCACTTTTTTACGATTGTTTTTATTTTACGTCATCGTGTTAAAAAAAATTAATCGAGTTTTATATTCTAACGGAGTTTCACAAAATTCACTCTATAAACATTTTACAAAATTATATTATTCAAAGTTTAACATTTTTTATGAGGTTACTAAGTCTCTATATCGTTTGTAACATTTAAATAGTATTCTCGTTTTATAGAAAGTTCTTATGCTTTTAGACGAGTCTGCGAGTTTTCGGAATCACCTATTACCAATCAATGACTCGGTTTTCGATATCCATGTGGATTGGATACAGTTTTTAAAGCTTTGAGCGTAACCCTACATTAGTCTTCTGGGTTTTACACGAACCACAAGTATTTTGTAAACATCGGCGCCTACAGATGGAAGCACGTACATGTTAGTTGTTCTCAGTCGTTCCAGTATTTGTGTTATATAATTACACCGAGTTTAAGTAAAAAAAAAATAAACAAGTTGTAATATTCATTGTTCATTTATTGATTAATAAAAGACAATATTTTAAATGTTAGCGTATTTGTTTGCAAAATAATATTTCATTATTATTTATAAATTTTTAAATTAATATTTATGGTAAGGTAAGCTAAGACCCCAGAAGAGTAACTATGGAAATGTTTTGCAGGGTTAACGAAATCCTTGATAAAGAATGTAGTGGGATTGTGCCGTTGAGAGCTCGTATTTGTTCTACTCGGGCAGCCATACTTGGCTAAACAGGCACTGCATAATGTTATTTATCCAATCAAAAAATAAATAAACAATTTCATCACTTCAATTAACAAAGATGGCACCTCAATTCCAAATGATTAAATTCGTTTAGCGTGATAAGTGTAATATTTACCATCGTTATTGCGATAATATAGCCGAAATAAATCATGTAAACTTAACGATCATAAATTCCTGTTTTGTGGGGTCCTTTGTTATTGTTTTGTTAATAATGACAAAAATAGAACAAGCGAGGGGAGGGAAGCTGGGACAGTGTATCTGTCCTGTGGAGAAAACCTCAAAATACTGTTAAATATTAATGATATATATCGAAGTACTATTTATTGATATATATAAAAGTTTCTGAATCTTTAGGACGAGAAAGTACATAGAATCAAATAGTGGAAGATGTTTACCTGTTGTAAATCTGGGTAGCTAAAGTAACATTAAAAGGTTGTTTCTTCCATGGAACAATGGAGCTTCAGGTTATACAGGGGCGTCAAACAGCAGCTGGTTACATGTTGGGGAGAGCATCCTTATTAACTGAAGGCCCTCGCTTGTGTGGAAATGACTGGTTCTTTCAGCAGGACAACGCTGCAATCCACAATGCCCGCACGACAAAGGACTTTTTCATTCTTTTGGACCATCCAGCGTGTTCGCCCGAACTGAAACCCATTGAAAATATTTGGGAGTGGATGGTAAGGAAAGTCTATATAAATGGACGTCAATTCCAAACAGTGCATGATCTTCGTGAAACCATCTTCACCACTTGGAATAACATTCCAGCCAGCCTTCTGCAAACACTTATATCGACTATTCCAAAGCGAATGTTTGAAGTTGTTCGCAATGACGGCCGTGCAACTCACTACTGAGACCTCTTGTTGGGCATTTCCTACCCTGTTTAGGACTTCTTTTTGGTATGGCCTTAAACTTTTGACCAGCTAGTATTTAGGCTAATTTCATAGTGTTCACATTTTCCCTATTAAATGCTAAAAACGTTTTTTATTTTTATTTTCCCTTTTCTTATTTTCATCTTTCAAAGCTCTACTCAAATAAGTGGTTGAGTCTAACAACGCAAAATGCATATATATATATATATACAATAATAACAACAAAACTTATAATTTTCTCTTCAGGTTCACTAATCTGCCTTCTTAAATTATTAAAAGGTTATTCTTAACATTTTCATAGCCTCTTAATCAAACTGTATCCGGATAGTGACAATGAACTTAAAAAAAAAATTATAGTTTCAATAATCCATTAACTCTCGTTTCTTCAGAGGAAAAAAAAACGTAATCTACTTGCAAGATTTAGAAGAACATTTAATATTATGTGTTTGGGATGATTAGTAAAAAAAGTCTACATATTTATGTGAGTTTGTGGATTTATATAAATACTATTTTTTTATAGTGAAACTTTTACCAATATATTTTAAAAGGACGAGGTTTCGTTATTTCTTTCAAAATTAAATATAATTTCTTTATTTACTGAACTTTAAAATTCCAACAAACTGATTAATATATTCATAACTTTCCATATTATAAAATAACCATCTAATTTTTTTTTTCCTAAGGATGCAAAGTTACCACGTCTAGAGCGAGAAAACTCTGATTGTCTTCTAATGTTCTTGACAATATTTCAACAATTCAAAATCTTACCTAATAAGACAAGAAATATGAGTTAAAAAAGGTTTTTAACAATATGTCTAATATGCCACATAAATTTTTAGTAATTTTATTACATCCTATAATGGGTTTACATGAAATATTTGGAAAATTTTTTTCCAGTACGAATATATACACTTTTTGCTGCCAACAATTCATCAATGTATTTTGATTTATGGATTTTAGGAAGTACATAAGAATATCCAATTTCTCAATTACTTAAAATAAAATATTTTGTTAATGTTATTAATATTACTTTAAATTTATCGCACCCTAGTGGAACAGCGGCATATATACATATGCGGACTTACAGTGCTAGAAATCGTGATGGCCAAAACATGGATAGCACATTGCGTAGATAGATCTGTGTTTAACTTTAAACAAACTAATAAACTTAAATTCATCAGCAAGATTCTTTGAAAATTACGTATCTCAGTTTACTTAAGCTTTATGTTGTTCCATAAACCTTTTGTATCACTTAAATGTTTATAGCCTGTGTAATTATAAAATTGTTAAGTCATAATTACCTAAATTTTATCTTTATTTGCTGAGTTTATTGAGCGACTTCTTCTCTTTTAATGTTAAATTATACTTCACTTGTTTTTCAGTAACAGCATAAAACTCCATTTTTTGACAAATTAACCGTAATTTCGGGTTTATTCCTTGAAAAGGATCAAAACCTCATTTGCATTTCACTGTAAATTCGTTTTCATTTGAAACTTCATAAAAATATTCTTTAAGTCCTAATTTCCTATTGAATTCATATATGTCTTATGCTAGTTTTAGTTTATTAGTTCCATTTGTGGAACTGTTTGTTTGTTTGTTTTGAAATTTGCGCAAAGCTACTCGAGGGCTATTTGTGCTAGCCGTCCCTAATTTAGCAGTGTAAGACGAGAAGGAAGGCAGCTAGTCATCACGACCCACCGCCAACTCTTGGGCTACTCTTTTACCAACAAATAGTGGGATTGACAGTCACATTATAACGCCCCCACGGCTGAAAGGGCGAGCATGTTTGGTGCGACCGGGATTCGAATCCGCGACCCTCGGATTACGAGTCGAACGCCTTAACACACTTGGCCATGCCAGGCCATTTTGGGTTTAAATGTTAAATTAGTTTTCGTTAAATTTACAATTTTCAAAAAATTCTGTGGTTAAGGCACTCGACTGGTAAGCTGAGGGTCGCGGGTTCGAATCCCCATCTCACCAAACCATGCTCGCCCTTTCAGCCGTCGAGGCGTTATAATGTTTCGGTCAATTTCACTATATGTTGATAAAAGAGTGTCCGAAAGGTTGCTGATGGGTGTTGATGATTAGTTGTCTTCCCTTTAGTCTTACACTGCTAAATTACGGACGACTAGCGCAAATAACTCTGTTGTAGCTTCGCTCAAAATTCAAAACCTGTTTATTTAAAATAATTTATTTGGAATTCTGTCATATTTTATGAAACTCATTGGTTTTTCATATGATATCTCTCTTCTTCTTTTATGACATATATCTTCCAACCTAATGACATTTCTTTGTCTGAATCTTTCATTTCTTTGCTCTTGTATTTTTTGTTGACTTCAAATATATTTATATCCTATATCAGCACCTCTAGGATTCCATCTGATTTTCTTATTGCGTCTGTTATTTTTCTTCATTTTTTTTTATTGTAGTACATATTGTCTCCTTTTTATCATCAATATCATAACAACTTTACCTCTAATTACAACAACTTTACTTTCAATTTTCTCTCTGGATTTTGTCTGTCTTTTTTTAATTGTTCTATGAACTACATTTCCTTCTTTTGATTTTTCATCATCTCTTCTCTCTTCTATTCTACATAAATCATTTCACTGTTCTATTAGTAACATTTAATGTCACGAAACCAACAGATGAAATTAATAAAAGATAAAAAAAGTCTGATATTCCAGTGTTTTTTTATTCGTAACCACAAGTAAATCTTATCGTGTTTTTTTGTTTTTGTTTTGTATATAGACATATAACGTTCTCTGAATGATGTAGAATAATCAACTGGAAGTATAAATATTCCCTGTTTTTCAAACATTTTAATAAATATAGACTTATACTGTCTGAATAAAAACGTTACAATTTATTTCTTATTATTCATTTTATGTCTTGATATTAGCTGTTGAGAGTTTCTTACTTTTTAATGAAGAAGACAAAAAATAAAAAAAAGCTATAAGTGACTTATTTATTATCATACTTCGACTGTAAATCTTAAGATTTATGGTTTGCGGCTCATTACCGTCAAAATGCTATAATATTGTGCTGTATATCTATCAAGTATCACTAATCGGCCAGTCGAAGGTAGCCCAGAAATGGCAGTCAATGCTGCTTTCTCTCTTGTTTAGTCATGTGCAACTATATTAATAGGTTGGGCGACAGAAAAACAGGTCAAGTCACTGATATCAAGTTGTGAGTATAACGCGCTATTTTAAACTCTCGGTATGATTCTTAGAAAGAAAATTATGGTGATTGGACGTTTGTAGTTATACATACATATTTACTGTTATCACAAAGCAATATTTTTCTCCTATATTTTTACTTCAGTCGTAAATGTATTGTTTAGTTTCTTATTCCAGATTGCTTGAAATGTTTTTTTTTTAGTTTAGCACTGTTTAGTTTTTATTTTATTTTTTTCAAGAAATAAATTATCTTTATCATTCAAAGGTAACACTTGATGTGTTTTTATATTTTTATTGAACTTCGAATTCCATCAAAATCTAAGACACGTTATGTCGATCATGGAACGTTGTATTGTTAGGTTTAACTTTATAAACACTAACACCCAACAATGTAAATACTGAGTTAATCATGGGACACTGCACTTTCAGCTCGAACCTCAGAAATATTGAGTTAACCAAGAGACATTGTGCTTTAATCTGTAATCCTAGACCAATATATGTATATTGAGATATATAATAATGGCGTTTCAGTCTTCCTGTTACAAGCTCTCCAGTCGCACAGGTTTTCGATACCCGTGGTGGACAGAGCACAGATAGTCCATTGTGTAGCTTTGTGTTTAACTCAAATCAATCAATCTTTCTGTTACAATCTGTACCTCCTCAAAGGTTAACCTTAGAAATATATCAAAATGCTATTTTTAAAGTATACATTACAAGGAATATTATTCATTTTTTGTCATTACTAAAATCTAATGTCGATATCAACATCAATCCGTCAGTCTTCGTATGTGCTGAACGGTCAATCTGAAAAACAACTTATTACGAATAAAAATATTTTTTGTTAGAGAATTTCACGAAAAAAAGGGACTTCCTCCATGGACTGATTGAAACACATATTTTGAAAAATAAGAGCATGTACAGAAAAACTCAAAGAAACGAACACGTTTGAATATGTATTTGTTTTTGTTTGGCTTCTTTTTTTTCGTGTCTGCATTATACACATATATGATTTCATTTTATCATATTGAATAAAATTATTTGCATTTACTTGAAACTTCTTAGAAATGACAATCGCCAAAAATCACTCACTTCAGTAGTGCTCTTTTCTTACGCTCAGTAAAATGATAAGGAACGGTGGCATTCAGCGGAAAAGGACTCCCTGTTGCCATTTAGCTGGATGCACCCATTGCATTGAAACCCAAAAATGTTTCCCAATAATGCGTTGCAGTCAGTCTACTTTGCTTAAACGTAAGCGCAGTACAATTATCCTTATTGTAAAAACACATGGAATAATCAAAGACGGTTGTAAACGGTCCACTTTATGAAAATTACGGTTGAACTGTTTTAATGAACATCTGCTAATATATATTAATTAACTAGATTATTAACATCAAACTTAGTGTAGGGCCTGTTTGCATGATACGCTAGCGACGTCTGCCATGAGTTGGCATAAGCAACACAAGAATTGTATGTGTTTTAGTTTCATAAAATTAGAAGGTTGTTGCAGATTTAAACTATTTACATGTTACAGCAGTGGTTTCCAATGAGAGTTATGAAAGATCTTTAAGAAGGTCCCAAATATATAAAATGTTAATAATTATTCATGTTTACAATAAACAGAAAATGAATCGAAGTTTACTACTTAAATAACTTTTTAATGCTTTAGTATTTTATCATGAATAGCAGGGCCGTAACAAGTAAAACAATGAGAAGTCGTTCTTTAAGTTTTATTTGGATTATTGAGACTTCTTTAGGAACAAATTTTTTTTGTAACTTTATTTTGTCTACGTACGTGAATCTCACATTTTTATTTGTTTGAGAAAAGCCTTATTTGATCGTGTTTCATATTCAGGCTTAATTGTATTACGTTTAGATGAATTCAAAACTAACCACAAATCAGCAGAAAAATGTATGTGTAAAGGAGATTCAGGTCGTTTGTTTGAATATAAAGAATACCTGTACGTACGTGTATGTGTATTCTGGTGGGTCAGCGATAAATTTATGGACTTAGAACACATTATCTCATTTTCCAAGTGAATCTGTTCCATAGTCTGTAATGTGTCCTATGAAACTATCAGAAAAGAACAAAAGCAGCGATATTGCACTCAGTACGTTTATCGGTTTTTTGTTTGTTTGTTTTTTAGTAGAAGAATATCAAAGAATGTTAAATATTAATCCCAAATTTCATTGGTTTTTTTTTTATTTCGCGGAAAGTTACACGAGGGCTTTTTGTGCTAGCCGTCCCTAATTTAGCAGGGGTCATGACCACCCACCGCCAACTCTTGGACTATTCTTTTATCAACGAATAGTGGGATTGAATGTCCCATTACAATGGCATCACGATTAAAAGGGTGAGCATATTTGGTGCGACAGGAATTCAAACTCACAACATTCGGATTGTGAGTCTAGCTCCCTAACTACCTGGCCATGTCGTACGTATTTCATTGTTATCACTAGAGAATACTTAAGTCAATACGGTATTACAGACCTCTTAGAAAGTCCATAACAATAATGTTTTTCATTATTGTTGTTATTTATTTAACAGTATTTTTTTTCAAACCTGCATCGAAAGAAATCTTAATATATGTAACAAAGAATCTAGTTTGTCTTTAGTTTTAATAAAATTATTATAATAATAACTTTTATGTGTACGTGGTGATTTTTGGAAACCCGTAGCAGGAATAAAGTATAATGTACAGTGTCAAACATTTTAAATAATACACCTTTATAAATACGTATCTAAAACAGCAATCGAAGACAGATGACACTCACTTAGCGAAATAATATCGTAACTGAATTATCTTTCTGCTAATATTGTGGTTTGATCTATACGTACTTCTGAAAATAACAACAATATCCAGTTGCTAGCACTTTCCATTACTTATCAATTCCTCCGACATGACCTTGCCGAATGAACAACGAAAATTAAACGAACGTTATCAAGCTTTGGTTGTGATAATATTACATTTTAATTTGATTGTTCATTGTATCAAACGATATGAGATTATGTAAAGTGCACGATTCTTAAAACAATGTATATAAAAATAATAGTGCAGATCAAGGATCATACTGATGTCAAGAGATGCACTGTACGAAGTATTCATTTCTAACAGCCACTTAATCAATAATGAACGCGTTAACCGTCCTATTTAACGCTGAAGTTTAACCCCCCATTTATGTTTGATTGTTTGTTTAGAATTAAGCACAAAGCTACACAATGAGCTATCTATACTCTACCCACTAGGGGTATCGAAACCCAGTTTTTAGCGGTGGAAGTCTGCAGACATACCTCTGTGCCACTGGGAGGGTGATTCCCCATTTATGATAAAGTGTTTAACTTTTGCTTCCAATCGACACTAAATTGTTGTAACACGACTCGACCTGATGAAATTACATGTATAGTTAATACATTTATATATAATATAACGGGAATTAACTTCAGTTAGTCTTTGAATGTGTGCTTTTCAGGACATATACTAAAAATATCTTATGACCAATGATCCATAAAATGCGCATCTGTAAATCAAAGACGTTCTTAAAATTAAATCATCAAGATACTACACATATATATAACATTTTGCAACCATATCGATCATAGGTTACATAGATATACAAATAGCATGTGATAGAATAACTAACAAAAAATGCATGTATGAGAAAGTATTCTTAACTGTGACTTGTATAACTCTAACAATTATTCGGTCAACATCATCACACCAAACCATGCTCGCCCTTTCAGCCGTGGGGGCGTTATAATGTTTCTATCAATCCCACTATTCGTTGGAAAAATAGTAGTCCAAGAGTTGGCGGTGGGTGGTGATGACTAGCTGCCTTCCCTCTAGTTTTACACTGCTAAATTAGGAACGGCTAGCACAGATAGCCCTCGTGTAGCTTTACGCGAAATTCAAAACAAACCAAACCATTCAACCCAATCCCTTAAATCATAGTGTCAAGTGATTCGTTTACAACCGTCTTTTGTCGTTCCATGTGTTATTTCAATAATAAATTTTGAGTTTTGATGCAATGGGTGCATCCAACGCAATAAAGCACTTGAGTTCAATAAAATGTCACGGATATTTTTTTTCGCTGGATGTCACACTTTCATGTCATTTTATTAAGTAGAAAAAAGAAGGGTTAGTGAAGGAAGCGTTTTTTTGACAGTTGTCATTTTTGTAAAAAATGTAAAAGAGGTGATATAAAGTTCAGTTAAAATAAATTTGTTTAACATGATACAACAGTCATGCATGTATATAAGACATATATATATATATATACATATAAAACCAAACAACAACAGATATACACTCAATCTCGTCTCTTTCTATAAGCTGTTTTGTTCGATCGTATTCGAACAAATATCTTCAAAATATTTCTTTCAGTCAGTCCCTCTTTTACTTGAATTTTGCGCACAAAACAACTTTTTTTCTTGATGAGTTTTATCTCAAATTAATAGTTAAGTACATACAAGGACTGATGGATCGATTTTTATATCGATATGAAATTTTAGGAATTGCAAAAAAAATGAATAATTTTCCTGTAACATGTTGTTGAAAAGAAGTGTTATGGTATATATATATTTGTTTAACAATTAATGGTTTATGAGTTACAGAGCATGACAGATAGACATTTAGCTATTATATATAGAAAGAAATGGAAACAATTGTTTTTCAAGGACACCTTATAATCGAATGGCGAACTACTTATACACGTGCTGTTGAGATTACGATTTGTACCAAGTATAAACAAAGTTTTAAAACCTTCATCATACCAGTTTCCTGCAGCCTTATATAATACAAAATCTCAGCGTTTTTCAAATGACTAGTATGTGTATTATTTCATTATACAAAAACTGCTTTGTTCTAGATTATTTAAGAGTAACTGTGCACATGAATAACCTTTTAAACGTATGTTATCTTTATTACCGCTCTGCTTTATCATTTTCAATGCTCCTCCCCTTTCCAAAGAACGTGATTAATAGATCATGTCGATGTGTTGTAATCACAGTAAATTACTACATTAAAAATCAACCACAGTACTGATCAGAAGTTTGAGCAGATATTAATTTATAAGACATCCACTCACTAGAGATGGACAGCGTATTTAATTTTGTTAAGAGTTTTATCAAAGCTAAAAAAGTTGTCATTGACAACATTGCTAGTCGCATCCATCACAAAGCAAGTGTCGTTTTGTTACTGGCATGCAGTATCATAGTAACAGCTAAACAGTACGTAGGAGATCCCATAGACTGTATAGGAATATCTAAGAAAGACATTCCCACAGACCTGCTTGACACCTACTGCTGGATCCACTCAACGTTCAGCGTTGAGAAAGGGTGGAATAAAACGGTTGGAAAAGAAGTGCCCTATCCTGGTGTGGACAAGTATACAGAAGGAGAGAAACGGATTCACCATACTTACTATCAATGGGTATGTTTTGTGTTACTATTGCAGGCTGTTATGTTTTACGTTCCCCACTGGTTCTGGAAGGCCATGGAAAACTCTCGCGTCAAAAATCTCATGTTGGGATTAAACTCTCCAATTTTATCGGAAGATGCAAGGAGTGAAAATAAACACCTGTTGGTGAGATATTTTAAAGAAAACAAAGACAACCACGTCATATATTTCACAAGCTTCGTCATTTCAGAAGTGCTAAACTTCATAAATGTTCTCTTTCAAATATTTCTAACTGACAAGTTTCTTCAGGGTGAGTTTTTAAACTATGGCCATCAAGTAGTCCAGTTCGAAAACTGGGACTGGTCAGCTAACTATAATCCCATGCTAAAGGTGTTCCCCAGAATGACCAAGTGCACGTTTCACACGTACGGTTCCTCAGGAGATATTCAACGTCATGATACGTTATGTGTTCTTCCAGTTAATATAATTAACGAGAAGGTTTACGTCATGTTATGGTTTTGGTTTCTCTTTGTAGTACTTTTGACAGGAATTGCTCTTGTTTTTCGTTTGTTTACTATAGTGTTTCCTTTGGTGCGTTACAGAATTCTATTTCTGATAAATCGACAGGTTAATCAAGACCGCCTGTGGTCAGTGGTTCAGAACTTCGGGAGAGGAGATTGGTTTCTGTTATGCTTATTAGGGGAAAATATTGATGAAACAAACTTTAGAGAATTAATTTCGGATCTGGCAAAATACTTTAATAAAACAGAAAATCGTAAAATGGTTTAGTTTTCCCTCAATGATAACTGAAGAACTTTGTAACTGATATAAAATAGTGCATAAAATAAAATGAATTAATACCCTAAATAATATACTTTTGTGAAATACAACGTATTTTAAAATAAAATAGCAAGTTTTAATGTTTTCATTAAACCCTACTGTATTTTGTTTTTTGCCTACTTAAAATCAATGTTCGTTAAACAGTAATTTCAGTTATAAGTCATTGCTTCTACTACATGACTTGTTAAATCTTAATATGTTAGGCTAATTATTTTTAACGTAAAAAGTTTAATTTAGTGGATATTTTATATTGCGTTTATCTTCCTAAAAGGAGGCCTAAAGCCGCCTGGAGTGGTGGGTCATTTGTTCTAACCATTCGCACCACTATACAGTAGCGTCTGTCTGTAAGCCAGTAGACACTAAAATGACGTGTAATGCTTCTGTAGTTTGTACTGTGATGTCATCAATAAAACGTGTGCATATCATGACTCATGAGAAAAATATGCACTATGTAGCAAGACATATGATCTTCAAAATAAATAAATAAATATATTTGTTACTCTTATATTTGGTTCTATTTACTCTTAAAAGAGAACACTTTCGGAGGACCTGCGGAAGTACATATGGTTAAAACGTTGTCTTAGTAAAAATTTAAGTTTTCTTCTCCTGTGAATTGTAAGTCAAGACAATGCACTTTATAAACATTTTCATATTATCTTTATAGTCCTTATACAAATATTTTTAAGCAAAAATACCCGTCTTTAGTGATAGTAATGTTTAAGTTAACCTATCAATTTAAATTACTTCATGGACTTCAAAAAGGTTGATTGTATTGTACTCTTGCTTCCGCTCAGAGCCAGAGCTCTGAGATGCTTCTACCAAAAAGTAATGGTTGAGCATCACAGTCATACTAAGAACCGCTGAACAGTAACATGTGGTAAATCTACATTGTATTCTTTAAGTTATGTCACATTTTGAAATGTGAATGGTAGAGTGATTTATTCCTAACAGTATCATGCAGAACATTCCACTTGTGCAATAAAACTTACCATCAACATTATTCGTGACTTTTCTCCCGTCATGTTAAAAGTGAATGTTGAGCTTTGTCTGCGTGCTTTTCAAATGAGAGACCAACAAATGCTTCGACAAACACGACGGTTCGCAATATATGTATATACATTTATTTATTATAACCATAACACTGGTTTACAAAAAAATATTTTTTGTCTGAGGCAAGAATGTGAATAGGTGTTTTTTACTAATTTGGGTGTGCTGAATTCAAATTTATAAACAGTTTTGCTCTATCACCTCTAGTTTCCTGGCTTTTAAATAGTCTCATTTTAGTATAAACAGAGTATATACGTGCTTATTTCAACAGTTGCAGCAGCTTATTACAGATAAAACAGGATAGATAAAGAACATTGACGGAATAAATATACTTGGATGACACAATGTACACAATTCATAGTACCGCAGACAGTTAGAAGTGTGTTTTCTTAGATGATCTGGTGTATATTGCCTCTGGGATGTCACGCAAGAGCATCCAGCAGAAGTCTCCCATCATGCTGGGGTTCCACTTGCCTTGGTAGTTGCTCTCCATCTTCGTAATGTCTTGGTGGAATCTTTCTCCGTGCTCATCACTCACTGCTCCAAGGTTTGGAGGGAAGAAGTTGAGGTGGGAATGGAGAAAATGAATTTTGAGTGACATTCGGCATCCCATATCCTCATAAGTCTTTAGCAACTTCTCAATACAGGCTTGGTAATTTGGTACGCGTGTGTTACCAAGGAAGCCACTACAGACTGACTTAAATGCTTCCCATGCTCTCAGTTCCTTTAAGGTAAGAAGCTCCTCAAAATCAGTATCCTTCAGCACTTCTCGGATTTGAGGTCCGACAAAGATGCCCTCTTTGAGCTTAGCAGCACTGATACCTGGGAACACAGTAGACAAGTGTTGGAAGGCAGCACCATTTTTGTCCATGGCCTTCACGAAATTCTTCATCAAACCAAGCTTGATGTGAAGAGGAGGAAGAAGCACCTTCTTCATGTCAACCAAAGGATTCTCCTTGACGCTGTGTTCGCCAGGAACGAAAGTGCTTCTAGACCCCCAGTCTTTCTGCTTGTAATGCTTGGATACAGCTCGACTATCCCAGAGACAGATAAAGCAACAGTACTTTGTGAAGCCCGCTTGCATACCCATAAGAAGACCAATGACCTTGAGGTCCCCACACAGACTCCACTGGTACTAGTTGTACTTAACAGCTTCTAAAAGAAGCTCCATATTGTCATAGGACTCCTTTAGATGGACAGAGTGTGCAGTGGGAATGCTGGGATATTTATTCCCGTTGTGCAGAAGCACAGCCTTGAGACTTCGCTTGGAAGAGTCTATGAAAAGACGCCAGTCTGAAGGATTATGTGGCAAACCAAGGAAAGTGAACAAGCCAGGTACATTTGTGCAGTAGCACAACTTGTTTTCCATGTCGAAAAATGAAGCAAGGTCTTTGTTCCGATTCCTGAAACTGGTGATCCTTACATCTTCCTGGACTAGGTTCCACTGTTTAAGCCGAGAAGCCAAGAGCTCTGACTGCTGTTTTGACAGATACAAATCACGAGCAAGGTCATTCAGGTCTTCTTGCGTGATCCAGTGTGGCTCGTTGCCACTTGTTCCTGAATAAGAAGAGTCAATATCTTCGGAAGAGATTGACTTGGCAGAATCTTCCCTTGGAGGCATTTCTTCATCTGATGAGGAAAGAAGATCCATATTTACTGGAGGTGTTGGGACAGGAAGATCATCTGAATGGGGAATCATAGCAGATGGAAGGTTGAGATATTTGATCTTTTTTCTAGAAGATGCATTGAAACCAGTTATATTTGTTAGACAAAAATAACAATCATCTGCATGGCTTCGTGGCTCTCTCCAAACCATCGGGACTACAAAGTTGAAAGCCGCTTTCTTGCCATTAAACCAAGCAGTTAGTCCATTGCAGCAGGGTTTACAACAGATGTGTGGAGCCCAAGATTTGTCCTGATCACCAATTTTACAGTCAAAATAATGAAAGTAGGCAGTTCTGAGGAGGAAAGTGATGGTTCGACGCTGTGCAACTGTCGTGAAGTCCCCACACACGTAGCAGAAAGAATTGGCCTTGTTGAGGCATCCTCGGTGTTTTGACGAGCTTGAAGCCATTGGAGAATCTGAAAAAAAAAAAAAGTAAAATTAAATCATATGTAAGGCAATAATAATTATGTGCGTCGTTGGAAATTGTAATACAAATATATACCCAAAAGATTGTGTAACACAATTGTCGAGGGACACCAACCTCCTGCGCTGACTGCCAGTGCACTACTGGCTGTTGATTGAGACGTGTTGGCTACGCTTAACTGCCAAAATCCGTCTTGATATATAGCTATATATATATATAATGTAATGCTATCACTTACATTTATTGCATAATAACTAAAAAAGAAGACATAAGTCACACAATATTAGAAATTAACCCTGAATGCATATACGCCTTTATGTACAGTATGTGTACAAAATGTACAGTATGCATATCTAAAAATATAGAGGTGATGAGTAAAAACGGATTTCAAATCTGAATTCAGGACCCCCAAATTAGGTTAAAACAGCTATTTTGCTTGCCTCAATTTCTTTGTAAACCAGTGTAATTTTTAAACCAAAATAAGTCACATTAAAATTAAACGAAATACGCTGCATTTTTTTAAAAAAATGATCCTCGGGTACAAGCTACAAAGTGGGATTATAAAATGTATCCTAGGCTTTGGAAGTGACTGAGGAAGTAGGACCTACATTGCGATGGGGATACACCGTCTATCCTAACCTTCAATTCGTTAGTCTCACATAAGATTGTGTTTGTATTTTTTTTTGTAATAAAGCCACGTTAGGCTATCTGCTGAGTCCACCGAGGGGAATCGAACCCTGATTTTAGCGTTGTAAATCCGTAGACCTACCGCTGTACCAGCGGGGGACTGTCACATGAGAAATAGACAATTAGACTAGATATTACGAGAGCAAAATGTGGATGCTCAAGCTTACCATGTTCCACATCTATATCACCAGGGTTAAGGTGATAGATGGAATATCCCCACTGCAATATAGGTCCTACTTCCACAGTTACCTCCAAAATCTAGAATACATTTGTAGCTTGTACCTTAGGATCTCTTTTTAATGCAGCGTATTTCGTTTAATTTTAGTGTGTTTTGTTTTGGCTTAGAAATTATGGTTATAATATAATTAATCATAGGTTGGGATCTTTTGTTTCTAACGCAGTCCTTCCTCATAATTTTGTTTACTTATGTAACTTCATTTAAGTGTATTTATTTAATTTCACTATATTTATTTATTTATATATATAATATATTTCAAACAAAATACGAAGGAAACTCATACAATGATTTAGAGTCAGGCTCTTTGTGTCAAAATAATTAGCTAAATTTCGTTTTAGTCTTAGATCGCTACAAAAATTTATTGTATATATTTAGTTTCTACCCTTTTAAATGTATCATACTAATTAATAAACTGTTATGAGTTAATCCGTTTAACTAAAATCAAATGATCCTAAAATGTAAAAAAATCCAAAACCACAACTGTTGCTCAAACAAGTTTTTGCATTTTGGCATTACCTGGAAAATGAAAAACGAACCTATTCCTTTCTGTGATGAAATAAATTCTTTAGTAAGCTTACTTATCTGCAGCCTATATGTTGTAAAATTTTATCTCAAAGTTTGTTTGTTTGGGAATTTCGCACAAAGCTACTCGAGGGCTATCTGTGCTAGCCGTCCCTAATTTAGCAGTGTAAGACTAAAGGGAAGGCAGCTAGTCATCACCACCCACCGCCAACTCTTGGGCTACTCTTTTACCAACGAATAGTGGGATTGACAGTCACATTATACACCCCCACGGCTGGGAGGGTGAGCATGTTTAGCACGACGCGGGTACGAACCCGCGACCCTCGGATTACGAGTCGCACGCCTTACGCGCTAGGCCATGCCGGGCCTTATCTCAAAGAGTTGTCAAAATCAATTCTTTTTGAATTACTTATAATTAAAATTATTAAATTAATATTATTATACAGAAATAATATTAAGCATTTGAAACAATATATTTAAATTTCAAGTGCATATGTTTAATATCCATTACAATCTCTATAATATGGAATCCATTTTTTAAAAAAAAATGTTGCTCGATATCCTATTGTATTTCTTCCAGAAAAAAAAAAGTGACGTCAGTGTATGTGAGAATAATTTTTTGTCTCTCCATATAGCTCTAAAAACTGAAGTTTCTGTAACTTAACACTTAATCAATAACCATGCAAGTTAACCTCGTGTACGTTTTTTGTTACAGATCAAAATTTATGAATAAATACAAAATGCAACTCGTATTTATTATTATTTTCTAAAATGAGATTGTAATGGAATATGTGGTTCCGAATTTGAACCACAGATGGCTTGAATGTATATCCTGCCTTTGGAATCTTCCCTTCCATTTATCGAGGCCTCAGTGATTCATTACATACATTTGTATGTAACACAATGTGTGTTTTCTTACAGCAAAGCCACATCGGGCTATCTGCTGAACCTCCCGAGGGGAATCTAACGCCTGATTTTAAAGTTGTAAATCTGGACACTTACCGCTGTACTAGCGGGTGGCAATGCAATGTAATTTTACTTATGCACATTGATAAGTTGCAACTAATACTGGGACGTGTTCCTCCCTGAGAGGACAGACTCATTCAAGCTCTGACAATCCAAGGAATATTAGAACGTTAATGGTGTTATCATAATAGCTGGCCTGGCATAACCAAGCGTGTAAAGGCGTGCGACTCGTAATCTGAGGGTTGCGGGTTCGCATCCCGGTGGCGCCAAACATGCTCGCCCTTTCAGCCGTGGGGGCGTTATAATGTGACGGTCAATCCCACTATTCGTTGGTAAAAGAGTAGTGGCGGTGGGTGGTGATGACTAGCTGCCTTCCCTCTAGTCTTACACTACTAAATTAGGGGCGGCTAGCACAGATAGCCCTCGAGTAGCTTTGTGCGAAATTCAAAAACAAACAAACATAATAGCTACCCTCCACCCCCTTAATGGCTCAGAATTAAGTTATGGCTTATTACAGTAAAATTTAGGATTCTGTTATAATTAGTGAAAAAACATAAGCAGTCCATTGTGTAGTTTTATTCTTAACAATAAATAAACGTTATAATGGCTTATTTTCCTTAACTCATATCTCTTGTTTGACAACTAGTATCAATTTTAGAATGTTCTAATTAGACAAATTCTAATTCTTGCTACATACTTGGACACCATATTTGCCGATGTATAAGACGACTCCACAGAAAAGGCACCTATGATTTTTTTTGTTTTATGCGTGTGTATTTTCTTATAGCAAAGCCACATCGGGCTATCTGCTTAGTCTACCGAGGGTAATCGAACCTCTGATCTTAGATTTGTAAATTCGTAGACTTACCACTGTACCAGCGGGGGACTGGTTTTTGGAGAAATTAAGTGTATTTTTTAGAAATTTGGTGTATAGGACGACCTCTATTGCCAAGCAAGTTCAGAACGTTACTTTTATAAAGAAATTCTTAAAATTTATTATTTAGAGTGCTAAACGGCACTCTGGGTTAATCTATACATCCCAATTGTAGTTTTTATGCTCTTCAAATGCTACAGATAACTCAAAGCAGTAAGCTACAAACATGTAACAAAAACTTTACAATGTTTTCATCATAGTTGAACTTCTTTTCTATTGCAAAAATATATTAAACCTCAAGATGCAGTGGTATAATGTAAAAACATGTTTATAAAATTAGTGTACGTAAAAGAAACCAACTTTTTAAATATAATTTTAGCAGCATTTTAATATGGCAGATGAGATTAATATATATCAAATCGAAAACATCTTGATAAACTGTAACTTGCATGTAAAATAAATAACTTCTAGTTATGAAAAATCGAAACAAATATGTTATTGTAACGCAGTAAGTGGTACGATGTGAACAAAATTACTAAGAAAGTAGTAAAAGGATTATTTATTTGAATTTTGTTACACGAGGGCTATCTGCACTAGCCGTCCCTAATTTAGCAATGTAAGGCTAGATGGAAGGCAACATATCACCACCACCCTCTACCAGCTCTTGAGCTACTCTTTTACCAACGAAAAGTGGGATTTACCGTTACTTTATAACGCCCCCACGGCTGAAAGGGCGAGCATGTTTGGTGTGACGGGGATTCGAACCCGCGAACCTCAGATTACGAGTCGATTGCATTATCCACCTGACCATGCTGGGCCCTACAATTATGGAAACATAAACGTAGGAGGGGCCATATTATATTTTTTATGCAGGAGAGGACATTTTTTGAAGTTACGACATTGGACCAATACTACTTTTTTTTGCAACAATGTGACAAAAAAAAAAAACAACAACAATTTTAAACAGTGAAAACAGAAAGAAAGCGAAAACATCTGTATTTGTTTTTAACAATCCAACTGAATGACCAAAAATAATTTCAAATGTCACCAGTTATTTGTTTAAATACATACAAAAACTTAAAAGTACGCTGTACACGACGAATAGCCAATGACAAAAGGTTCTAAGACTTTACAATCTACACTTTTGGGTTGTAACTACATGATAAGAGTGGCTATAAGTCCCATAATTCGTGTCGAGCGACTAACTCACTCCAATGCAATAACGTACTTCGACTTGGTTCGAAGCATTTACATTTACTTTCGACGTGATTGCTAGAATTATTACTGGAACATGTTTCCTAGCAGTAGTGACATGCTATTGAAAACTAGGACTGAAACAGTGTATCCTCTCTGCTGATACTGGCTGGAAAAGGTTTATGGTGTTTTGAAGTCCATTGCAAAAAAACAACACCCATTAAGGAAATGAGATCAACCTCACCAACAAACAAGTCTCACATAATATGTAACTGTAAAAAAAAGATTTTTCTTTCATAGAACTTGTTTTACGTTCTATCTTAGTTCTGGATGATCATGGAGGGACGCAGTGTTGAAATTTGACTAAAGAAAAACGAACATGAGAAAATAATAAAAACACACCTTATATAATTTATGCTTTGTAGGAAACTGTCGAAGACTATGAATGTCTTTTTCTTTTTTTCACAGGATGAGATTCAACTACAGTAATAGTGATGAATAGAACACTCGCCTATAATAAATTATGAAAAAAATTTAAAAACTCAAATATACAGAGAGATTCAAAATATGGTAACAGAGATGAATCGAATGTTTACATGTAATAAATAAAAGACATCTCTAAAACTCAAATATACAGGATGAAACTTAAACTACAGTTTCAGTGATGAATAGAGTGCATACGTGTAATAAATGAAAGACATTTAAAAATCAAATACACAATGTGTGATTCAAGCTGTAGTAACTGTGATGGACAGAATGCACACTTATAGTAAATGAAAGACATCTTTAAAACTCAAATGCAAATATTATAGAATTTTTCTTTTCTGTGATATGAAGATTAACAGAGTCAGCGTATGGAATATTTAGAGACTCATTTACACGTTTCTGGTAACCTTAGTAAGCCTTAAAAAGTAAAGTTACTCTTCTTTCCCCTTTGTAATAAAATTCAATAATTATAGGTGTTATTTTATTTAAATTTTGAGTTACCCAACCAATTTTATCCTTTAAAGATGTTAATACAGTTTTTTTTTATGCACTAGATATATGTCCAAATCTAAATTCTTGAAAAGCTTCCTCGTATAAAGGATACATATTGTCAGTCTGGGATAATATAGCTATTTCTAGATGTTCAATTTTTCTTTGAAATAATTAAAAATATTCTTTGATTACTCCTTTCAAACGATCCCACAACACTCTAACGTTTTTAAATTTTCCTTTTTGTTGTTGTTCTGTCTGAAAATCTGTTATAATTTGGTCAATTTCACTTACATATTTGGTATTTTCCAATAATTTATTATTTACACGCCAATAAGCGCAACCCTTTTTATTCCTACCTAAAAACTTTTGTATATCGTACAACTATTACGACATAATCGGAAGTAAATGTATTTACATGTAACAGTCTGAAAATTCTTCTTCAATAGAATTAACATATTGATTATCCAATGCCTTTTCCAAACTTATTCCTTCTTTTGGGGGTAAAGGTATCGAAAAACGTGTAACAAATCATTTAATCCTTCAACCATATATTCTCCCAAAGTCCTTCTTGATGACGAGAAACAACTTAAAATAAAAATGTATCTCAGAACGGCTTGTTTTTTTGTTTTTGAATTTCGCACAAAGCTACTCGAGGGTTATCTGTGCTAGCCGTCCCTAATTTAGCAGTGTAAGACTAGAGGGAAGGCAGCTGGTCATCACCACCCACTGCCAACTCTTGGGCTATTCTTTTACCAACGAAGAGTGGGATTTACCGAAACATTATAACGCCCCCACGGCTGAAAAGGCAAGCATGTTTGGTGCGACGGGATGTGACTCAGAACGGCTTGTATGGGTACTAACATTGAGATAATTCTGAGATTTGTATTCGATCTAGGTTGTGTATTTAATATTACATTAAAATCTTCATCCAATTGTACTAAATCATTGTTTATTTTTCAGTATAATCTAAACATTCATGTGTTTTTTCTTCATATTCGTTAAATAAATGAAACTTAACTCTTTTGGTTTTATCAATAATTGCAAAATATTACCACTATACTCAGAGATAAATGCCATTTCTTTCCCAGATGACTTATGTAAAGCCTATCAATACACCAGATCCATGTTGTTGTGTAGCACAGGAATGAATTATATCATCAAGAGGAACAACGGATTTGTTTAATGGAGAAACCTCACGAATGAGCTGTTAATGTTAGTACTGTTGTTAATGTTAGTACTGCTGCTAATGTTAGTACTGTTGTTGATGTTAGTACTGCTGTTAATGTTAGTACTGCTGCTAATGCTCAATAAGTAATATATTTAAAACGATAATTAATTTAGTGTTATTAATTTTTAATTTCCTTTAGAATTGCTGTTATTTCTTTGTTTATTGTTTAATTAAATATTTGAAATACATTTATAAAATTTTATATTTATTGTTTGGAATTAAGCACAAAGCTACACCATGGGCTATCTGTATTCTGCTTACCACGGTTATCGAAACCCGGTTCTCATTCATGTGATTCCACAGACATATCGCTGTTCCATTGGTGGGGTTATTTATGTAAAGAACAGTGATTGACTTTAGTAAAATTAAATCAACTTAGCTTGACTTGTATTCGTGCAATTATATTTACTTTGTTAGATTCAGTATTGGTTATTTTTATATTATCGTGATTAAAGTTTAATGGTAATATATGTTTTGTTATTCAGAAACGTTTTTATATTTGGGGCCTATTAGGCCCCAGTTTTCGTAGGAGTGTTAAAGAATATGTAAGTTTGGTTATAATGTTATCATTTTGAGCTTTTGTAGCTTTTTGTAAAAAGTTGTATTTTTAACCTTCTTTAAAGAAAAAAAGCAAGAGCTTATGTTTTGAACTACTAAAGAAAACCTCTAATAATCTACTGTGAATGCTGAATCTTAAATATGGTTCGTTATTGTTGTTGTTGTTTTATTATTAGATTTTATATCGCCTTTTGTTGTTGTTATTAAATGTCAAAATTATTCATATTTTTTTGTCAGAGATTTTAGATGGTGATTGTTTATATATCAGGCTGTCACATATGAAATGTCGGATTTTCATTTCAAGCTCATTTTATTTTTCTTATTTTAGAAACTAAATCACATTTATATTGATTTTTGTCACACAGAATAAAACTGATATTCGTATAATTTTCTTAGGTGACTTTAAGCTTGGTCACAATGTGCCAACAGCAGTTCATAATATCAATCATGTATTTGATGATGGCACAGCTAATGAGTGCATAGCACAAAGTTGGTTTAGAAGATTTCGTTCTGGTGTCAAAAGCCTTGAAAATGAGCCTCGAGGCCGCCCACAGACAGCCATTAATGAGAAAGAATCAGAGGTCTTAGTTGAATACCCTTAGTAGATACCCGCCAAACCATGAGAGAACTTGCCGACAAACTTAATATTGATTTCTCAACAGGTTCCCGACATCTTGAAGCAATTGTTAAGATAAACAAGCTAAATAAATACTGCCTTACGAATTGATTGAAAATCATAAAAAAGACGAGTTGAAATTTATTCCTTACTCCTTACTCGCAACATAAACGACCCGTTTCGCCATAGAATTGTCACCTGTGATTAAAAATGGATTATTTACGACAATCGACGACGATGGGGACAGTGGTTTGACTGTGAAGAAGCACCAAAACGTATGTCAAACCCAGTTCTTCACCCTAAAAAAAAGCTTATGGTCGTCAGTAAGTGTGATCCGTTATTCATTCTTAAATCAAGGAGAAACAATCACAGCAGAGATATATTGTTGTGAACGTGAAGTTATACATCAAACGTTGTCACGAGAACATCCAGCGATAGTCAGTTGCAGTGAACCTGTACTTCTTCATGACAATTCTCGACTTAATGTCTCATGCGTTACTGTCCATAAACTAAACAAACTTCAGTACGAAACTTTATCTCATCCAACATATTTATCTGATCTTTCTCCTACAGATTATCACTTTTTTAAACAACTGGGCTTTTCTCTAAAGGTAGAAAAAACGTTTGCAAACCAAAGGTCCATTGAAAGTGCCTTTGAAGACTTCGATGCATCAAAGGACGTTCAATTCTTTAAAGATAGCATGTATATTAACTTACAACTCGTTGGCAGAAGTGTAGCGAGTCAAAAGGAGCTTATTTTGATTAAATAAATTAAACAACGAAAAGATGTACTTGTTTCACATTTTCCTTTAAAAATCTGACATTTCACATGCCTGATATTATACTTAATATTTGTTGTTGTTGTATTACTATTAGGTACCATTTTCATGCTGATGAATTATTTCAGGGTCATAAAAAGTTTGAAAAAGCTTCTTTGGGATAATCACTATAGAATATTAAATTGAAAGCTAACATTTGAATTATTCAATTTTTTCAGGTAATATGATTTAGTTTCTGAAATAAGAAGAATAAAGTAGCTCAAAATGAACCAAACAATATACTATATTATTCTGACAAATTTACAATAATGCGTCTCTTTTAGTCACTAAAAATGGAGTTTCAAACCTGCTCATGAAAATCCGACATTTCATATGCAACAGCCTGATAGTAAGATGTATCTCTGAACGGCTTGTATGAGTATTAATACTTTTATTGATTGGAGAGAACAACGTTTCGACCTTCCTAGGTCATCTATCAATAAAAGTGTTAATATTCATACCAGCCATTCTGAGATACATTTTTATTCCAAGTGGGTTTCTCGCCATCAAAAATTACTAACAGTAAAGCATTTTACGTTACAATATATTGCTCCCCAGTGGCACAGCGGCATGTCTACGGACTTACACAGCTAGAAATCAGGTTTCGATACCCGTTGTTGGCACAGCACAGATAGCCCATTGTGTATCTTTGTGCTTAACTTCAAACAATCAACCAACCGTTACAATATAGAGAAAATAGTAGTTCATCATTTAGCAGTTGAATAAGATATCATGTATATAAGTTACTTGTAGAGGGCGCTCATCAAATATCAAAGGCAAAGCGATCCACCTTCTGAACTTCAGTAATATTTGTGGAAGTGTTGAGAGTGGTTGTTTATCCTTGTTACTTAGTCTATAAGATGACGGCAGATAGCATGAAAATACCAGATAACATTGAAAAAATAATTGTAGATACTGGAAATTTAATAGCATGTAAAGAATTAAGACGGAAGGCTTCTCAGACACCGAGAGATGAGGTTAGGGAAAAAAACCGTAAATTACAAATTATGAATATATAAATTCAAAAAAGGTTAAAACTTTAATTTATGAAAATAAATAATACAATAGCAAACATTAACTTAGTGATAAGACTATATTAGTGATTATAACTTATAAAGTAACTGACTTATTAAGCAACTGAACTGTATGTTTATAAATATTTGTGAAACAATTATTAATTTTACAAAACTAGTTAAATCATACATTTATTAGGATTATTACCACTTCTAACATTACCATAGTATTAGTTGCAGTAACTTATTTTTCTGGTATCAGTTCTACCCTAGTGGTTAGTATTACAAATTAATACCGATAGTGTTATTATTACCCGTAGAGATGGATAAGAAATCTGCAAGTCATTGTCAGTTTTGTTTTTTGTTTAGTGCAACAGTTCACTTCTACTACATCAGGAGCTTTTCGTAACCATGCAAATATATCAGTTTAAGTTACAGACTTTTGTTTTGTTTGATTTTATCACTCTTATTTTTCAAAGAAAACGTCATACATTTGAAAACCTGAATATGCCACATATACTATAACACTTGTTATAACTATTTAAGTCTAAATTTTTAAAATGAAGATGGCACAGTGAAAAATTTATTTTAAAAACGCCATTTTAATATTTCACGCATAAATAATAAAGCTGAGTACCATATTTTCATGTTTTTAGAAATATAACATTTATATATATATATAGTAATATATCTGTGTGTGTGTGAATAATCCCCCCTTACTAATCAGTACCTTTTCTGAAAGCATTTCCTACAAAACCACATGAAAACTATGTGCAAGTAAATATGACTGAAATTTGAGTATAAAATGTATTTTTAAAATATATTCATCAAAATTTAATTTTAGGTATTAAATTATACTGATCACTAGTGATATTACTGTATGAAAATTACCTTATGTCCATACAGAATAACTTTTAACCCAAAAAAAGAAGGAAAAGAAGCATTGTTTTAAAATTGTAATGACAGCTGGTTAATTTAAAATTTTGTTTTATTCATGTTTGTATGAAACAATGTCTGTTTTACATTAAAATTGGTTTTATAATGTATATTTAAAAGGTTTACAAATTTTACTTTTGTGAAAGTGATTGTATTAAAAGGTAGCATTCGTATGCTTGTTATTCTGTCAGTTGTGGATTTTCTTTGAAAATTGTACATACAATGTAATATACTACAAAATAAAGATATAAGGCTAATGAAACCAAAATGCAATAGATGTTTCTTGTTCATTTTTAACTATCAAGATGTACACTGTATATCATACCTTTCATAGTTGAATTAAGTTTCTAAATAAAGTAAGGATATTTTTAATACTAGACTTCAGCATACTTAAGTTTTAAGTTTGTCAAATGGTATTAATAAAAGCAACTTTTGCATGGTACATATTCTGGTTAAAAGGTTATCAACATAGTTAATAAATGTTTAGTTTTACATTTTGTGTGAATAACCACTAGAAAATCCACTTTAATACCATACCTACAAACACATTTTGGTTTCTTTCTGCAGTAATTACCATAATTTTCTCAATTTACTCATAGGATTGTACTGTGGACCATATTTTTAAGTATAATTGCTAATGTATAAAGCTGTTATATTTGCATGCTGTGCAAGTAATTTAACTATGTCTCTGACTGGACTTTGTAACTGCCACAAAACGTTTTTCCCCCATTAGGTTATATACTTTCCCAAAGCTTATGCTTTTTTGTAGTGAGGCATTGATTGGGAAGGAGGACATTGTGACACTGATACAATCATTTATGAGCAGTGATGCATCACTGGAAGTAATTACAAAGGATCACAACTTATGATAATAATGTAACAATACTGTGTTTAAGTAAAAAAAAACACAACAAAACTTAAACTCAGGCATAAAATTAAATCCATGTTATAAACAGTAATAAAAAGTAGGCACTACAGCCAACCTGTATATAGTATTTGACAGGTATGTAACATTCAGAAATGAATTTAGCAAATGAATGTCAAAACAATCATGATTAGATTTCACAGTATAAAATATTACAAAGTTTTAGGTGTATTTTATGTTTAATTGCCACATTCTTTCTTTAATTTTAGAATAATAGCTGTCATTGGTGCAGGCATATTTTGTTGAATTGCATGTTAAAGACCAGTGTACAAGTCAGTGTGAAATATGGTAATTTAAATGCCTGATATAAATCCTTCTCACATGCTATTTTATGTAACAGTTATTGGGCTAGGCTTTTGTCATTTCCAAGGTGATATTTGGTGCATTTACTCTGTTCAATTATCTACTACCTCCTTAATCCAAATTATAGATGATTCCTTTTCCTGTATCCAGGACTGGATTCACCCTAATGGTAAATGTGATGAGCTGTGAATCCAAGAGTTAATGGTTAATATCTCATTGTCAGAAGAAAATGTTTGATCTGCATTCTAGGATATTGGATGCATTATTAGAATAATTGTCAAACAAATCCCACTGTTTAATCATGGTAGTCTAAGAGTAAGTGAATGTTAATATAAATATTGTAGGCATTCCACACTCTACACAATTTAAAATTAAAAAACAATTTAAAATGGGATATAAAAATGTATCATTTAAAAACAATGTTAGTAGTGGTAAAACATTGTTTTAAATGGTGGATTCTTTCTATCTAATTTTAACAATGGATGTTGTTGACTAGATGCTTTTTCTAGTCTATAAGCTCAAAATTTATTGATGGTTAGTGCAATTCTTAATTAGCTAAAAGAATCATTCTTTTATATTTTGTACTATTGTTATCTCTAATTTACTTCTCATGTCTCTTCTTAAACTTCCAAGCTGTAGGATCATATCATGCCTAAAGACAATTTCATAGGGCTACCAATCTGTTATATTGAGTTACACTGCCTTAACTGGGAGTCATATAAGTTTTTCCTACATTAAACTTATTTCTTGTAGTCTTATAGCCTTCAAAGTTTTTGTGAAAATGTTCTGTGGATTTTAAACATTATATAATCGTAAAACCCTCAATTAAGGCTTCGTTAGGCCTTTCTATAAAAAACATCAGTAAGATTTAATGTAAAAGTTATTTTTTCAGACTTTCCAGAATTTTCAATTTTTCTTTTTAATCTTGTTCTCAGATGGCCAAGAAGTTACTGATGCTCAGAACATTGCCAATACTCTTGATAAAAGCTTTTGTCAGGTATCTAGTGCTTCTGCTTCATCCTCTACCTTCTTAGCCATCAAGACTTGGGCAGAGCAATTTCCTCTTCTTTTTGGGATGATCGTTTCTATGACTATAATCATCCCTTTACACTGGTGGTACTCAAGCTGGCTCTTCATCAGTCTGGTTACACATCGATGGACCTGATGATATACACTGTGAGATGCTGCACCATCTCTTTCCTGCTTCTCTTGCTATTCTTCTGGTTGTTTTTAACCAGATCAGGCAGGAGAATGTTTTCCTTATACATGGTGCCAGGCTTTCTCTAAGCCTGAGAAGGATCCCAAGATTCTTCCAAACTACCAACCAATGCTTTGATGACCTGTCTCTGTAAGACCTTAGAGAAGATGGTTATTGCTCATCTTGTTTAGTTCTTCAAATCAAAAATTTTCCTCTTGCCCACCCAGTGTGGTTTTGATGACAGCGCTTCACCGTGGACCACCTGATTCAACTTGGAACATTGATTAGAGATGCCTTTCTCAAGTGACAACATCTCATATCAGTATACTTTGACCCTGAAAAGGCTTTTGATACAATGTGGAGGTATGGTACTTTGCAGAACCTTTGCTTATATGGGTTCTATGCTCATTTGCCCATTTTTATTAAACAGGTTTTAATTGGTAGGCAATTCAAAGTTTGTGTGGGTTCAATACTTTCCTGTTCTTTCCGACAGGAACTTGGAGTCCCTCAGGGCTGTGTTTTGAGTGTCACACTTTTCAGTATAAAGATTAATGCCATCATTGGACTACTCCCTCGTAGTGTTGCAAATAGACTCTTCGTTGGCAACTTTCACATTTCATGTCAGTTGTCAAACATGAGATTTATTGAGCAACAGCTATGGACTGCCCTCAGTCATTTACTGAAGTTGACTATAGCAAACAGTTTTAAGTTTTCTCTCTCTAAAACCATTTGTATGCAGTTTTTCTGTCAATGGGGTATTCACTCCAATCCTGAATTCCATGTTGCTAGATGTTGTTCCTTCTTAGGTCTTATCTTTGACCATAATCTGATCTTTATACCACACATCAAACAACTTTTAGTCAAATGTACAAGAGTGCTGAACATCCACCATGTCCTCTCTTCCACCTCTTGGGGAGCAGATCGATGTTTTATGCTAAAGATATATTGTGCTCTCGTTTAATCAAAACTGGACTATGGGTCTTTAGTCTATAGCTCTGCCAGGACCTTGGCCTTGAAGATACTGGACCACATTCATCATCAGGGGCTTTGGCTCTGCACTTCCCCAGTCCAGAGTTTGTACACAATCTCATGAACCACCACTATTTGCAACTGTCTTAACTATATGGCTCAAAACTTTAATCCTTACCTCAGCATCCCATCTGGTGTTGTGTTTTCCTTCCTCAGTGGGCCATGCTTTTTCAGAACAAACGATCTGCAATTGTTCCTTTTGACCTTCATATCCAGGCACAGTTGGATCAATTGGATCTGTCCTTGAATGACATTGCTGTATCCTCTAGTCACCCCATTCCACCATGGCTTATTACAGTCTCCATTTGCAACCTTGCATTGAGTCATCTTAGAAAAGCAGATACTCTCAATTGGAAGTACCATCATTTACTTGCTGAACATCTTGCGAACAATTCTTCCATTCCAATTTACATGGTTAGTTTGAAACCAGGTGAATCTATGGGCTATGACATGGTTTGTTATGGTTCAGTGGTTGTGCATAGAATTCCTGCTACAGTTTCTGTGTTTAATGCCATTTCTCTTGCCCTGGATCACAAAGAAGCTAAGCAGTATACAAATTGCACTATTTATACAGACTAGCTTAGTTCTCTACTAGCCCTGAAATTGCTTCATGTTAGTTCTTGCCAATATTCAAAACTGATTGGCTCTTTTCTCTTTAACATCTACTTCTATCCAGTTCTTCTGCATACCAGGCCATGTTGGAATTCACAGGAACAAGCTTGCTGACACTGCAGCTAAGTCTGTCTGCTCTGGCACTATAAGTGCTGTGCCTGTTCCATATTGAAGACTGTATTCAAGACTCAGCTCTGTGCCAATTGGCAATCGAATTGGAGTGAGTAACTTGGAAACAAGCTTTTCCAGATAAAACCCTCTATTGGACTTTGGCCGTTTTGTTTCTGTAAGGATTGGAAAGAGGAAGCTGTTCTAACTAGGCTATGCATTGGTCACAGGTTTTTAACTCATCACTTTCTTTCATTTGGGACTGATGCACCAATGTGTCACACATTGTTGAGTCATAACAACAGCACTATTTTAGACATTTTGTCTCAAGGTTTACACCGGATGCTGGACAGCATCATTGGCTATGGTGACACTGTTCACCTAACAAATGTTTTTTAATTTTTCAATGGCCATTGGCCTTTTTAATACTATTAAAGTTTTAATTCAAAATTACACTTTCTTTAACAATTTTGCTTTACTTTTAATTTTTTTAACAGTTGTTTTGTGCAGATAGTCTAGCTGCTTTACACCATAAAACACCAACCAACCAACCTTTGTTCAAGAATATTTCATATAAAGATCTCCAATCATGTTTTGTTTTACAAGTGGCACAATTAGCAATACACTTTTCTATGTGATTGTTTCCATTATTCCTAGACTAAGCCTTTATTTTATTGTAATTTGCTTTTATTGAGAATGATTATGTAGTTGGTAATAAGTATGCTATAAATTGGTTTTAGAATGTAATATTTGTTTATCAGTATGTAAATAACAAGGAATTTGAACCTATTATTAAACTAAACTGCAGTATGCTGTGAATGTTTTATTTCCTAAGATGTCTTTATGTAACACTTTGGTTTTCTTGGTCTTCCCCAGCTAATTGAAAGTGTAAGCAACATTCTTAAGAAACAAATGGAAGTATTGTCACCAGAAATAGTTCAGGTAAGCTTTAAAAAGTAATCCAAACAGAAGTGTTGTCACCAGAAGTATTTTAGGTAAGACTTAGAAAGTACTCCAAGAAGAAGTTTTTCTAACATATTATGCAGGTGAGACAAGCCATGTTCTCTAATATTAGTGAACACCTCAGTCAGATCCTTTGAATTTTCTACTGCACAAAAAGTTCAGGTTAAAAACACATACATTGTAATAACTTGTATGTTTTTCTATGTCCTCTACAATAAATCAGTTTTCACTGTAGTAAGATAAAGTAGACAATATTTCAGAGATCTTCATCTGGCCTGGCATGGCCAGGTGGTTAAGGCACCTGACTCATAATCTGAGGTTCGTGGGTTCAAATCCCTGTCACACCAAATGTGCTCACCTTTTCAGATGTGGGGGCATTATAATGTGACAGTCAGTCCCACTATTTCTTAGTAAAAGAGTAGCTCAAGAGTTTGCAGTGGGTGGTGAAAACTAGCTGTCTTCTATTTAGTTTTGCACTGGTAAATTAGAGACAGCTAGCCCTTGTTTAGCTTCGCATGAAATTCAAAAACAGATCTTCATCTAGAATTTTATATCTTTGTTCAAGAATATTTCATACAAAGATCTCCATGTTTTTCAATAAAGTGAGTATATTAGAACAAGAAACAATTTTTCTTTCTTTTTCTTCATTAACTTCTTGTTTATCACAGTCTACTCACTTGTTATTCTTACTATTTCTATTCCCAGGGGCCATATTCACATACTTTAAATAGGATTTTTTTTTTTTACACAGAATCCAGTTACTTTTCATATTTAAGCAATGTTCTCCTTAGGGTTCCAGACTCTCAATACATTTGATTTTGAAAGGTCCCATAGGTAAAATTTAATAAACTAAAAACACAAAAAATATATATTCAGTGTGAGTGATAAACTATATTTACATTATTATTACATTTTTACCTTCTGCAAGTGGAAAAGAGCATAATTACATTCAATGAAAAACTATTTACAATTTACATTGCATGTTGTTTTCCTTTATAAGTCAAAGTAATTTCCATAAGTTTAAAAGTACTTTTCATCATCTGAGATTTTTCAAATATTATTTGGATAACAAAAACTTTATATTTCATCTGTTATTTTTGTTACCCTAGCTCTATATGGTTGAATTGGCAAACATCATGTTCATCATAAAAAAAAAAAAATGGAAATAATTATAAATATTCTCCATTTCCTTTCTGGAATGACTGCAAACTGTAAAAGAAAACCACATTTATTTATACTAAGTAGCTTTAAATATGTAACATTATACATCTATTTATACTTGTATTTTATTGTCATTTGAACTAACTACAAATCATGGCATATAAATTGCAAATATTGTGGCTAATGTACAACTAACATTATGGAGTCAAATTACATCATGTAATGTCTACTCATGAGCATATTTTATAAAAGATTATTTATTTTACTTCATTTAACCTAAACATTTTTCAATTTTTATGTTTTAATTACTTTATAGTAATAAAGAAAGAATACATGTGAAAAACAAGAAATTAAACTTGTTTGGGCTTTTTTGCTCTTGAGTGTCAAGGAAACTTAACCCTACTTTGTTTTATGCTACTGTGTTAAATAATGCACCAACAAAACAAAATGATAGCATGTAGAAAGGAACCAGTGTTCCACAAATATCAAAATTTTTCTGGCTTTCTAACTATGCCACAAAAGCTGTTAAAAATTTAGCTATGCTTGTCTGTGTTTGAACTGAAAGGAAATTAGACAATTCTCTGTACAAACAATAATGTAATATAATATGTAATTTGATAGAGAAAACTTTGGCTTTCTATTGGCTATAAACAATATAGTATTAAATGTCAGAACATATTTGCAAGTGATGTTTAGTGTCTCAACATAAGTTGTTATGAGGAACTAGCCAAACCAATTTAAATTTCGATGCATGAAACCCATGCTAAATGAAAGTGACATTTAGTGCTGCATATAGCATGGTTGTCTTTTCTGATACCTATATTAATATTCAGTAGACCTGCATGGTGATTAACATACACATCCTGCTACTCTCATGCAACCAGCAAAATAAGTGCCAAATGTAGTAATCTATGTTATTCCACCTAACTGTTATTTCTCATTTGGCAGTGGTCATATTCAGACATTTAGTTTGCACATTCATCAGGTGTTTTTAAATATATTTTTTTCTTTATTTCTGTCAACAAGTTTACTTTATTATACAGTAGTGATATTTGTAACTTCTTCTGAAGTAGAATTATTTTATATTTTTACCCAGTTACAGAACTTAACACATCCTTATAAATTATTTTGAATATGAATCCTGAATTCTGAATTACCACTTTGGAGGTTTTAACTTCTGTCAGCACTCTTATACAGGCTTTAGGTGATGGTCTTCTTCTAGGGAATTATCAGCCTTACTTTTCAATGAGATTGATTGTCTGATGAGTTGAATTTTTCTGGGCCTCAACTACTGTTTGGAAGCACACATATTTTGAAATATAGTCTGCCAACTGTGGAAAGATAAGGCATTATACTGTTATGTGTTTTGAGTATTTTTACTGTTAATATTATTACCTATATTTAGTTATATCGGTCAATACTTGTAGTTTTGTTCAAGTTTATAATTAGAGCTTAGTTTTATCCTTTGTCATGTAATATTAGATTAGGCTTAACATGGGTCTTTGTTATTTTAGGATTACCTATAATTCATCTCACAGGTATATCATATATTAGGTAAACCTTATTGTTTTCCCTTCAAATCATTGCATCTTATGGTAGTCTCAATACACACTTATTTGATTTTACATTTTAAACATCTATTTAATTTTTGTTATTATCTTTTATACTTTATATTAAATTTGTACAGGGTGGCCTGTAATTCCCTACTCATCTGTATGTTATTATGTTATATTCAGTAATACTAATGATGAGTTGAAGACAGCTGTTACTGCAGAATTTAGAACAATAACCCCTGCTATATTGAGGAAAATGTCTCACAGAACATGGCGTCGCATAATATTATGCAGCAAGAATGAGGGACAGCACACAGATACATTAGATACATAAGATATATGGATGGGTAGGGACTTACAGGCCACCCTGTACATATTATTGTTAGGTTAAGGTTTTTAAATTAGAGCTTATTAATATACTTTGTTTTGCATATTTCAACTAGGCTTAACAACTGTCTGCTGTTTTCGGTTTACTTGTAGTTCATCTTACAGGTAAATCAGGTTAAATATCTTATTTTTGTCAACACATAGCATCTTATACATAAACTTATTTCATTCAGACTTACTTAAATTTACATTATATTAACTATTTCATTTTTGTAATTCTTAATAGTTTGTACTTACAATTAACTTAGATTGTGAGAAGTTCTAGGGGCCAGTGTCTGCTGTATCTTTTCCTGATATTGCTTGCCTATGTACTAAAACTGCTGAACTTGTTCAGGACAACCTACATTTTGTCAGTTTCCTCTAACTGATAATTGCTTGCCTTCCCAGGCCTATACTGCAGAACCTGCTAGTCCTATCTCAGCATTTTTAGACACATTTCTCAGGACTCTTTTCCCCTCCTTCTCAGCCATCATGCATCATGGAGAATATTTGTCTCTTTTGGGAGAAGATACCTGCATGCCTCACCCTCCAAAGGCTTTCGTTCAGTTTGCTTTAGCTTACCATTATTACACCTGTATCTAGTGGATTTTCATAAGATACCTATTCCTCCCTCCCTCCCTCCTTGTTGGGGCATTTGCTGTCTTCAGTTCTTTCCCTCTACACATGGCTTCTTTGCTTTTGGATCTTCTGTGGTAAGACACTGTTTGTTCACCATTCACTTCTAAAAGGGACTTATGGTCAGTTTTTTTTCTTCACTAGTCCATTGTTTACAGTTATTCCTGTGCATTTAACATTACACTGCTCTTTTGTTTCATTCTCCATTCTTGTCATCTTTATTTATGTTCCATGTCCATCATGTATGCTTTGAATTGATTGAAGCTTTTGTTCAATCAGTCCTGCTTCTATCATTCTTGGTTCTTCCCCATTTTTAATATCTAGGCTTTGTTCACAATCAGGTGGACAGTTTCTACAGACCTGATAGTACCCACAGTACACATCCTTTTTCTTTCTTTCATTGGTAAGCTATTTTAGTTTTGTTTTTCACCACATGATTCAGTACCAGTTGCATATTTTGCCTTTTAGGTCAATCTATCTTTTTTCAGGTGACCAATGTTTTATTCAACTTCCACATTTTGGGGGGATTTTACTAATACCACTACTTGGACTTCTGGCATTAGTTAACTCCTTCTGAATGCGGGCATTCATAATATACATATCTGCTTCTTTTACAAGTAGCTTGGGCAGTTGAATTTTATTTCACCTGGAAAAGTTTTCCCTGTTGTATACTGAACACTTTTATTTGGGAAGTGTTTTCAGGACCATCCATTCTTCCTCTCAGATTTAGTTGACGAGCTTTCTGTTATCCATGCCATTTATAATTCACTTTCATAAAGCCAAATTCCCCATTTGGGTGTGACACATTCGTGATCTTTTTCTTATTCCAGCAGTCTTCTTCCCAAGATGATTTTGATCATTCATATCACTCCAGGCTAGGACTTTCTAATTGACTCTTCTTGGCCAGCACAAATCTGGTTTGCTTAGCTGTTTTGTATCAATATGTTATTTTTGTTCTGGATCAATTTTGCTTAGGGGACTCATGTGGAATATTCTTTTAATAATTTCCTTTCTTACCATCTTCCACCTTTATTCTCAGTCAGATCCAGTTGACTTTTTCTATCCTGTAAATGCTCTGCATTGCTTCATGGCTTTGAAGATTTCTTCCTATTGATTCCACCCATTGTTTCATTGCTTTGCATCACTTCTCTGTTTGTGATTTTTTTTCCCCTTCCTCCATTATCCTTTGTGTTCAGCTTGTGATTCAATTCACCTTTTATTCCTTGTTTCCTTCTTTCCATAATCAATTCATAGAATCTTCTCTCCATTCAGGCACTTCAGCTTTTACCTGCAAGTAACCCTGTTGTCCATTGCAGGTACTTCATCTGTTGAGCACTAGGACTACACCTTAGAAGTTCATCTCCCATTATCTGCTTTAGGTCACTGTTCATTCCTAATCAGGTACCATCCTCTACCTGTTGCCATCTTTCACTCTTGTTATATATGTTATTTCTCAGGGTCCTGTCTCATGTATTTGACCAGAATCACTCTCTGTGGTGAGCTGTGTGTGTCCAAGTATACTTCAATAATCACTTAGAATTGTACTAAACTCTGCACTGTAAGTAGTGTTGATTACACTTTCATAATTTCCATGGCTACCAAATGCACATTGGTCATTATAATCACATAAACTATAGATGGGATGTTGCACAAGATCACTCATACGTTATGATATCTTTGCTTCTTAAATATGCCTGTTCTGGATTGTACTAATCTATGGGCTTCATGAATAAAGCAAAATGGTATTGCTACCCATTCTTGCCATTTCTTAGATTGAATAAATCTACTTTGGTCTACTTTTCAACTTTATGGTCAACCATTGCACTGTCTCTGGTGTGACCATCCTTCCAGATTCTCCACCACATCCCCACCTACCCATTTTTTCCAGAGGACTAAGAGAGCCTATTACAACTTTCCAGTTCCAAGCTTCTGAGATGGTGGACCCTGGAAGTATTCTCTTAAATGAGATATGTACAATAAAGACTACATTCAGTTGAGAGTAAGGTGGCAGTGTTCTGCTGGTATAGATGACAGGATGTCCCCCAGTTTTGTAAATAGAGGGCAGCACAGAATGAAAAAAGCTATGTATTTGAGCAGAAGTAAGTACCTGTCAGAAATATATTGTCAGTATAGGAAAATTATAACTCCCACAATAATTTTATTTTGCAAAATAAGTTTAAGTACAAATAAACTAGGTAATATATGTGTGTGTGGGTGTACCTGCAGTTTTCAGGCTTGTAAAAATACTGTTATTAATTATCAAACTATATATATAGAACAGACTCATTAAACTTATACCATTGTTGTGAGTATCTAAGTTGAGTTGGGAAATTCAAGGAGAGACTTATTTAAGTTGTATATAAATGGATTGTGGGAGAGAGGTAAACATTAATATACTATATGATAAGACATATGCAACTTCTTTTCATGTCAGTATATAAAGGAAAGTCAAAATAAGGTTTTTGTAATGTAGCTGACTTATCAGATTTGTTATGTTCAACTTGTAAAGCTTTACTGTTAGAACTAGTCTCACAATAATGTAGTAATTTTTTTTTCTTAGCAAAATATTTTATGAGGTATGGTTTATCCAAATATCACAAGTGTATTTTTACTTTGAAAGTTACCTGCAGCATTGTACATATATGGGCTGATACATTGTCATGATACTTATTTTTCATGTTTTATATTTGAAAAGAATAAAAGAATCCTGGAATGCCCTGATGATAGTCAGCTTACAAGGATTGATAAAGAAGACAGGTGTAACCTCAAGATAACTGGTTTGTAGTTTCATTTTATTGAATTTAAAACCTTTTTATGATATTGTTGTGCTTCAAAAATATATCTTTGTTTCTTTTTTGGCTTAAAAGTGTAAATTGTTTACCAGATTTTTCAGGTATACATATTTGTGGAACACTTTCACAAAACTGGTCTTATTATGTAAATTGGTTAACATGGTCAAGTTATTTGTTCTAGTTGTATATTAAGACATACAATTATAGACATACTTTTGATCTTTTATTTGTATTTTTTATGACATCATTATGTTGCAATTTAGAAGTTTTTGGAAGTTTTGTTCTCATTACTTTCATGTGGGATAACCAGTGATGTGGTTAGTACTTACTTGCTGGGAGGTTGGGCATTACTGTTTTCTTCTATACTAGCATAAAATACCTGCACTCTATTATTGCCAATTACTTCTGTAGATATACTAAGATAATACCTGAGAAAAAACCCCATTAGACACTCACCTATGATACTTTGAGTACACATGCAGTATTTGCTCCCACTAGCTTGTGAATGGAGTTGTTACGAACAGATTTTTAAATACGACAACCCTCAGATCACAAGGGGGGACCAGAAACACAAATTTCAACATACATTTTTTTTATACATTCATGTCCATACACTCTTTTAAAATTCTATGTTCATCAGCTTGAAGTTTTTTAAAATGATTTGAGAATAAAATACAAAATGAATTAATACAGATCACATTTTATCAGCCATTCTGAAGACAAACTTGATCAAACTGATACAAGTGCAGCAAACATTATGATGTTCTGCTTGTATGATTTAAAAATTTGTTAATAAAATCATTCCCTGCAGGTTAAAAAGTGCAATATTTAAGTATAAAATGGTCTTGATATAGGAAACAAAGGGATATCTGAAAGACAAATGAATAGTGAAATTCTCTGATTGGGTCTTTTGTAATATTATCACATTATTATGACTTATTAATACAGGATAACAAACAACAGTATCATAGATAATGTTATTACTGTTTTTGTCAGAGTAGTATTTTGTATTTTGATTTTATTCTGTGTTATTGAATCTCCATATATCTTTGTTGATGTTTACATTAACCCTTGATATCAGGCTCATGTAATCTGCAGAAATTGAGTTGCACATTTTATGCATAGTACAACAGTACATATAACAGTTAGGGATGACAGTGGACTTATTGGTCCATCTCAGCTGTCCCATCCTCTAAGCCAAACTAAAAAAAAAAATATTAAAAAGAACAAGTCCTTATCACATGTCTATGTGTGTATGTATATCAAGCAGTCTTTTAAACTCACTCAAATTTACTGCCTTCACAACATTCAACAGGAATCCATTCCATGGGCCAGTCATCCTATCTGAAAAAATAAAATTGGCTTATCTCAAAATGGCTTCTACTTTGCCTAAATTCATATTTGTGTCCCATAGTTCTATAATTCTTACCATTAAGTACAAAAAACAATAGTGTATCAACATGTATAGATTGTAAAAGGAATTTATAAATGAAATTATAACTTCTTTAAACTTGTATTCAGTATTTCTATAGATACAACCTAACATCTTATTTGTCCTACCACGAGCAACAACACTACTTGAATGGCTTAAGAGACTGATCAATCATTACACCAAGATCCTACTCTTTCATGACAGTGTTAAGGTTATTCCCATCCAAATTATACTTGTATTTCAAAGTATGGTAACTTGCAAGCAGTTTCTTACATTTATTATAATTAAAACCTATCTTTCATTTATTTACTCAATTCACTAAATGATCTAAATCCTTTTGTAAAACATCAACATTCTCTTTACAACCAGCAACACCCAAGACCTTAATATCATCAGTAAACTAATTTATTGACCATTTCTTCATTTATGTCATTGATATAAATAAGAGCAATGGGCCTAAGACTTAGCCCTGAGGTACATCACTTGCAACAATTCAATGTCTTTACAAAGGTAAAGAGCTCGATACTGAACACAGTACCACAAATGTGGCTTAACTAGTGACCTGTACAATGCAATTATAACCTCTTTAGTCTTGTATTCAATATTTCTGTATCATTGTTTTTCTATAATTTGATTAAACTCCACAGCTTTCTTTCATTAAGCCACTCTTCTATCAAACTAATTAACTTATCCCCCACACCTACAAAGAAGTTTCTTAACAAATCTCTTATGTTATACTTTGTCAGATGCTTTCTGAAAATCCAGAAATATGCAGTAATATTTTCAGAGCATGTCAAAAGATTTGTAAGGCAAGATTTTCACTCAGTAAAGCCATGTAGACTGTCTGATAAAATTGTAAACTTTGTTAAATGACTTTGCAATGTATGTTTTATCAGACTTTCCAAAACTTTTCCCACAACTGATATAAGACATAGGCCTATAATTACTGGGACAACTTCTGTTACCTCCTTTCAGAAATTAGTGAGATTTTGTTAAAGATCATAAATATATCTTGTACACAAAGAATGATATTACTGTAATTAGGTGTTTTTATTAAAAATGCTATTTATTAATTGTAGTTACTTGTACTCAAACTCTTAACAAGATTATTTTAAGTATAAAAATACTTTTTTCTAGAGTTTTCATATTTCATTTGCACAATCTATGGAACCTACTAAAATATTAATTTTTTAAGGTAAGTATTTATATTTTTTCTTTATCATATCACTATAGCTGTTATCATAAATGTACAATGCAAAGAAGTACTTAAAATGAGGAAACAAAAGAAATGACATACCTTTTATTTTTTTGTAGACTATCTTTAAAGATTTACTTTGTTAAATTCATAATTTCAGGTGTTTTTTTTTTTCCTTTTCATGTACAGTGATTTTAATGTTCTGTTTTCCCCTTTTGTCCTTTACCAATTATTATTCATCTTCACACAAAACAACAATGACCTTGAGAGCTATTAAAGCATCTAACAGACATGCACAACCCTTTAACAGAATTCTTCTGTATCATGATATCAGAAGCCTTGAGAACTGATGTAAAGTACAATTTATATTTTAAAAATGTTTAAGCCTTTCCTTTATGCATTTCAAAATATAATTCATAAATGATTAAGTAAAATATAGTTAATGCTAAAGATGTTGCAAGACTGCCAGCTGGCAGTCAACTTGGAGTTAGCCACATGAAAATGAGCTTTTCCAAATAAAACCCTTTATTGGACTTTGGCTGTCTTGCTATCTTAAGGATTGGAAAGAGGAAGTTGTTTTAACTAGACTACATATTGGTCAGTTTTTTAACTTATCCTTTTCTTTTATCTGGGACTGATCCACCAATATGTTGCCTATGTAACACTCAGATCACAATAAGCCACATTTTACTATCTTGCCATTATTATGACTCTCAATGATGGCACAGTTTTGAACATGTTCTGTCCCTGGGTTTATCCATAACGTTAAATAATGTTATTGATGATGGTGACACTGTCTACCTCGGAAATGTTTTTAATTTTTTTTTAAAGGCCATTAATCTTTTTAATGTGATTCCCTTTTAAGAATCAAAGTGTATCTAGTTCAATTTGAAATTAGAAAATGGCTGTAACACCAAATAACTTGAAATCAGGACTGGAAAGGCCAACTTCAGGTGACTAACGCTGCTGTTTGAACTACCTGTTAGTCATCCTAGTGAGTTATTATTATAATTTTGCTGCAAGTTTTTAAAACTTTTTTTACTTCACTTTCTGAAAATGACCATAATGTCAAATAACTGGAAAGGGAAACTTCAGGTGACCGACAATGGTTTTTGTACTTACCTGTTAGTCTTCCTGGCAAGTTATGATAATTACAGTTATGCTACAGAAAGTCCTTTATAACTTGTATTACAATAGTTTTTCTCTTACTGCTGTAGACTACATGTGAAAATTGGTTTTAATGCTATTTGTTTTTTTTCTAAACTTTGTTTTGTTTTACCTTAATTTCCTTTTATGAATTTTACTTTAATTTTAATTTTTACTGGATGTTTGGTGCAGGTAGCCTAGTTGCTCTTTGCCATAAAACATCAAACCAACCAACCTCTGAGGAACACATTAGGCATATAATGCTTTACGAGTTTAAAAAAGGAAATAGTGCAGCAGAAACTACACGAAACATTCAAGGTGTTTATGGTGTGGAGTTTCTCAATGAAAGAAAATGTCAAAGGTTGTTTCAGAAGTTCAGATCAGGTGACCAGAACTTAAGTGATGTGCCAAGTTCAGGTAGTTCTGTTGAGTTTAATGATGACTTGCTGCTGGCTGCACTTGATGAAATGGTGCTGTAACAGTTGAACTAGCACAGAAGCTTAATTCAACCCATCAGTTCACCATCATCTGCAACAGCTTGGAAAGGTGTCAAAACTTGGAAAATGGGTCCCCCATGATTTGACAGAAGACAACCTTAGAGCAAGAGTGGATATTTGCACTTCTACACTCTCGTGAACATAACTTACCTTTTTTATACAGGTTAATGACTGAAAATGAAATATGGATATATTATAAAAATGTTAAGCACTGCAAACAATGGCTCAGTGCAGGTAAACTAGCCAAAGCACAGCCCAAAATGGACTTTCACCCTAGGAAAGTCTTGTTAAGCATTTGGTGTGAAATTGTTGATGTGATCCACTTTGAGTTGCTGTCACTCAATGTAACAATTACATCAGACTTCTATTGTAAACAGCTAGAGCACTTGAATTTTGCACTGAAAAAAAAGAGGCCTACTTTGATCAATCATAAATGTGTTGTGTTGTGCCAAAATAATGCATGGCCCCATACAGTAATTATCGTGTCTGCAAAGATTGAAGAGCTAGACTGGGGAAAACTTCCACATCCTCCTTATTCTCCAGACCTTGTTCATCTGATTATCATCTATTCTAAAGTTTGCAGAACTATCGTGATAAAAAAGAGCTTGAAACACATGAAGATATCAAATCTACCCTATTTACATTATTTTCCTCCAAACTCCAAGAATTTTATAGAAGTGACATTCAGAAACTTATGAATCGTTGGCAGGAAGTAATTAATAATAATGGAACAAACATTATTGATTAAGTAAGATTAAAAGCATTTGAAATCCTTTCTCTTTTTCTGAACATAAAATTGGATATTATTAAGGGATGACAGTACATATATAATTTAAATTGTACTTTATTTTAATAGATGAAATGACATTAATAATTTTATTACTTTGAAAACTGTATAAAATGTCTCTTTTGATAATTATTGACTTCAATAAAACATTTTGTATTAAAAAATTTCAAATGCATTACAGTGAAGATTTTTGTGTACGAATTTGACTCTGACCTGATAATGGAGGCCCTAAAAAAAGGTATTTTTTGTTTTTTATGAATTTCTGGTAAAATAATTTTGACGTATAGAAATTGTTTTTTGAGTGATTAAGATATTTTAAACTGTGTTCTGGCTTTAGGCTTGACAGTGCACGTTGTAATATGCTAAGCATATTTTGCAAAGATTCATGTAAATCCTAGAAGGTAAAAGTTCATTTTGTTTAACATGCTATTCAGTAACATCTTCTGTATAAAAAAAATTAAAAATGCTGCTTTTTCTGGATGTAACTTGCAACTAAAATAGAAGCAACTTCCTAATGTTATATTTCTATATTGTACACAATAGGAAGTTAAGTCATGATGTAACACCAAGATATTTGTCTCATCATGATGTTGTTTTGTTCGTGACCAATTTATATTTTTAATTCATCAAGTTATTTTGATATGTAGCTTTTAAGTATTCTGCCAATTAACAAATGTGTAAATTGATGCATATAGTTAATATGCCTGGAATTGCACATAGTATTGATAAGAACTGATGCATATTGAATTGGGTTGCTCAAAAATAGTGTACAAGATATAAATAGACACTTTACTCTAAATTGGATATTAAGTATACAAAATATTTAATATAGCTTACAATGTTAATTATAAATAATTTTGGAGTAACATTACATTATCTGTATCTCTAATTACAAATAATCAAATACATTTTAATATATTAGGTATGCAAAATAATAAATATAGCTTGTTTTCACTAAGTAATTGTGGAATAACTATGTTATTTGTGTTTTCAATTAAATATAGCTTGTTTTTACTATAAGTAATTGTGAAGTAATGATGTTATCTGTTTTCAATGTTAGATAATTAATGCTAGAGAAATGGCATATCTTTATTGAGTTTTAACCAGAATTAAAGTAATGCAATTGTTATTGTATTTTATGAGATGACAAAATGTAGTGATGAGTTATATTTTAACTAATATTGGAGTAATGCTAAATTATCTTTTTAGTTATGAATAATCTGGGGGTTACACTAGTGGATTCTTTAATCCTGGCTTTTCCTACATTACCTGCACCACAGAAGCTCACACTTCTTCACATGCAGCCCGTATGGAAAACCCTGGAGGACTTGGTGCGAAAAGAGAGAGTTGTTACTATTGGTGTTAGCGACTTGGACTCGGATCAACTTTGCGATTTGTATGAGTGGGCAAAGGTTTGGTGTCAGTATTATGATCATAAGATGTTATGTATAGTAACTTGTTTACATTATCTCAAGCTTGTTAAAAGAAACCCATTTCTAAAAATTGATGCTATGTTTTTATTTTATTACTATTTTTCATGTTTAGGTGTTAATGTATTTAACATAATTTTTAATTGTGTTTCATTTTTCTAAGTTTCCTTTATCTGTGTTTTAGTTGGTTGATTTTAAATTCTAAGAAAATATATATAGCATTTTATTTGATTTTGGAAAGATCTTTTTCATATATGTAATCTTTTTTAATCTGTATTTTGTACGTTTACCATTACAAATGGTTAATACAGGGGAAATAAAATATATAAATCAGTAATGCTAACAAGTTATATAAACAAATAACTTTTTGTAGCAATGTTATGTATATTGTACATGGGAAATAATACACTATGGTATTTGTAATGTTTTGTAATTTTTCCTTTTGAGTAGATAAAGCCAAGTGTTAACCAGGTGAACCTAGAGTCTTGCTGTGTTATGCCTCCAGAAATGACTAGCTTTGCCAGAGAAAATGATATTCAACTACTTACTCATAATGATCCTAAAGGTAAGAATTATATTTGTGCCTCCACCTTTTGGGAGGTGATCTGTACTAAATGTAAAACATTAAAACTATTTAGTGAAAGCATCATGTGGTGTTTTTATAGAAAGCAAACAAATCTTGATTGATTTGGGACAAAATTTGTAAAATAAGTTAATCAATTACACACTTCATTTTCATCTGTTAAACAGTTGTTACAAAAACTTAAAACTGCTTATAGTATATTACCTGTCGCACATTATTGTTCATTAAAAGTATATATATCAGTAACATAAATAACTCTTTTCATCTGAACTGCTCTCAGGTTGCATAATTAGCTTTACGTAGATAATGTAAAGTTTGTTTATTCATTATAAGTATTGCTACGTTCAGATAAAGAAGACATTCAAACATTGTCCAAGTAGACTAGATAAGTTACACTGTTTTTAAGTCCTATTCTAAGCTGGTTTATTAGAATTTTTCAGTTTGTAATTCTTTTATTTTTGGTGTAGAATGCATCTCAAAGTTTTTGATTAATTATCACACACAATATATTTTACTAACAGATTTGTTCAACAGTGAAACAAATGGTATTTTGAATGAGAAACCATATATTTATTAGGTTTTTAATATTTTTTTCTTAAAGTTATTTCCATCTAGAATAATATATAATTTTTAGTTGATTCCAGAAAATAGAAGAAATCTGATGTGACATTTTTTATCACCTCTAATAGTTCTTCTTCCTCATGAGCATGTCCACCAAGTAATAGGGTATGTTGTGGCTGGAGATGATAGGCAGAAATGGAAGCCATGTTGGATTGTTCGCTACTCAGTGATGGTGAAATGTCGAGGAATTATTCAGAATAAAGGATATATTTTCTCTGCTCAGAAAGTGCTATCGAGTGTGGTAGAGAATGACATTGGAGACATTAAACATTAAAAAAGTCTTTCAATTGACACACATAAATGTATATAAAAACTATTAAGCACATAGCTACAGATTGTTAAGCTTTAGCATAATCCACTGTGTGTGTGTGGATAGGTACACATAGTACTTAATATCATTAGTCTCTGTATTTTTCACATTATAAATTTTTCTGAAAACTAGAAACAAATGTATTATCAAAGTAGCTATTTAAGTCAGGATCTTCAATTTCACCTGCTGTGAATGAAATATTTCTCTCATCAATCTGCAGCAATCTTTTTCTTACTGACTTGTTGGAAACTTGTTTTCTTAGTGACTTGCTGTTTTCCAAAATCATGTGTTTATACTGTTGTGATAGTTGACCACACACATACCCTCAGAAATTAATTGCTGAAATAATATAAGGAGATAAAAACTAAAATTTCTTAGAAGTACAAGGTTGTGTTTATTCCATTATTTTTGATGTCTATAACAATCCAATATGCAGTATAACAACTAAGCAGTTATTGATAGCTGTTACTTAACTAGTATGTGATATGGAAAATGTGAAACTAATATCTTAACATTATAGTTGTTCTGATATTTTTTGTTTTCTACATAAATAGCCATCTAGATGTAAGTTTGAGGATGATGTATATTGTACAACAAGAGGGAATCATCAGTAGCTGCAGTACTTAAAGTTCTTTTAAGCAGGATTACAGTAAATTAATCTGACATTTTTTTCCCCTTTTTATTAGCTATATTTTTTTACACCAGCAACATCAAGCATGACGCTGTCATATACCTAATTAGTTTTTATAACTCGTCAGATCTCTACCAGCCTACTCTAAAATTGAAAATTTTTTGGCAGGATTAGAATTAATCTGATACCTTCAGCTTGGTCAGATAAAAAGAGTTTGACACAGTGAGTCCAAGACTGTAATTAGATCTCGTATTGATCAAGAGATGAGAGAACTATGAGCTAAACGTTTGTACTTGATAAAAAATATATAACTCTTGGAATCATTCTGTAAGCTGCTATGTTGCAGTTAAAAATTAATCAAGTTCCATTTCTTATAAAAAAAAAACTACTACTAGGGAGAAAACAAAGCCAGAAAGCTGGATTTTATTTCCATAGAGTGGAGAGATAAGAATTTCCCAGCAACTGCCAGATTCCCAAATTTTTAATATCAACAAGGCTGGTCATGAGATTCAAAATAATATGGGGAGAAAGGAGGAATATTTTACCATTCCATTAACATACTAAATATCAAGCTTTTGTAAACAAATTCCACAATATTTAGCTGTTTTGTACATAATTGATGCAATTTTTGACCATTTAGAACTTAGTTGATATGTTTTTTGAGCATGGATTTTTTTTCACAAGAGAAATTAATATCAAATTTGCAATTTAATTTGAAAAATTGTGAAGGTTATTAAACATCATGTAATAGGTGAGTGCTAGAGAAATTGATTGTTTGGTTTGAAAACTAACTAAGGTTATATTCATTGGAGACAGAAGTATAAATTTGTTGCTGGGAGAAAGCCAAAAATGAAGTCAAAATTGGGAGAACTGAAAAGTTTGAATTATCAGGAAAATCTTTATGCAAGACATACAGTAAACTTATAAACTATATTTTAAAAGGTTGCTCTACAATCTTAGTATATAGAACTATTAAAAAAACACTGTCAAATTGTCAAATGATTGACAAAATTGTGATAATTTATTGTAGAGCTTTAAGGCATTGTAACTGTAAATGTGTATAAAGTAGGTGATCATACAGCAAGCATCTAACCTGAATTTCTTTTCTGGAGCATCTTTCCTATCATGCTGGATACCTGACCATTGGACTGAAATATTTCAAACATTTTTATTTGCCTTTCAAAATCTTATCTATGAGAAATGTGTTAATCATGCCAAGTGGCATTAATATATTGTCTGACTTAATACTTCTAATGAAACTTGCACTGTAAAAGAAATAATATCTTTTTTTGAAACTTAACATTTGTGCATATGAATGCTCCACCGGTTTGCGATGTAAATGTTTTCAGGTAACTACATTAAACTGAGAAAATTATAAATGATTAGTTAATTGCAGTATCAACATTAAACCATCAGCATTTGAATAATGCCGGGAAGTTTGAAATTCTAATGGCTTGTTTATATGCAAAAACAGCTCGTTTGGGTTGAGAAAATATTTTACATAGAAGAGCGAACGTTTTTTTTGTTTTTTTTTCTGAACCTGACGATGACCGAAGAAGGTCGAAACGTTGTTCGCTCTTCTATGTAAAATATTTTCTCAACCCAAACGAGCCATTTTTGCATATAAATTTCTCAACAAGTGGGTTTCTCGACATCACTGACTAATGGCTTGTTGTTAAAATAATGAAGTAATATATTTTCCTTGATTGCCCTTTAATTTAATAATCTATCAGTTTGTCAAACACTTATAGGTTACATATTCAAATTGAGTGTTGAAATATCAATGTTTTTCACCACCCGACTTATCTTCTAGTGGAACAGAAGTAAGTCTTCAGAACTGCAATCCATCAGTTGGGTTTGATTCCCCTAAGAGGAGAGAGTAGATGCCATAACAAGTCAAACACTACCTAATTAAAATATTTATAATATTGGTTTGCTTTTCAGGATACTTTGTATTTAAAGTAAAATATTTGAACTTTCCTTCAAATACTAACATGTTCTTCCTCTTTTGTTTTCTCTCTCTCTTAACTCAGAGCAGAGACATAAAATAAAAATGTATTTGATTATTAAATATTCATGTCAACATTTTCACTTCCAGTGTATCATATTAAACTAGGTTTTTCCTCATCCTGTATGCCAAGTGGCTATAATCATTTTTATGTATATGATATTGGTATTATTTCAAGATAGTTTTCTTGTAATCACTTTTATGTACTAAACTGAAGTTGACATCACAAAGTGTCATTATAATTAATGTAGGAAATGTGGTTTTCATTACAAAGTTTAACCTCTTTTCAAGATCTCTTTGTTAAGACTTTTAAGTCCTAAGAATGGATAAGGTTAACACAGAAGAATATAACTCGATGCTTGTGGTAGGTTATGAGTAGTGATTGTGTACATTAGCATAATACTGGAATATATAATCTTTAGATCTTGGAAATATCAAGTAAAATAATTAGTAATCATAAGATTTTAAAAAAAACTAATATGCTGACAGAAAGGAATTACTTCAAAATTGTGTGTAGGTTAACTGTATTATATAAAATCAGTTTTGGAACCATGTCATAAAATTCCCTGTTTCATATCTGGTTTTGTTCTATCTGCTAACTATGCATTTTAACAGTAGTCTTATAGCATTGGTTCCATTGGAAGGTTGTAATGTCTAAACTACACACCCTTTTCTGCTGGCTTTACATTAGCCTGCTAATAAAGGATATCCATGGCTTGGAAATTCTAAATTCCTGATCTGAACACATTATAATCTGAATACTTTGTGGTCATTTTCTGGTGGCATCACATTATCTACAGTGTCAAAGTGTAGCTTTGATGAATGTCATTTTGTCATAACTAGAGTAGTTGTGCAATAGATATGCTTAGTGAAAAATACTTTAGTATGATGTACTCAACTGTATGCATTCGTTTGTATACATGCACACACACATATACCTTGCATGTTTGTCAAAACTTCAGTTGTACTTTAATATTATAAATTATTTTTCAAAACAGTTGGTCCATAGTAATGAAGTTCAAATATCCTGGCAAAACTATATTTAGCATGTATGTAAGTGTAAATGTGTATTATTTTTTTACTTTTAGAACTTCATTGAAAATTGAGTATGAAACAGTTCATAAGAACCATTTCACTCTATCACTGAAAGAGGAAACGTTTTCTAAATAGAAAATGTTCCTTATATTTAAATGAGAATTTTGTAGATGGTAAGCCTAGCACTAGTTGTTGCTCGTGTGTGCACACAACCTTTGAGAGTTCATTAAGAAATGTTACTGAACTTATCGTTGGAATTTTATATTTGAAGTATATTTGTGTTAGAACTACAGTATCAACCCTTCTCTTGTAAAATATATAACATACTATTGTAGTCTATTGTATTTTATAGTTCATTTTCAAATATAAATATGGATGTGGTGGTGCTTTATTTTTAGATCTGAATAGTACCTTGGAGAACATCTTAATGGTTTTAAAAATTCAAAGATTATTGTATTATGAGTTAAGAAGTGGTCCACTATTGGAAACCAAAAACGTTGTCTGATTTTAATATTTTCAACATAATTTATCAGTTTTGTAATCTGTTACTTATTGAAAGTGGTATCATTCAGTAAGCAGCATTAGAGGAGCTGATACTAGGAAAATCTTTTAAATTTTGGGATGAAAATTTAGTAACTCTCAATGGACTGTTTCAATTAATTAATAAAATAAAGTGTAGAGAGAGTTTTGGTACTTTCTTTTTTTTCAGAATAATTCAAATCCTTACTGTTAGGTGCACCAAACTGTGCTGCGTATGACATTCCTTTTTTTTTCTGTTTCCAAAGGGTTGAAAAATAAATTGTGCAACATAGGTTATGAATTTTAAGGACTTTTAATTGTTTGAAGATTAATTTTTGGTAATAATGTACTTTGCTTAACGAAGTGATATATTTTGTAAGTAGAGTACAATGATCCAGAAAAAACTTTTCTGCAATTAATAAGTAGTAAATATTACTACAAATTAAGTCACTACTACAGTAAAACTTGTTTCAGTTATTTTTCTGGAGCACAGTAGAAGTTTCACTTCTCTGTGTGAAGCTCCCATTGAGCAACTAAAATTTACTGAAAGTATTTAGTCAACACTTTAACACTGAACCAGCAAATTTTACTGTTTTACAAAACATTAACTGTCAAATTACCAATCTGTTTTTATTTTATTCATCACCTTTGTGAAATAACATAGTGAATGATTTTATGCTAGTGCTTACAACAGCACTCGGGGTAAAGAACAGGTCGAAGTCAATTATTTTTTGTGAAATACATTTATGATGGTTTATTTTGTATGAGAGACCATGTAACCCACAAGGAAGTTGTTGTATAGTTTTAAACAAATGTTTAAAAAGACACTTGGTACATAATAGATCCAATGAGTAATTCTACTGTTTAGTTAATCAATTACTATATTACTATTAATTTATATTTACTTTCCTTCTACGTGGATGTTAACTTTACAACTTGCAGAAATGGGAAATACTGTTTAAAATAGGTAAACCAGATTTTAAAAACTTCTGTATATTTCATTTCACTTGAAACAGGTTAAACTAAAACTATATTGTTATGAGTAAAATTGCAAGTGGGATTACAGTAGTTTCATTAAATTATTGAGTAATTCAAGTTATAAATTTTATATGACAAGGTTATTGAAACAACTGTGTACCTAAGAATAGCTGGTCTAAAGATATGTGATTTTTAACTCTTAATAAATAAATATGATGTCTAACACAGAATTATAGTGTAAAATATAAAAAAACGCCTATTTGTGTGGTTTTGAAATTACAACTTTGTAACAAAATTTACAGAAAGGTACCATAATGTAAGGGTTAAAGTTAATTAAAAACATACCCATAAATACTAAAATACTGGATGTTTTGCTGGTTTTCACAATTTATCTATTATAGATCGGACATGTTACTTTAAACACTTTTGATTTCAAGTCACAATGAACAAATTAAGATAAAGATAATAAAAGAAGTGCAGCCATTTTTTTCTAACAGTTTTGGGCTTCATTTTTGTAGTATTTTATTGGCTTTAGGTCATTTGAACTGTAAACTATTACCGGTACACAGTAAGAAACGAAATGATTCATTAATTTTTATGCTAGTTTTATTGAACTAATACCAGATCAACTTTTCCATCAAAATCACCAAACATTTTATAAACATATACTCTACATTGTTGCTGAAATAGGAAAGATAATAGTAACTTAAGTTTGAGTATGTGAAATTATAAACTTGGTTTCACTTCTTATGGAATTTTTATATAACTGTGCCTAATTTGGAATGTTATACTGTTTGCTGTAAATACACGAACAATACAAGGGCTGAAGATATGAAAAACACATCAATAAATCACATATCTCCTTTGTGTAAGACAAAACCACATACACTTCTGACTCTTACTTTCAACTTTAACAGACTATTTACAGTAAACTTTACATGTAAGTAGATTAGAATACTTTACACAACAGAAATAACTACAAAATAGACTATCAGCAAAAAAAAAAAAAATTGAAACCAGGTAACTTCTATTTACAATAAATAAATTTCACTCAAGACATCAGTCAAACCTGCCTGAAATGAGCAAGATAACTTGGACGAAAGTTTGCTCAGTGAAAATTTACTACAACCACCTTTTCAAGAATCAACTACACAAAACTACATCAGTATCTGATGCACATTATCACCTGACATGATTTCATGTTCAGTTGTCAGTGATTTCATTTAACATTAGATTACACATCATTTGTTTGTTTATTACAACAATGTATCATGCTTTATTAAAAAAATTTTCAGGAAACCTTGTGGGTATATTTATGATGACATAACAGTTCTTGCACATTTCTATTGAATATTAGTCTTAATAAAATGGACACAAAAACAGAGCAGCACCACAATGTGTATGAGCAAATAAGTGCTGTTCTATCTGGAATTATAAGGATTTATAGTTGTATATATAATATTCATCATAAGTATTATGTAACATTCTGATTCAAGAACAACATTCTTTTGCAGCTCCTAATGTAAGAACTAGAGTCTTAGAGGCTCTCTTTCTGTCATGCTTGGCTACTAATGTAATAGATTTCTGAGAACTTAACTGTATAATAATTACACAGCAAAATAAAGCAGAATGAATTAGCTCTCCAATATATTCAACATAATGCACAAAATGGAAATATTCTCATTGTACTCAAGTAATAATGAAGGTTATAATCTTTAGATTAATTTATAAACAAGGGAATATCAGTACAATCTTAAAATATATTCACTAGAGAAAAGAACTTTTGAGGTAATATAAAGAATAATATGTCACACAGTATATCTGCCATGGGTGATGAAGCCTTTCTCCCAATGTCAGTAGTAGTTAGGTACTATTTATATCCTTATTTGTATTAACATTTATTATAGTGATAACAAATATAAATAAGGCATATAGAAGTGGCTGATATTTTTATTATACAATTCACAAAGAAATGTTGCATGTTATGACTTTAGTATTTCACAGCTAAAGAGATGATTTTAAAATACAGGTAAAGCAAACTTTTGAGTAGGTAAACAAGTTTCTTTGCATATCATTCTGTAGTAGTTTTTACTTCTCCATAATACATGTTACCATACATTTAGAAAGTTGTGTTATTAGTTCATAATTCCAATCTGTCTATTCTAGTATCAAATTAAAGAAAAGATTCCAAGTGAATCAGATGATTAATGCATGATTTGATCATATATTAAACTAAAATCCACAGCAATTCATTGTTTACAACAAGAATAAAACCATGACTGAGTAACATACTTCAAACTAAAACTAATGCAATGGAATATTCTTTGTCCTAATCTTGAATAATTAACTCTAAAATGGAACTGGATATTATAACATATTAGCAAATAGTACTAATGAAATGTCAGTATTAGCCATCTAAATTAAATGGGCACATTAAAATAGTGACATTAATACATCTAAACAAGAACAAAATACTGAAAACACCTTTCTTCTGATAAATATTCTGTAAGAGCACATGAGTGAGTCTTTATATTTAAAACAAATTGTTTATAAATCATAAAATATAATTATTCTACGAGAAGACCTGTGGTATTTTTTATCAGGTTTAGATTTTTTTTTTCTACAACAAGTTTATTTAAGCACAATAGTTTGAATTTATTTTAGAAGTTTCAGTCTACCAGGAATACCTTTTACTGTTAGGAAGTATCCATAAAAATTATTTAAATAACTCACTGAACTTTCACATTTTTTACACACATTTAGATTACTCTCAGTTATACATAACAGAAGCTACAATGGTGGGATCATAACTTATGAAAACACTAAATTTTTAAATTTATTTCCATTAATGTATTGACAAAATCTAAAATGAACTTCTCCACACATTTAATATTGAAGCCCAGGAATGGAAATTATATATCATTTCTAACGAATCTTAGCAGCTCATGCCAATGTAACACACACACATTATGTTCCCCAGGGAGAAAAGGAGGCAAAAAGCCATTATTGGTAACAAGTTATAAGTTACTGAAAACTTTATATAGCAGTACTGTTCTTCTGTTATTACATTATTGCTTACCTGAATTAGTGTATACTTCTATCCTTGAAGAATTAATATTAAACTCTACAAGAAACAGAATTGCTATAAGAACTAATATTACTTCAAATTCCTGAAACTCTCTTGAAAATGTTTACTTAAAATTGTGACATTCTGGAACAAGGCTCTGCTTCAATGCAAAATGAGTATTAGGAATTGAAAACTGTTTCAAGACATTCAACACTTAGGTTTCAAAACTAAATTTAATTTCTAACAGATTAATATATTTGAAACTATGATTTAAGTAAAATATTATTGCATGCACTCAAATTATAAAATTTCTATGTACTCAGAAACAAAAAGGCTTATATTTTATACACTAAGTTATTGAATTTATTTCTTCCTAATGGCAAAGATTTCTCATACCAAACATTATTTACAAAGGTAAATATAAAACTCGTATAATCAATACTTTTGTTGCTTTGGTCCTGTGTTAAAACTTGTATGGTAGTCACAAGTTTGACATATAGCTTTTATATTTTGAAGAATATTAAATATTTATCATCTTACTGATAATTTTGAAAATAATCATGTTTAATACTTTAATGTGATAATGTATTTCAAATATTATTAAAGCAATTCTAACTAGAAATTCCCTCACATTTATCAAATTCTTTACTACCTTGTCTTCACTCAGTAACAGTTATACATTCTCAATTAAAACTGGTAAAACAACAGTCACAATGTTTATCTAAGTAAACAAAAAGTAATTTTTGTTTGTTTAATCAATAACAATCTATAATGCATGACTTTATCAATAATATAATCTACAGTGTCATTAAGTTACTCAATTTTTTCAGTTAATTGTTTATCATATTTTATTTCAAATATTATTAACCCAACTTTTTTATCAAATTATGAGTATTGTTGATCTTTTTTCAAAATAATTTAATATAAAAAACACCTCAAGCAGTAGTAGTGCTTACATCATGCATATCTTACCATCTTTTAAGTTGCTTCAAGGGAAATTAAGAGCTATATATATAAAATAAAGGCAAATGCATTACAATCTTTAACTAGTTGGTAATTACTATGAATTCTTCCTACTAGTGAAGCTTTTATCAATACATTCTTACTACTGTACATTTCATAAACAAGGCATGTTACCATAAAAAATATACAAGTTTATTTTTTGAAAATAAAATGCCTACCATAAAATTAATTTAATGATGATTATAAACAAAAATTCAGCATACAAATATAAAATTTATGAAACAGACTTGCAACAATTTGAAGCTATATTTAAATAATTCCTAAAACAAATTCTTATGTAAAAATCCTGATTCTGTGAATATCTCATTACACCTGATGTTTATATAGTATTTTTATAATGTTTCATACCATTATAATATATATGAAAAAAAGTTATATCTCATGGATATTTAAAATTCTGGAGGGGAACCATATATATTATAAATCAATTTAGGAAAGTAACAGAACTACGTTTTTGTGAAAGAAATGCATATTCCTCAGCTAAAAACACCACATATCTGTGTAAAAAATAAATTGAACAGAAATTACATAAGTATTTATTTAAGAACTTCTCAACAGAAAATCAACATACAATTACCCTAAACCACATATAGCTAATTGCATATTATCTTAAAACTTAATACATCCATACGACATCAAATATGCATTTGAGATACTTTTTGAAGATACACACTCAATAAATGATACAGCTGTAATGTTACTGGCAACCTGTTTTGTTTTGTTTTTAGCAAAGTTACACACTAGGCTGTCTGCTCTTTGTCTTTTAAGGGGTTATCAAACCCTAGATTTTAGTGTCAAAGTCCATAAAGTTAACACTGACCCACCATAGGATGTTACTGGTAAGCATATAGCAGAAACTTTTATGATCTTAGAAAACAACTGCAAAAAAGTAAAGTGCAGAGATAATTTATAGAAATTTAAAATATTATCAACATATCTGCATTGCAAATAATGGGTTTAATATTTGTTGCAAAAAACATCAAGCAAAAATGTAGTAGCTACTGAACCAAACAACTTAAGAAGTAAATTTACATTCTTATGAAAGCTTTCAATACTGTATATACTAAACACAATGACAAATTTAGATATTTATAAACTGTGTAAACTAGTATCAAAGGTTTAAAATATTACTGGTTCCACAGAGATAAGAAACTTTTTAATACGTGTCAAACTACTGGCTTACTTTCAAATACACAAAGATATCTTCATAAATGTTTAATCACAAAAAGTTGATATCAGAGCATCAAGAATATCGAAGAAAAAAAACAAACATAAATTTACAATTACTTGTTAAGAATCACTAATTTCAAAACATGGTACATGATGTTTCTTTAAGAAATATTAATATACATATATATAAAAATTTAACTTTTGGTACCAAGATCAGAGCTGTAAACTATATTAAGTCAACCTATTATAACTTCAGGGCATACTTTATCACAAAATTTTTTTTATGAAGTTCAGCACATCATTCTTTACAAAAACAAACAACAAGTGTTCTCACAGTTTTCGACTTGTTAGAAGTGGTGCCATTGATAACAGTGCATCTTTGGTATTTCAACCATAAATATTACACATTTTAGCAAAGAAATTAGAACATCCATAACCTTTCAGTTGATAATCTCACCTCACTCATTTCTACAGCTAAGCCTATCCCATAAGAACAATAAAAAATAAACTGAGTATACTTCTGGCTACTTCTTCATCACTTTACAAGTTAAGCCTTCAAAACTACCATAGTCAAAGACTAGGATAAGTTCCACAGATATAGTATGAGGTCAAATCCTTCACTTTCCTCTCAGTATTCTTATGCTTGTCATCTGTTATTAATGTTAAGCATTTTAATACACAAATTCTATCCTAGAGTTCAGCAGCAAAATGTACCTTGTCACTTACTCAGTATGCTATAGTTAATTTTCACTCGCACAATTCTATAGCTTCAAGGAGCATGAAAGTAAAGACAAAAATCTAGCTATTTTCTGCCCAAATACATATCTTTGCTAAACTTACGGGACAGTTATCAACTTAATATGTAAACAAGTAATAAGTAAACAACTCATACATCTGGCTTTGTTCATTAACCTGAATAAAGTTCTCAATAAACTAGCATCATTTTCAGTATCTTGAAATGTCAATGAAATAATAATAAAAACAAAGAACTCAAAACACTTCAGAAATTATTTCTTATTTTCTAGTTAATGAATAAGTATACATTAATTTGTTCAAGACCACTATTCTTCAAACCTTAGGTGTTGTTGTAACAGGTCTTTCTACTTGCAAGGATAGTGAATATTCTCTTCCACACAATCAGTACTTTTTCAGCAACAAAGTTACATCACAGAATACCTGTTTACACATCTGAACAACTTGGAGGGCATTTCAAAGCTTTGATACTTCTCATAATTCTTCGTAAGTACCGGCTTCTTTGCCTTCTGGAACTCGCCCATTCGATCCAAGAAATTCCTCCAATCTATCAAGATCAGATGAATCATCCAAGTCACCACCTGAGCTCTTTTGATTCTTTTTCTTTTTCTTCTTCTCAGACTTATCTTTTTCTCTCTGTTTTTTATGCTTATGGGACTTCTTGTGGTGCTTTTCTTCACTCTGTAAAATTCACTCATGTAAATTAAATTATCTTACAAAACTAAAAAATAAAAACTTACAATACAAGAAAAGCCTCTGAAAAAGAAATTACCAAACTCACAGAAGAAGAAAAAAGAGTTTACACAAATAAACGTTTAGAGCTACTCACACATTTTTTTTATTTGACTATTCATGTCCTTCTTCTGAAAATATTTACCACTTTAATCTCTACCATATACACTTTATATCTAACTTTATGGTACTGTTAATTAAAACAATACAATTCATTTTACTTCATGAAAAGTAGAAATGATGAAACCTGTCTACATTTCAATAACAAGTAATTACTATTTAACAACATATGTTTGCTTAGGTACGGAGTGTTTAAACATGCAAGGATAAGAACTGCACTGCTAAGGGTGAGCCATCAATCTTTCTTATTACTGAAAAATAATGTCTTTGAAATAATACCTGAACACTTAAAATGAAAATTAGACTAATCAATTACTCAAGAAAAGAGCCAATTTACATCTATGAAAGCAATATTAAAAATCAACAGTAACTGTTACAGTCATGTATGATAAAGGAGGACACATCCCAATATGTTGGCCATAAGGAAATTTGTCTAGAACTGAAAGCAGTTGAGGAAATTTAAGTCCAATAGACAAAATATTGTACTCTCTTCAAATAAAAAGTTTCTCATATTGAAGAGAGAGAGGTCAAATTTTCTTTTGATACCTAAAGGGAATATTTGGACAAGTGATTCCCTCCATGTCATTTAAAAATTCCTTGTGAAGAAGAGAAAAATTATTTCTTCAAAGAAAGACTTCCTCCACTAAACTTGAAGTAAATAAGTAACTATTTTTAAAATTAAAGCAAGGACTTCTATTTTGTCATTGCCACTCACCACGGTAGAATTAACCTAATCTTAAAGTGTTCTGCTTCCCAATTTTCATATCACGTGTTTACTTTCCTCAGTTTATTTTTTGTTAACAGCAGTCAGTAAAAAATAAATCCCCATTAATGAGTAAGATCAGTATGTTGTAATACTCTAACTTTAACCAAACAACATTTATCAACAAGTTGAGAAAGAAAAAGAGCTTTTAGATAAGGAAATTAGAAACTTTTTTCTCTCCTCTGGTTATAAAATAAAAAAATAATTTGATAATCTATACAACAACTCTTTTTTTCAAAACAATCTTCTGTTAATTAGTTAAGCAAACAAACAGAACAAACTATAATACAGTAAATTACTCACTCTACTTTTATTTTTATGTTTTTTAGGTTTCGTTGAATTTGAGTCCTCACTAACTACTTCAGAACCCTCAGGAGTTGCACTAGGGGAAGACCTATTTGGAACTGGTAAAAAAGAAATTGGTATTAGTTTAACATTAGTGTTTAAGGTTACGATTGCAACACTTACAACTGTCTAAAACATGCTCGCAGCAAAGAAATACAAGTGAAAAAATATAATAATAAACATTATATATATAATATGTAATGAATGTAAAACAAATACCTATTCAATGAAAAAAAGCAAATACATAAAGTAGAAACAATTTATGGAAATGTATCTGATCTGTTTATGCTGCTGTTAAAATTTAGGAAAAGAATGAAAGCTATTATTATACATTTTTATATAAATATAAACTCTTAAAACCTACATGAAATAATTTACTTCACCAAGCATAAGGACTTTTTTTTACTACACTGAAAAAAAATTCATATCATTATTGCAACTTATGATAGTCTTCCTAAAAATAACATATAGTTTGTTTGTTTTTGAATTTCCCACAAAGCTACTCAAGGGCTATCTGCACTAGCCATCCCTAATTTAGCAGTATAAGACTAGAGGGAGGGCAACTAGTCATCACCATCCATCACCAACTCTTGGGCTACTCTTTTACCAACGAATGGTGGGATTGACTGTCACATTATAATGCCCCCATGGCTGAAAAAGCGAGCATGTTTGGTGTGATGGGGATTCAAACCTACAACCCTCGGATTATGAGTCAAATGCCTTAACTCATGTGACCATGCCAGGCCACTAAAAAAAATATGTAACTTCTATAAAATATTCTAATTTCTATATGTAATATTTCTATTAATTCTTAACTTTGGAAATTCTAAATATTTCTTTCTGAAAAGTATTCCTTTTTTTTTTTTGAGAAACAAAATATGCTCACTTTGTTGTTGTAGGTTTCAACACAATTTATTGATTTTCATGTCTTCCTACATTCTTGTAAAGCTTTCCAGTAAAGTTTTTATTTTATAGAATTGTAAAGATTGGTTTTGAAAAAGACACTGCATGGAACTTCCCTATCCTTACAATCACTGGGATATAATTTTTTTTTTTTTAATCATAGCAAAATTATGAGCAAGTTATGTTCTTTTACTGTTGATCACAATGTTTTACATATTATGGTTAATAAATTAAAAACATATTATATGCAATTTATATATGCAAACATGCATCTCTTCTTTGCCCATTGATGCACTTACTTAAAATGATAAGGCCTAAAAAACAGCAGCATTGTCAGTTAAACAAAACTTGATATGGTCACATGCAATCTGAATACACTCAGTTTTATAATTCTCAGTCTGATTTTGTTCCACAAAGAAAAAGTTCTTATTATACTTCAGATGTGTCTGGAAATAAAACTAATGGTTAATTCCATTGTTAAAACAAGTATTTATATAGTATACCACGTCTGTTGAACCCTCAGCTGTTGTGTGTGTATGGAAAACTGGAAGACAGATTGCTCTCAATATACAATTCAGTTAGCCTCAACTAATACATGTTCATATGGTAAAACATCAGCCACTAATTATTACAAAACATTTCCCCTACATATTAGTTTTATAAAAGTGAAAACATTTGAAATAATGCATCTTATTCTTGTGTTACTTTACAATACAGAAAGAATCACTATTTTACTGGTATATTGTGGCTCACACCCCAGCAATATGCATAGAGTACATTTCCTCTACACTGGTTTTCCACTTAAACTTTGAATTGTTCCTGTATTTTCAACAGATACAAATTCAAAAATAATTCCCAATTTATTCTATTATTTCCTCTTTTTTCTTATAATTTCTAGTGTAAAGTTCATGAACAATAAAAAAACATTATAATTAAGACTATAAATGTCCACCATCAATAACATAACTTATTTGCACAGGATTAAGTGTGTGACTTGCTGCTAAACGTTTGTCATCATAGATTGATTACTATTTTTTCTATAAGATTTCAACCAATGATTTTCTAATTCCTTGCCTTTCTATATTTTGATAGAAATCCTATCAATTATCTTATCATGCTGTCCTGACCATACACTTATCAAAGAACATTCACCATAGAAAAGGCAATAATATATACATTTAACAAACATTTGTTGAAATAAGTATTGTAAATGTCTAGCTATGTATTTTGTTACCAATCTAAGAACCAATTACAAGCTGTCTCTCAAACCTTTAATATGTTTACATTGACATATTTATGCCACAAAAAAGTTATGTTTAAAGCTTTAAATCACAAAAAATGTAGTTATAAATATTATTGATTAAACAAAGAAATATGAATCATATTTAGACAAACTTGTAACAATTGTTTGTGGTGTATTTATGATATGGAAGTTTTAGTTAACCCCTATATTAGTTTATAATTTAAGTTTCCCAAACAATATTCAGACAAGCTGACAATAAAAGTGACTTCAATCTCCCTAACATACCATTGTGATCAAACTATCAAAATACTACTGTCAAATAAAACTTACACTACAACCATCGATACCTTAACACTAATATATTATAAGAGGAGTTTGGAGATTTTTATAATCACCTTTTTATGTCAGTTTCTGACTGTATCAAGCTGTACACAGATTAATGACATACCTCATATTATCTACCTGTGGTACATAATATTACAACTTACTCTAAATGAGGCCTAGATAAGTAAACGAGTAGAAAAAATTATCTTTGTAAGCAAAGATTTCTGTATGATATTTTGCAATGTGCATTGCAGTATGGTCATAAATATTGCAATATGAAATTTCTGACAATGCTCACTCAATACTTACTACTTGAAGGGTTACTTGGAACTGCATAAGAAATTCCATATCTTTTTTCAAAAATACTCAAGTCTTCATTCTCTAGCCCAACAACCTGAGTAACTTTTGGCTGATGAGAAGGGGAAAGATCGTCACTGGAGGGAGACTGAATTCCATTGAGCTCACCTACATTATCCTGTCAGCAGTCAGTGAAGAAGAATAGCTATTGTAATTAATACGCGTTTCTGACACAAAGTACAAAAACAATTTGGAAGATACATATATTAGTTATTTAGATCAACAATTTGATAGTTTCATAAGTTAGGTAACTGTGATACAAGCTTTGGGGAAAAGTTTTCTTATACAGAAACAAATTAACACTTAAAAACACTAAATAAATTCTTCTACAGAACACATTCTTACAGATTACAAAACACTGTCAGTAAGATACTGCTTCAAGGACAAAATAACATATATATCATCCTAAATTACTTGTACTTTTTATTTAACCTTTCCAAAAAGGAACTTTTAACTATCTTTTAAAGATTATTTTATAAGTATCACCTACTCCTCATGCAAAACACATTGTACCACCTCAAATAAACTCTTTCAAAGTGAACTTCATGACTACACATGATTAAATTTTCACTGTTTTACTTGTAGCCTCATTTAAAATATTATAATAGTAGCTTTTCAGTTTTAATTTATGTACTAAATTATTTGTAGCTTCAGTGATATTTACACACTCTTTAACCTTACTGTAAATACATCACAATATATAAATACTGTCTTTTTTATTAATCTGATTGTACCCCACAATTGTAATTGTAATTATTTAAAAAAATATTTCAAAAATATAAAAAGAAACTATAGTTCTTATAGTTTTCTAACTACCTGCAAGTTAAAAAAAACCTTAGTTCAATTTTTGTTAAATAGCACATGGTTACAACCCTATACATGACAGCTGAAACTCAACCATTCTTTTATTTATAAACTGTTAAGAATCAAGTTTCTCTCCACATATATGAAGAAAGAGAAAATAAAATAACAATATAGTGTGTTTGTTCTGTTACAGACAAATAACTGCATAATACTGAAATAATTCTGGAGCCTAATCATACTGTTACAATTCATGTCAGACTCTATCAGATGACTCTGCATCTTGATAATAACACTGCAGTACAGTTGCATTGCAAGAGGCTTTGTCTTAATGTTGTCACGGCCAAAGCACACCACTCGTCTCTGAATGGCTTTCATAATCCATTTAGCATACAAGAGCGTCTTTATAACGTAATAGCACAAATATCCGTTTCACTGTCTAGATGCTTGAGCACTTCTACCCTTTTGGCCTCATTTTCATAAAAAGCAATTTATTTCTGTGTGATACAAAAGGTATTGATTAGTCTAGTTGTATATAGAGCTTAATTTAATCTTTGTATCTATTCTTCTGATCCTGAACTTACACCTGGTGCAGTACCCAGCGATTTTCATTAATCCCTTTAAAAGTTTTTTCATGGCATCTCTTAAAAATTGATTTTTTTTCATAGATTAACTGATATAATTTGTCAAGATATGTTTTATGCTTTAATGAAAGACATCACATACTGCCAATTTGCTTACCATTGCAGGGGTACAAATCTCTTTCTGCTTACCCATCTGTTTTTGTCTTTCAATACCATGAAGAACAAAGAATATCTCCATCTTGGAAATTATAAATCCCATATCTGAACACATCCTTTCAATCCCAGTGCATGAATATTTTGCATCAAATGAGGTTGTTACATACCCTTTCCAAAAGTAATAAACTTTTGGTGGCATTAAACAACTTATGAAATGCTACATATTAAAATGTTACATACCCTTTCCAAAAGTAATAAACTTTTGGTGGCATTAAACAACTTATGAAATGCTACACAATATTAAAATGTGCATTCTGCAACTGTAACTGTCTACCAGATGTGACTATCATATGACTTGATGATTTGAAAATTTAAAATTATTTTAAAATTATGTACTAAACCCTCTGAAGGAAAAGAGAAAGAAGTGAATTCAAAATTTCATGAAAATCATATGTAGTTATTATGAAACCCTATATTTACACTACTATTTGATTACATCAATCAATCAATTTTAGAAAGAGGTTGCTCTTAGTCCTTTATAGTAAAACTAAAATTACACTTACAAATCAGCTTCAGTTATTTAACAAAATAGGGGGGTCCTTACCTCTTTCTTTGGATGAGGTGATGTTGTATTTAGTTGAGATGGTATCAATGCTGGACTCAGATCAGGTTCGTCTATACATACAAGTTATTAAAATGCATGAAATTAGCTGGTAATTTCAAAATAAACCTCAGAAGCTTCCTTCACATAAATACCAAATAATTCTTTCATATAACCCCAGTCAAAATACATGTCAATGTACAATCAAAGTCTCATATTCAAAACCATAATTCAAGAGTGGTACGCTTTGCCAATAGTAATAGAATACAAAACCTAATTATCTCACTCTGTTATGACAAAACAAAAACAATGAGGTATATACTTCAGGAATTGACAATATGAACAAATCATAATATAGATTATGACATTCAGTACTGTCATGCCAATTCATGTTTAAAACATGTAAAAAACAAGCATTTCATGACCAAGAAAGACTATTTGCAATTAATTAGAGTTTGGTTCTACTGATAACTGATTCAAAAATATAAGAAAAAAAACAAAACAAATGTGAAAACTAAAGTTCAGACTTTATTGTATGCTTTATCATGGATATTAATTTTAAGAAATTCAGGTTGAGATATGACAAAGTAGGCAAAATTTAATAACATTTTAATTTTTATTCCCAGAATTGGACAAAATTTTAAGGATATCAGTAATGAAAACGAAAGTTTAATATCCACAATGATTAATAAGAAATGCACATCTGACCAAAAAAAAAAATAGTTTGTGCTTAAAAACTGAAAAAATTTTGTAACTACTAATTACATAGACATTTATATGTTCATTGAAACTGCACTGACTGAAACTGAAACTATACTTGTAGCTAGTTCCCATTTCACTTTACTCATAGGATTCCTTTAAAGTTCGCAATTTCTAATATAAAATATATGATATGCAAAGTTTTTTTTCCTAGTTTTCTTCCTAAGCCTCCAGTTTATGTTATAGCAATAACTTGAAAATGGAATTATGTAATCACACAAGTGTTTGCTAACTTAACCATCAATCTATATATCGTATATATGTACCTTGGAATCTTACATTAACTCCACACAAGAAAAAACTTTCACAAGAGGATCCTGGTTTACAATATAAACTAAACTTCATAAAATATTAAATCTAATATCTTTCTTCCTCACCTTCTGATACGGTTTCTTGTGTTCTAGTAATTATATAGCAGTCGTGTTCTTTTTCCCCATTCTTAACGTTTTTATGAGCTGGCTCTTCATCTTCCTCATCATTTTCTTCATGGATCACCTCACTGATGGGATGAACTATAATGTCTTCAGGATCCAATTCATCCTGAAATCCTGCCACCATTGGATTATCTCCCCCATCATCCTCACTGTCACTATCAATTAAAAAAGTTCAATATGATAATTTCATTTTGTTCCTGTTCAACCTAATGTGAAACAAATAACATGTGAAAGTTGAGTTAATAAAACATTAAAAAACTAACAGAAAAGTTACCATGTCTAAAGGCTTCATGGCAAAATATGGCAAGTAAGATAACTCAAAATACCACATACAGAAAAATGTAATGAGAAAGAGAGAAAGAAAGTGCCAGAATAATGTATATGGAGAATAGGATAAGAAAATTACTTTTCCAAAATTGGATCTTGCATCACAAATTCTGCTCTAGCTTTTTGTTTTTACCTGCAAGGGGCTTAAACGTTCATGTTATGATTATAATGTCTTAAAAATTAGGTCATTCCATTAAACAGTCTGTATTGAAAAATTTGATACCAACTGCAGATTTTATAATTTCAAATTTACTAAATGTATCTTTAAAGAAATTTGATAAGCTTTCAGAAAACATTAGAAAAGCACAGAAAAGTAGATCTTTAATAAAGTATTTCAACTACAGACTTGTCTATGAATTTATTTTAGTCTGTCTGAGTGTAAGGTGATTTTCATGTTAAGAATATAAATTTTTTTTTTCATCTTAAGTTTCACTATTTTATTTACATAACCTCTAGTACCTCCAAAAAATATTAAGTTTTTGTGGTAAAATTTTATGTCTATCAGTTACTTTCTCTACACTAACTATGCAGACTCTCATGTTCATTAGACAGACTATTTAACCATCACAAAAAATAGAAAATAAACCTGCCCTACCTCCATTTTTATTTCTACAACATCAGCAGATTGTTCTAAACAGTTTACATCTGTTTTAATTAAATTTTATCATTTTATTATTATTGAGCCATGTCTGACTGCTATAAACAGCAATAATTTATTCAGCAGGAATGTGGAGAATTTTAGGATAAACATTATTTCAGATTACATCATGCAACATCTAACTATATATAAGTTTTTATTTAACTTAAATTTTGAATGTTTATATATTAAACTAAATAAATGAAAAATATGAATACAAAAGGTTACATTTTCCTAATCTGAAATTGTATTTCCAATAGATATCCTCTTCACACAGAACTACTATTTCCTTCATGTGAACTTTTTATGACACTAGTCTTGAGCTAACTCCCATCTAAATTCACATGTTTAACATAAACTACACTGGTGCCTGATGACATTATCATAATACAACAGCCCTCCACCAACAGGAGGACAACATGCACAATAACTCCCCTTACACATCTGCCACCTTGACAATTTCATTTTTAAAGGAGCCAAGGAAACAAAAAATATACTGGAAGTGATGGAAGTCAGATGGGAATCTGTAAAAAAGATATCTCTCAGAAATACATTTTCAGATTATGAAAATATTAACTTCCAAGATGAAAACTCTCCTCCACACACAAAAATACTACAATCCCATGCTGAAGTGACATAAAACAAAATGTAGCCAGATGAGCTCTCTTCAGAAAGCACCCAAAAAGAAGTCCATGGAGTGTGACACCCAGTGGCAGAGGCACATCCATGGAAGACTTTATATCTCAACCAAGATGAAAGTGAGGGAAAGATGAAACAGTCTAAAGTGTTGCAAGGATCAGTGGGATGTGATCATGATGAACAGAGCATTCACACACAAATAGTCAATAACCAATCTATAGTGTGGTTCAAGCACAATCTGAACATATGATGTGTGTTCATCTTGGTTCTACTGGACAGATTCTGGCTGCAGTAGAAGGACACACAGTAGCTGCTTGAGGAGTGACCCACACTACACTAAGTATCAAAACACCACTCTACTTGTCATTATATTGTGCTAAGCCTAACCAATGAAGATTCTCCATGGTCCACCATTTCAGGAGGTAGCAAATGGTAAGTGACAATGATATTCCATACTACACTTGAAGAAAAACGGAGGAGAATTTGCACTGAGAAGACTCAGAGAAGTGCCTAAATCCCCATCAGACCACCAGCTAGAAAGTTCTTTTACAGAAGACAGTGCAACGAGTGACTATAAAACCTATTATTGAAAACAAGCAAGTTCGACCTAAAGAAGCAGACAGTCACTTCTGTGATGACTTTTCCATGGTAATCCATGAAATTGGTACAATCTGGATCAGACAACTAAGTAAACTTGAGAATACCTGAAGTAGACCTGAACACCCCATTTCAAAGTGGGTACTGGTAGAGGCAGGGAAGATGGGTTGAACAGTCCTTTATCCTTTAAGCACACTTTGGGAGGAAACACCAGCCACCTAGAGAGATTCTGATCAACAGAAAGAAAATAAATTATATTTTGTCTGTTTCTTACCTATTTCAAAGATGGTGGAATGATTGAAGAATGGCAATTAGTGGACGTCAGAATCTTGCAGAAGGTAAAAAAGTCAGTTGATGAAGATAATAAGTGATGAATATATGAGGAGTCATCCACTTTCCTGCCTAAAGGATCTCATTCAAGAAGTGGTGATGGTGGGAAGTAAAAGTGGGATGGATGACAAGGTACCAGAAAAGGCAAAATATAGTAGACAAGGCCATCTGATAACCATCAATAGTATATACCAAAAAAACCATGGTGAAACACTCAGATAAAAAAGGCAGAAAGATAGTTCACAGTATGATAGTCAGGAGGAAAGAATGGCAAATGGATCAACAATAAAAGCACTGTCACTTTCAATGATTGACAAATATAATAGCTGGAATGAATTAAGATGAAGCAATATATAAAAGGCATTGGGTGGAGGAAGGTGAGTCTGGATGCTAAATGAAGAAGCAGAGAGAGCTAAGGCTAAGCTGCCCAAAGAGATGTCACCAGTAGGACTCAATAAGAAGTGTTGTGTATCAAGGCAAGGAAGGACTCAAGAAATGAGGACAGGCATTTAGAAAATGGTAAGACTAAACATGACTGAATGCATCTAGAGCTAAAGTCAAAGGGACAGGGGACCAGAATAGAGGAAGCTGAGTTGGGAAGAATGGTAAAAGCATCTATGAGAGGTATGCCAAACTGAAAGGAAACACAATGAAAGATCAGAAGGTTTAAAGAGCAATATGGTTGAATAAATAATATGTTCCAACAGAGAAAAAGAATCTGCCAAGGTATATTGCTCACAGAATGGCAGGCAACAAGACAAACCCAACATGAATTAATAAGAAGAGAAGGTCCAACAACCAAAGGCAAAGCCCCTGGAATGGGTCCCCAGTTGATGGTTGATGTAGGAAACAACCTTGGAATTGTTAGAGTGGATGATAACCAAGTGATCTATCAGTAAGGGTATGAAATAGAAATATGTATGACAGACAGCAAGAAGTTAAAGAATGTTGATATGGAGCATATGTTTGTCCTGCATTGAAACACCAGAAGCCACGTGACCATTCAGAGAAGAGCACCAACCTGACAGGGAGGCACTGGCAAAAAAGTGGAGGTACAGTGTGGGGGTGGTAAGGTGGCAAAGGTAGTATTGGCATGGTCCAGTAACCATGACAGTTGTTCCCAAGAAAGAATCCAGTGGTCCTGCAGTGTCCACTGGAAGAGGTCAATCTCCATTAATCCTAAATTTTTTCTCACCAACTTTTTTGTCCAAACAATAATTCATGTAGCTTCAAATACACACTTTAAAACACAAACAATAATTCAAGCAATAAAATAGAATGCCCCAAAACTACTAAATTTAAATGGGCTTTTTAATTTGTCTATAAATGTTTAGACAATTTCCTTACTTCAAGGAGCACTGAATTCATTTTCCACTCAATAAAATCTGCTTTTGAAATGGCATCTTTTATTAAAATAAATTAATATTAAGACATGATAATCAAGTACTACACAAAGAAAGCCTTTCTATTAATTATAAAAATGAACTACTGACAAGAAAGCATAAGTAAACAAGTAATTTGTAAAGCATAAAATGTTAGTGAATGTAAACATTTTATTAATATTTCAGAAATCTGAGAATGGCTAATGGCTTTCATCTTAAATTTAGGACTTGGGACTAGTTTTGTCAATCTTGGTGGGACCTTCTTCATCTGCCATATGAAAATCCAACTTCATAAGTTCATGTGAACTGTTGCAAAAAAAAATAAATAATAATAGTAGAGGAACTACTAAACAAACAAATAATTCCAATGAAAAGTAAAACATAGCAAGAAACTTCACAAAAACATAGCAATATTTGCTTCAAGAACTGAAAACACACCTAAACAATAAAAATGAGAATTATACTGCAATGGAAGAGGGATCTACCTATACTAGTATAGAGGGTGCATTGGGATTGGTGGAGGGTGGTCAGGTAATCAGCACATTTTGTTGCAATTATGCAAATAACACAGGGGTATAAAAAACTGGTGCACTGTTCAAAGGACCTACTAATATATAAAGGGGTTAAGATAGCTATAACAGAAAGGAGGTAATACCATTGTGAAATATAATTTTTTTCTAAAAAAAAAAAAAACACCTGATAATTATCTGATAGGTTATTGGGAGCTTATAAGGATTCTGTATGTGAAACTTGACAATTTTCTGATGCATAAATCATTTTCAGTCTTAAAATCATAACTACTTCGCATGTTGGATAGTTACTCAACATTAAAAAAATGCACAAGAAAAGAATTACTAAGAAATCTCAAAACAATAAACTGATACTTTGTATGACAAGGGCTGGTAACGTTTACTGATAATCTGCAAAATTTCACAAAGATATGCAAATGGTATTACAAGTTATAGTGTGAAAACTATAACAAGGAACTGAGCCTGTTGTGAGAGAGTTAACAACTGTTTCACAGCAAGAAAGTCTCTAAACCCACATCACAGATTAACCAACTTGTGTTTCATATGGGACATAGGAAACAATTGTATAAGTGATGATTACATTGGCTTTAATACAGTGAGAAACGTACTTATCACTGTTTATAAATAACAGAGACAAATACCTTTAACATTATCACATACTGGCTTGTAATGGTACAAGAAAAGAAATCTACCTTTCAGTGTTCTTAAACCCTTCACTACAAGAAAGTCAATGTGCATATCGGGACTTTTGGAGAGTTAGATTCAAGATTTAATTATACTACTTTATTATCATTATATATGAATAAAAGTTGTTATCAATACACAGTTAACACAAGATATTAATATTATGAGGAAATGTTTTTAAAATCCCCTTGTACGAGAATTGTGACATTTGTTCTCAAAGTCTTCCTGCTCTAATTTATTTAACCATCCCTCTGAAAAGAACAAAACTTAATGTAAATTACTCATTATAACATAAATATCATTAATGCAAAGTGTACATTTTATAATTTTCAATTTCATTTGTTTACAGAACCTTATACTAGAATATCACACCCATTCTCTTTTTGACAAATTGTAAATAGTTCTCTATGTTTTATACTTTATTATTAATAGCCAACAGAAAGGTAAACTTTTAATCTATCATGACATATTACATTATACAGTTTTAAATACAGAGAATTGTCTATTTTGCATCTAGTTCAAAATTTCACTCCCATAATTCACATCAACACACTTTGCCATTATTTTATATTTTCTTATCTCATAATTAGAAAGCCAGGAAAATTATGATAATTATAGAATATTGTTTGTTTTGTGTGTGTAATTATTTTCTTTTCTTTTGTCTATTATTTAGTTAAATAAGAATTATTTAATATCATAATAACAGTAGTATAAAAAGAAGTAGGCTTAACTTTTAAAGATGGTCAATAGCAAAAATAATCCACTGCACTCATAGTAGTAAAACAAAAAAGACCTAAATGCTTGTAACAGGAATAAGTTGGCTTATAAGGCAAGAAAACCTACCTGTCACTGTGTTCCTGAACAGCTGTTGCACAGTAATCTACTTCAGAGGTGGATTGATTTGCATCTTCTAAAAAGGATTTAAAGGACTGATCCACATGGCTCTCAGGAACAAAATCCTCTACTTTTTCAAAACGTTTCCCAGAAGCTGTAACAACTGTAAGGGGCTCTGGTGATGGAGCTACAATTTAAAATTATAATTTTTATCATTTATAAATACTTCTTTTATTATAAAACTCAGCTCCTGAAATGTTTATATCAATTAAAAATAAAGAATTTTTCATCAGAATATCCTTTAACATAACCATCCCAGAACAAGTTAATTTTAGACATTTACAAACCACACACTTAAACTGAATTGCAATGAAAAGTTTAAATGAAAAAAGTCAGAGGGCATAACAAGAGTCAAAAGCAAATTTATTGAATATATTAACTGTTACCATATTAATATGAAGAAACACCATAAGAAAAAAAAAAAAATCATTCCACCTGAAACATACAGTAAACACTTTCTTTAGTGCATAGAATATTTGTTATGAAAAAAAGGGTTCCTTGCAATGTGCATATTGCCACTAAAACATCGTAAAAAGAATAAAATTTATTGAACACAGATTACTCACTATAATACAATAAACACCTTAAGATTAACCCTACAATGAGGGCCTAGAACTAAATAAAATCATCTAAAACATGGAAGCAAAAAGTCATTTAAAAAGTATAAGTTGTACCTGGTTTATTTTCATCTTTGGCACTTGCTGAAGATTTGTTGAAAAACCGTGACATAAAACTACCTTGTTTTGGTTGTTCCTTAGAAAGAAAAAAACAACATGTTTTTGATTGTTTAGTGATGATTATATTTATAGAGTTTTTAAAATTTGCTCTCAATGCTTCCCTTCACTGTCTGGTATAAAAAAACAACAACAATTAAGTACAAATAAACAACAATTTCAGAAACCAAATTGTTTGCTTGTATCAAATACAATATTAATTGCTTGTACATGTCTTAATATCCTTTGCATCTGTATTGCAAGCTTACAATTTTATCAGCATCAGAAGCAGAACTCCACAGAAAAATAACAAAGAGCACAAGTTTAAAAGTATTAAATTAGATGCACTATACACCTCTAGAAACAAAAAACGTAATATGCACTTAAATTACCATTATTATAGTTGATTCATTACATATATATATATATATATATATCTAAACAAACAAACATGTAATACATTTACAGGAATTTCTATCGATGATGCTGCATTTCCTAGACAGGTGGGAACCGTGGGTGATTTTGACACATCTGATGATGATGGCTGACCCAAAGCATTCGGGACGGAGCTACTTCTGGTTTTTGTCTGCATGCTAGCAGGTGACTGTGATATTGAAGTTGTTGACACGTTTGAAACTAAAAATACCCCCAAATAAGTTACTATAAAGTTAATAAAGCACACCAAAGGGTCATTTTTTAGGAATTTAAAGTAGTTTTAATTACTGAACAGAAAAAGTCTTTCATGAATAAAAATGATGAAATGGTAATTTGTAACCAGCTTAATAAAAATAGAAATGAACTTAAATAAAATGAACAAAGCTACAAACCACAGAACCAAAAATAGTATTACAAAATAATACTTTTAATACATATTTTACAAAATGTTAAACTTTTTTTCAAGGTTTACACCATGTTTTATTGTTAAATAAATTCATTTATAAGTAGCTTAAAATGGAGATATGATATTGGTATATGGATTCATTTCTCAGTCTAAAAGAATTATCAACAGTTGATAAATACCAATTATAAGTACAAAAATATTCCACAACACACTTATCCAACCATGTTTTTCAAAACCAGAAAAGAAAAAAATTCTTCTAATGTAATGAAGTATTTGCAGAGAACACAAATACTTACTCTTAACATATCCAACAAAAACTTACCATTTGATGTGGAAGAAGCTGAAAACAAAGACCCATTAACCTGGAAAGGTGAGGTGGGTGATGACAGTTCTGATAGTTTTGGGGCTTGGGATTCTGCCATTTGTCTTCGTTTGCTTATTAAGGCATCCAAAAACCTATAAAGGAAAGAGAACACTGATTAAAAAAAAAAAAAAAAAACTGTTCATTTTTCAAAATTTACCCAAATGTTTATACACTGCTTATACCCAACACTGCTTCCACGGGGCAGAGACTCAGGATTTAAGCTGTATTGGCAGACCTTATTATGTAACATAATTCTAAAATGAGCTAAAACTCTATTTTTAGCATTTTTAGGTTGAACTAAAATTCCACACACAGTTGTATAAAAAACATTTCACAGATTTAGTGATGCTACCACAAGTTTTTGACTCCCTTAGCACACAGTAGTAAACCTAGATGTATATGTGGTGTTGGGTTGTTGACTTTCCTGTTTGGTCTTGGCTAAAATCAAGTATAGTTTGTTGTGCTCTTAGCTATTTGCTCCCACTCTTTTTTTTTTTTTTTTGGAGTAGATACAAAAGCTTTCACCTTGGCATCAGTAGAATAATTTTAATCACTTTGATCAATTGTACTCTACTGCTTTCATCACAGTAATGCTAGATAGACCATAATGTAGATTCTAGCAAAAACCCACACTTCAATTGATAAAAGCACCATCTAGCTGTTTCAAAAGCTTGTTCTCCAATATTCAATCTCTGTTTCACTTCTTCAAATGTCATCAACTAACATAGCAGTGCATGTATAGTTTTTCTCTGAATACATTTATCTGGCAGAACTTGTATCTCATTGGCAGATGAGAATAGATTTGTATCAGATTTCTTACAAATGTCATTTCCAATCACGTTAATAAGACAATCTGGATCTCTTGAGAGTAACATGGTGTACAGAATCCTTAATACATAGAGTCATGCAAAATGCAAGCAATTGTTCTTGTCAAGAGCACTGAAACTTAATGTCTTCCACTGAGCTTCTTCATTTGGAAAGTTTGATGTCACTATGTATTTGATACAAATGAGCTGCTAAGTTGAACAAACATTATTCCCATGCCTTGTTGGAGTACCTTGCATTCTTTCATCAGTATCACGAAATCCCAGGGATACTCAAAAGTATCGCAAGACATTTAATCTTCATCACTCTCCAAGGTAATAGTGTAATCAATCCTTCCTTTTTGATTTCTTGCCTTTAATTTGTTTGCAGCTGATTCTCACCTGCTTTTCATGCCATTTCGACCTCTGGGTCTAAACTGTGGCATCCACACTGTCATCGAAGGCATTTCCCACAAGTATCACACATACACACTTAATACTTACAAGTCATTTTCTTCCTTTCCTCCATTAATGTTGCTTTATCAATAAAAGATCAGTACACTTAATGTCAGTAGTACATCAATATCCATTTTGTGTCAAGCTGTGGATCTTGTTTTCACAAAAGGTGTGGCAATCACCTGCTTTTTTGTCCAATCAGGTTTGGATAAAAGTATTAGCCAATAAATAAAATGGTCCAGTATGACTTAACAAATTAGGTTCTGTAAAATCCTGGGTGCCTGGCCTGTGGAAGCACTATTAAAACAAAAGAGTTCACAGAAGTTTCATTGGCACAAACCTTGAGAAAGAAGTGAAAAACCTTTATATAAAACTTCCCATATCAGAGTAATAAGCATGATGTTACATTACAAAACAATTAATAATGGCTTTTAACACTTTTCACCACTAGCTACCCAACATAGTTTAATAATAATGTTCATAACATACAAATATTTTAAATAAATATAACAAAAAATTAAATTAAAAGCATTTTCAAACATAACAAGTTACCATGCTAGTATTACAGGTATAATACAAATAATGTTATAATTAATCCTAAAATTAACCCAATAAGATTTTAAACACTATTTTCATGGGTCAATGACTTTGTTAGCTACAGGATTCCTAATAACATGGGTTACACAAAAATGTGAACAAAAGTACTACAATTAATTCCACTAATTACTACTAGAATTTCTTATATACCTTTTTTGGCCAATTCTTTACACCAAGTGTTGGAATAAATAAAAACAGACAATTTCTTAATAAAATACAACAGAGGGCAGAAGTGAGCATTATCTGTACAATTCTGTAATATGAGGTATAAAACTTGCTGTGCTATAACCCAGTCAGACTGGTTAGTTTTGGTTCCGAGAGAATAGTTTTTTTTCTACAGTGGTATATACAAGACAAAGTATCAATGAAATGTGATTATTATTTTACTGTAAACTCATGTGTGTGTTTTGTCTATCAGATAAAACCCTAATAATTTCTTTTGTCAAATTTCATGTAAGGCTGCTCAAGGGCTATCTATGAGTCATCTCTAATTTTGAATTGATAGATCAGATTTCCTCAAACGTTTCTTTGCTGAGACCCTCTTTAAAAACATTGTAGGCTGTGATGACTCCCCTCTCCAACACACACATACAAAAATGATAGCATTATTTTAATTATTTTTTGAATTGCTCGCAAAGCTACTTGAGGGATACCTGTGCTAGCCGTCCCTAATTTTGCAGTGTAAGACTAGAGGGAAGGTAGCTAGTCATCACCACCCACCACCAACTCTTGGGCTACTCTTTTACCAATGAATAGTGGGATTGACTGTCACATTATGACATCTCCATGACTGAAAGGGCAAGCATGTTTGCTGCGACCGGGATTTGAACCCACGACCCTTGGATTACGAGTCAAACGCCTTAACCCACCTGGCCATGTCAGGCCTGAGTGATAGCAAATTACTGTACATACTTTAATATATCTGTTATCACCATGCTTTTTATAGTCCTGTGCCCTCTCCCCTGTAACCCTTGTGACCCCCTTAAGATCTAATTTCCAAGTTTGAGAAGTGTTGAAACAGAGGGAATGCAGATAGCTAACATCATCCACCCCAGTTTTTGACTAATCTTTGCCAATGAACAGCATGAATGACCATCACATAATAACACCTACCAACTCCCTTCCAGCTGAAAAGGTGAGGTTGTTCGGTGATGGGATTTAATCTAATCTAATGAGCATTATGCTTCATTATTTTTAACATTATACATCTTTAACAATTATCATTTTACTTCCTGGTGTAAATAGAGCTCTACACTTAACATGAGATTAATATTTTAAACAAGTACTACATTTTGAACAGTAATTTCTAGAACCTTTTAAAATTCTAGAAATTTATACATTATATATTAGATGAAACTATAATGCTCTTAAAAATTGCAAGAAATAAGCTAATGCAATTCCTGGCTGTATAAAAACATAACCTTACTAATGTAAGCTCAAAACCTTTAGCTTATTTAACTCCATACTCACAAGTCATAATTCTGTTCCTCTGACTCTTGTAGAACATCTAGTTCTTCCACAGTAGTTTCTATCTCCTTGGAATTTACTTCTAGTTGTCTTACTAGTGTCTCCCTCTGAGATAAAAAAAAGAACTAGATGACACCATTTTATCCCTCAATTAATAAAAAAAAAAAAATCATTTAAAAATTATAAAGATTTCATTTTGATGTTTTAAGAACCAATAAAAAATGCTTACTTTGTTGTACATTTCAAAACCTTTTTATGCCTTCTTACTTTATTGTAAAAAATTTCTAATAACATTTCTTTAATACTTTAATTTCCATCAAAGTTTTGATTTGCAAAGATGGCTTGCAGATCACAGTGAACTCTAAACATAATTTTTTTTACTATACCAAAATTATAAGCAAGCCAACTGTTATTTAATTGTTAATAGAATATTTTGCATAAGTTTTAAATCTATTTTATATTCATTTATGTGTTGTTTTTTTTGTCCATTCAAACAGTTAATTCAATCAATAAGGTATATCAGGCAGCATCCTTGTCAGCAGAAATAAACTTGATATTGTGAAATGCAAAATGATATAACTAAGCACCTTTTTTTCTTTTTCTTTTTTTAACACAAAGACATTTAATATCATACTGCAGCATAATAATTTAAATGAAGTATGAATATATAAAGAAAGCTTTTGGCAAGTTTCAATAAAACATCATGCTGCAACTGTGGTAGAACTTCTTCACAAAATATTTTTTTCCACGAGTAACATATAAGACTAAACTTTTATCACTTTAATGAAATCTCTGTACATATCTACACTATATCAGTTGAAAGCTGTACTAGTTTATACCATTGAAAAGAACAAATAAAGGTTTCATTATGTGTATAGATAATTAACCTATTGCTTCTCAAAACTAACATATAAGCAGTAACATTGACCCATGGAAACTATGGCTAAAAAACAGTAACTGGCTAAAATAAATAAAACTACATTTGTGTTGAAAGTACAAGGTTCAAATTGGCTGTATTTTGTTCTAAGCTATTTCAAATTATCTCCAGTGCCACACATTATTATTATTATTATTATTATTATGAGACAAAATTTTTAAAAATCAAATTGAAATCAACCAATAAAAAAAATGAGATTTTTAATCATTTTTTCGTATATAATAATTATATAAATAAAAAAATGGTTCCAAAGTTGTTTTATTATGCACAGAAGAACAAATGCAATTTTTATCATTAATGGTGCAATTTTGCCCTCGATGGTGCAGTAAACCCAACAACATTGAGAGGACTGAACATCCATTTCAATACCTTCATAATCTACAGCTTCTAAAAACTTAATAATGAAAATAAATACAAAATAGTTAATACTAGTTACAGCATGCAGTATTTATGTTGAAAACAAGTTACTGTCCCTAAAACATTTAACAACAAATTATAATGAGTAAAACCAAGGTGAAACAGATAAATAAATGATTATATATATAACATTAGAGGAAACTAACTGACCTTTATTAAACTTATAAACAATCAACCTTAAATACAAAGGTTTATTTGTATGTTTAGAATTATGCACACAGCTACACAATGGACTATCTGTGCTCTGCTCACCATGGGCATTGAAACCCTGTTTTTAGTGGTGAGACCAAAGACATACTGCTATACCACTGGGGGACTGAATAGAAAGAAAGCAGGATCTTTTATGTTGGTGTACTGAATATGAAAGACAATTATTACAAAAATACAAACACTTACTACAAAGTAATAAAAACCTTATAATCCAAACACATTTGAGAAAGGTCTACCGTTTGGAAGCTCTCAGGTTATAGGGTTTTTATCACTTAGTACTGAGACTTCTTGAACCAACATGTTTTTATGATATCATACAAATACTTAATACGTACTGATTTTCCTTATTGTAAGAAATGTGTATTATTAAGGTGTTCTGGAAAGCTATTTTCCTCAACTTGTTTGTAATTCTTTGAAGCTTGAAAGAGAAGAAGAACTTGTTAACGTGAAACTCCATCCAGTATTTTACTATCAGCATGTGTCTCAGCTTTATTACTGCGTATTACATTATGAAGATGTCCAAAACTTAAGATGCATAACATAATAATAAGTATTGCAATTACAAACCTGAAGTTCTAAGAAAGGAAGGTTGCAAAATTTGTGAAGAAACTTCAGACCAAATCCATTTCTCATTGATGATTCAGCATAACGAACTGCTGCACTTCCAGGAGGCCTGAGAAGAAACTTCACAAATGAATATAATGTTTCTAAATGTGTTTGATTACCCTCAATAATAAATTGTAATGGTTTTCAAATAGGAAAATTGTCTACATATATTACTCATGATATAGAAACAAATATTTTCTTTAATGGTGTGTGCGTGTGTGTGTCTTTGTACACATACACACTTGCTTATACACCCTTTGAACTCAAGGAGAATATACAACTGGTGGAAAAAAAAGATGAAAGTGTTTAGGTAGTCAGTGATGGAAACTGGTAACAAACTATCATATATCCCATACATTAAGGCTACCATAACTTGTGAATCTTATCAGATCCAAAAATGTTACTGATAAATGTATATGTTGCAAATAATATTTCCCAAAAGTAATATCATTATTTCCATTGAGTGTTTAATGGGCCTGTCTTGTTTTGGCAATATTCACAGGATACACAATACATAGAATATAAGAAATGTGTATATTGTTTAATGCCATCTTGTCATTTCCAGCATGAAGTAACAAAAAAAGCACATAGGATCTCACATGAAGTTAAAGAGAGGTCAGGTACACTCAAGAAAACCCCTATGTTATTCCCTGGGGTGCTCCAGTGAAATATCACATATATTTAGAGTCAGTCAAAATCTATATATGCATGAAAGACAGTTTCAAAGAATATTTTATTTTTTGGTCTACAAAAGTTTTTTGATCTTTTCATTGCAAAAATTCAAGATAACATACCAAAAAATAAGACATTTTTTTTACATCAGAGCTAGTTCTCTACGCAATGAAATACCAAAGATATTTGTCAAGTTTTATTCTATTCTTAAGTGTAAAATAAAACTAATGATCTTGCAATCTTAAAAAATGTTATAATTTTCCATATGCTGAAAATGTATTTCCAATTGGTATTTACCTACTCTCACAAGATTAACTATTCTTGGGCAGTGCTGCTCTCTATATACAAACTTTTGTACACGTGTCACAAGCCATAAGCTCTTCCTCCTCTGTTGAAATTGCAAGATTCCAATATGTTTCTCACGTAAATAACTGTGCACCACCTCCTCACCAATAAGTATGACATGCTCATGTGACACATGTGGCTCCCTCTGCACTCCTTTACAGAACTATCACTTTGCAGCTTGGTACAAAATGTCAACACCAAAGAAATGTAGGTAGGAAGAGTGATAAGTGTGAGTGGAGGTAATTAACTATTGGAAATACATTTTCAGTATAGGATAATTATAACTTCCATTACAGTACTTACCTCAACTTTAAAGATTAGCTAGAATCCATGCTGAGAAGGAGGGGGTACAGGTGTGAGAGAACAAAAGTACCCTTCAAAAAGCATTCAAAGAATACCCTTGGAAGTAAGAAATTCAGATCAGAAAAGAGAAGCTGTACCACTTCTTAGCCAGGTATACTCTTCACCCAACTGTGGAATGTGCAAGATATAAGGATAGAAAAGAAAGGAGCATATCCCAGTAGGAGAGAATTGGGCAGGAAAGTGATCCTAATTGTAACTCCATCCCACAATGAGAAAGGTAAGTAAACAAAGATCCACATGCCAGATTGCAGAATCTCCTCAATTGGATAACAAAGACAAAAAGCAAGGGAGAAAGTGAGGTGAGAACAAGAGAATCTAATCCCCATTCTGTAATATACGTCCAATTGGGACACAAAAGATAATCTGCAACCAGACTGAAAGCACCTGGCACATGACACACAATAAGATAAATGAGCTATGTATTGGCCCATTATAAGAGATCCAATGTCCAGAAACAGATTTCTGGGCCAGTTGCCCCCTTGGTGATTGATATATGCCACCACTGTAGAATTATGTGAATGAACTACCAGACAATGCTAGGCAAGAATAAGAAAGTGATGCAACACCCAACATATGACTAGGTGTTCAGGAATATTTACATAAAAAGCACTTTTGTTTGCAGACCAATGGTCCAAAGTTTTCTAGAGACTGACCCTTGCCTTCACAAGGGAGGAAGTGGCACACCCTCTGACATATAGTCTGCATCCAACAATAACAGCAGATAATCTCACAGGTAAAAAGGAAGAGAAATAGAGGTGAAAAGAGGATTCTAAACAAGGTTGAATTAATTGTGAAGTGCTCACTGAAGGGCACAATTTAATGAAGTAGTAAAGGAAAAAGCTTGGTCCAACTGATACTAGTGTTACAAAACCCCAAATGGACAACACATTGAGTGGGTCGGAGAAATAACTTCTCCACTTTGATCAACCAGCTAACTTGAGCCACCACAGAAAGGAGCTGCCACGTATCACTGGCCAAATCCTGTTCAAAATGAGTTAGAAAATGCCAAGCATCAATGTAATAATGAAATCGAATCCCCAAAACAGAGATGTTCAGCAAAGTATATAAAGGTGCTAAAACAAATCCAAAGGGGAGAGAACAAGATTAATAAACTACCCAAAGATGGGCAAACAAATGATAAGGATGAAGCTGAGGTGATATTGGTATAAAAAGGTAAGCATTGGAGGCACTGTTTTGGTCTTCCACAACCCTGGAGAAAAAAACTCATCTCAGTTGGAAAAAAAATAAACTAAGAGAACGAAATAAAGCAGCCAGGATGAGATAGATGAATTACTGGCTGCCAATACCCAGTTTTCCTGAGGACAAAGAAAAATCTGGAATAAAAACTGAGAAAGGATAAGAAACAGGTTTTATTGCCTGCTACAAGAGCAATTCTCAAACTGCTTTTGACAGACACTGGCTAGTCATAGGATCTTGAAGAGGAGAGAAGAAAACAGGGTAAGGAAAGATGACAAGTGGGAAAAGAAACTGGTCAACAAATCCTTATTATAGGACCATAAGCACCCATTAATCACTGATGAAGGAATACCAGCAATGAAGAAACTCAAAAATCCAAGCTCCCATCAGACCCAAATCCACTGAGTACTCACCAATACTGGTGGCACTGAGAGGTTCATCATCAAGGAAAGTGACAAGAAGATGTATCCCAAGTAGAAGATATGGGTATGTGCTAGAAAAGAAAAGATGAGAAATGGTAACTGAAGAAGACATGTGAGGCTCTGACTGAGAAAAATAGGCTACAATATTTATAAGGGTGGATTGTTATTGTACCAATGACATCTGAAACTCTACAGTTTCTGAAATGACCTCAGAAATGGGGTCATACATAAATTCCTAGGATAAGCCAAGGGTGAACAAATCGAAGTCAATACAATACATGGCCTATAAGGTCCCTACAACAAAGAAACCACATACATAACACCAGAGCCAAAGACAATATACAGACTAAAGTGTAGGAGAGAAAGGAAGGGTATGGGAGAAAGATACCATAATAGACTGGTAAGAGACAAGTGAGAATACTGGGCTTGGGTAAGACCAACAGATGATTGGGGAGCTGCCTCCACACATGTCACAAGGAACCTAACAAATGCTAGGCTAAAAATAGATAGTCAGCTTGATGGTAAGAAAATACGAGCTGATCTAAAGTCCACAGAAGCCACAATTTGCTAATTCCCTTCCTTAACTGTGAGGCAAAGTAACCAGTAGAAACCCAAGGATCAAGTGAGGAGGGAAAAGCTAAAAAGGGTTGGGAAAATTGTTCATGCAATAAGGAAAAACAAGGTGCATCAGAAATAGGAAAGGGGATAAAACTTCACAAACGTGAAGCACAGAATCCACAAAGAATGCATCAGGCTTATTAGACTCATAACGTTTGGGAATGGGGAAAAAAAACAGCAAAACATGGTAGTGGAAAATAAGTCAATCGAAGTCCTTCCAAAAGGGCAAAGCTTTACTAATTTAAAAAGCACATTTTACTTAGAAATATAATTCAAAATCTCCTGAAAACAAATATTTCATTCATACATACAGTACCTATTCTTGTTTTCAATAAATACCATGTGGAGAAACAACAACATGATCTTAAAAATAATCAGATTTGTACTTTTAAATATTAAAGAAAATTATGCAATGACTACAAAAGATAGGCCATTCTTCTTCAGAAAGCACACTATTTCAAACTAAGACCTATCCTTTCTTTATACTTAATTATGTGTTTAGAATTCTGTTTTAGTGTACGTTTTCTGAATTACTTTGCAGTCCAACATATGTTACAAAAAGGATCACTTTAAATTATTTTGATATTACAGTTCACAATATACTACAGTAGTAAATAAAGTGAAACAGACAAAGAATTACCTTTCCAAACTATCAATATAAAATCGAACTTGGTCTTCGGTTACTGTTCGATGATGTCCCATGTCCCTGTGGTTCGCTAATACCAGGACAGGAATATTTGTTGGCACTTTTGGAAGTTCTCTCTGCACATAGTCAAACGTCCTATAAAACACCAAAATTAGTCTAAACACTTTGGTTCACAAAGCTGCATCTGAAATTACTTATTCTGGAATGAGATTTCTACATACAAAAAAAATTCAAGTTTATCTCCTCTTTTCCTAAAATAATCAATAGCATAACCTCTAATAGCAACCTACAGTACCACACAAGTCAGAAAATGATGTTCACAGTCTCTCCTATGTAGTTTTAAATCTATTTTACTTAACATTTTTAACAGTCTATTGCTAATCATAAATTGAAAAAAAAAAATACAATTGATTCTCTGATATTATAGTTTGTTTTTCATCCACCACAACATGACAAATATACATATACTTCAAAAACAAATTGATCATTACTACTTCAAGAAATAAATATATTTATATAAACATCTATATTTTATCATCTATTTTAGATTTTAACAGTATAAAATAGTTATAAAAGTTTACCAATGTTTGGTAATGTCTAACATCATGATAACTCCATGAGTTCCTTTATATACATCAATGAATTCAGCATCTAAAGCTGCTTCTTCATGAGTCTGTGAACAAATAACGAGAAAAATGTAAATCCAACCAGATAAGACAGATATCAAACAACATATATATACAGATAATTATATCACTTTGACATTCAAAATGATTTGTACAAATAGATAAAAAAATGAAATCTAAGTTGTTAATGCACCAATAGCTAAACAAATATACTACCCGAAATTCCAGAATGATTAAATGTGTTTACCGTGCAAAACTTCAAAGGAATTAGGCCTAAATATTAAATAGTAGAAACTACCCTTTTACAATTAAATCAACTAAAAATAATACAGTGCTAATCACTTTCTTTTTTAAACTTGGAAAGAAGATATCAATACGAACTGCATCTCAAATCACTTTTCTGTAGCAATGTCACATAAAATAAAGGTTGCTTTGGACATTAAATGTTCTTTTATACATTTAAATATTTGGATACAGAGATGTATCTCACAACAACACAGAAAATTGTATGATTTTTATGCATTGTATATGTACTAAAATGAGAAATGTCTGCAAATTTTACTTGTGATAACTTTACGGTTTGTAGTCTGAGCAATTAGATAAAAAGATAACCTTTTATTATGCTACAGCACCTTAGCTTTCCTCTTAGATATCTGAACCAACATATAATACACAATAACTTCTGCTTTTGCTAACAACTAGCTATCAGCATATTTAAGTCCCACATTCTTAAAATATTTCCTGTCGTTCATCCTTGATTTATCACTGTAATATTATCTGACTTATATTGTGTACCTTTCAATAAAAAACACATTCCATACAAAATTCCAATAAACAAGCCCACACCGTATGATATCTCAAAATATTTACTTTCTTAGAAAGTATGTAATTGTACTTACTCGTACCTGAAACTTGAGGGTTCATACAATGAACACAACTATTATTAGAGTAATTTATGATAAGTTAAAATTAATAACTACAGCCTTTGTATGCTACTCAGAGAAGATTTATTACTTTTCCATCTGATCCATTTCTAAGGATGCCTGTTACAAGTAAAACAAAATAAGATTATTTTATGCTATATATAATGAAAACCTTATTATAACATACACTGTAATGAAAATCAACTCTTACAAAACTTTTCTTCACTACTTAGTAAATCTTGTATGTTAGTTATCTAGTCATACTAAAGACTAAATACAAACATACACCTAAATAGATACTATTATTACCTTATGTGCTGTCTAAAACTACTGCAAGAAAAAAAACATGAAGTTATGCTGGAGTCTAATAATTTTAAAACAGTTTGGCTCATTATGGGAAATTCAAATAAACAAATAAATAAATCATGCTGTAAAGATGTGATAACCAATTTCTAAAGCAGTTGAGTTACTATATGCAAGACCATTATATTTTAAGGGTAACTCATATATATTTAAAAATTACACTAAGGCTAAACAAATATGAACAAAAAGTTAGAAGATGCAAAACCAGATAATGATATGTAAAGTACAAATAAGAATGAAAGTAGATACTTGATACCAGTAATGCTTTACTGTAGAAACACTGCTGAATAAAGGTGACTTTACTTGGTTAACACCATAATTACAAAGGTATTCACAAGTAAGTTAAAAATATGATTAATTTAAATGGTATATTTTGTGATGCCAGTCTTATACACAAAGCTTTGTCCAATTTTGCTAGTTCCTAATGTGTTGTCAGAAACAACAAAATAACAACTATGTGGCTGTATTATAAACTGAAAAAGGAAAACAAATTAACAAGTTTTTTTACATATTTTGTACCACATGTAATGTAATATTTTCATAAAAATTCAGCATACCTATGAATTTTCTCTCTCTCTAGCACTAATTAGAAAGCTTGTGCCTTTTTCCAAACTGCTTTTTTCTTAAGTTCATCTTCCTTGTTCTTGTCTGTTGTTTAGTCTTAGTATTATCTTTAACTATGTATTTGTGATATATGAGTCATCAACACATTCATCTTCTTACTGATTAAGTCTCTCATTATGGTCTCAGTCCCATGGGCAGACCTTATAACCATTTTGTGCTTATTATAGTTTTGGTTTATTACTATAACTTTTAATACAGTAGCAACCATTACAAGGCTTTTGTACACAAAGTATAAGATTTTTTTTTTCAAATGTTGACTATACAACATGCAAAGTAATTTGGATTTTAAGATTAAAAATACTTTGATGCATCAGAAAATTATCAACTATTATATGTAAAACCATTATAACCTCCACATAATTACAAAAATATTTTTTAGAAGAAATGTTCATATTTTATCTATTATTATTGTGGTATCTCTGTGTGGGTTTGATCAGTATGAACAATTTCATAACCACCATAAAAAATGAGGAAACAGACATAAATTTCCATTTTTTCATTCTAGAATGATTACATATTAAAACACCAAATTATAAATATTTAGTGTAAATAGTTTAAACCTCACAACATTATACATGTATATATATTTATTTTATTGCCCTTTCATCTACATCTGACTAGCATTATAGGAGTTGCAATGATGTGGCACACATGCACTCATATTACAGTATCCAAGAATATAATTGTTTTTTTGCATTTTAAATTTCATGCAAAGTGACACAATGGCTATCTGTGCTAGCCATCTCTAATTTTGCAGTGTAAGACTAGAAGGAAGGCAGCTAGTCATCACCACCGGATAAAATGTAGGTCACTCTTTTACTAACAAATAGTGGGATTGACCATCACATTATAATGCCCCAAACCCACAACCCTCAGATTACAAGCTGAATGCCTTAACCCACCTGGCCATGCAGGGCCTCCAAGAATATAAAACTGACCCTTACAAAATAATTTGTCTTGGTTACATTCTAGTGGACCAATATTTTGTAAAACAGACACATTTCAATTGTAACCCATTACACACACATATATATATATATATATATATACACATTATTACTATTTGCAAATAAGTTCTTAAATTTTGGTTATTCTTCTCAGAACACAGAACAGTAAATAAAGAAATATACAAAAATTTATTTCTTTAACTTACACAGTTTGTACTGGTAATTCATTAAATATGATAATACCTCAGAAAATAGAAAAGATAGGAAATTCTTATTTTATATTCTAGTTTGTCAATATTCATAATTTGAACTTCTATTTCATAACAAGCTATATACTTTGTACTTGAACATCACAAACATCTAATCTGAACCAAAGCTCCATTCAACATTCCATGTGGCATGCAAAATTTCATATTTAGGTTGTTTTTTTTTTAATATTCGTTTTTAAATTAAGAAATAAACTAAGTTATAATCCTAAAATTTGAATTGGAATCTACAATTTAAAAACAAACATACTGGCACACATTCATAAAATAGTAGTTCAAAAACAATTTAAATACAAGTCTACAAACATGATAACATGCCCTTTGACCCCTGCATGTAGGAAAACCAACAGTGATAGGGCTAATGGGTAAATACATGAAAACTGGCACAAAGGTATCCCAAATTCTTGACTTAAGAGATGATTAGTATTATGATGGAGAGAAGTGTGTTTATTCTTGGTACAAAATTAACACATTTTTCCACAGTTTTTTTAGGTAGAGCAAAAGAGCTGAATATTAGAATATTGTGTTAGATATTAAGTATTTACATTTTGAAAAAACAATCCAGCACTACTCAACAAGACAAACCATTCCAAATTTATTCATTTAATTGCTGTGGTTGCAAGAACAGACAATTTCATTCTTTATGAATTTCTTTGTTTATTGTTAAGCACAAAAAAAAAAAAACAGTTGGATTGTTGTGTTCTGCTTACCTTTGGTATAAAAACCTGATTTTTAGTATTACAGGTCCTAACACTGACTGTTGAATTACAAGAAAATCAAAAACTATTTATCTATGATGGACAGTTTCACTGTATGATTAAGTAAAGTGCAATGACCATGATGATAAAAGAAACATGTTCTAGCTTACTAAGCTATGAAATACACATGTAATATAGCATGAGTCAATGAGAAAAATAATCATCATTTTATTACTAATTTTGGCTCTTCCTATCAGAGTTAAAACACAAGCAGAATGTCACAGAAGTCACCATCAGCTTTAGTTGGACAAACTTAGAAATATTCATTAATTGAATATCCACAGTGTAGTTATAAAGTTAGACATGATGCTTTAAATCTTGTGTTAATTTAAATATATCCAATTTATCTGTGTATATAAAGTCAAGTATATGACAGGTAGTCTTCAATAGCAGAAATTTATTAATTTTAAAGACAAACTGGAAAGTTAGAAGTTCCTATTACAGTGAAAATAATTAAACATCATGTTTGCATAGTACAAAGTTCACACATGACAATAAGATTTGTAAGACATTTTAATCAAATACATTATCGACAAATTATTCACACACACACAACTTAAGCTACTTACATCTGTTATTTGATTGTCAAGCTTTAAGCCTTCAATTTTCTTTTTCTTTTTCCCTTTGTCAACAACATCCCACACCTCTACTTTCACAATGTCATCTGTGGCCTTGTAGTTCCAGTGGATACTGGCCACCTGCAAGATACGACCAATAGTTATTTAACCATTCTTTAGTGAACTTGTTAGTAGAACAACCATATAAACACAGATACAGGATATTTTACAGGAACTAAATATGATTACATTTTTTTACAACAGTTATATGACTCATGCCAAGTAAAAGAATTTCTGTCTTCCAATAATTAACTTAAATCTTTTTCAGACAAGTAACAGTTAGAAAATGAAAAGAAAAAATAAAAGGTAGGAGCATGGAAGGAACTGTGTGATAGACTTAATTACCTACGTAAAGATTAATAATGTTCTTCATGAAAGCATGATACACTACATAAAAAATGATGAAACAGAAACCCTAATCTCCAAAAAATATAATTATTTTAGTAAACTAAATAGAATGCTGTAGGCTCATAAAATACTACAATTATGTAGCATGAATAATCATATTTGAAATTACTCAAAAAGCTTGCAAAAAAAGTAAAATATTGTATATGGGTTATTATTTACACTCTTTTCTTGTTATATTTTATGAAATGTTATTCCATGTGCAAATTACTTTTTTTTATTATTGTCAAAAATCTGATAATGCATATAGCAAAAAAAAATATTGTAATGCTATACATCAAACCATACCCTTAAGATGTTAATATTCACTAAGAAATATCAATAGAGTAAATAAGTACTTGAATTTCTTCTGAAGGTATATATTCTTCTTTAAAAGCTTCTCCTTGCAATCGAAGATAAAGACATGTCTTTCCTACATTTCTGTCTCCCTTAATAATAATTTTCACTAAAAGAAAAATAATAATTAAAAACAGTTTGCAATACAATAATTTTGAACAACTCTACATAGATAAAAATAATTTAAAATCTTAAGGTATTTAACTAGGCAATATTCATAAAACTTGAACTGTTCAGTACCAGATGATGTTTGAGGTACCTAAACTCATCTTGGCATAAATTATCATTTAATAGCAAATTTGCTTTTCACACACACACACACATATATAGTGTGTGTGTGTGTAGCTAGATAACAATGCCTTGATAACATTTTTTTTCAAATATCTCAATAAATCCATCGTTTCTTAGATGCTTAGCTTTCATCTGTACTTCATCTACAGATGGTCAACATTTTTGATATGGTACTTCTTTAAGTTAACAATAAAAAAGATACTTTTTTAAATATTAAACATACATAATGCTTTACAATGAAAATATCTTAATCTAGTACTTTTTCCAAAAAAAATACAGCTTTGTATTTTCCTTACCATGAAATATTTTGATAGATACTTACCTTCTCACACACAATATGTTGATCCCTTGTGCATCTGCTTATAAGATTTGCATGCCACTAACTTTGAGCTAACTATCACCTAAAAATCACAGGTAGAAAAGTGTTTAGGTGAATATTTATCAGGCATACATTTTCAGGCAAGGCAAATGTTAACTTCTGACACAATAACTCACCTCTACACACACAGAGTTACTAGAATTCCCCATTGGATTTGTAGAGTGAATGGTTTAAACATTATAATTAAGTGAACCCATTTCAGAAAGTGATAGAAGGAAAAGCCCACGGAGTGCATACCCAGTGGCAGGAGTTGCAAAGTCACACACCCATAGGAGACCACAAATCTCAACCAGGATATAATCTTTCCCAGAAGATGGAGAATGGTGTAACAGCCCTCAAGTGTTGCAGACACAAACAACATTTTGCATCAGCAACTAAGCACCCACACAGAAGTGGTTGGGAAGCCAAGAAATGTAATGTGATCATGGAGCATTCAGACCAGTTGATGTGTGTCTGACCTTGACTCAACTGGACAGACATAGACAAGGATGACTAACCCATCCTATTGCAGGAAAAAGAAATCTTAGCTACTTGAAGGGTGGCCTGCATTATACAAACAGTATCACCATCACCCTACTTCCTGCTATATTGTGCTGTACAGAATCAGTGTGAAACTCCCTAAGGTCCATCACCATAGGAGCTTGGAAACAGTAAGTGGCAAGGGTCTCTCATGCTCCACTTGAAAAATGGGGAGAAATTTGTGTTGGAGAGACCCAGAAAAATGCCCTGATCTCCAAGGGACACCTACCAGAAAGGTCTTTTACTGGAGATAGTGCAATGGGTGACTTGACTATAAAGAACTACTCTGAAAATCCAGCAAGCACAAGCCAAAGAAGACAGCCACTTCATTGATGCTAGCTTTTTCATTACTTTCGTTTGAATAGTATTGTCTGGATTAAGAAAAAAAGTAAACTTAATGCTACAAAGATACCTCTAGTGGTCTTATGGAACACCCCATCTCAAACTTGGACACAGGTAAAACCAGGGCAGATGGATTGAGAGCTTTCTGTCACTCCTGGCCTGAGGCAGATATTGGGAAATAAGCATATCCTGGAAGGCAACACCTGCCATCTAACAGAATTTTATAAGAGGGAAGAAGGTGATTAAAAAGCAAATGTACTTACCCTTCTTAAAGATGGTGTATAAAGGAAGAATATTGACCAGCACATGAAACAGACAAATAATGATGATAATCAGAAATAAACTCTTTTGAATTCATCCACATGCCAGTCTGAAAAGTCTCATGGAAAGGTTGGTAAAAATGAAGCACAACAAATAAGACAAGTGATTAATTTTAGGTGACAAAATGGAAAAAGACACCAATCAAAGAAGTTGGAAGATCTATTCAGCAACGGTAGAAGGTGATAAGTTCCTTAACAGATGAGGGGTTCCCAAGACAAAAACAAACTCAGTAAAGGAGACATGCATGTGAAATAACACCACACAGCCCAAGCCATACACGAAATAATCTGAATCAAAATGAGAATACAGCTGAGGAACAGGAAAATCATCTTCATAAGCAGCCAAATCTTGAGAAAAAAAAAAGCCCAATCTGGATAGAGTAAATAACTACAGTAAAATAAAGTGCAAGAAACATAAATGCTATACACATCCAAACAATGACAAGTGAGAATGAGAAGGAAGTGTTTCCAGGGAAAGATAGTATAAAGAACAAGCAGCCAATAACTCAAATGGGGCACACATGAGAAAATGTTAAACCACATTAAGGTCCAAGTCAAGCATGGACAAAGAAATCAGTGAAGGAAGGAAGAATTGGAAAAAGTGGAAAGGACAGAAAAAGAAAATATCTGGCAGTAATGGGAAAGATGAAATGTAGTTGACAAAGTCACCCTATAAAAGTGTATGGTGAAGATCGACAATCATTGGTCAAACAACCTTATGAAAAAATAAAGACTGAAAAGTAGGCTACAATAAGACTGCCTGGAGGAGGAAAGTGGCATGTTGACCAATGTCAAAAATTTTGCCACTTCTATTGATAGTTGGACAAAGTTGAAGGATGACAGGAATGGGATAGGAAGAAAACTATATAATCAAAGAGTTTGACACTGTTGGCAATGGATGGCATGTGAATACAAAGGGATGAAATCTTTGGGTGAAGCAAGAAAGAGGAAGGATAAGCAAAGGAGAAGGGATTGTGAATACCAACTGACAAAGCAGAGAAATCCAAGTTTATGCAAGACAAAGATATACCACCTTCACAACCTGACAAGGAGTTTCCTATCAAGGCAAGGACAAGAGGGAGAATACAAAAAAGATGACAGGCCTATAGAAAAAGATAACACCAATTGTAAATGGCAGCATCAACTGCCACAGCTAGGAAAGAGGAATTGGGGACCCGAAGAGTGAAAGTTAAGATGTTGAGAGGAGGGGCAAAAGCATCAATAAGGGGTGTACTCAATTAAGAGCAAACCTAGTGAAATATCTGAGGGTAGAGAGACCATTTCATGGGTAGAATCTGGCATGACCAAGAGAGGCAATCTGCCACCAAGTCCAATGCATGGAAGAAGATAGCCCTGTAACTGGTAGCCCCCTCACAATTAATATAAGAAACAATCAGAATGGATCATAACTGACCAATCCACAAGGAGGAGGAAATGGGAACTTGTCCAGTGAGCTGAAAAAATTTTGAGTATGTTGGAGTATATGCTTTTCCACAGTCTCCACAGGGAAGCATCTGTGAAAAGATAGTATTGCACAACTGAGCCACCAACAAAAGTCCTCAAAGAAAAAAAAGGAGAAGGGAAGTTCACAATAAAGGGCAATGGTTACAGATAAAGGTTTCAGTGATCCTGTAATATCCACTGGAGAAAGCAGAAGTGTACCTCATTCCCAAAGGAATGTATGGTTTTAGGAAAGCTAGAGTCCTCTAAAACAATAGGACCTCACGTGTGCAGGGTGTAAACACAAGGCACAGATCTTGGTGACAAAATATTCCATTGCTTGCAGGCAAAGTGGTGAATGGTGAGCCAAAGTGAGATAAAAGTTAGTTAAAGAACATGCCTAGATATATCAAACATTAAGTAAGCATGAGTAAGGATTTAGATTGTTTGACTACCTGCCCACTAAACAGCCTAGTGAGGAAGAATGGAGTCCTTGTGAGAAGAGGAGTCCTTCTGAGAAAGAGTGAGAAAAAGACAGCTGTTCAAGTATTAATGGAATCTCAACTGCAATCTGTGAAAATATTGGTCAAACTCCCCCATTACTCAAGTGAAGATGTGAGGAGCAGCTGCAATACTAAAAGAAATAACACAGAACTGGAACAGTAGAATCCAATGAATAAATGTCTGAAGAATAAGGCAATCAAAATATTCAAAAGTGTCCAATACATCAATCTTGGTCATCCACAGACCACATGAAAAGAATAACCAGGGAGAAAAGAAACCCTTAATCTGAAATAGCAAACTGACTATAAACCAATAAAAACACAACAGGTCAATAACTGGATGTTAGTCCTCATTATTCTTGGATATTATAAAGAGATAAAAGTAATACATTAGAGTAGGAGAAAATACCTTCTTGATGGTGTTTTTGAACAAGAGATTTGAGACTACATCCTTAAGATGCTGAAGATAAATAGGGTCAGAAGGGCAGAGGAAAAGGAGGAGAGAAGAGAAAGAGAAGTGAAGAGTTAAGCCATGGATGAGAACCTGAAAAACCCATCTGTTAGCTGAAACCTGACACCAAAGGTTATCAAAGTGAAACAGATGAGTACCCATGGGCCAGACCCAACATAAAATAAATCAAGCGATGACCATGACATTGAGAAGTAAGAAGAATATAATCAGGAAACTGGAATTGAATGGGAAGGTGTTGATTAAGCATCCTAGGAATAGGAAAAAGGGCAAGGTTTAGAAAGATGAGAAACCAAAGAAGGCAACAAGGACTAATGCTGGCTTAGGCCCCTGAGGAACAAGAACATCTCCAAAAACTTCTGGATTAAAAAGAGAAGCATGATGAATGAAGGTCACAGAGATAGGAGTGAGCTATGAAAACATTAGTTAAAGAACATTCTGGCCCAACAGTAGAAGCACAAAGTAAAAAAAGATAAAGAAGCAGTAGAACAGGGTAAAGTGATAAAAAGAAGAGAACGAAACTCCACAAAAAACCTTTGCAAAGTATGACGAAGCACGACAGAAATAAAGTGAATTTACAAAAGGTAGCATAGGAGGGTGAGAATAGAGATGTAGTCATGAAAGTGGGATACTAAAAAGTGAAATGGAAATTCAGGAATCTACCCTCCAAGTAGGTACAGAGATTCCTAAGATTGAGAATCAATAAAAGGAAATAATGAATGGCTAGTAGCTGGAACAAGAGTTTAGTAGACAAAAAACATGCTTTGTGAGTATGGGTGCATAGTTGTTCAAGAAACTTGTCAACATGAGCCTTAATATCAGGTTAGAAGGGAAGACAATCTTGGAATGGATTTTGTGTAGTAAAAATCAGAATGAATTGAAATACAATGGAGCAATAAAAAAAGAACATATTTGTAAAATTATTCTCAAAAAAAAGAGATCAGAAGGCAGATAATTTTCTTCCACAGAAAAGACAAACAATAGTGGAGAAAACAGCCAATCAACTCATTATCACTCTAGTCATGTTCAAACTGGGAAGAAGGAATGTGAGCCAAACGGACAAGGGGAGGAGACCCATTTTGCAGGAGAAAACCCATAAAATGTTGAAGTCCTCTGCAAACAAATCCCTAGTATACACAGGTTCCATATTAGTAATATCACCATCACTTGAAAGTCCATAATGGGTAAAAAAAAGTACATTTTCTTTTTCATTTGTTATGAAGGAAATCAACTGAATTTAAACAAAATCCAAGTTTTGTTACCCATAAAATATTTCAGGTAATTAAGTAGTATATTTAAAAACATCTGTTTGAGGCAATGCTGAGGAAAGAGTGAAGTTATTTAAAGTGCAAGTTCTTAGGAGTTATTGCCAATGAGACTATGCCATCCTTCTATGGATGGCTACTGCAAAAGCACAGTTCACAATGAACACATGGTTTTTTGGTAGGAATCAGCTCAAGGCTAGTGGTATGCAAGTCTCATAGACAGATGCACCAGGAATCAAGCTATTCTCTGTGAAGAGGTGAGGTATCTCAAAAATATAAACTCTACATAAAAAAAAAACTTCAGCAAGTAGTTTTAAATGTGTAAACAAACTTTCTTATGAAAAACTCTTTGTGTGATGTTTTATATTACACAGAACATATTTGTATTTTGTATTGATGGTAAAGCTACTGTTTACCATCAAATGTAATTTTGAACTAGTGATCATTGGAAGATAGCCAGCAACACCTTACCATCCACCATCAACAATAAGCAACTATGAATGACCCTCTTTATACTGCACCTGCAGCTTAAAATGTGGAGCACATTTTGTGGCATTGTAAAAATAAAAATATGCAGAATACTCCTTTATCAAAATATCTTGGTATGGTCCTTCTTTAAATGAAAAAAAAAAAGGACACCACTTTTTTTAAAAAAAAGGTTCTAAGTATGATACATTTTTCCTAATAAAAATATTTTACATACATAATACCTCTATAATTTTGATAGGTTTACTTGCTCATAAGTTATTCAAACTTAGTTAACTAAAACTTCAGTTTGGTAAGCAACGTTACAGGTTTGAATCTCACTCGGGTCTTAGTATCGTTTCTTCAGATCATATTATTTACAAAATAGTCTATAAAAATATTATAGTGTGACTTAAAATTCTCAACAACTTTGAAACTTTATTACTCTTACAATGAATATGCTCTTTATATATATATATTTCACAGTTTACATATTAATTATGCCCTTACCTGACTTTAAAATATTTAACTTGTAACTTCTCACATCTTACAACCTAAATAGCTTACTATTATACTGGACTCCTTTAGCAAACTTCCTCTGCAAACTCTGCCCCATGGCTTGCATGCCAGGTGGAGGCTGTGGCTTGTTCGAATTTTCATTGTTTCCAACTAACTTTTTTAAAGCTGTAAACATCTTCAATATTCCATGTGTTTTCAGTCCATATCACCTACCTCTATGTAAGAACAAATATTAATATAACATCAAAAGTTTTGCATATAATTTATAGGTGTTTAAAAGAAATGCATGCTCTTTCTTTAGTGTTGAACTAATTTAAGAAAATATTTGAAACTTTATTAGTTGGTAACCTCATACATAATGTATCTCATTACAACAACTGACTTCATAATAATATAGACTAGAAAAATAATAGATAAATAATAACAGATTTTAACATGAACATTACATCATGCTTGTTTTGTTACTAAATGTTAAGATACTTGTATAGATACAAATAATCTATCTAATATAAGATTATATATATATATGTTTTAATGTTATATTCATCAATGAATTATACACACTTATCATTAACATTAGACATTATCAGCATATAAACATGGAATAACAGCAATACAGCTAAGCACTAATTATTATATTCGGCCTACCAATCAATAATATTATGGCAGGCATTATTTCTACATTAAAGTTATTTCTAAGTATTAAGCATTACTGTCTTCCCACAGTTGGCTCCAGACTGCAAAAGGAAGTTGAGATAATGAACCTGATTTTCATCAGAATTTGAATTTTGTCTGTTAAATGGAATATCCCCAATGCATTTGGGTGCTATGACCACAAGCATTATCCTCTATGACTTAAGGACAACAGCAGGAAATAGTAGAAAAGGCATGTTTTTGAATTTCAATTACATTGTACTGTTTTTGGTCTATATATATATAAACTGTCATCCAAATTTTATATCTCTTCTGCTGAACACACATGTACAAAGTGGGTTGAAAATCACTGCATTTTGTATACAAACTTATACCAAATGTGGAACATTTAGTAATTTTCTGCACAGTATATCAAACTGATTGTATTGCAATTATTAAAATAATGTTATGCAAAAAATAAATTGAACTATATTAAAAACTAAACTAAAGGAAAAATGTTTAATCTATAGTTTCAAACAAATGATGAAAAACATAAATGTGATTATACAGTAAAATGCAACTGTCACAAAATTATTTTGGACATGTGTATAATTATCTAATAAAAATGAAATGCACATATATTTGTCAAATACTGTTATTCTAATTGCATTTCCTCATGTAATAAGATAACTATTGTTTTCAAAAAGTCATTTGTTAATTTTCATGTTAATTCATGACTGAAAGTTGTAATGATTAATGTGCGACAAATGTCCCGAGACATTGGTGAGATTGTTTCTATGCATGCTTGGTGGTCTATGAGTTACTTCACTGCTTAAAGCATTACTTCACCAAATTACAGAGTGTTTAGCATTTTTCCTGAAGAGATGCAGAAGTTGCCAAGATGTCATACTACACTTGCTATGAAACAGATCATTAACTCAGAAGTTTGTTAGGATAATAGTTTTTATGAACCATAATTCTAAGGTTTTGTTAGAGATTCAATCAAGATGTATTTTAACACATATAGTATCAAAGGAAAGTAAGGAAACTTTGGATCTACCTACCTCTTGTCCACTAAATGAAAATAAACAATTATAAAGAATAAAAAAATCTAAAAGCCAACCTTTATCATTCAAACATTTATCAAGCTTTCCCTTAAACTCCTTTACATTAATTGCATCCACCTTATCCACAGACAACCCGTTTCAGAAAAAGACAATGCATCAGCACTATTAATTCCCATTAAACACCTCAATCAGATCCCATCTAAGTCTTCTTTTTTTTTCAAGAGAAAATAAGTTTAAAAATTTTAACTTTTCCTCACATAATAACATTTACACCTAAAGTATCATCAAGGTAGTCCTCCTCTGAATGCTTTCTAACAATTTAATGTTCTTTTTAAGGTTTGGAGCCCAAAACTTAATATAATACTCCAAATGTAGTCTAACCAATGACCTCTACTATGATATAAAATCTTTAGACTTGCATTCAACATTTTCGTATACATAATCTAAAATATTATTTGCCCGTCCACTAACAACAGCACATTGCTATGATAGCTTAAGGAAATGGTTAATCAAGATATCAAAATATTTTTCTTTAATGACACTTTTAAGGTTATTACCATCAAAAATTATACTTATAATTCAAATTGTGATATCCCATATGCACTACTTTGCATTTATTATAACTAAAAGGCATTTGCCATTTATTTAATCAACTCATCAAATATTCCAAATCCTTTTGAAAAAAAGTAAAATCCTCTTCATAATCAACAATAACCAAAACTTTAATATCATCAGCGAAGTCAAATACTATATTCACAGTTACTTCAGTTGTGTCATTGATGTAAATCAAAAAGAGCAAAAGTCCTAATTCTAAGTCCTGAGGTACCCCACTCCTATCCAGTTTGAATGAATTCCATGCATAACAACCCTCTGCTTTCTTCCATCTTGCTCTAGATGTGACTCAATTTAGGTGTTCAAAATTATTATTAGTTTAGACAATCTACACATTGGTAGTGTGTTTATGTGATGGAATGAAGACTTTGGAAGAACAGTATTTAATATTAAAGGCAATAGACTGAAACTTTGTAGGCTTAGGAGAAGACTTTGTTATTTAACAAAGTGAATTTACTGTTATAGTTAGAAATAAAAGGAAAAATTAATTATGGCATGCAACAGCTTTTACAAACTACTACAAAAATAATAATAACAAATAATTCCAATCAGAACCTTATGAGAAAAAAAGAAACAGTTTTGTTACTAATCTTTGTAAGGAAAAAAATGTTCCTAAGCTTCCCAGTACTTTTTAAAGGTAGGTAGGACTTCATTGTACAGAACAAATTGCATTTGTCTTTATGGAAAAAAAAGTTCAATAAATGCTTAGAAAATATTTTCTAAGAAAAAAAGGCATCAGCCCTGAATCCCATGATCAAATCATTACCAAATTTTAAAAACATTTTGCAAGGAGTTACAAAACCTTATTTTCATGTTATTAAATTGTTACCTGTAAATTACCTGTAAGGTATTACAGGTAAATGATTGAAAGACTGCTAATAGTCTCATATTTGAAAAAGAATGGACTAGAAAAGAAATCTAGTAAACAATAGGCATATTTCATGCATCTAGACAACTTGCATAAATGAGAGGAAAATATGTTATATGGTTTCCAAAAGAATAACAAAAACAAACCATTTCTCAATTTTTTACTGTACTTTTACTAAAGATAAATATTAAGCTATCTAAATATACCATTCTAGTGTATGTGTGTATATGTTTTGGACAATTTTTTAAAAGTTCGTAGCTAAAGAGAGTTCTCAAGTCATCCTCTTCACAGCATGCATAACCTGAATAAAACACTGGTTAAGTTTGTAGCATATAATAAGTAAGCAATGTAATAAGTTAATGCTATATTATTGTTCAGTCCAAACATCACATCATTGTGGCTTGTTAATTAACCTTTTGCCATTAGTTCACACCTTCACAAGTTATATACAAATATAACACACACGTAACATTGTATCAACAGAAGCAGTGTTATTTATAGGGTTTTGAGACTGTTTTCCTTACCACATATTAACCTAAATTAATTTAGGAATGTAAATAATGTTATGACATTTCCAGTGAAAATGAAATCTTTAACACATATAGTGGTGGTAGTTTTCATATTCCATGCAGTTTCAGTTAATATGTATCTGAAATTCATCAAGTTTCTTTGAATCATGGTAAAGCTACAATGTTATCTAATGTCATCCCTAATTTTGAACTGCCAGCCAGAGAGAAGGCAACTGGTTGCCAGTACCAACTACAAACTTTTGGGCTACCAAGCATACTCTGTTAGTAAAAGATTAGTCCATTGATTAGCACTAGGTACTACTGATGGTTACCTGCACAGTCTTAACAGTTTTGCTCTAACTAAAAAAAAAAGCAAATATAATGCCTCCACAGCTAACAGGGAGAATATATTTGATAATAAAGGAAATTGAACATAATGCCAATCCCCAAATCACTAGAATTTAGTTATAAGCATATCCATACAGCTCAAAACAGGTAATTATATCATATATCACTAGTTCAGCCTCAATTGGAGTACTGTATATACTTTTGCTCTCCTTACTTAAGAATGTTGACATTGCAGAGAAGCTTCAGAGGAAGGCTACAATGATGAGTCCAGAGATTAAAATATTAGCTTTATTTCTCTGCAGAAAACACTAGTAAGAGATGATATTATTGAAATTTATAAAAATATCCAGGGAATCAATAATATACATTTTTTTTTCTTTTTCTTTGTTCTAAAGACAACAACATGAGAAAATACCAGTTTACAATTTGTAAAAGGTGGTCTAGGCTCCATTTAAGACAGTTTTACTTTTTAACATGGTGATTAGCATTCAAGATGAGTTGTTATAAATAGTAACCATGATCAGCACCTTACACAACTTTAATAGAGGAACAGATGATACTCTAAAAAGTAAAAGAATACTTGGTGTTATTTTTTTCTCAAGAGTGGGTGAACAACAGCAGCCTAGAATAAATGAATTTTCCTTTCTCATCTAGATTACTTATTTGAGGTTTATGTTGTAAACACAACTTTATCTAAACAGCAGTTGTTGGTGAATATAATGAGATTAATGTACATAAATGATACAATAATTCAAATACTATAAAAGTTGGTTGATTATCATACTTTCTATAACCACATTGATACATCTATATCAAAATAGAACTAAGAATAACAAACTTATTACCACAAACTATAATTAACAGCAGTTGAAAATTAAAACAATTTTCAAATATATCAATCGTTTTGGCACATTAATCAATTCCTATTCAACTAATCTATATCCTCATGAGATAGCCATTAAAAATAATAATAATAATGAAATAGGAAAATAACAAACTATAAGGCAAGAAATCAGGTTTGAATTCCTAGAATGGAAAGTGCACAAATATCCAGCCCTTTGTGTACCATTGTGTTTGACAACAAACATAAAGGAAATAATTTGACTACTTTCATAGTTGGAATAATCAAAATAAGTCATAACTGGAAACCCTAATTCCAATTACTTTATTATTCTTGTGAGTTATGACAATAATCAATTAAGCTGATAAAATATGCATTGATTGTAAACAGTAATTAAAAATGGTAATAGTAATATTTCAATTACTGTATAATTGGAATAATCAGAAATATTAATAACTTTCATTAGTTGATTTTCATGGCATTAATCAATTAATTACTTGATAGCTATAATAATCAGAAATTGTAATAATCAATAGCACTGGTTGATGTTTTCACCAAATTAATCATTTTAATCATAATTTAAATTAATTAATTGTTACTCATGATACTAATTAATATAACTGATGCTCATTTCTAACATACAGTGAGTAAATATATATGGCACATCCACACATGGTATCAGTGTTTCACATCTACATTAAAAATAAATTACAAATTGAACACTTACATTGAATATTGTCTAAAACTTATAATTAGACATAAAATTATTTGTAAGTGAATGTGGTATCTCAATAAAGTTACTTACTGTGTAAGAGATAATTATCATAAACACAATATGTGAACACCATAATTTAAAAATAAAAGCGTAGCACACATTCGGTACACAGCCTAGTGACAGTAACACTGAAGAAATAATGAAATAGATGTAAACTTTAACGTCTAAGTTCTAGCTTAGCATTGTCAAGCAAAGCTACTTGTACCTTATTAGGTTACGGGCCAAATAAGTGAAAGTTCATTCTAACTCTAAGATGCATCATTTACTAATAAATATTTTAATAAATCAGTTAATACTCTTCAAACTATCACTTAAAAGTTAAAGTCGGGTAAACTAAAGAAGTGTCGAAGTCCGAGACGAAGTCTAAAGTTAAAATTCTTACGTTTGAGCTTTGGAACAGGTTATTTAAATCTTTAACTAATGTAAAAATTAAATTTCGGTTACTTACAAGTATTATATAAAATCCGATACCACTTCTACACGATACTGGAAAAATATATATATATCTCCAGCTAACCAAAAATGTTTACTTGTTAATGTAATCCAAATTCCGATACCTTTGCCTGACCTGCCAGCTGGCGTTACGTACAGCAGCCACATAGCGACATCTAGGCACAGGAAACATCCTTTTATTTTGGGTGTTTTTTTTTTTGTTGTTTTTTTGTATTTTAGCTCAGTTGAAGCTATACAATGGGCTATCAACATTCTGTCCAGCGCGAAGAAATGTACCCTTGATTATAACGTCGTAAATCAACAAACTTACCTTTGATCCACCAAGGGATAATCCTGCGTGAAAAAAGCTTTCTTGTTTCACATTATAATTTTTAACTTTATTTTCATATTTTTGCTATTCTGCTTTTACTTTATTCCTTTATTTTATTAACAAAAATATAATATTGTGATATTCTCTTGTACATATATTACTATCGAAATAGTTTGTTAGAGCCCACTAATTAGAGGTTCAAAAATACCAGGTTACAGAATCGCCTTTTGATTATTTTTCTCTGAGTTCATCAAGAAGAAAAAGTCCAAGCAAGGAAAATGCCCAATAAATTGCATCAGTCTGTATTAACATACGAAAACAACCACAAACACAGTTTCTAACATGAGACAAAACAAATAAGGGACAAGAGAACCGGTGAGTATGATGAACTATGAAGAGAAAGGGAGAAGTAAAAACATTTATGAGCTCTCTCTCTCTCATCAGTCCTGTCTGTGTGTTCCCATAAGTTAAACTACAACACTAAAATATTTAAGTAAAACCACAAGTTAAAACATAAAATGAAGTAAAGACTCGTATATATCACTTATATTGGTATATTACTTACTATACCCAATATGATTATATTTATTTCATTTTAATTTATCAATTATGGAACTTCTGGCCGAACTGAAATCTAAGACAAAGCTTACCCAGGTACAGAGTCAAGTAATGGTTCAATGTAGAGTGCAAAACATTATAACGGGCTTATGCTTCGCTTGGCGTGAAGAGGATTAAGTAAATAAGTAAGACCTCAGACTCACTACTGGCCCGCCGGGAGGCTTGAAGAAAGGGGCAGTTTGTTTGTTTTTGAATTTCGCGCAAAGCTACATGAGGGCTATCTGCGCTAGCCGTCCCTAATTTAGCAGTGTAGGCAGCAGAAGGAAGGCAGCTAGTCATCACCACCCACCGCCAACTCTTGGGCTACTCTTTTACCAATGAATAGTGGGATTGACCGTCACATTAAAACGCCCCACGGCTGAAAAGGCGATTATGTTTGGTGTGACGGGGGTTCGAACCCTCGACCCTCGGATTGCGAGTCGAGTGCCTTAACCACCTAGCATTTAACTAAGTCACTCATGAAAATTTTGTTTGTAGTTAAGCACAAAGCTACACAATGGTTGACAGTCTGTGCTTTTTCCATCACAGGTATCGAAACCCGGTTTCTAGTGTTGTAAGTCTGCAGACATATCATCACTGGTGGTTCTCATGAGAATTGTTTATGAGCCTATCGTTTTGTAAAACTTAATTAATAATTTGACGTTAATACAAAATATAAATTATATTTTGATGTATAAGGACTTAAATAAAATTAACAGTATCATAGTGCACTAACTTGATCCTGCCGAAACGATCGATTTTCAAATAACTAACAATGTGTGGCATTCTATATCTATTGTATCTCAACAGGCCTAAACAACTTTGGTATTGGGCGAAAGGTCTTATCGTCACTGGAAATTGCAAACATAATATAATTGACATATTATTGCATTCTTCTTTGCTGATAGTCGTAACTTTTTATAATTAAGTAAATTTTGTCATGTTTTGGGTTGAAAAAAGATATTATCTTACTACAGTTCGATACTCCTTGTTCAGAGTTGTAACATCCAACTAAAACAATGAAAAAATATTTACATTACAGAACATCAAGATGTAATACACAGTTTATAACACAAAGCAGTTCACACAGTAATTATCTGGTCACTTATTTAGTTACAGTGATATAAACAATGCAAAATGACACCTATCTGTGAAACATCTAACAAACGATTACAAATGAACACGCGATAACTGCAAAGTCCCCCGGTCGGTCAATGTTAAGTTTCCTGTTTCAAAACTCTAAAATACGATGTCCAATGTCCTTCGGTAAACCGAGCACCGATAGTGAATTAAGAAACTTTTCAATAAAACAAACAATCAGATCATTGGACAGATCAAAATAATACAGTATGAAATTTTTAATGCAAAATAACTTCCGAAATGACAGCGAAATGTTACTGCGTAACAATAATCGAACAAAGGAAAACATACACCCTTGTGCAAATTAATTGAAACATATGTTCATTTTACAATATTTTTAGCATGGCGGCCGGTGTAGGCTCGCTAGACCCACTGATTTCCTTTAATAGTCATTTTTTCATACAGACGGCGTCATTAATTGTATTTTGCAGTACGGTCGATCTATTTTTGGGATATATGACGAAATTTTGAGGAATATTACGTCATTCGAAATTGCGTTAGAAGGGCAAGGATACCAGTCAAAAAACAACTTATTACTAACTCGATGAAGATAAAACGGTATCAATGGGGTCTGAAATACAAGAACTGGACGCAAGAACAATGAAGGAAGGTGTTATTCAGTGACGAGACTCATTTCTTCGTACAGAGTCAAAGAAGTCTGCATGTTTGCAGATATCCAGGTGAGAAACTTTGAGAATCTCACATCAATCAGTTCGTAAAACATCCCTTGAAGAAGATGTTTTGAAGCTTTTTCAGCTACTATGGCGTCGGAGGCTTACATATCGAGAAGGTATGATGCGAGGACCACAGTACATCGAAGTTTTGCAAAGAAGAGTCGTTCCAGAATTGAAAAAGAGATTTCCAGATGGATCTGGCATTTTTCAGCAAGATCTGGCTCCGTGCCACACATCGAAACTTTTATGACTACAACGCGAATAAAGGTGCTGAACTGGCCTGGAAACTTTACGGACTTAAATTCTATTCAAAATCTTTGGGCGATTTGTAAAGAAAGACTTCTGGGAAAAGACTGTACTACGAAAGATAAGCTAATTGAGGCCATAATTGAGGTGTGGTACCGCGATCCAAAAATTAGAAAAGATTGCAATCAACTCTTAGATTCGACGCCAAAGCGGATTAATGTTAAGTTTTGTAACTCGTGCAATGTTACACTTGCCTATTGATGAAGAACACGGACATTTGTGACATTTAAGTTTAGCTTTTATTACTGTGGTGTTCGTTTTTTGCTGTTTCAATCAATGCTTTTTATGCATGCATAGTATATTTAAGAGTAGTTGAATTACAAAACCTATTAAGAATAAAAGTAAATAGAGAACGTTTCTAGGAATCAATCGTACGTACTCGAAAAATGTTTACTTGATGAATTTCAGGCAAAGCTGAAGTGACATACTAGAGGATAGGAAGATAATCAACACCAACCGCCCTCAACTGTTTACCAACAAATAGTGTGATTGATCATAACATTATGACACCTCCACGGCTAACAGATGATGAGGTTTAAACTCGCGATCTATAAGCTCAGAGTTGGATGCCAAGACTATATATGAAACTGCACTATAGAGGTAATTAAGTAACAGTCTAAATTTCTGAGATAAGAAAGAAGTCCTTGGCTCTTGTCAGCCTGTTTTAATTTTTTTTTCTTTTTGTTATCAGTGGCGTTGTTCTAAAGAAGCTGCATCTTAAATTTTCTGAACCCAATGTGACATGATATATATATGTGTTTTGGACATTGTCGATATTTTAAAACAAAACAACATCTTGCTGTTATAGACGTCTACTGATTGTTTAGCAACTCTAAATGTAAAGAAAGTTTCTACCTTGCAAACCTTGATCACTTTTTATCCAGGCGACACTTCCGGTACACGAGAACAAGTTACTTGCTCAAGTGTTTGCAAAAGTTGTGCAGTCTGTCGCACTGAAAGTAATACTTAGCATATGGTAAAGAAAGGTCTCGCAGAAGTGTGTCAAAACTTGGAAATATAACGTTATCTAACTCTGCTGGCAAAAACCTTGATCTTACGAGAACTTCTTTTCTGCGTTAAGTCAAGTGCAAAGTAAACTTCATAAAGCACCGTTATCGAGTCTGGAATAATTTTGTTCTTTATCATTGTTGAGGATAGTTATTCACTAGTCCATTGTATAAAAGTTTCATTAAACATATTGTATGCACGTGCTGTGTTATATTTACTATATTTAATGATTTATATGTATTTTGTATACATAGGTATTATTTTGTGAAATATATAAAGTTGGTTTGTCCTCTCTCTAATCTATCAGTTAAAATCAGAAACGGCTAACGCATTTATGTAGTTTTGCGTGAATATCGGAAACACATCTTTAACGAGATTTTCTTAATCATATGATTATCCCATGGCCTAGCGCGTAAGGCATGCGACTCGTAATCCGCGGGTTCGCGCCCGCGTCGCGCCAAACATGCTCGCCCTCCCAGCCGTGGGGTCGGTATAATGTGGACGGTCAATCCCACTATTCGTTGGTAAAAGAGTAACCCAAGAGTTGGCGGTGGGTGGTGATGACTAACTGCCTTCCCTCTAGTCTTACACTGTAAAATTAGGGACGGCTAGCACAGATAGCCCTCGAGTAGCTTTGTGCGAAATTCCAAAACAAACAAAAAATATGATTATCCAAAAATAAATTAAAAACAATTATATTAAATAAATAAATAACATATATATATAAATCCAATAAATATGTCAAAAATATCAAAAAAATTATATATTCATAAGTGGTGTATAACTGCGTAATAGCATTCAAATAGCGTTACTTAAAGCCTTTCTCTTCAATCATGTATCAACGTGTAAGAACCTGTTGTGCAATATTAGATGAAATCATTAGGTGGCCTGATTCAGATCGTGAACACGTAATATCATGAAACAAAATACACGTTCACTGTGTGCAGTCAGTTATGTAAAAATAATTGCTAGGTACACAAAATCAAATAAAGAATATGCAACCCAATCACAAATAAACCTAAATATTTCAGATGGCTAAATAAAATAACTGTGTTCCTTAGCCATATAAAATAAAAACCAGCCATTTTATCTCCTTTATGATGATGTTAAGGTATCATTTTGTAATTGCGTATTTTATTACTACTATGCATATATATATATATATAAATTTTTAAAACAAGCACTAACGGCAACAAAAAACAATGCGCAACTCTGTAATATGTCCTGGAATGCCTACCTTAAGAAGTAAACTTCCCTTACCTATCCCCAATGGTAAGACTTTATTTTCATTTTATATTTCTCTGAAAAGCACTCAACTAACCACAACTGTAGAAGTACTTGAAGAAAGAAAAAATATATATACCTTCAAAATATAAAAGATTTCCTGAGTAGCTCTGTTTATGATAATTATGTGTTTGTTTTTTTCTTAATAGTCAGGTATTTAGACAAGTAATAGGAGCTCCAATGGGAAGTAACTATTCTACTTGCATAACTAAGTTATATAGTTATATTATAATAGCATATAGCAACGGGGAAGACAGCAAAATTATCTTTAAAGTTGGCATTCCAAACTCCAGTACAATATTTGAACATCAATACCACGATGTTAAGGTACTAAAATCTAGTATTTTTCCTTTTCTATTCCTTTTCTCTTTCTCTCTCTTTTTTTGCTTTGTTTAAGGATGCGAGACCGACGAAGTAGTGGTTAAACCGGATATACGGTGTATCCCCAACGTAACTGGATTTTATTTCAGCTGGTACATAAAAAAACAGGATACATTACATTATCACCAACTTTATGATTTGTGCTCTGGTTTTGGAAGTTTACCTTGTGGCTGCGTGTTTTAAAATGTTTTAAATATATGTTTTCATCTATGTATATTGAGTTATGTATTTTTCTTTTCTACAAAACTGGTTTAAATATACACACAGGTGTGTGTTTGTGTGTGTGAGGGAGAGAGTGAGTGTATATACATGTAGGTTTTTGTGTGTGAGGGAGAGAGTGAGTGTGTATACATGTATGTATGTGTGTGCATATATAGCTATGTACATATACATGTGCATATGTACTCTACATGGCCAAAAGTATGTGGATACTCGATCGTCACACCCATATTTGCTTGTCGGACATCTGATTCCAAGACCATGGGCATTAATACAGAGTTGGTCCCCTCTTTGCTGCTGTAACAGCCTCCACTCTTCTGGGAAGGCTTGTCACTAGATTTTGGAAACATGGCTGCGGGGATTCGCTCCTATTCAACCATAAGAGTATTAGTGAGGTTGGACACTGATGTCGGATGAGAAAGCCTGGCTCGCAGTCGGTGTTTCAATTCACCCCAAAGGTGTTCGATGGGGTTGAGGTCAGGCCTCTGTGCAGGCCAGTCACGATCTTCCACACCAACTTCGGCAAACCATGCCTTTATGGATCTCGCCTTGTGCACAGAGACATTGTCATGCTGAAATAAAAAAGGACCTTCCCCAAACTGTAGTCATTGTATGCTGTAGCATTAAGATTTCCCTTCACTGGAACTAAATAGCCTAGACCAAACCATGAAAACAACCCCAGACCATTATTCCTCCTCCACAAAACCTTACAGTTGGCACTAGGCATTCAGGCAGGTAGCATTCTCCTAGCATCCACCAAACCCAATTTCATCCGTCAGACTGCCAGATAGTGACACGTGATTCATCACTCCAGAGAACGCAGTTCCATTGCTCCATAGTCCAATGGCAGTATTCTTTACACCATTCCAGTAGACACTTGGCATAGCGCATGGTGATCTTAAACTTGTGTGCGGCTGTTCAGCCATGGAAACCCATTTCATGAAGCTCCCGACGAACAGTTCTTGTGTTGACGTTGCTTCGCGAGGCAGTTTGGAACTCGGTAGTGAGTGTTACAACTGTGGACAAACGATTTTTACGCGTTACGCACTTCAGCACTCAGCGGTCCTTTTCTGTGAGCATGTGTGGCCTACCGCTTTGTTGATGAGCTGTTCCTAGATATTTCCACTTCACAATAACAACACTTACAGTTGACCGGAGCAGCTCTAACAGGGTGGAAATTTGACGAACTGACTTGCTGAAAAGGTGGCATCCTATAACAGTGCCACGTTGAAAGTCACTAAGCTCTTCAGTACGACCCATTCTACTGCCAATGTTTGTCTATGGAGATTGTATGGCTGTATGCTTGATTGTATGCACCTCTTAGCAATGGGTGTGGCTGAAATAACCGAACCCACTCATTAGAAGGGGTGTCCACATACTTTTGGCCATGCAGTGTGTATGAAAAGTTTCGGCAGTACTGAAACGTAAATAGGTTAATCGACAGGGAAAAGAAAGGGTCACGGGTTATTAGTGAGACGACAGTAATTTGGATTCATTCAAGAGGTTAAATACTGCAAGTGTATGAAGTGTATGCCATTTTTAGGAAGTGTAGCTGGATGGTGGAGACATCGGGACTCACAACTCAGTAACGAAGAAGACAGGTACTGATTAGTGGGCAGACTTCATATGTTCCATATTTTATCCATGCGCATATGAAAAGACATTTCGAGGATAATGCTTTAGAAATTTATTTATCTAACTACTTTTTTGTGCGGTTTTCTTCAGTGAGCAGAAAGTGTTATTTCCCAATTGCTTATGCTTAATGTAATTGGAAAAGACCTATTTTTCTCTTCAAACTTTGTTTTTGTGACCTGGGAGCGTATAACGAAAACATGATGGGAGACTATATTTGGGGGCTGATACGTGAAAGTGATTTACATTACAGTTGCAAATCTCAAAAAACCACTCACTTCTAAAAATTTATGTTCATTTTTGTATAACTTTAGTATACATACATGTAAATCTTGATTCGTATGTTGTTTTATTCAGACATTATGCAAATAGAAATTTGCCCGTTTTTACATAGAAAATAGGTTAATTTCTAAACTTCATTATCCAGGTCACAAAAGCAAAGTTTAAAGGGAATAATGGCCATTTTCTGTACTTTTACAACATAAGCAATTAAGAAATAACACATACTATCCAGGAACAAAATTTGTGTTACATAGTGAATAATTAGTGAGGAAAATGGAGAAAAAAAAGACCAAATATATTTTGTCTCAAATATCTGAAACTTATGATGATAAAGCAAGCTATGTGAAATATTTATGATCATAAAAACGTGCTTAACATAGATATTTATCTTACAATAACAGCCAATAAAATAGTGCTAGTACTGTTACTGTATAAATTTTGAACATTGAAGTATTATATTTACATTATAAGTAAGTTAAGTGCCAAAGGGGTACTAGTACTGTCCAGATGTAAATATATTCATTTGAAAATATAATAAATAGTTTAACACGAAAACATTTTAACTTCGATATTTAAGTCCCCCTAGGTGACAGCAAAATGTTTACGCACTTAAAACGCTCAAATCCAGTATAAGATAATCCAAGGAGAATGCAGCAGATAGCCCAATGTGGCTTTTCTCTGAAACAGTAGGACTAACAAACAAAATTCACATTTAATCTCTGATACATCGCAGCAAGCAAAACCATTTTTTTTCTTATTGTAACTGAAACTTTATATTTCTGTAACACTTTTGTAACTGATCAGCAAATGTAGCAACTTCTTAATTTGTATTATTGGATAGCCATATAGTTGTACTGTTTCTACAATTCTGTCAGAAAAGAATGGTTGTATTCAATATTTTTATTCTCAATCAATAATGAATAAAACAAAACACAAACAGCACTGACTCGAAGCTTTTGAGCCATTGTTTCAGTTTCTTGGTTTATTAAAATCGCACGTTAATTTGCAAAACAAATTTTTCACAGCTTACCTGTTTCAGTTTGTTTGTTTGCTTGTTTTTTGGAATTTCGCACAAAGCTACTCGAGGGCTATCTGTGCTAGCCGTCCTTAATTTAGCAGTGTAAGACTAGAGGGAAGGCAGCTAGTCATCACCACCCCCGCCAACTCTTGAGCTACTCTTTTACCAACGAATAGTGGGATTGACCGCACATTATAACGCCCCCACGGCTGGGAAGGCGAGCATGTTTGGCGCGACGGGGATGCGAACCCACGATCCTCAGATTACGAGTCGCACGCCTTAACACGCTTGGCCATGCCGGGCCCCCTGTTTCAGTTATCTGTCGTGTTAGTTGGTTAAATGCTTGTTGTTGTTTTTTTAATTTGGCACAAAGCTACACGAGGACTATCTGAGCTAGCCGTTCCTAATTTAGCAGTTTAAAACTAGAGGGAAGGCAGTTAGTTACTACTACCTACCGTCAACTCTTGGACTACTCTTTTACCAACGAATAGAGGGATTGACCACATTATAACGCCCACACAGCTGAAAGGGCGAGCATGTTTGGTGTGACGGAGATTCAAACGCTCGACCCTTAGATTACGATGGGTGGTTAACGATATCTGATTATATTTCGAATGTCTCTTTAATATCATATTATGGCAGTTAGTTAATGTTATTTCTACCTGCTTTTTCCTTTTATATTACAGGTCACAGATTCATCACCATTTTCCTGTAAATTTACAACCTAATAAGGTAACTAAACTAGGTATCATACACCCTAATTAAGCCCTGCGATGATATTTCATTTCCTGTTCTCCATTCTTTCAAATTTCGCTTGCGATACTTAATATCATTTTCTAATAATTGATTTGTAAATTTAATTATGTTGGTGTTGTTAAACGCAAGGCCACACAATGGTAGCTAGCCGCCCCTACTTTAGCAGTGTAAGACTAGTGGGAAGGCAGCTAGTCATCACCACCCACCGCCAACTCTTGGGATACTCTTTCAGCAACGAATAGTGGGTTTGGCCGTAACTTTATAACGCCCTCACGGCTGAAAGGGCGAACGTGTTTGGTGCGATGACGATTCGAACTCGCGATCATCAGATTACGAGTTTAACGCCTTAACCCACCTGGCCATGCCGGACCGCTTAGGAAGAACGGTGCGTTTGCAGCAGCACTTAACTTTTGACCACCTGTTCAATTTTAGTTAAAGAAATTAAATTCGATATTTTTTTCTCTCAAACTGTGAAACTTACGATGACTTATTTATTGAAATCTAATTATTTCCATGTACTAATCAAATATCAAATTCTTGTTTCTTATTAAGGTTGTGGGTCATTAACTAATGTTAGCCTAAAATTATTTGAAATGCCCGATCAGTAGTGTTTACTTTTGCAACAATCTACTCTAAGGCAACGTGAACTAATCATTTGTATCTTTTTTATATCTTTATTTATAAACAACGTGATTCGTTTGCTTTTAACGCAAAAATACAGAACATGCTATCAGCTATCTGTATTCTGCCAGCCACCAGGAAATGAATCCCGGATGTAAGTCCGTAAACTTATCAGTGACTCATCGGAGGATAACATATCTATAACAACAGGTGAGATAGGAAAAGGAGGATAAGATATATTTTAACAAAGAAAACCGTTGGTTACTTTATTTTTCAAAATAAGTTATGTTATGCACCCAGGTTACAACAGTCTTTCTTTGGGTAGAGGGGGGGGACGATTGGTCGAAAGTTAAGCCTCATCTTCAAAAATCGACAATGTTTTCTGTTTCAGTACTGAAAATTTAAGCATTTGGTTTGAAGTGAAATTTCCCACCTAAAAAATGTTTAATTCTTAGCCCTGAATAAAATAATCCCGTAAGTTACTGCATGCATACCAAACAGTGTTTGGGGTAAGAAAATAAGTATGTTACCTCGCTATACTTGTTTTCATTTGCCTCTCAATCTATCTATATGAAGCAAAAATACGTAAAAGACGATGATGGGGAATGCTGTATAGGTGGTTTAATTACTGGAGCTAAAAGAGTATTGTAGATTTAAAATAAATGTATTATCTTTGTTTATTAGTCATGTTTTTAAGATTTCTTCTTTTGTAACAATGTCACTGTATCATAAGTTTATGCTGTTTTTACCTTTTTAACAATATTACTATATCGTAAGTTGATTTTGTTTTTTACCGTTTGTAATAATCTTGCTGTATCATAGGTTGATATTTATTGCATTTTGTAACTATTACTGTATCATAGGTTGATAGTTATTAGATTTTGTTACTATTACTGTATCATAGGTTGATATTTATTACATTTTGTAACTATTACTGTATCATAGGTTGATGTTTATTACATTTTGTAACTACTACTGTATCATAGGTTGATGCTGTATTTTACCGTTTGTAGCAATATTACTATTTCATAAGTTGATGTTTATTACATTTTGTAGCAATGTTACAATTTCATAAGTTGATGTTTATTACATTTTGTAAACAATATTACTATTTCATAAGTTGATGTTTATTATATTTTGTAAACAATATCACTGTGTCATAGGTTGATGCTGTTTTTACCTTTCGTAACAGGCTGTTACAGATTGGTGCTGTTTGTTTTTATCTTAGAATGATAATTTACTGTTTTTCGAGACAATTATTTCTGAACTTCATTGTTCACATAGTAAGTACCTGTATCGCATAGGTTGTAGCTGTAAGTTTAACAAATGGCTTACCACCTGAATCACTCTCACGTTCGTCTCAGTAGTGGTAGTAGTAAAAGTACCAGTGCTGGATTTCTTACTACTTGACAATGGAAGTTCCATAAGCACAACGAAAGAAGAGTACACTGTAATTATACTTATATATAATCATGAATTTGATTACTTCATTGATTACTCACTAATTACCTCAGAATTAACACATAACAAAAACTTCGCATAAAATTGTTTGTTTGTTTGTTTTGGAATTTCGCACAAAGCTACTCGAGGGCTATCTGTGCTAGCCGTCCTTAATTTAGCAGTGTAAGACTAGAGGGAAGGCAGCTAGTCATCACCACCCACCGCCAACTCTTGAGCTACTCTTTTACCAACGTATAGTGGGATTGACCGTAACATTATAACGCCCCCACGGCTGGGAGGGCGAGCATGTTTGGCGCGAACCCGCGACTCTCAGATTACGAAGCGCACGCCTTAACGCGCTAGGCCATGCCAGGCCTCGCATAAAATAAATATTATGAGTAAACTAAAAATCAACTTCGCCATAGATTGATAGAGATTATATTAGGCACAGCTGGATTGATACGCTTATAGCTGTACATGCGTTAGTTGGTGAAACACTCTTGTAGGTGTATGATATTTATCTTAATGACAGGAATGGCGTTTCCCCTCAATTCGAACCCTCAGAGCGAGATAAATGCTGCTTTATCAAACTGTGTTAAGTACGATAGCGTTATATTACATGCTTAGACGACTAACAGTTGACCAAACAAACACACATATATTAATATTAAAAGGGTCGTACTGAACTGCTGAACCTCCAGTAGCACAGCGGTATCTCTACGGGCTTATACAGCTAGAAATCGGGTTTCAATACCATTGGCTGGTAGAGCACAGATAGTCCTTTGTGTAGCTTTGTCCTTAATAATAAACAAACAAACAAAAATCTTAATGAACTGATCTACATTGACTACAGCGCTAAAGTGAAAAGGAAAATTTCGAAATAACACAGGAAAATTTGTGTAATCCTTTTATCACACGCTGAGATAGCCACCCTTGTCCGAGTTATGAGCTTTAAGAGATGTACGGGTGGACGCTATGATAAATAACGAAAAAATATTAACTTTCACGCAATTATTATGTAACATAACATACTATTACAGTATTCATATTACCTTATAAAATGTTTGGTGTAAGCTTTAATTACTAAATATTTATATACTTAAGACACGGTATACACCCTGCAATGGTCAGGGTGACTTTGTAAGAATATGTAATGACCAAAGTAATGGCGGTAGGAGTGTTTGCTGTCACTCTCTTTCAACGCCCAGGTCTTAATGTCAAACGTACTGTTGGTGTGAACGTGCATTGTGGTCACTATGAAAAATCATTTACACTTAATAGGTAAAGTGAAGAAAAAGAGTATTATTGAGTACTTATTTTCTTTGACATACGTTAACTACATTTATAGATGGCGCCATGTCCTTACACAAAAATATATTGATTTTTTTCGTAACAAAAGCACTCTCTAAGAGAAATGTGATGAAAATAACAACCGCCACATGAAGAGTTATACCAAGTTTTTCCTTTGACACGTGACGTTTCAACTTTGGTCCGTAAGGCCATCACTTAACTAGTCATGTAATAGCAATAGTATAATGGGGGAATGGAGTTGTTAACCCCCTTTAACATATCTCTTGTTCTAAATTATCATCCCACAAAGTTTGGTTGAGTCTGGCTCAGCGAAAAGTAGATAGACGAAAGATAAACAGACATACATATAGGAAGGTAGTAAGATATAGAAATTGTTATATTATGAAACGCTCATGGCACTGTAGCCTATTCGCGACTCTATTATAATAGATTATCAGTAGCTTCCAGGAGTAACAGTAGTGATACATATTATATATAGTTAGAGTACAGTCAAATCACTTCCGTGGTAATTTGTGTATTTGATGATTATCCTCACAAAAATAGGTAATTGCAACTAAACGGTCAATCTGTCATTAGTACGAAACATCACAGAAAATCGAAAAGCAAAGCAAATGAAAGAATTATTATCTTATATTTGCTATAAACAGAGTAATACATCTTGTTTATATGCTGTTATAAGATTACCAATATTTGATTGTGAAATATTGTTACTCCTTGCGATTCGGCCAATTGTTTCCACATGAACCCCTACACCCTTAATGATATTCATATTAGGATTTTTTTTTTAGTGTTGTGTGAGATATTTCACCAAATTTTTGTGATCATTACCTTGTTTAAAGATGAATGCTTGCCCAACAGGTCTTAGTTCTGAAAGAATGATATGGTGAATAGGTACTACTGTGTCTATCAGTAGTCAGAGTGCCATCAGTCTTGTGTAGATCTACAACATTAGTAGCTGAGATACAACCCACACTTGTTTTAGCCAACCAACACATTTCACTGTAAATGTTGTAAGTTTAAGGGATACCGAGCTCGTATGTGCTGTTAAACAAGTTTCACCTAATTTTTTTTCTTAGCAATTTGAATTTTGGTTCATTTGAAAGAAACAACTATTGACATCTTTATCCATTTTAACCCATTTGAATTGGCTACCTCTCCAATAAAGTGTCTTATGAGCAGTTACATTTCCTTTAAGACTACTTTAGGGCTACGTTTAGGGTACTCAGTATCTACAGATTCAGTAGGTTGGAAGCCTCAGAGAAAACACGGAATATTCTAAGGGTCATTGAGCTGGGAACGTTTGAAAACTCATGCCTTACGTTACTGCCAAGATCTCTACGGGTTTGTCTTGTAACACGAAAAATTTATACACCGAGTACTTAACATCACTTTTGAAGAGTCTGGGGTTTCTATCACGACCACTTCTATTATCAACATTATTTATTTCGTGCACCCCTTTTAGAATTTTTATATTGAACGTACTTTATCAGTCAGAACTTTAATTTTTACACGTTTATAGTGTGGCATTTCTTGCCTGGGAGGCATGAGTGCGAAGTCACACTATTTCTGGGAACAGTACTATTTGTGGCATTATGCTAGTAATGCAATGCATGATTGGTTGGATGACAGCTACTCACAACGTAAACTACCAACAAGTAACTGTACTCTGGTACAATTCATTTTCTTACATTAATGGAGGAGCAATTCCTTAAAAATTTGCATTTTAGATCCATTTTATTCATTGTTTTCATATTATTTTCAATATTTTATGTATTACGTGTAAGTTTATCAATACGTTTGCCGTGATAAACTCACACATTTTTTCATAACTCTTTCATAACCGAATTCATGTTACATTTATGTTAATTGAGTGTAAAATTTTGCACTTTAAAGAATAAAGACAGGTATTTTTTTTGGATTTAAACATTACATGCAAATCCAAGTAAATTATAACAATTACTTGTGTAAGTACCTGAATTTAATTAGTTTTTGTAATTAATGTTTTCTAGAAAATAATCAGTGATTCAGCGGTAAATCAGATTGATTATAAAAATACAAAATATGGTTTCGATACTCGAAGTGGGCAGAGCATAGACAGTCCATGGTGTAGCTTTATAAAGTTCGACGAAGTTTTATCAGTTTCGGCTTTTTTAATTTATTAACCCCTAAAATATTCTGCCTCTCTTCCAAGTGTTTAAAATCTGGGTACACCATTACTTCACGTTCTTATTTTTCGTTGAGAAAGTTTTCTGTTGTTCATCCACTCTATGAGACTCCATGAGTCGCGAAAACTGTCGGTACTTTTGTTAAAATCTCTGCGAACTTTGGAAAAAGAAAAGTATAAAATATATATAAGACAGCCCTTTGGGGATTTATGTCTCTTTTTGTTCTGTTTCATGGATACAAAGTGATATTTGATGAAGTTTTAAGACTGTTACACATGTGGATAATTTAATTCTTATTTTGGACTGTGTGATGGCACACTTATTGAACAACAAACAATCTAATCACTTTAGTAACGCTACCGTAAACAGTTTGTTAAAGTGCGAATCTTTATGTCAATATACCATGTTAGTGTAGCACACGAGTTTCCCACACCTTTGGTTTACGATGAGAGCAGATTTAGAGCATTAAAATTACAAAATGTTTCTGTCATATGTCACGTTTGTTACTAACAGAAGCGTATATCGCACAAAGACATTTATTAAAATACATTTTATACATATACTGTATGTCTAAAATAAACATATTTAAAAACTTATTAGCTAGCACCCTAGGGGCACAGCGTATGTCTGCAGAATTTCACCACCAGCAACCTGGTTTCAATACCCGACTTGGCCAGAGCATGGATAGTTCTATTCTAGCTCTTCATTAACTACAATTTGTTTGTTTGTTTTGGAATTTCGCACAAAGCTACTCGAGGGCTATCTGTGCTAGCCGTCCTTAATTTAGCAGTGTAAGGCTAGAGGAAAGGCAGCTAGTCATCACCACCCACCGCCCACTCTTGGGCTACTCTTTACCAACGAAAAGTGGGATTGACCATCACATTATAACGCCCCCATGGCTGGGAGGGCGAGCATGTTTGGCGCGACTCGGGCGCGAACCCGCGACCCTCGGATTACGAGTCGCAACACTTGTGGAGAAAACAGCGCTACTAACAAAGAATCAACCTTGCCTTGTTTCTTTAGGAATAATATCGATTATTTATATACTTAATTCAATTAATTGAATGAAAAGCCCCTACACTTTTAAGATTTCGAAGACAAAAAACAAACCATTTCTTGTCTTTGTACCAACACACACGTGTTAATTCGTATTTACTTACGATCAGAGCAAGCTACCTATGTCGGTCAAACCATGAGTACATCTTAATTGAATATACTTTTGTTGCGTTCCAACTCATAAAGATCTAAATGAATTGCTTCGTCAGTAGTGTACCTCGCTTTAATGATATTTTTTGCCGTTTAGTTTGTTTTGAACTGGGGTTCGATTGAAACCAGGTTAAGAAAGGCACTAGCCTTTGGATAACTCTCACCTAATCTCACGAGATTTCTAGTGTATTGTGCTAATGACGAAACGTTCTCCGCTGATAGGAGTGTTTGTTTCTTTGTTTTGAATTTCGCGCAAAGCTACTTGAGGGCTATCTGCGTTAGCCTTCCATAATTTAACAGTGTAAGACGAGAGGGAAGGCAGCTAGTCATCACCACCCACCGCCAACTTCTGGGCTACTCTTTTACCAACGAATAGTGGGATTGACCATCACGTAATAACGCCCCTCTAGTCTTACACTGCTAGTGCAGATAGCCCTCATGTAGCTTTGTGCAAAATTCAAAAACAAACAAAACTTTAAATGCAATGTTGTTGCAAAATAATACAACGTAACTTTCTCAAGTTAAGGTTGAGCTATTTGAAAAAAAATATTTTATACACATTTTTTGCAAAATGAACACTTACTTAAAGGTATCTTAGAATTTTCTCATTTCATAAATTAATTGAATACCAATAGAACTTAATACTTGTTATTGTTTTTAATGTTCATTCGGAAGATATTCAAGAACTTATGTCATAAAATGCCAACATTTTGGAACTGTAAGAATATTTTCCATTGTTTAGTCATGTAGCTAATAATTACATACATTTATACTTATCTTACAAGATCTTTGTCGATTAAAGATATCAAAATATGCTGTTTAATTACAAATAACAATGAAATGTTATCTTCCTATAATAAGATTTAACAACTTACGTATTGTTTAATTTCCAAAGGATTTAATAAACTTTCTTTGAACATATTTTACATAATAATATTTTAATGCAGAAAAAATATTTTTTTTACTTAACTTCATTCAACCGCATACTATTTGATTCACAAAATTTCTTTTCCTTTTACTCAGTGTCTAATATGTATACCAGAAAGATATCTTGTTTGTTCGAAATTAAGCACAAAGCTACACAATGGGCTATCTGTGCTCTGCCTATCATGAGCACTGAAACCCTGATTCAATTATTGTAAATTTTCTGTGCCACTAGGGGAGGGAGAAATGTTTGGTTGGTTATTTTGAATTTCATGCAAACCTATGCGAGGGCTATCTGCACTAGCCATCCCTAATTTTGAGGGAAGGCAGCTAGTCATCACCACCCACTACCAACTCTTGGGCTACTCGTTTACAAATGAATAGTGGGATTGACTGTCACATTATAACATTCACATGGCTGAAAGGGCGAGCATGTTTGGTGTGATGGAGATTCAAACCCATGACCTTTAGATTAAAGTCGAGTGCTTTAACCACCTGGCCATGCTGGGAGGGAGAAAAACATGTTTATAAAAGTCTTAGTTCATTTTACATTATTTTAACACTTTAGGAAGCAATTTAAAAAACAACTGTAAATGAAAAATAGGAACGATTTGATTCACTTGTCTGAAGTTCCACTGAATACAAAAATCAAATTATATCTAGATTATAGATTAGTTTCAAATAAGTTAAATGTTCCAAGAATTATTAAATAAAACATAAACACCATATCTTTCAAATGTTTGGTCTAGAAACCACTAGTAGTAGTTACAACATTGTATCCAAACAATTACAAAACTTACGGTTTTAATCAAGTAATAATTTTTGCACAAATGGCTAAAATGCTAAATATTTATGTTTATTTCACAACACATTATGTTACTCTGTTTTTAGTTAAGGTGGAAAAAAAAGAGAGCAAAATTGGATATATTTTACATTGGAATTAATGATTAAGATAGAAAAATAAACTCACGCTGGATTATGTCATGTTTTAAAAATGAAACTGAAAAAATATTTTAAATGAAATAATTTGGATAAACATAATTATCACATGTTGCATAACTTTAACTTTTGTAACAAACAAAAGTGGATCTTGAGACAAGTTTTAATGAGAATTACATAACTTGATAACATTTACATTAAGACTATATTTAAAATCACAAACGATCTTCATCTGAGCAAGTCTAAATGAAGGTGATGAAATTTGAAAACTGATTCCAAAAAAAGTTTTATTGTAAAAGTTACACTTTATGAAAATGTGAATACTTACTTTTTCATAACTTAATTATCAAGTAGTCCATTTTTATACATAGTGAACAAAACCACATTTAAAAGTGCTAAAAAGTGTTCAAAACCAGTAATTTCAGTGAGCACTTCATCATTGATATGGCTGTTACAACAGTTACATTATTTTGTGTTTCTATGGTATAAAAAGCTCTGGCACTTCTACCCTCCAACTCACACACAAGTAATACCCAAGTATAATTTTGAAAACGTTTTAACTGAACAATCATTTACATATTATTTAATAAATAAATCAATTAAAAACTTTTGTTTATGATACTTATATATATCAACAAGGTATGCAATTACTAAAGTTGTAGTGATTTAGCAAATACAAAATCCTGTTGTCTTTACTTTTGTAATTACACAAACCTATTTAATATGTAGTATAAAATAAAATAATGCAATTAACATTTAAAACTTTTTTATTTCACATGAACATGAAAAGCAATAATGATCCTTTTAAAATAAAAGACAGAACTGCTTTCACAAATAAAAATTACTTTTCAGTTGCAGAAATAAATCCAGGTTGTTTTACAGACTTAAATTACCTATTTATAAAAATTTCATAAGAATTACAATTACTATACATTAATATCATTCCTTCAATTAAAAGAAAGCTGTTAGGTACTGTGTGATTTGATCTTTTACAAATATATGTACGTTTTCACACACATACCCACATGCTAGTTTTCTTAAATGCTATCAGCGAAAATACAGGTAAATTTCTACAAATGTACTCTCAGAATACTTATAAAAATATCCTGAAACATTCTGTAAATTAAAACTTTAGTTTTTGTCCTTGTTTGTTTTGGTTAACATACTGGCAATGAAATATAATAACATATGATGATATTATGAGAAAATGTGAGCTATCATCTAACTGAGTATACTGAATTATTCATTATATCATAAAAACAGCACTAAGTACCAAAATACATGTCAAAATAAAAATAATAGAAAATATAATTCTCTTAAACATAAGAAAGCCACACATATAAATGATGAGGTCTCACTTTCCAAATACACATATCAAATTTTTTTACTCTAATTTAATTACAGTACATTAATCTCTTATGTTTTATGTACAAACTTACATAAAAGCATAAAGACAATGATTCATAAAACTTCTTAAATTTATAACTTATGCAGTTTAAGCTTTGTTCTTTCTTAATTTTTTTGAAATACAGAGACTAAAAGCTGATATTCTCCCACTTATAAGATAAAATTTGATGCAAAAATGAGCAAAACATATTATAAAATGATAATTTGGTATAATTGTTTAAGAATTAATAAAATAGGTCTTATTTGACATAATTTCTTAATATGGATAAATTATTTTCAAATGAGCTTTAGTAAAAATATAAAGTTTGGTGAGAAATAGAATAAAATATAGGAATTCAAAACTGGTCTGTTACAAATCATAACTGAACTACATATAACAATTAAATTTAAGCATGCACATTTTGTATTTTTATGTTACACAAGTCACAAACAACAATTACATAAAATAGATATATCTCTCGCATTCTACTTTTACTAAAAAAATATACTGTTAAAGTAAAAAGGCCCAATTCTCATAATCCCCATTTTAGTATACTTCAAAGTTCATTGAATATAGTTAATTCTGAACAGAGTGTTTTCTTTCATATCTGCATCACAAGAACAAGAGTTCAAAGTAAACAGTATGTATACAGAAAAATTTATTTCAGATACAACATGATTGTTTACAAATTTTTAATGTATTATTCTATGTTGAATGTCAAAAAAGTCATATCTTGCAACTAGGTAATGTTTACAAAATGGGTCCTTTTTGTCATCTTTCAAACTAAACGTTTTGTTATATTTGACATCCACTCAACATATTACTTTTAGTTTTTGCAAATTTGTATTTGTAGAAAAGCTAAAGCTTCCATATGTGTACTTTCAAGTAAGTTTTATTATTTACTAAATTTGAAAAACTAGATAGGATGGCCTACCCTGGTGTTTGACCTTTGTTATACAATCTTTAAACACCATCCTGAAAATTTCAGGAAATAAGAAGTGAAATAATTTAAAAAAATTTATGATGTAAATCTTAGTACTACTACACACTTTAATGTCTGTAATCTTCCACACAGGTAACATTGGCACTACGAGAGGAGGAACTTTTACAAACCTACAAAATTACATACCATAATAATTCTACTTGAGAAACACTAAGTAAGAAAGAAGCACTGATAGAACATGAAATCTGTTTCTTACATTAAAAATGATGAGTGATCTTTGATTGATTTCAATATATCTTATGATAATGTTATTTACAGGATTAAAAGTTCAAACATACAGGGAATCTAAAATGAGGCAGACAACAATTATGTTACAGATGGTGTCAAACCACTCAGGAGACTAGACAATTAAAAACTACAGAACACCAAGATTCCACATTTAAAATTCTCAGTTGCAGAGGCTTCCATGAAACATACAGTACTAATAATATCTAAAACTATCAGAATAATAGCCCATGGGTAATAACACTCAGTACTGAAGCAAAATGTCTTAACTATGAGTAAATATGGAAATGGTAAATCAGTTTAAACATTTTATGAACATTACATATAATGGTATAAATTAAATAAGATGATATACTTAATACAATTAATATTTTATAATTTGTCTTTTTTCTACTGTTTCTTTAAGGTAAAAAAAGAAAACAAAATATAAATGTTGCATTTAAATACATCAATAAAATAACACTTTTTCACAAACTAATGAGGTATTTCAGGAAAAAAACTGTCAGCCTTGTCTTAAAAACAGAGAGCAGAGTATTTTACATACCTAAAAAAAATCTCAAATTGACTAGTGAATATATCTTGACTTTCTCATAATAAAATGGTTTTTAGTTAAAGCAACACAGAAAAAAGTGTAAGGATACTTGTATTACACAGAAGATAATGTTAAATAAAACATGCTTATAAAGAATAGTATAAAATAAACCAAGTGTAATTCAGATTGAAACAGCTATCTGTTTTTGTCATATATATTAATACTGGCACAAAGGTGACATAACTATTGTCTCTTGACATTCAAGTACAATAAACCAATGTTAATTGTTAATGCAACAGTAATATAATGTCCAGTTCTCTTGACATATGATAATATCTAGCAATTGTGGACTTTAAACTGTATGACTTAGTTAACTTTAAATGGAAACAGAAAGAGCATATTCTGTATTTATAAAGGGTACAATATCTACAGGCACATGCTTTTGTCTACATGTAACTCTTGAAAAGGAGTATAACCCGAAAATAAATAGACGCTCCTTTTTCAATTGAACAAATAAAAAGTTTCCAGTATGTCCTAAGGTGAAACAGAGCAAGCAATAAAATAACTTAAGATTACACTGTCTGGAAACATGAAGTATCAGTATATTGTATTATAACTTAAATTGCTGGAAAAGTAAGGCTGAAATATGCATTTCTTCCTGATATTACCTTAAAGATGAAAATGTTGCACAGTCAATTATCCTTCTAAAAGTTCTAACAACCTGGTGAGAAAGAAACAAAACTACTAGAAATTACCACACTTAAAGATAACTCAGACAGAATAAACAACACTGTATAGCTACACATGAATTATTTTATCGTTTTTTGTTACACTAAAGCTTGTGTAATGTGTATGAGTAATACACATGTGTATTTTAAACTAATTTTCACCTCATTACATCTTTATAATTAAGTTAATGTTAACAAAAAAATTATATGAATTTTGAGATTCAAAGAAAATAATTAGATTAAGATATGAATCAGAGTTATTATCAACCAATGAGTAAAACAAACATACACTCTTTTTTTGATAATCAAAGAGAAAATTATTTCATGTATTAAATAACAAAAAAAAATTAATAAAAGTTCAGTCTTACTCATGCTTGATGACCAATTTATAAACAGGAAAAAACAAAAAACAACTGAAAAACCAATATTATCATGAAAAATGTGTTGATTCTCAAATAAAATAATCTCAGGAAATCCCTTTATCTGAACAACTGAAAAATTATTCATTTGTAATCCTTTTGTGAAATTTGTAGGTAATATAATTTCAATATTTTGAACAACTGCCTCAAAAGATATATTTTTACATTGCAAAAAAAGAAACTTATCTTTGTTAAAACATACATAGTGTTTTTTTCTGTAAATAAGGAGAAGTTTGCATGTTAAAACATAATTTTTACATAATGAAGAACTTAAGAATCATCAAATTTTTCATTAATTTATTTTGAGAACATCCAAAATATCCAATTGTCTGTTGGTAATTTTGTATGCCATATATCATTAATGAAACACCTGTATAGTTAAGTACATATCGTACAATAAAACATTTAAAATGTACACGTGTTTTGTCTCTATTCTCTATAGCCTGCCTAACACAATACAGAAGCATCTCAAAGAGACGTCAATCATAAATTAGATTTTGTGCCCATTAAATCACAAAATCTAAACATTTCCAAATACCTGAGAATAATCATAAAAAACATGCCTCCAAGTCCTGTATCCTTACAGAAGAAACTGTATAACATTTGTAAGGAAAACTTACTGAAGCTCTTCTCTCTTGTCCTAATACTTAGAGACATGACCACAATTTAACACACTGAACTTTTAAAATTGTTTAAAAGTAGAACACTAAAATACATACATATGTGACTTTAAATATATATTCTCATGAACATGTATAGTAGAAATATATTATAAATGTATCATAATTATACTAAGAAAAATGTACACTAGCATTAAAAAGTGTACTCTCATACCTCTCAGTTTCATGCTATTGTATATTATTACTATGAATTAGTGTTGTCTATTTGTTGTTAACACAATGCTACATAATGAGTTATCTGTTCAATGTCCCTTGCAGCTAGTGAACATGACTTTTAGTGTTGAAAGCCCTTAGACTTATCACGGATTCACCAAAGAAGAAATGGTATAGCTGCCTCCTGCCCTTGTGTTACAAAAAAGAACTTTTAAGTGAATACATGACAAATGCTGCTTAGCTATGAGGAGATAAAATATGATAATTTACAGTCTTATTAACGAAACAAAACCTAAATTAAAGGATAAAAAATAACTTAAAGTTAATGCATCAAATAAATATTAAAGTAATTACATAAAATGACAAACTTGTACTTATTACTTCACTCTCTTCTGGGTTAGTTTCACATACCTGTTAGGTTTTCTTTTCTTTACTAAGAATTATGAATATGCCCTTTAAAAATTTTGTTATAGCTGCACAAAAACTGTCATTATATATGTTTTTTTACTATTCTTCACGCAATTTAGAATTAGTTTAGTTTTCAAGATATTACCATTGTGTTTATGTTATGATTTAATACTTTTAATAATACAAAGTAAAGCGAATCAATCCATATTCTGCTATGGTATTGCTAGTAGTAGATTCAGCTTAAGTAATCCAGTTTCTGGTAGTTTTATTAATTATTATTTACTTCTACTTTATTAGTAACAAAGAAGTGAAGCCATATAGAAAGAGTTTATATACACCATGAGTTTGAATTCATGATCTGCACCTTACAGAAGAAACAATACAAATAGTTCTAAGTCTGTTAAAAGGAAAATGAAATGTGATTATTTATATTATTAATATAGTGTTGAACTAATTCATATTATCAAACAGAGAAACTTATGAAATCCTTATAAGAATCTTATTTCAAAATGTGGCTGTATAAAATTATTGTTCCACAAAATGAATTTTCTTTTTTAATTCCTAAAGGCTAATATTTAAGTTACTCTACAAAAGTAAGACATGGTTGTGATGTCATATTGTCAAATGGAAAAAAAAAAATGTTCCAAGGCTGTAAATTGGTTGTATATCTCAGCCTTATATGCTTATAAAGACTACTAGTACTGGATTAGATACCAATTGATGAATCAATGTATTCTTAACATTAGCTTTATGACATTGCATATACTTGTTGTTAGAATGGTATGTTGAATTAACTATATGGTAATGGGTTAATTTTTAATTATGAACTATCTAGGTAGTTTTCTTGGATCAAAAGTTAATAATAATTATAATCTTATAAAGGTAACTGGCATGTGATTTCTTTGGTTGCTACTTGACTAAGATCCAATTTGTTCCAATTATTTGGGTTAAGTTATTAGCACTGTTTGTATTTTTTAAAATAATTTTAGTAATATGAGGTAAGATGAGCCAGACATGATCTCTGATGTGTTACTGTTAACACGTTTATTGCATTAACAGTATCACATACTTCTGTCAAAATGTCTATTATCATAACACTGACACTTATGGAATCTTCTATCAAGCATATGTCACTAGTTACTCTTTTATGAACCAAACAGTGCCATAAGCTTCTTTCATTCTCATATACCATTACTACCATATATATGGATTAAACATATTACCACAAAGTTCCATCAACATCACTGATATGGCACTACTACTAAATGTATGGATTAAACTTCCATCAATTCATCTCACTCTGTACTGCTACATGTAGCGTTTTTATAAAGCAAATAGCATCAAGGTATCTAATACAGTAGTGCTATAAACTATACCTGTATTTCAAGTTATTTGAAAGACTAAACAGAAATAACAGTGTACAAAGCAAGATGTCTGATTAGATTACTTCAAACACTTTTACAGAATAAACAGTACAATTAACTTCTGAAACTACACAATAACAAATGTAGGTGTAATAGCTCTAAAACATGTTTGAAAATGTAAATGTTACAAATAATACTTTCTCTGCTGTCAAAACTGTGTAAAAATGGTATGATTATGCTCTTAGATATAAATTTTTGAAACTTTCTACAACACATTCAAAACTGGTGTACACATCTTTCTTAATACTTTCCTGAGATATTCAGCAATAACCATTACTTATACTAACAAAGTTACTGAACAGATTCTTCAATAACAAAAAACTTGTTCAAACATACAGAGGCTATATACAAGACCCTGAAAAAGAACCACTGAATTTCAGCCGTTTAATTAGGTTGGAAAACATCTACAAAATTTACAGTAATATACATAAAGTAATATAATAAACTAAAAATACAACTTTTACCTGAGACACTATGGCACCGTTAACCACAAAGAAGTACCTCAACATACAACAAATAACAATTCACAAATCAATCACTGTGACAGAGCAAACTCTGATAATATTTCTGGAATGAGCAATAATAAAGTATGTTTTGTACACTCAATCCACGTACATTTTCAGACAATGGTATGGTAACATACTAAAGAAAAAGATTAGTTATAAAAGATATAAATATCTATCTGGCATCATATAATTACAGCCTGAGTTTAAAAGTATATCTCTTTTCCTTTAAATAAATGGTGATATGTATCCAAAATTTTATACGAAGATGTTGTACTTTCAAGGTTTATTGTGATGTTTTTCTGACACAGGCACATGCATACATGCACATACCAAACAAGTAAACAAGCTGCTTTCAGGTACTTAAGGAGGGCAGGAACTTCTTCCACTGAGTAAAACAAAAGCAACTGTATAGAAGTCATGTGACTGCCATGGGAACTTGTGAACTGGGAGTTGAACTTCCACTATGTCCTGAAAGATCATAGCCAGAATGACGGTGATGGTGATGATGGTGAACGCCACCCTGCTGGTGGTCTTGGTTCTTCCGAGTAGGATCTATGAAAGACAGGTTTAAACATAAAAAAGTTTACTAAGGGGTCAGTAGTTTCCATTTGACTGCTACTACAAAAAAGTTGCTATGTATAGTTCGAAACTATTTCAGAATGACAAAGCTCTGACTCAATATAAAAATGTGCTACCTCAATCACTAAATCAGTGATAAATCAGCTAAATAGTATGAAACTCAATACTGTTAATCCAATTATAAGTTCCTCTTTTGCTTTATAAATCTTCTGTGAATGTCAATAATGTATTCAGCTCTCAATGTAAGCATACACTAGTACTTAAGTAAGGCTATTAAGCAGTAATTTCTTTGTATATTTTGTGTTTAAACTTTGACAAATTTTACTAGGTAAAATGATCCATTCTCATTAGCAACCCTGAGTTTAATCTTAAATATCTATTATTTAATGAAATAATCTATCTTTATAGGATGTCTTCTGCCAAAAAATAAGATTTTAGCAAAATTATGACTATTCAAAAATATTTTGAGTTTAAACTCTAACAATTCTCATTTCTGATGCTCATTCAGTTTCCATAAGGTACCTTGAATGTAAACTTAGATATAACACTTTTAGCCCTCATGTTACTACCATTCACAACTAGTCAGTCTTTATACTTCACCATATTAAATAATTTTATATCTTTATCTCAATGTAAAGAATTAGATGAAATAAAATATGTAGGGAATTTTATCAATAATTATCATGATTAATTATAATATTGATGATATATATTTTTTGCATTTTTATGTAACTCTCACAATATTAGGGACTTTATAATCAACAAAGTCACGGATCTACAAGCAATTAGATGCAAAATTGGCTTAGAAAAAATAGGTTTAAGAAGTCATTGTAGTTACAGACAGCATCAGTACTTCTTGGATTAAGAAGTTGGTCCACCTGACTTTTGTTCCTAATAAATATTATAAATACTCAGTATGTTAGATTTATTTTAATCAAGAAAATACATACTGAAAAACTAGCTTATATTTTAAAAGTTGTTTTTTTAACTGATTTAAACCCAATTTTCTTGGAAACATTCTGAATTCTTCAACTGTTTATTTAATTTTCATATTAGTACGCACCTGTACATATGGTTATAAACCACAGAACAGCCATTAACCCAACTCCAATAATAAAAGAGGCAAAAGCTATTCCCACAATAGCAGCTGTTGATACTCCCACCATATTCTGTGTTCCACACATGTCTTTTTTAAATTGAACATCTGATGGAGGTGACACATCTGGATGCTTATTCAATGGTGGAAGATGTTTAAACAAGAATGGTGCTACAGAAAAACACAAAGGAAAACCATTAGCATTTTAGCAGGTCTAAAGCATAAATATGTATAGAAATAAACAATAAATACATTCTATATGTTAATGTGGGGATCATGCTTGTTGTTTTTTTTAGACAATCAGCAGGGCCACCAAAAATGTACTTTTTATGCAAGCAATTTTCGGGACCAATCCTATAGCTCATAGTAAAATGTATTCTGTAGTGGAGTTTATGATAAAAATCACTGAATTAAATAGTAGATGTTACATATATTGAAAGAAAACTAAAGATATATCAATATATCTCGATTTATATTGTTGTGAATTCTTATTTCATGAAAAAAAATACAAGAGTCACTATTTCATATTTTTAGAATAATAATTTTTATTTGACATCTGGTCTTTACTGTATAAGTGATTTCCTGTTCACTTTTAACCTGTTCAGTGACGTAGATGAGATAACTCGTCCGAACCGATTGGTAACACAGTGCCATGGACGAGTTAATTCGTTCTCAATACCTACCTACCTTCAACGCTAGATGTCAGCACCATACATGCATTTGACCTACTTACAAGTTGTTTCACTTTTGATCCAAAATGGCGTCACGAAAAATGTTACAAAATGAAAAAGCATTAGAGTTGTATTGTAGCAGCTGAAATACTTGGCAGTCAACAGGTTAAAGTAATCTTTTAAAAATTAAAATAAATAAAGAAAATATTTGCATCACTGCCAGTGTTATCTATTCTTACTCCCATTGAACCCATTACCATCTAGCTGACACATATTTTTATGCAAAATAGAAAAAAAAAATCATGAACCAACTGATCACTGTACCTGTAACTTACAGTAAAAGCTAACATTTTATGATTTTAGACAAATGCCTAAAGTGATGCAGTGTAAATAATACGATTTGAAACAGACTCTTTGGTTGAAAGTATCTCTGTTGAGCCAGAAGGTGGTAATTTTTAAATAATTCAACCAGTATGATGTGAATCTTCTTTATCATAATTCATTTAAATTTGTCATTTTGTTTTTTAAGGTTGGAAAGTTAATGACTATGTATGCAATAAAAATACACTTAAAAGGACGTTTTTCTAGGGTTAATTAAAAAAAACTTTTAGCAACAAGATTGAAGAATCCTTTCTTTACAAACAAAACTTTCAAATGCTGTCACTTTATTTGATCTTTGGTTGGAATACTGTGTTTATTTTAGAAAGTGGTTCAGTTCAAAATATATAGTGATAGCAAAAGTATTTGAACGTATGGATGAAGTAAATGATAGTTAGCCAATGAACCTCAACAGTCTGTTTTCCTCACACAACATATTACGTACTGATCATGTTCTAGCCATAAGGTCAGTTCACATTTTTATCAACACTCATTTAAATAAAAAAAATTAAAAGATAACAATTTCTTTCTTAGTATATTAATGATAATTTCAACAATTTAAAATTAATGAAACTTGAAAGTACATTCTCTGTAGTCACTTCAATTTTTAAAGTTAAACTGTCAATAATATTACACAATGACAACAATAACTTTACTGTACCTAAACAGAATTGGGTCAGTTGTGAACTATAATAATCAGCAATTTCCAATATTAGCATGACTAGTAAAACAGTACTATTAAGTTTTTTTGTTTTTTTTTGTTTCTGGCTAGTGTAAAGTTTGTAGAGTTGGATTAAAAAATATTTGTCCTAACTTGCATAAATTTATAAACATTGTTGGTGCAATAAGTTAGATTCTCAAAACAATTTGCAAGTTTGAAATTTTTTCGTCTTTTTTTGGAAAGTATTGACAAAAAGGAACTTGTGTGTACAAAAAATAAAAAACATTCTGATTGAAGACAGTAGTTACCTTTATAAAAGTTCTAATAATCACCATATATTTCAAATTTTATAAACGAAAATTTATATATCAGTTTCATTACATTGATGCCAAAAGTCTGAATAGTGATCAAAATGATAGCATTCATATTAATGTAAGTGCATTTACTTTCAATATAGGGCCTGGCATGGCCAGGTGGCTAAGGTGCTCGACCGTAATCTGAGGATCGCAGGTTTGAATCCCCACTGCATCAAACATTCTTGCCCTTCCAACCATGGGGACGTTATAATGTCATGATCAATCCCACTATTCATTGGTAAAAGAGTAGCCCAGGAGTTGGCAGTGTATGGTGATGACTAGCTGCCTTCTCTCTAGTCTTACACTGCTAAATTAGGGATGGCTAGTGCAGATAGCTCTTATGTAGCTTTGCCCAAAATATAAAAACAAACAAAACAAAAGGTAACTTTCAATATATGGGCATTCATAGTGACAATATTTGTATACATGACTAACAAGTTTATAAATTTTGAAAAGTCCATTCATGGTTTGTCATAAGTTCCTTTTTGGGGGCCTCTTGCTCCTGAGCTCTCACTAATTTTAAGCCCTGTAATGTCAAAAATTCCATTTGTAATAGTTTCTTTGTATCACAAAAAACTTGTGTTTTAGAGAGAATAGTTACAACAAAAATAACTTAAAATACTGATTCTAAAATCAAGGTGAAAACTTGTAGTTTTGCGATAGCATTTAAAATGATGAAAGTTTTTAGAATGGATGGCAACTGCCTGTTGTGGAGACACAAGTGTAGAGGATGATGTTTCAAAAGTCTTCCATCTTTCACCTTCAAGTCTGTGTGTGTGTGAAGGTGTTGTCGGTCTTTTATAGGGTCTTGATGGAACGTGGAAAACTTGTTATGATTGGTTGGATTTTCACTGTTTCTGATTGGAGGAAAGATTTCCTGTAGATTAGAGGTGAGTAACCTGTGGCTGCCATTAGTTGAATCTACAGGAAATCAGCAACAGTGATAATCCAGCCAATCATAACAAGTTCTCCACATTCCACCAGGATGCTATAAAAGACCGACAACGCCTACACACACAATGACTTGAAGGACTTTCGAAATGTCATTCTCTACACTTGAGTCTCCACAACAGGCAGTTGCTGTCCATTCTACAAAGTTTCATCAAGAATACTCTGCTTAAACAATCTATCAAAGCATTTAAAATGTTAAAACATCAATGATATCCAAAACTGTATTTAAATGTTCCATGGTTAATGCTGTAGTTCATTTCTAATATTCTAAAATGTTGTACTTGATCCACATTTAGAACATGTTGGTCTTATTGAATTAAAACCTACATGTTACCACTCTTTTGTGTTAATATTTTCTTTACCTGAAAATGTATTTCTGATAGATACTCATCTCTTTGTACAACAAAGAGCTATTACCTTGCACCACTGTTATGAAAATTTTTGTGCAAACCAGACGCCTTGAACGATACTCCAATTCCTACACATATTGATTGACATGTAATGTTCTAACCTATGATGCAGTCTTAATTAGACTATGGACCTCATAAGAACATTGGTGAAACATAAGAAATATATTAGGATAGAGGAGGAAGGGTAGGAGGTTGTGAAGAAAGGTATTTATCTGAAATATATCTTCAGGTAAGGAAAATGTTAACTTCAGAAATGTATATTCACTTCACTACACAACAATGAGCTAAAATCCCACATTTAAAAGATACAGGAATTAAAAGATGAACTCATTTCAGAAAGGAAAAAAAAAAACCATGGAGTGTGTCACCTGATATGGGAAGGGGGTAACTTAGTAGGGCATCACTCACTGGAAGACAGCATCTTCATCATGAAGGAAATAGTTTTAGTTCAATAAAAGTGGTAAAGGAACGGGTACTAACAAAAGAATCTTCTATGTGATATGAAAATGTTGCAGAGATGGGTGGACTGTAAGATGAACAGCAGCATGTAGTGTGGCTATGGTAATAATTCAGGCTGTAAAGTTCTGGAGATACATATAAAAATATACACTGCATGAAGCTGATACAGATCTGCATGTAAGATCCATCTGACTGACTGGCTGAACCACTGGGAATGGCTTGATTCAAAATGTAGTGTGGTGGCCTGTATTACGCTTCTGTGTAACATCACAGCCCTATTTTAAATTGAGAAATTCATCCACTTGTTTTTATAAAAGTATGATTAATTATACCAATTCAAAAGGAAACTCTTTATGTTGCCATCCCCAGCAGTTTGGAACTGGAGAACAAAGATTCTAAAATTCTCCTATTACCACAAAGGAGAACATCAGAGAGAGAGAGAGAGATGCCAAAAGGAATTTTCTATCATCTACATAATATCATATTCTTACTCTGCAATGGATTAATTCAAACAGGAACAGTATGTACTATCAGGTGTAAGGACAGGTAGAATTAATACTTTTGTCCCTCATTCAATATGGACTTTAGGAGAAAGTAGTGTTCCCTGTAAAGTATCATCTACCACATGGTGGGTTTCATCATCTCCAGTATAGAGAAAAAGAGATATAATAATGGTGATAAGAAAGTCAGAAGAGAAAAACAATTGAATAATCAATAGCTCATTTCAGTAGAGTCTCTGAGAAGATTGGAGAATGGCAACTGGAGGAAAACAAAACTTAGAGGTAGATAAAATTTAATTTTTTTTGTACACAACTGGACACAAATGTGCCATGGATTGTTCATCCCTGTCAGTAGGTATCAAAAGAGAGGGACAAAAGAAACTATGAAATAAACTTGAGAAAAGGTGACAAGAAAAGGGTGAAAGGTGTCCTCTCCAATGGAAAAATAAACAAGGTGGTTATATTGTTTAATCCAGCCAATAAAGTGAAAAAGGATAAGTTATTAAAAAAAAAGGATGAATTTCACAGTACAAAAATATAATGTTGATTTCCTCATATTGGAGCAGTATGAATAAGATAATAGAAATCTACCTGAAAAGCACAAAGAGGGCAATCATGAACAGTACAACTGTGCACAGCAAAAATGGGAGAATGATTGGAAAATAATCTGTTCATCCTTCCAGGCAAACCAATTCCTGTAGAGGAAGGAGTGGTCAAATAATAAAAGTAAAGTATCCCAGTGATAAAGAGTGCAGAGGTTGCCCAAAACAAAAATGAAAAAGTAACATTTCCCACAAGTGGGAATATAAAGCAGCTACATCATTAAAGGAAGATATCAAAGGAAGCAGGTGGTCAAGAGTTTGAATAGAGAGGCCAAAGAATCAAACAGACATTCCAGTCTGGAATAAGAACTGAATGAAGAGAATGATTAATGATAAGGGCTCAGAAGAGGTCTGTAAGAACTAAAGAAAGAAATGAATGGCTGGGAAAGAGAATGAATGTCATTCAAAAAGTTAACTCTCTGACTGGCAATAAAAGAAACAAATAAACTGTCCTTGAAAACTTTGGTAAAATAAAAGTGAGATGAGAAAGAGTTGGAAAACTTGGAGGAAAAGAATAAAAAAGGAACCAGCAGTAGTAAATCATACATTTGCTCCTCTTTGGCTGGCTCAGTTGTGGTTTCTACAAAACTCAGCCAGTCAAAAGTAGCAAGAGAAATACATAGTAAGATGTGCCTCTGAACATGCTACAGCATCCTCACAATAAATTAATGAGATGTGTGTTTGTATGTTTTTCTTATAGCAAAGCCACATCAGGCTATCTGTTGAACCCACCAAAGGGAATCGAACTCCTGATTTTAGCGTTGTAAAAATGGAGACATACTGCTGTACTAGTGGGGGACAAATTAAGGAAGAGGATAGACCTAATGAAAAAGATTGATTCAGTCCTGGTTCAGAACATCTACTGTCAAAGTTGCAGAATCTGGAACTGGTAACCATAAAAGTGGAAACTGGTGTTGAAGAAAGTTGTAAAAATATCAATAAGAGGACTCCCAAAGTGTGAACAAATCTACTGACATATAGGGTTCAGATTAAGTGAGACAATCAATTTGTTGTTAAGTTTAATGATTTTTCAATGTGATAGACTATTGAATGTAGTGAACATGATCCCAAAGGAGAAAATCTAGAACCAAAAAGCAGATGCCCTGAGAAAGAATGACTCTCTATCATCTGACATAATAAACTGCAGTGGATTGTCTGAATGACCCTTAACAAAATGACCAGTAAGGCAAGGTTGATGATGATGATAAGAAAAGACTGCTTTAATGGACAACAAACCCTTGAAAAAGTGTATATGTCTCTTCTCTGAAAAAGAGGCATCAGTGAACAGATGGAAGACCAGATGAGTAGGGTGAATTTGGTGTGGCCTAACAAGCCACCATGACATCAGGAGGGAAGAGATGGGAACAAATATGCAAGAGAAGACAGTGGATCCTTGGACATCTTCCATTGATCTGTGAGGGTTTGTTGAAGGATATTCATATGACAATGTTCAAGAGGAATAAGGAATTTAGCAAAGTCAGAGCCCTCTAGAGAGAATCTCTAGTGCAGGAAGAAAAGGAGACACGAGAGGAAAAGGCTGAGCTCACCATGCAGATGAGTTGAAAAACTCCCAAGTCAATCAAACAAACAGAGACTGGGAATTCAGGTGGTCAAGAATGCTTCCTGCAATAAGGAGCCAGTCATCCATGTAATAGTGAAAATAGAAATCCAATGAATTTATCCTCCACATGGAAGCTCACAGTACCTGATTGAATATGTATAGGTCAACTGCTAATCAGAAGGAATGGCTCAGAAATGAAAAATCTGTCTGTTAAGGATGAATCAGAGGAAATGACAGGAGAACATAGCAATCAAAATGAGGAAAAAAACATAATAAACTTTAACCATGGTCATTTTCATCCACAGTATAATTTCCCCAGTAAGGATGCTAAAGTCTTGATATGGAGCCACAGAAGATGAAGGCATGATAGACAGAAAAAGAATTGAGTAAAATTCAAAGAAAGAGTAAAGTAAAATCATCTCAGCCACAAGTCACATAATAAGTTTTTCAAAGTTGAGGCAGCTGAGAGTCAATGCAAAATTAAGATAAAAATTATTGACATGAACAATAATATCAGGGATAGCAATGTGATGAAAATAAAATAAAAAGGTACAAGTAACAAAACAGCCCAAGACTAAACAACAACAACTGGAGAAAGAATGTCACATACCCAAGTAATTAAAAAAGTAAAAGGACAAGGGTGAGGTTACCTGTTCCTCATCAGAAAGAGAAGAACCAAAAAAGGCAAGTCCATTGAAGTAACAGAAGCAGTTGGTCAAGAATCTTAGATCTGAAATGAAGAGAGTTGAATAGAACCAACCCTCTGTGGCACAATGGTAGTAACATCACTGACCATGAGAATGGCTCCAGTTGCAATTGAAATTGTAGAAGACAACCTTTGTGGTGAAGTGTTAGAAATGTGAATATAGAAATTGGTTTCTGAAATGATGCAAAAACTTTTGTTTTCTTTGGTTACAACTGAGTGAACCTTTGACTTAAAATAAAAATACCAAAGTACAACACCAGAAGAATTTGGCAATGAAGTTTAACTGAAAGTTAAAATTAAAAAGGGAATGCAAAAATTATGTATCTCTGACAAAGAAACAAATTCAAGATGTCTAAATCAAGCAACATCAAGAAAATGATAAGTTTTTGATCTAATACTAGTGTTCACAGGTATTACTGCAGATGATGGATGCTAATGGAAAGCTATAGTGTAATGGTATTCGATCACAGTCTGGTATATTACACATTAATGTGTTGAGGGAGGAGTGTTGTGCAAAGAGGTAAGTATACACTTCTGATGTTTATGTTCTTTTATGTTTATCCTGTTAAATCATTTAGCTTATATACTAAATGTTCTTGTCATATAAGCTTGTTTTGCAAACTAGTAAAAATATATATATTTTTCAGAAAATAATATGAAGGAATATAATTTGCCATACTTCTGAAAGCTATTTAAATCTATATCTTAACTTTATGCATAGATTATAGCACACATATCATAACATTTTTACAAAATTATATTTAAGTTAAACTACTATATTATCAGTGTAAGGCCATAAACTTTTCATTAAAATGTAGTTTATAATTCAAATATTAATATTAAATAAACATGAATATCTTAATTTCAAAAGGAAATATTCAAACAAGTCCTGTATTTTCACATTCATATATCATGTGACTCTTTTCTCTGAACTGCAGATTAGAATTTTCTTGAACTCCTATATTGCTGTATATGCCTGATTATAAAGCTATCTTTAATTTAGTAATAATTAGGCTGTAAAATTCATAATAAACTTATAATCACAGTCAAACACAGGTCTTTTCCCCCTGCCTGTTGCATTCTTGAATGTCCAGATAGTGTCTGTCTACCAGATTTACACTCAAAGTCATCACTAATTCTTGCAACTAATCCATAGCTGGCTATTCAGTTATAGTATTGACTTTGTGGACTTAAAGAAGGACATTATGATACTCGATTTTGATTTCCCATGGTTTCTGAAAATGGAAGTTGCCTTATGTTCAAGAGATCTGCCTGTAGTTCAGCCAATATGGTATTTACTAAGTTTCTGAGAACTTACAGAGCTATGTATGGTTGATATTTCTAAGTTAAAATGAAAATTCATAGCCACTGTTCTTCTTCCTTCAAGTATTTATATGTTATACATTAAAAGTAACATGTCATGCCCCTCTAAACATGTGTTATTTTTAAAAGTTATCAATAATTCCCTCTGATATTTGCTATTTAAGTATTTATATCCAATACTCATATGTTAAGTACTAAATTTCTTGTTTATATATATATATCTTTTATTTATTTATTGTTATACAAGTAACTTATATGTAAAAGTGAAAACATGTTAAGTTTAACAAAAAAGTTAATTTAAAAAATATTTAATAACATGAACATATCTAATGAGTACAGCTTTTGGTGGTTTGGCTGAATATACTGGTAATTCAATGCTGTGTTTATAGATAACTTCCTTGTTGTGATAATTTGCTCTGGCACTAACCTAAGTGATTTTAAAACTAAATCCAAATGATTGGAAGATAAGTATTGTATTAGTTTTGACTGTAAGAACAATTACTGTGCAACTTTCTGTAACAATATGCAGTTATTAGAGAGAGAAAAAAAGAAAAGATAACTGATGTGTATTTCATACTTTTTTTATGGTGGATATAATATTTGTCAAGAGGACTGAATAGATTTATATTGTTAGGGTAAGAAAATATAACGTTTTACAGAAAAAAACAACAACTTTGGATGTTCATTACTGAAGGTTCTAGAGCTTATGCAATTGAAATTTGAAAACTGTGAAACAAAAAATACTTTTCTCATCTTAATACCAAAATAATTTTACACACAGACTATTCATAGCCTGAGTCAGACTTTGACTATAAATTCACAGACAAATTTCTAGTGCAAATACTTAATTAAAAATTAAATGATTTTATACGTAAAAAATGTTTAATGTTTACTGAAAATTTGTCAAATTTCAAGAAAATAAATTTACTACATCAAAAATTATAGCATATATAGTTTCATTGTTATACAGCAGTTGCAAAGGTGATCAAAATGACTAAATTTGTATATAAATGGTTAAAAATTTCTATTTTTAGACCTAATAGACATATTCATAGTTTTCAATTATTTGACCCACTTTTTGAATTTTCTGTATTTGAGCTTCTACTTCTTTGGGGAGGTAAAACATGTAATGGTCCTTTGATTATTGTACTAAAGTGACGTCCTGCTCGACTTTCCAAAAACTGCTTGATACTGTTTCCAACACAGTATTCTTTTGGGTCAATACACTGTTGAAAGAATAAAGCTAATATAAAAAATTTAATACTTTTTATCAAAATATCATACATTGCACTATCAATGGTGTATCTAACATTAAAACTTTGGTTTTATGAACTTACTTTCCTAAGAATTAGGAATTTATCCTGATTTCAAACACTTTGTTCACAAATATAAATACTGTAAATTAACCTTTTCACAACAGGTCACAGGTCAAAGGCCATGTTACCTTGTTTGTTAACTTCCCTTCAAAATTTTATTAAACTACTATTTTATGAAATTCTGTGAATAAGTTTGGAATCAAACTGTAGAGTTAATTTCTTAATTTAAAAGTAAATATTAAAAGAACACATCTAAATGCAGTTTTTAGTGAATCATATGGTATGTTGAATGCAACAATTATTAAAATTAGATTTTATGATGTTAAAATACTATCTCTATAGTTTCATACAAATTAGGAACTCAAATTACCTATACTGACAAGCTAGAATATGTAATAAGAACCTCATATATTTTTTATTTTATTGAGAAATGGCTTATATACTGAATCAAACACTATGCTCCCATTCACCTCTTTCCATTTTTTGAAACAGTCCCTTGTATATATACTTTTTCAGTATATGACGTGTGAATAACCAATTGACAGCTTAGAATGTCCTCCAGTGGTTTTATCAGCCATTTTAATCTGTTAAAAGGCTATCATGTTATTTTGAACCAAGATTTCAATGAGGTAAGCTGTGTCTTTAGTTTGCTCTAAGTTTCATTTTTCTTTAACCTAAATACAGCTTAGTTATTTATTATTTTTGGTCATTCAAATGTATATATAAAACCTAAAAAAAACAATTTTGCTTTATATTCTCCAAGTGCAAAATTTTAAAAGACTTAACATTAGCAACTTATTGTCCAGCAGCAATCAAGTTCAAAGGTGTTAGTTATAAGAAATAATTGTTTGCTTTACTTCTTTATTTATTGTACTATATTTAAACAAAATAAGTTTCATTACTTATTTCTAAATGTTAATATATAATGTTTAATAATTGAAATGTGATTGTATGTTACAAAATATTAGCCCACCAAAACACAACCAAGACAGGGTCATTTCACAAAGACTAAAAGTTAGTTTTTTTATTATTGGATACAGTAACATGAGTGCATGCATACCATGTCATGTAATATTAACTAGGCAAGACTGGTAGGTCGATATAATAAAAAATAATAAATATATATAACATTATGACATTTAAGCTACTTAGATTAAATACTTGTATTTTTATGTTATAATATATAGTTATTCTAGCATGAAAAATAGCATAATTTATTTTTATTTCCTAACATTTTATTTAAGATCGTTACGAGGTCAGTCAATCAATAGAACCAAGATAGTTGAGGTACAGAAAATAACAAAATATAAAGTCTCATTAAAAAAAAACACTTGAAATAAATTTAGGGGGTTTTAGAAATTACACAAACAATATTTGAGAATTTTTGGGACAAAGAATAATTTTTTAATGGTAACATGAAATCACTTTCTGTTCCGACTAGTAACAGTACAGACTCCATATTTTAACAAGCAAATATTTAATAAAAATATTTCATTAAAAAATCTGATTTTTTGGTCTACATAAAAAGAACTTGTAATCTTTACTAAAAGTCTACCAAATTTTGTGAGGATATACACACACTAAAAGTTGTAGTGTAAATACTTGGTATTTGCAAATGTGTATACAAACTTGTGTATGTTATATACAGGCCATTGCAAATGGGTTAAAATGAAGAAAAGAATATTAAAATTAGATAAGTTCACTAAGCTTTTGCAGATAATCTCTGCCTGTGCATAAATAACTGCCAAATATTGCATTATTTTAAAAGTTTTTCTAATAGTGTTTCAAATTATCAGAATGATGAGGAAAACTTTCAAGATATAAAATATTTTTAAACTTCTGCATTCATAAAATATGTTATAATAAATCAGTTATAATGCTTCACAAATATCTAAAAATGTCTAATCATCAATGTATCTACCACAAAACATTCAATAACTTTCTTAAGACACTTTTGTAGTTTACAATAATACGATGCAAAATTATACTTCATAACTGATACAAAAAACATAAGTAATAATAATGAAGCTTCAGCTGTTTCATACAATACACAGAACTATTTTATGCTTGAAAAAGTTTAAAAACAAAAGCATATCTTCAGTCTTACCTGTTTAATTCCATCAACTGGACTGTTTGTTTTTTCAGAACACGCTGCAAGTCGACAATACAAATAAACATCATGACCAATCCACCTTTCAGTCAACTGAAAGAAGAACCCCTGCTGAAGATACAAACCATTCAAATTGTCTCCAGTATTAGATGATTCTGCACTCAGTAGACCAACACTCAAATGTTTGGGGCAGCTAAAATTATAAATAAAATTATGTACGAGATGCATATTTAAAGAAAAAAGGATATAAGTATAGGCATTTAGACTTAAATGGAATGATATATATGAAAAAAAAACTAGCTCATTATGCCTATATTATACAAACAGACTACAAAATATCCATTTTGAATGGTTGAGTAAAAAAAAAAAAACACTTTTAGATTTGGTTAAGACAAAGCTCTTCCTAATTTAGAAATGATGCCCAGAGAGAAGAAAATGGTTCAACAGCACCAGCTTCCTGTAAAACTACTCATAATTGAAAAACCAAATTGGCTGTCCTTGTTAAGTTACCCAAAATTGAAAGCATAAAATGTGTTTAGTGGCATATTACAATTCACGAGGCTACACCCAGTTCAAACTTCCTTAATAACTGCGTTTCAGTTGAAAAAAATGTCATATCTAACTTTGGTAACTAATTTACAGTTAGGTGACTGAGGAAGTTAGATCAGTATACATCAGGAATGAATTTCAAACACTATATCCTTACCTATGCTGTATCAACATTTCTTTGTCTTCAGCTACATGATATGAGCTGTTGTATAAAGAAATCCAGCACTCATCTGTTACTATATACATATCAAGACCTGGAAAGAAAGTATAGAAATAAATATTCATCATTACTTGCATGTATACACATATTGCTTTTTGTTTTAATTTGCATTTATTAAAATATAAAACAGAAAAACAATTTTAGTGAACTAAAAAGAAAGCAAAACATTTTGGCAAACTTCTATCTATGAGTATTCAAAAATACAACAATTAAATGCAAGTTATTCAATATAATTAATCAAGTATCAAGTGAGGCAACACATCCTATGTTGTGGTTATTTGGTTATTGTTTTTGGAATCTCAATACTTTATATATCTGCAATAATAAAAGGACATATCTATTAGCCTATAATTGCCATAGCTCCAAAGAGAAAGAACTTAGAAACCTGAAATTGTGCACATGTAGTAAGTGAACAGAACCCTCAGGATGTGCACCTGGATATTATTAAATATTGACATGCTTCTTTTTGTGAGGCAAGCTAATGAAAAACCATGCAGAAAAGAAATATGATCACCATAGCTCCAAGAGCAAAGAACCTAGAAACCATAAACTTTGCACCTATACTAAGTGACCCTGAAGGTGTGCACCTGGGTATTATAACTTATTCATTTATGTCCATGCAGGCACGTCTTTTTAATAAGGCAAGCTAACAGAAAAACCACATAGAAAAATGTGATTCCTTATATTACAAACCTGCATCAATTGATGTCTTTACATAGATGTTATCTCGAGCCAGCACTTCAAGTGGTCCATCTCCCTCCTGTAGCATGTTACGAAAGTGAGAGTCCTGGTAGAGTTCCATGTGATATACCTGAGCATCATTGACCTAGTAGTAAAGCTCATAGTTATAAGTTATGGTTAATGTTACACTATATACTGAAATTAATAACTATTTATATCACCATCATCAACTAGTTTGGGGAAATTTCTGCATCATCAATCTGCTTGACAAACATATTTAAAAACGTATTATAAAAAAGTAGCTGTTTTGGACACATCTTAAAACATTAAATTATTATGCAATATTTTTGCTATAAGTGCACATTAGATCCTAAATGTGTTTGGGGAAATTTCTGCATCATCAATCTGCTTGACAAACATATTTAAAAACGTATTATAAAAAAAGTAGCTGTTTTGGACACATCTTAAAACATTAAATTATTATGCAATATTTTTGCTATAAGTGCACATTAGATCCTAAATGTACCAGTAATAAAGTCTCTTTTAAACAATGAATATATTTTGTAAATATATCAAGTTTTCCATTTTGCAAGAAAATAGTTTCATTCCATTAAACACCAGTGTTACTTCCTGTAGGACTACAACCTTAAATCATATTCTCACAAAACAATTTTGTTATTAGTCATTTCGAAAGCTTTACTTTTAAAAAAAAAATCGATAAATCTTAATTACACCTTTATTTTACATAATATATCAAGATATAACAATCATTTTAAAACAATTTCAGACATTTAAACACAACATTCACTTTTCACATAGTAGTTCCATATTTCAGCAACATAGGACAAACATATTAGAACTACTGCACATATTTAAACACCACAATCACTTCTAACAGCATATAGTAATGTTTTATCTTTTTAACCCTTTCATTACAGATTGGGTGGAATCCACTCAGCTTGTAACCATGAAGGTATCCAGGAGAGTACTTATTCTAAGATTTCTGATAACATACATGTTTTAAAATTTTTCAGGGTATAGGTAAACATTACAAAGCTATTGTAGAAACAAAATTCAGGGTTTTTAAGTATTATGATTTTTTAATTACAGAATATGTCGTAAAATATTTTCTTTCAAAATGTTGCCTATTCAATATGCAAAGTAATTTTAATTCTTTTATAAAAATACTTTTATGAATCCGAGTAATGTATATGATATGTATATGATAAGAAAAAAAGGAATTTCAAACAGGCTGAAAGATTCAACTTACCCACAAAAAGGTTTGTCTTAAAAGAAAGAAAGGATGCCATTTTATTTGAAAATAGCTTGAAAAACCACTTGTGGGGCATTCTGAGCTTTTGATTGGTTCTCCACATGTCATATATAAAAGTAAGTGTATACAAGAGACCGTTTCCAAAAATCTAAGGAGGTGAGAAGGGAGCCATTGTGTTTGATTCAGTAAACTAGTGATATCTCATAATAGAGAAATGACAGGAGATTTTTACTTCATATTCCAGCTTTTAAATATCAGTAATTGGAGTTCCTAATTCTTACAAAACTATAGACTTTGTATTTTGATATCATGAATGTCCAATTTGAATCAGTGCTGCATTCAACATACCACATGACACACAAAAATTGATGTTTCGGTGTGTTTTTTTAAATATTTACTTTCAAATTAAGAAATTAAGTAACATATAATATGTTAACTTTAGTTATAATCTACAGTTTGAAACCAAACTTAATGACTGAAATTCATAAAATAGCAGTTGAATAAAATTTTGAATGACAATCAACAAATGCAATGACATAACCTTTGACCTGTGACCTGTTATGATAGGGTTAAACATTTCAATAAGAATTCAGTAAAGATAAGCAATATTTTACTCTTCCACTTCATACATACTAATGTATCATGGCCTTACATTCAAAATGAAAGACTGGTACCACATTCCTTATATTCTAACAATGCTCTTTCCTACAGTAATGATCATGTGACCACCTCAATGTTGGAAACTACATTAGTAGCTTCTTCTACACATCTCACTATTAACCTTATACTTTGCACATTTCTTCCATATTTTTTAAACATAACCTCTTATCTTACCATTTCAAAGATGTTTCCATCACTGATGAAGTCATAAGCACATTGAAAACTTTGACTAAAAATGAGATGAGACTGTGTGATTCTCTGGTGACTTTCTAGAGCTTGACGAAGATGATAACCCAGTCCAGATCCATCTTCTGAGTTGAACATATCTTCATCATCAATAAAAGAGTCATAGTGATCACTGCTTATGCTTTCAGAAGTGCCTGAAACCTTTGCAGGAGACCAGAATAAGAGCTGGAAGAAAAATTACTTATATTAAATCCTCCAACTACAGTCATATCCTTTTACTATAAGGCTTTTACTAATTTTTGAATACTTATTTCTCTGTACATCCATATGAAATAATAATATATATGGATTAACATACCTGATTCTTGAAGAAGTACCTTCCACCATCAGATACAATATTAAACCCGCAATTATGAAAGGATGTCTCCAGAATGAAGTGAGTGACATTAGTTGTTGCCTTACATGCCTGATCCTGTAGTGTTACTTCCAGAAGATCTGTATTATTTCCATTTAATTTGGTAACAATAGTTTTGCTGGAAGACTTTGGAAAAGTCAGTTTTAATCTATCTTTGTGGCATTCCAAGTTCATCAAATTTCTCATCTCCATTGCAAGCTTTTCACCTGCATAATTTCCTGTGTAAATATGGCAAAAATATTGAATTGATTTATTTACATCTGACATAATTTTGCTACAGCAAAAAAGTAATTCAATAAAGAGTTCACTTTCAATTCTAAAACCACTAGAATCTAATTAGAATGCACAATAATGATAATGAATTTTACAGGCAACTTCTAGCATATTCTTAAGCATATATAATTTGTTTTTTGTGCAGTTACTTATTCAAACGAATAGTTGGTCTAAAAATAGAAAAATACAAAGGTGAGTCTATATTAGTGTAACTAACACTGAAATGATGAATATTTAGCAGAAGACAAATGCTCATAAAAAGAAAATCACTAATGACTTTTTGATCAATATCATTCCTTGAGTACATCTTAAGTGAACTTTCAAAATTTTGGATAATTTTCACCAAAATGTAACAGCAGTCTAAATCTAGAATAGATGTACAACTATTTTAGAGAATGAAACTTGTCAACACAATAATAAGAGAATTTAAACCCCATATAGTTATTTTTCAGTAAACAAAAGCCATAAAATCAACATATGAATTATTGTACTTAATCATAATCATTTCTCTACATATAAAGCACAAAAATCTCTTTGTCTATTATCTAACTACTCCTAGATTGCTGGGCTAATTTCAATCAAACTTCATGGGATCAAAACAAGGGCCATGATAATGTGAGGTTAACAACCTTTGCTACTTCCCACTACTGCTATTATATTTGTTATATAATTTATATAACATTTATTATATTTGTCATAAGTTAGCATTAACTACAGTCATAGATGGTTCCAAGTCCTTACACCAAGAAAAAAAAAAAAGTTACATTTTCTATACAACAACACACATACAGTGGGGGAAGAAGGGTACACATACATCTTGTATATTTCAGGCAGTGTGCTAGTAGCATTCTCTATAATGAAAAAAAAATGCCCACCATTATTGCAATAACACAAACGCAGGTGAAGTTTTTATTCCAACAACCATAATGAGGCTAGTTCTTACTTTGGCCCATGATCTTTCAAAGTCAGCCTGTAAGACACTACTGCAACTTACGAGTGTCAATAATTAATCATGTGAAACGTTGTGAGTTGGTTGTTGAAAGTGGGTAACTCAAGGCACACATGCATATTTCATCTTACAAAGTCCCCCTGACCATATTAATGTAAACCATGTTTTAATTATATGGATAATGAGTTCTTGAATCTTATAAAAACTTTTGGTGAGGTAATAGTAAATACTGTAACAATAAGTTATGATTTTTCTGTTATCTATCACAGCAATCACCCACGCACTTTTCAGAGTTCATAACCAGAACAAAGAACAGATAACTCAGCTTATACTGAAATATAAACAACTAAGCCTAGGTTCATAGTAAAGACACCTTAACAGTTCAATCTAACTTATTCCTACAATGAGACCTGTAACATCAATTATAAAATTTTAAGCAGGAAAAAATTAATTATGAAAAACAAACAAAATTACAACTTGAAATTGAAAAGTAATATTTCATGACACTGAAATAATTAAAGTGCATTACGTCACCAGATACATACAACTGCTATTAATACTATTTAGGTCATACTGTGAGTACTCTTCTGTTTATAGCATTTAAACTTAATTAGTCACAAAAATAGGTAATTTTACAAATAATGATGTTTAAACTTTATTAACTAGCTCATCAACAAGTGCTCTTCCCATTAATAATGTTCACAGGCATAAAAAAAGTTTAGTGAGAAAATAATATGGAGAGTCAGAGTTGTCAGTAAAGAATTTTTTTTAATAATGGAGCTAAAAACAATCTGAGTATCTTTCCAGTTTTATTTTGATTATAAAATGAGGACTTTAAATTTTGATAATTTTGGGCCATTTATTTTTTCCTTTCAAATTTTGAAACAAACTTTAAGTTCACGATTTAAAGTCAATCATTTGCAATTACATTTTATTAGCATTTATAAAAATAAATAACAAAAATACGAGTTGAGAAAGTTTTAAAACACACACACACACACATATATATATATAAAATCGCTTGTATTCTACAGTGTCTTTAAACAAAAATAGGTTAAATATACCTCGCCACTTTTGACGAAATGTGTTAGTCAGAGATGACGTAACCCTGCCATTCCATATTTCTCTAGATTTCGTACTGAGGACTGTCTTTGAAAAGCCTTTTAAGTTTAGTGGAAATTCATTCTTTTCTCTATGTAATCTATTCCATGGAGAAGGAGAGGAGACAGTGGCACTAATGTCTGATTGATGGGATTGAAAAACATCTGGCTCAACTTGACCAATTGATAATCGATCCTTTGGTGACTCTCCATCACTCTGCACGTTACGTTGATCTGTTACTAGAATAAAAAAATAGATGGTCAAGCCAACATGGATCTTTTTAATGACATATAACAGTTTTGTCAGGTTTCTATAGTAATCCACTCATTGAATCATCACAGTCAGCTGAAGAAGTCTGTTACTAAAAAACAATTTGTATAATCTAAGAAGAATTGGGTATAGCTGCCCTAAATTTTGAGATACTGACTAATGGAAGGTCAGTCAGTCAGCAACATTCATTATAATTAGGATTTTGTCCAGTTCTCTGATTGAATAATTTGATTAACTATCACAAACAAAAGTGAGTAATATTTTAAATAGCAGTATGTTTTGAACACTGGACTTTTCAATCTGCAGCTCAAACCTCAAGCCAACCTTTCAATAATGGTTCAAAATACAAACCACTATACCAGGCATAACCCCACTTACATATAGAGATTGGCAACAATGAAAATAATCAACTCGCATTCAAACAGAAATGCTTCTCTGCTGATTTGTTTTCATACTATATAGAATAAAATCACAAATTTTTGTTTATACTTAGAAATCCTTCTGTATCATACAATGACAACATTAAGTTGCTTACTTATTAGTTACTTCTTCTGCTCAGGCATTGACTTAATTAAGGTGTACTTAATAGAATCTCATAACACAGTTATATTACAAACTTCTGAAATACTTTAAAAACTGAAGCATAATTGAGTAATGGCCCAGATGCTTTCCTTAAGTCCTTAAATAGCAATACAAAGACGATGAAAGAATGACCACTATCAATTGATTAAATGATACTACAGTGAGAAATTACATGTTATAGCATATACCATAAAAATTACAAGTATATGTTCATTAGCTTTATTTTGATATAGATTGTCTACAGGAAATAATATCTGGTTTTGTTCTCAACATCATTGTTATATCAGATATTTAAACACTGAGAGTATATGAATACATAAAGCATTAATAATAATATACTGTATGACAGAGAGCTTCAAACAATGAGAACGTACGGCCTTTTTATTTGTTCATGTTAAGATACACAAGTTATCTATCTGCACATAACCATCCCTAATTATGATGTTATCAGTAGATAGGGAAAGCATTAAGTTAACAACAACCACAACTAATTTTTTAACTAATACAATTGAATAGTGTGGTTTGACCATTGCTCTTATAATACGACCTCAACAGGCAACATCCCTACAGAATAACCACTAGGCCTGAGAGAGGGTAAAGAGATGAGTATGAAAATAGCTTCAAACATTTATATGAGAAGAGACAATGTTTGTTACTTATCACACATACAAAATATATCCAGCTTCAAATCAAATAATAACATACCAAAACATACACAGCTTCAATAATAATATTTCAGAGAATATGTAGTTTCAAACAAAGATGATGTATTATAGATAAAAGACTTCAACTTTGATCTGAGGTCATAGAACAATACCATGATGTTAACTACATTTCAACATTTCCCTGAGACCTCACGATTACTTACCAGTAAAATATGTTTCAACATTGTTCTGAGACCTGAAAGTTATTTAACAGCAGTCTACCTTACAACTATGATGTTGACCATGTTTCTACATTGTTCTGAGACTTACCAGCATTTTCTCCTACAATCATGATGTTAATTCTGTTTGCTACATTGGTCTCCATAACTGTAGAAACATTGCCAAAAATATCCGTCACTGCTGAGACCAAGTCTTCTGTGTCATTTGGTAGACTCTGAACTTGTACTTTCACAAGCTGGAAACTAGGCACCAACCCTGGTAATACCTGGTGCTCAGCCTATAAATACCACAAACCCATGATTGTTGTGTCTTGGTTTTAGGTTAAATCACTTTAACAAAGAAAAATATTTCTGTGTTAATTTGAAGGAATAATTCTTATAAAATCGTGACACTATTAACTTATATACAGTCATGTGAAAAAGTTAGGACACCCTATAAAAGCCTGTGTATTTTTGTAACATTTTTGGGTATATAGATATTTAATCTCAATTTCAACAATACTGAGAGATTATAGTAATATAACTAAACAATTAAAACTGAAGAAAAGACTTTTCAAGATCTGTAATTCTACAAAAATGCATATTCTAACTGGGGAAAAAGTTAGGACACCCCACCCCCTAATAGCTAGTGTTATCCCCTTTGGCTGAAATAACTGCAGTGAGACACTTCTTGTAGCTATTTATCAGTCTCTGACATCAGTCTGAAGAAAGTTTGCCCCACTTCTCAATGCAGAATTCTGTTAGCTGTGAGATGTGAGGGGTTTCTTGCATGTACAGCCCATTTCAAGTCACCTTACAGTATCTCAATGGGATTAAGATCTGGGCTTTGACTCGGCCATTCCAGGACTCTCCATTTCTTAGTTTTCAGCCAGTCCTTGGTGGATGTGCTGGTATGTTTTGGGTCATTGTCGTGTTGCAGGGTCAAGTTCCACTTCAGCTTTAATTTTCTTATAGATGGTCTCACATGATCCTCAAACACCCTCTGATACACAGTAGAATTCATGGTGGACTCTATGATTGAGAGCTGTCCAGGTCCTGCTGCAGCAAAGCAGCCCCCAAACCATGATACTTCCACCTCCATGCTTCACATTTGGTATGAAGTTCTTTTCTTGGAATGCTGTATTTGGTTTATGCCAAACATGTCCTCTTTTCTGGTGTCCAAATAATTCAATTTTGGACTCATCTGCCCAAAGAATATTATTCCAGAAGTCCTGGTCTTTGTTTACATTCTCTCTGGCAAACGTCAGTCTGGTCTTGATGTTTCTCTTAGGGAGCAAAAGTTTCTTTTTTGCACACCTCCCATGCAAGTTAAACTTGTGCAGTCTCTTTCTGATTGCAGAAGCATGTACTTTCACATCAACAGTAGCCAGAGCCTGCTCTTCTCCCGTGATGACATGTTAGGGTGTTTGGACACCTCTTTTAGCATCTTGCAGTCTGCTCTTGGGGTGAACTTGCTTGGACGACCAGACCTGGGCATGTTGGTAGTTGTTTTGAAAGCCCTCCACTTGTTGACTATTTTCCAGACAGTGGAATGGCTGATTTCAAAATCTTTTTGGATCTTTTTAAATCCCTTACCAGACTCAATAGCTGCTACAATTTTCTTTCTGAAGGACTCAGACAGCTCTTTTGCTCTCACCATGGTGCTCACTCTCACTTCAACAGTCAGGAGCACACTAAACTAAATGTCTGAGGTTTAAATAGGGCAAGCCTCATTCAAAATGCTGAGTAACGTTCTTCTAATCATGTGCACCTGGTGTGATACACCTGTGTGTGAGTTGAGCCATTTTAAGTGGGAGTAAATGTGGGGGTGTCCTAACTTTTTCCTCAGTTAGAATATGCATTTTTGTAGAATTACATTCACAGAAGATCTTGAAAAGTCTTTTCTTCAGTTTTAATTGTTTAGTTATATTCCTATAATCTCTCATTATTGTTGAAATTGAGATTAAATATCTATATATCCAAAAATGTTACAAAAATATACAGGCTTTCATAGGGTGTCCTAACTTTTTCACATGACTGTAAATAGCACCTTGACTACTGTTATATCTTAGGTGGCCTGACGAGCTTTGATACTGGGCAAAAGACTTTGTCAACATTAAAGATGTCAGGTCTCATTGTAGGTATGTCAGATGTAAAGCACACTTTCAGTAATAAGTTCTCAAAATTAAATATAAGAATCACTTGTTAGGACAAATTTATCAAAGGAAATTTTGAAAACAATTTTTTAATAACATTGACTTAAAATTAGTTTCAACTGTTTTGATACTAAATTATTTTTGTTTAATTACTAGAAAGAAAATAAAAAGACACCCAATGTTAAATTTATATAATTTTCTGTTAACTCATCACTTGAAAGTCCTACTGTGACTTGTTACTTTTTACAAATTATACAAGGATTAATCATGATTTATAGTTCAGGTGTAAATTTTATTTCATAAAATTTTAACAAAAAATACCCAAAGTGTAAATTCTTGTTTATTATTGGACTACTTCTACAGTTAAAAGTTAATTTGAAAATTTTTTTACCTAACAAATTACATGAAGTTTTGGTTTATAACCTATTATGTGATTATTACTAAAAGAGTATTTGGTATTACAATAATATTTATAAACACAATGAAAAAAGTCTATAAAAATTACTTAAAACACATTTTAAAACATCTAAGATATTGTGTTATATAAAGTGTTATATTCCACAACATAAAATGTCACAATAATTCTCTTGCACAACGTAAACAGCATTTACAGCAGAAACTTTAATTCCATGCATGATGTATGTTTCACTCCTTACCACAACATGTACAATTCCCTGAACACCCCAGCTATCAATCCTCCATCTGACTGCTGATTCAGACTTTAAAACCAAAACCAAATCCTTAATGATGATTGGTTTATTGGGAGAATTTCTCTTAACTGCTCCTTGAGGTTGAACATGTATAACAACAATATCAGATTCTGTGGTTGACCTGATCTTTATTATGTGAACATCCCTAGAAAATTTAAAAATGTATGAGTGAAACAGAAGTAGAATATATAAATACTACATCAATGACACTATGACTGCTGTATCCAGTGACAAAAAGACTGGTTTGGTTTGTTTTGAATTTTGTGCACAGCTACACGAGGGTTATCTGTACTAGCTGTCCCTAATTTAGCAGCGTAAAACTGGAGGGAAGGCAGCTAGTCATCACCACCCACCGCCAAATCTTGGCTACTCTTTTACCAATGAATAGTGGGATTGACCATAACATTATAATGCCCCCACAACTGAAAGGGTGAGCATGTTTGGTGCAACGGGGATTCAAACCCGCGACCCTTGGATTATGAGTTGAGTGCCTTAACCACCTGGCTATACTGGGCTAGGCAACAAGACCTTCCATCAAATATCTGAACTCATTAGGTTGGCTATGAACATGACAGACATAGTCATGCTCTAGGAGTGTGTGTTTTCTTATTGCAAAGCCACATCAGGCTATCTGCTGAGCCCACCAAGGGGAAACAAACCCATAGTTTTAGCATTGTAAATCTGTAGACTTACCACTGTACTAACAGGGGACAGTCATGCTCTAGGAACTATTTATAATACCAATAGCACAAACAAAATAGAACACAAAATAAAATCATTAGTTCAGGAGAGCTTATATTTTCATTATTTTTACATATTGGAATATGTGTTTTTGCATGATAAAAACAGATCCAAGATTCAACTTTTTTCAACGACATATTTACAAACACCTTACCAATGTCAGATTAAGTTTAAAATGTAAATAATAATAAAAAAGACAAATATCTTTATACACTGTTAGTTACCTGAATTTTGGAACTACTAAACTATAAAAACTTCTTCAGGTGTTACAATATTGCAAACTCACATGGGGAATATACGTCCATAACTCAGTAACGATAAAAGAAGGTTAAGACGTACATTTTTTACATGCATGTTAAAAATTTAAATTTAACATAGATCTCAGTCATAAATGTTGTAAAAAAAAACAACTGATGAAACACTATGGAAAACTAAAACAAAATAATGGCAACCATATCAAACATTAAAAAGACAAGTATCACTGGTGAAGGAAGTACTATAATACCCTATGTTCAGAAATTTTTATCCCCTCCTTAATAACCCTAAACAGAATTAAGTAAAACAAAAGTCAAAATCCAAATTACCTTCATCTTAATTTTATATGATAGTGAGTGAAGTTATATAGAGAAAACCCTTCTCAGATTTTTAATAAAAACCAGCAGTAAAATTTAATGTCACGAATATTACAATTTTGTTTACTTCTCATAAATACTACCTGTCTTGAGCATGTTATCACAAGTTCGTTCGTATCTTCATAAAATGAAAAAACAACAATCTATAGTTTAATTAGTTAATAGTGCTATCATACATAACCAGATGGCACGATATGCAGCACAAACCAAAACAAAAAAGAAAATCATAATAAAAGCTCTCACTAGATGGCGAGTGTTTCATGAAGACATATTTGACTCGAAATGTGTTTACAACAAACGTTCGAACGGGCCTCTCAGTGATCAGTTCTTGGAACTGGGCCAACAGGCAGAGGTTCATGTTCTGCTCTGTTTTTCCCGAGAGACCTTGAAGGCGTTACCGCAATATTATGACACCTTTGGAAAAGATTGTTTGTTTGTTTTTAAAGCGAAAATATACACCATGAGCTCTCTGCGATGCACCTACTACTGTGATCGAACTCCAGATTTAGCTTTGTGAGACCTCAAATTTAGCCTGAGTCACAGGGATTTGGTTTGTTTTAAATTTCGCGCAAAGCTACTCAAGGGCTATCTGCGATAAGCCGTCCCTAATTTAGCGATGCAAGCCTAGAGGGAAGGCAGTTAGTCATTATCACCCACTGCCAATTCTTGTGCTATTCTTCTACCAACGAAGAGTGGGATTGACCGTAACATTATAACGCCCCCACGGCCGAAAGGGCGAACATGTTTGGTGTGAGGAGGATTCAAACCCGCGACCCTGAGATTATAAGTCGAGTGCCTTAACCACCTGACCGTGCCGGACCGAGTCACAGGGGTATCTTATAGATATAAACTGTCGGTATCATCAAGAAAGCTGAAGAAATGTCCATTTCAGTACGTTTAATATATATGTAGAATTTCAACACTTATTATTGCTTTATTAGATAGATATTGGTGAGTATTACGTAATAGTTAAACACATACTGATACTAACAGTCATTACAGTTATAAATAAATACACCACCAAAGGTGAAGATTGTATTTCAGTGCAATCAGGCTCACTTGTGATCGTGCATAAGAATGTTATGCAACATGTTTTAAATATACGAAACGTCAAATTAGCACATATCTATATGTAGTTCCTATACATAATTTTCAAGTATGTAAACTTATATTAAAAATATAGGAATTGAATAGCTGCAATACAACAACAGCGTAAATTTTCACGACAAAAAAGTACGTTAACGTTTTTAGCTTACTGTAACTTAAACGGCCTGCAATCAGGTATGTAAGAGCGTGTGTTTCAATCACGTTGTCAGTTTACAGTTTGTGAAAATCTGTATATCAATATAAAAACAATAATTTCTTGTTTATTTCATTATTTTAAGCGCAAAAGTACACAGCACAATGGGCTATCCGTGCTCTGCCCATCACGGGTATCGAACCCGGTTTCTAGCATTGTAAGTCCGCAGACAGATCGCTGTTACCATTGGGGAGCCACTGGAGAGGAACGGAGTTCTTATTATTAATTTTAAATACGATATAAATACATATAGATTTATTTACTTGAAGCCTCTTTTATCAAGCATTATTGTTGTTGACACTTAAATACGAGTATGTGAACAACGGTCAACAACATTTTTCTTTCGTTACCCAGGGTCCGCATTGACCAAAAACTAGGTGTCAAAATACATACATCATAACTATAAAATATATACGTGGATATCATACATTTGTGTATTCTATGAATTTGGATAATTTTATATACACGTAAGTCCAATTTCGAGATTCTCAATGGTCGATGTTCTTGAAGTAATAACGGGAGCTAGGGAACTACAAAGAAAAATTAAATTTACTGCATTCATTCATTCAATGCTTAAAAGTATCTAAAATGTTACATAAAAGGCACACTTACCATCCATGACGTCTCGCAAAATATCTAAAATGAATTTTATAAATTCTGTTGTTTCATACTTTTCGTGCGAAAAGCTATTTGCCCTTATATATGGAATACAACTACCCAACAGCACCCACCACCAATTATTGAGGTATCGTTACCTGACGGAATAGTGGAATTTGACTGTCACTCTAATAACGCAACCATGATCTCAAAGTGAAGAAAGCATCCCATTTTACAAAGTGTTGCTGAGACCTGTTGAATATTTCATATAATCTATGTTTTCATCTTCTTCATCTTCCTGAATATTTCATATAATCTATGTTTTCACCTTCTTCATCTTCCTGAATATTTCATATAATCTAAGTTTTCACCTTCTTCATCTTCCTGAATATTTCATATAATCTATGTTTTCATCTTTTTCTTCTTCCTGAATATTTCATATAATCTATGTTTTCACCTTCTTCATCTTCCTGAATATTTCATATAATCTAAGTTTTCACCTTCTTCTTCTTCCTGAATATTTCATATAATCTATGTTTTCACCTTCTTCATCTTCCTGAATATTTCATATAATCTAAGTTTTCACCTTCTTCATCTTCCTGAATATTTCATATAATCTATGTTTTCATCTTCTTCTTCTTCCTGAATATTTCATATAATCTATGTTTTCACCTTCTTCATCTTCCTGAATATTTCATATAATCTAAGTTTTCACCTTCTTCATCTTCCTGAATATTTCATATAATCTAAGTTTTCACCTTTTTCATCTTCCTGAATATTTCATATAATCTATGTTTTCACCTTCTTCATCTTCCTGAATATTTCATATAATCTATGTTTTCACCTTCTTCATCTTCCTGAATATTTCATATAATCTATGTTTTCACCTTCTTCATCTTCCTGAATATTTCATATAATCTATGTTTTCACCTTCTTCATCTTCCTGAATATTTCATATAATCTATGTTTTCATCTTCTTCATCTTCCTGAATATTTCATATAATCTATGTTTTCACCTTCTTCATCTTCCTGAATATTTCATATAATCTATGTTTTCATCTTCTTCATCTTCCTGAATATTTCATATAATCTATGTTTTCACCTTCTTCATCTTCCTGAATATTTCATATAATCTATGTTTTCACCTTCTTCATCTTCCTGAATATTTCATATAATCTATGTTTTCACCTTCTTCATCTTCCTGAATATTTCATATAATCTATGTTTTCACCTTCTTCATCTTCCTGAATATTTCATATAATCTAAGTTTTCACCTTCTTCATCTTCCTGAATATTTCATATAATCTATGTTTTCATCTTTTTCTTCTTCCTGAATATTTCATATAATCTATGTTTTCACCTTCTTCATCTTCCTGAATATTTCATATAATCTAAGTTTTCACCTTCTTCATCTTCCTGAATATTTCATATAATCTAAGTTTTCACCTTCTTCTTCTTCCTGAATATTTCATATAATCTATGTTTTCACCTTCTTCATCTTCCTGAATATTTCATATAATCTAAGTTTTCACCTTCTTCATCTTCCTGAATATTTCATATAATCTATGTTTTCATCTTCTTCTTCTTCCTGAATATTTCATATAATCTAAGTTTTCACCTTCTTCATCTTCCTGAATATTTCATATAATCTAAGTTTTCACCTTCTTCATCTTCCTGAATATTTCATATAATCTATGTTTTCACCTTCTTCATCTTCCTGAATATTTCATATAATCTATGTTTTCATCTTCTTCATCTTCCTGAATATTTCATATAATCTATGTTTTCACCTTCTTCATCTTCCTGAATATTTCATATAATCTATGTTTTCACCTTCTTCATCTTCCTGAATATTTCATATAATCTATGTTTTCATCTTCTTCATCTTCCTGAATATTTCATATAATCTATGTTTTCACCTTCTTCATCTTCCTGAATATTTCATATAATCTATGTTTTCATCTTCTTCATCTTCCTGAATATTTCATATAATCTATGTTTTCACCTTCTTCATCTTCCTGAATATTTCATATAATCTATGTTTTCACCTTCTTCATCTTCCTGAATATTTCATATAATCTATGTTTTCACCTTCTTCATCTTCCTGAATATTTCATATAACCTAAGTTTTTTAGCTTCTTCTTCATGAAAAAAAATTAACTTATTTTATTGTTTAATCGAGTGAATAAAATTCATTAGATTTCATTAAGACAATTGTAAATAAAATGTAAAACTAGACTGGGATCTTGTCCTTGATGTACAGCAAATCAAAATACTACCTACGAAAAGTCAAAGCCGGCAAATTATAATGAGATATAAATATATTTATATTTAAAAATTGGATCAAAATGATGGATGAAAATGCCCTTCCAAATGGTTTTATTTTCAAAATGTTTAGAGCCTACGCAATCTAAATATCTTCTACAACTATTGAAATCTTGGGAGCGTTTTTCCATCTCATTAAGAACACGGAACTTGGATTATATTTTTATGTCGTGTTCTCACAGAAATTTCTCTCTCTTTCTATTACCATAAAAGGTTTCTTGATAATTTTATTTACATCACCATTTTAACGGTTTACTGAGGTTATTGTACTGTGTGTGTGTGTGTGTGTGTGTGTGTGTGTGTGTTTACGCCCTAAGTCATAGAGAATGAAACTGCAATCTTTCAATTTTACATGGCCAGTGTCACACAATAAACAAATTTACGTGCAGGTGGCACGAGAAGGAAAAGTTATTTTGTCCTTCCGAGTTTGTGTACGTTTCATTCAAGTTGGAAACAGCTGTGGAAATGTTTTCTGTTCATTCGCAAAATTAATCAGTGATGTTATACCGGATGATTCAGTCGAACAATCATCTGTTTCAAAGTCATTGCTAAACTGTGAAATGTGATATCCTTTCGTGCATTAGTTTTACATTAATTAACACATTCATGAGCAAGCCATTGGGAAAACACAAATGTGGGTGTGTGAACAGTTTTTCTAGGTGGTTCTTGACGTTACTGCCTTGTTTAAATGTAAATTCGGAAAGCACATTTCCTGCAAACATAGAGATCTCATTACAAATCGCCTCCTGCTGGGAAATGAAAACTGAAAACACATGGCCTTACCCAAATTCGAAGAACAGAGACGGCACTTATTCAGTCAACCAGAGCGACAAGCTTTAATTTTCGGGCAGCTTAGACGAGTACTAACGCTATACGACATCAATATCGCTTTTAACAGTTGCTTATAAGATTAGTTTCAAATGTGTGAAATCAATCGCACGAGTTGAAACAAATAACTAATAAGAAATCACTAATCTTCTTCACAAGACACTTTAAAAACAGTCGTCAGTAATTCAAATGATCAGTCCAGCTATTTTTGAAAAATCAAAGCCCTGCGTCTACAAAGATGATTAATTTCAAAGTCCCAAGAAAAACTTATCCCCGCTTTACTCAAACTGAAACATTTCATGTTCCACACCAAAACATGATGTTGCGACGTAACATACTGCTGAAGATGAAGCCCTTTTAATGGTAACATAGTTTTTGTGTACTACATTTCTAAAACACAAACCTGTTGGAAGGACCGATGTTTTGTGACGCAGTACAACCTGAGGCAGGCTGAGGTTGAATGAAAGAAGCTTCCAGGTTGTCAACCTTCCCCTCCATGGTATCGTCACACAATTGTGGAAATTTGCCATCTGTGACAAAGAGAAAGACAAAGAAAAAGGCGAAGTTACTTAAATATTTATTTAACCACCAATAAACAACAAATTCAACAACGATAACTTTATTTGATGTGCTGATTACATATGTACTAGATTATACAATGTTGTTCGTTTTTTTTTCATGGCAAATCTACTATAGTTATCTCACGCTATCCCTAATTTTGGACTACTGACCAGAGGGAAAGCAGCCTAGCCTTTATCCAAGGCATTAGCATGTTTTTATGTTCCTAATCTCTAGCCTATGCTTTTAATACAATTTTGTAATTTCAACCTTCATTTTATGTATCAGAATATTTTTAGGTTCCTACTTTTCTCCTATACATTTAATAGATCGGCAAGGAGAGAGTTAGGAAAGTGAAACAAAATTACATTAAATACATAATTTCATGTTCTTAACATTAGTCCGAGATATTAAATTATTTTTATGTTCCTAACCTCTCTTACATACATTTAATAGGGTGATTTTATATTCCTTTACCCTAACGTTAACTTTTGTGTTCATAACCTCTTTCTTACACATCCGAGTGATTTTTATGTTCATTATGTCTTATCCTAAACACCCGAGAGCTTTTGTGTTCATAACTTCTTATCTTAGTGCTTCTGTTATTAACTTTTATCTTAGCCATCAGAGTGCCTTTGTCTTTCTAACCTCTATTTTGGATATCATAATGATTTTGTGTTCATAACGTTTATCAGATTAACTTATTAAAATGCTTTATTTATAATATAATTATAAAAAATTGTCAAAATAATACTGTTGTGTGCGTGATGTTTCATCCGGATAATCATTAGACAACAACAACAAAATGGCATCAACAACCTTTAGACCAGATATACTCTGGAGAGACGTTATGCACATAACATTAAACATTTACTTGTTTGTTTTTTTTCAATGACGAAGTAAAATCTATAATTTAAAAAGATATAATAGTTAGCTTCAAGTCAATTCCTTATTTTATATTTATATTTACTAAAGTTAAATGTAATTTCACACGTCAACATTCCTTCCTAAAGAGTTTGCTTTGAGATAAAAAGTCACATTTAACTATATTTAGCCCCGGCATAGAGGCTTTATAATTGCTCCGACTTCATGTGTGTGTGTGTGTGTGTGTGTGTGTGTGTGTGTGTGTGTTTGAAGCACAAACTTTTAGCTTATAGCTCCGTCATCTCTTGACCGATCCAAGATCTAATTACAGTTTTGGACTCAGGAGGTCAAACCCTTTCGATTGATGCATTTGACTACACTCAAGGTCTTACAGATTAATTTACTCTAATCCTGCCTACCAGAATTGTAAGTGTCGCAGCTACTGATGATTCCTTCTTGCTTTTTTCTTAAGGTGCATACAAAAACACTGATTTTTTAAAATATAGTTATATATGGATAAATACGGGCATTCAATACCCATAAATAATCAAAGAAAATACCGAAACATTTTTTCTCGCACTGCATTTTATTTTAGGACGAACTAAAGTTTTCATCATATACTAACTACTAGAGTTTGGTTTATTTTGAATTTCGCGCAAAGCTACACGAGGGCTATCTGCGCTAGCCGTCCCTAATTTAGCAGTGTAAGAATGGAGGGAAGGCAGCTAGTCATCACCACCGACCGCCAACTCTTATGCTACTCTTTTACCAACGTATAGTGGGATTGACCGTAACCTTATAACGCCCCCGCGGCTGAAAGGGCGAGCATATTTGGTGCGACAGGGATTCGAACCCGCGACCGTCAGATTACGAGTCGAATGCCTTAACCACCTGGCCATGCCGGGCCTAAACACTAGAGTATAGAAGCATATCGGGCAATAGAACGCCCCTGCAGTTCGCCCGGACATTCAGGCATTAATAACCTTAAAAACGGATTGATGTCGAACAGCTATCAGAATTCAACAACGAAGTTAAATTTGTTCCTCCGGTTGAAACCAAACTCGTCTCAATTTTTCTGTAGCATAAATATAGTAAAAACAGCTGACAAAAGCGCTATAAAAATCAAAAACTATTTTATTATAATAAATGCACGTCTTTAATAAAGGCGTGGGATTAAAAACAAGGAAAATCAATTTCATAAGATGTCAAAGATTCCTAGTATAAATTAGAAAAACACTAAATATAACACGTGGAAGAAGTAGTTTCTTGAGTCATTCATCCATATCATGTGATGATGTTAAACTAACCGTGAAACACCGCTTGAATTGAAATGTATATATATATAACAGCTCTTTATATGCATGGGAAATAAAAGTTGTTGGGTCGAGGCTTACTGACCGTGCAACTGCACAGGAATTTTTAATGTTACTTTTTACCCATTATATTGTACTTGAGAAATGATTTATAGTTTAAAATACATGAAAGTTAAAAGCAAATGTTATATAGATGCGTTAGAGAAATGTCGTATAATGATTTGTTTATTTTGTTGGTCCATTTAACCCGTAACCATACCGCTGGCTCACCGGAGGGTAAATATTTTACGTAAAGAAAATAAAAAAACTAACTATATATACATATGTACACGCCATTATATGGACATACACATTTAGCACATCATAGTCTGAATCTTAGAACAATTAGGTGCTTCAACGATATTTGTCTTATCGTTTGGTCACTGATAGAGGGATGCTGTGGGTACTTAAAGCAAAAAATAGTGCATATGATTTCGAGAACCTTTCTACATACATTTATTGTTCAGAAAATAGAGCAAAACTGAAACATGAGTCACGAGGCCTGAAAACGTCACAAATACTTACATATTATTGTTGTCAGATTATTAGCCCATATTATTAGCTAAGCCTAATTGTTAATTAGTTACTTTTATCTTCGCGATACTTGCCGTTCAAACAAAACTCTGTAATGGTAATAAAATATACAGTGACGAAGTGGTCCACGTGCTCTAAAGGCATACTGAAATAACACTTGAACAAAATCAGCATCTACTTCAACCGTACACTGTTATAAGGTGTTACAAAAACGGTCACCTGTACTAACTGACCAATTCACAACTGCAAACGGATATTGTGTTTTCTTGTATTTTATATAGCTGAGTGTCTTAACGAAAGTAAAAGTTTAAATAAGAGAAAGCTGTAAAAACTAATTTCAAATCAGAATACCTTTATATTGACCACCACAGTAAAGCAATTAAAAACAATTAATACTTTTGGAATTCCACCACAAACAGACGATGAAACGTGATCATATTTTACGTACAGTATATAATGTTTCCAATATAATTTTCAGTATCTCCTGGACGGTAGTGGTTAACTGGTGGAAAGGGGAGGGTTCATCCCTTCCCAATGCTAACTAAATAAGAAAAAAAAATGAAGGAAATAGTAAAATATTAATTCTGAATAAAGAGAGAACTCAGATGCGAGAGGTGGAAACACTATGTAATTGTTTCCTGGCGTCACCTATAATCGTATGGTTGTACTTACTGAATAGGGTCTGAACCGCCTGAATTATATTAAATGTTGCAAATAACCATTAATGATATTTTTTCCCCTATAATATTGTGACAGATTTAAAAACCAACGATAGGTGTTTCAAAGAGTCCTTTTCATCAGTATGATTATCAAACTTTCCACCCCTATATCTAGGCCATCTGTGAACAGCGTTTCATTTAACTGTTTTCTGGGAGTTCACTTCTAAATTATGACTAACATTCAGCTTCACAAAGGAAGAAAAATGTGTTCTTGATGGTTACAGAAAGTACTGGCCATTGCTAATTTGCAGGCATAAGTGATCAGCAATAATCGACAGAAAGTGACAAGAATCTGATGCGGAGACTACTCCTGAATAGCGCATATATTTTGTTTCTCCTCAAGGAAAAATAAACACGTATTGTAATGAAAATTGCAAAGACCTCAGTTATTTCTTTTTTGAACCCCCTGTCGTTCCACTTACTTACGAGTGAAAATATAATTACAGACACACTAAAAACTAATCACGTTTCACTACTTACTGAGTAAAGTTTACTAACCAGATATAACCATTTTAGAACTGTACTTAATACCTTTAACTTTGGCATATATTTTGAAACTTTCACCGGAAGATAGTCAAAATTTTAAAAATCGACCAGTTTCACTACGTTATGTATCAACACTGTAATTGCACACTAGGTACAAAATATAAAAGTTCTCACAAGGTGTCGGTCCTCTTGCATCGGTGGAAATGATTAACCACCCCTTCTCTTTCTCTGTAGTAATAACTAGATCGCATATAAGCACAACCAGAAACTCACCTGCAAAAACTAAGTCACTTGTCGCAGACACTTTGATCAAGCGAATATTTTAATTGTACAAACGGAAGTTTCGATATAGTGTCAAATTCTGAGACGTGTGTCACCAACATGCATTTAAAAGGTTTTTTTTTATATATATCTTATGCCTTGGGTATCTCTCAGCCTGAATATGAAAACAGTTTATACCTCAACAAATATCAGATGAAATGAAGATACCATAGAAGCTATGTTATAAATGTTTTATAGAATAGATATCTATCGTACGTTTGCCAAAAGTGTTTAGGTTTATTTTTCATGTTTTATATAACAAGTAAAATATTTCAGATATATATAATGCATATGAGTGAGATATGACGAACGAACAAGACAGAAATGGTACCATTAGAAGTAAATCTTAAAAACAGCCCATCAAACTCCATAAAAAAACCATAACACCAGCGCCACTAGAATCTAAAATCGTTTTAATACCGCCAAATTTCCCGACTTCCCCTCTCTTTCTCCGATATTTCTCTCCCAACATACGGGTATGTCTATCGTTTTCCCCTAACCTTTGTTACGGTTGGTTTATGTCTTATCCTTACTGCACAACGCTTTCTTTTTCTTGAGCTCTAAGTTATTTTCTAACTATATTATCATTTTCTTATCCCCATAACATTGTTGAAACTATCCCATTTTCCATAGTCTATATTCTTGCTATTGACCTTTTCCTATAACAGGCCTTCGCTCGTGCTTTTTCTTTTTTTTTTTTCACTCACTTTTTCCTTCATTACAACTTTTCTTTAACTTCTTACTAATAACTAATAATTTTAGCTTATTCGTAAAATTGTTTTTTTCAATAATATTTACTTTTCCCATTTCGCTTTCCTTAAAATATATCGTCCTTCTCTCAATCGTGCACTCTTAATAATATTTCTATACCTTCTAAATTTCTTCATCTCCCATACCAACCTCTATTGTCTACTTTTTAAATTTTTCATTTTTTAACTCCTTCCGCTACCTCCACCACTCATTTTACTATTTTCTTCGTCTTCTGTTACTTCTTATTCCGACCACCGTATTTACCGCACTGATATTATAAACACTGTGTATTATTATTATTTGTCAATGCATTAATTACATTTCCTCTGCATTTTGTTGTATTCTCTCCTTCTTCCTTTGCTCTTAACATCCTTTCAATCTTATTAAATTAGGCGACTTTATTACAATTATTTTCTTATCTTTACATCAAGTTTCTCCTTTAACTTGCACAATTTAAACGCTGAAGTTCATTCTTATCAAAATATGTTTTTTTTTCTTGTTGTTTTGCTCATTTTTGACATTCTTTTAATTGATTAATTTTTAACATTACTCACCTTCTGCAAACTATTTTCATTACTTTACATTTTTTTCTTTACATTATTTACATGTTTTTGGCTCAGGCTTTTATCTTGATACTTCCATATTGTCTTGTTTTCAAAATCACACTTCAATGTCCTGCAGTCGTAATGTAAAACCAAAAACCTGAGATATATTTTAAGTTTTTGAAGTTCGTGCGTGAATCAAGTTTATGTGTGTGTTTTCTTATAGCAAAGCCACATCGGGCTATCTGCTGAGTCCACAGAGAGGAATCGAATCCCTGATCTTAGCGTTATAAATCCGTAGAGTTACCGCTGTACCAGCGGGAAACAATCAAGTTTATAGAAATCCTTTTACCTCATCGATAGTTATCAGTCACGTTTACAGAAACCCATATATTTGATCGATTGTTATCAATTAAGTTTAAAAAAACTGGTATATCTCATTGGTTTTTATCAAGAAACTACGAAGACGTCGTCTTTCTTTCCTTCCCTCCTTTTCCACACTCATCTGAATGAAAGAAAAAATTAGAACACGCACTTCCTCATCGCAAGCTTAAAGAGCATGAAAAGCTCGTGCTCTGCAAATACAAGTCATATTAAGAAAACGGAACTGCTATGTGCACAGTCTCGGACCACTATGCCTACAAACGTATCGATTAATGCCATGCGTCAGAAGCATGAGATGTACACATGTACGTATAGCACTTAGAAGAATGAATGGTCTATACCATCACTAAACAGAACCTCGCAGCTATGTAATATCAGAAAATTATAAAGATAATTATTTCTAGCCCTAAAAACTTCACAACAGAATACTTTTAATTCACGATTTCAGCATATACGAAGAGATGAAAGCATCATAGTGTTACACAATCATTGTAAGTTGTTTTCTGTAATGATGTATTGTAACATATTGTTGAATTTCTAGATACTTCTCTTGGCCTTGTGACCACACCACAATTATGTCGTGGTGTTACATCGCATTTATTTGTGTTACGATAGTTTACCAGGTTGAAAACAAAAGAAAGAATAGAGAAAATAAAGGCCGGAAGTGTATGTAGTAACTAAATACATGCGCGGACGTATTACTGATTTACTTCAAACTTAAAGTAACTTTTAAACTGTTCGTAGCACCTGTCCAAGGCTTAACGGTGTAATTAGTTTCTTATTATAAACCGTTTGATTATTTGATTGCACATTTCTTGATGTGTTCCACCCAGAGTATCAGATTATTTCTATCTCATGAGACAATTATCCCCAATAAAATATTATAAACTTCAAAGAGCAGTGTGTCTAACTAATTCAGTGTTAAATTGTCCAACACGCACATCAAGATATCTTAGAAAATACCCAAAATTGTACGTGCTATACTGATGTTATCAGATAGCTCAGAGGAATCCGAAACTTTTCACATTTGCGTCCATACAATTCAGACACCTACTCAATTTCGTTGACTTTGGCACTTTCTGAGGGGAAAAGAAATAGCAAGGATATTTCAGGTTTACTTTGAAGGGAGAAAATTTTTAAATACGTCAAGAGAAGCCGGACCAATAAATATCGTGAATATTTTCTGACGTGAAAAGGTAATAATATACAGCGTGGTACTGAAATTTACTGTAGCTTTACAATATACACAGTAGTAACGCACACTTGAATAGTACCTTATTTTCAGGTGCTTACAACCTTTTCCTTTTTAGGGATGTAATTTCCCCTTCACTCCACCGCTTTACACAGTTGTCACTCTCTAATACCAAAACAGTTACAGTTTTTAACCAGTTACCTTTTTAATAATACAACGTTATTACGCCTGTTGTATTTTTAAACACTACACTCTTTATTTGGAAACTAAAGTTCTTTGTTGTTTTTTTCAAGAAGCAGGTTATACAATAATATTTCAACCACATTGTATCTACTGTCAACAACATATTTCTCTCAGCTCACCTCGCTCTGGCTACAGTATATTATCCGCTTAATGGTGGACGAAACAATACTGTGACAGAGGGAGTGTAAAACACTAGAGGCATTACACTAATGAAGGCTTCCTCAGCGTTTCGTCCCATAAAACAACTAAATAATACTTTCGCCCGTTTCTACTTACTACGCAGGTCAAAGGATCGTGCTTTATTCTTTGTGTTGCTTGCTGAGTTATGTTTATTTCATGGCTCATGCTTACATAAAGATACATTTCATATTTAACGTGCTAAGACACGTGCGCTTCCCTGCAAGATGAAATGTGACGCCGGCGTTCTCTTTTTATTACTTCACGCTCAGAACAAAACCAGTCTGCAAACCTCCATATGTTAGCAGAGATCAGAGTATTAATCTACACGAAGAGAAAGAATAGTAAAAGTGACAGTTATTACATACTGGCATATGTAAATTGTGTGCTAATGCTGGATTAGAAAGCCTGTTCGATGGCTTGCTGTAAAATATTTAAACCAACCCAGTTGCCATGTTTGCTCAAAAGCAGACCCTTTATTTCTAAAGACTGGCAAACCCCAAAAGATCAAATTCACAATATCAAGTTTCTTCAGAATTCGAATAAATGTATATAAAAAACTTTAATCACATACACACACATGACGATAAACATAAAATCTGATGATACATACTTGTGAATTTTGTAGATAATTATTAATATGGCAAAAAAACTTTTTTTTTCATTCTTTTATATATTTACCAAGCCACAAAAAAAAACAAGTATATAAGAGTGAAATAAATTGTTTTTATACCTTAAAATTTCTATAAAACCAGTTTATTAAAATACGATTCACAGTAAACCATGCTAATTTACAATCTGTTATATCTAGAGAGCTGAGTTACGTGTATAAACTTGACAAAACTGGTGTATAAAAGCGCAAAAGTAGCAACACAGTTACGTACGCTAAAAAAAACTTAATTGGTTTCAAAAGCTGTGAACAAAATACAGCTCACCAAACGTATCGTACAACTTTGAGTTTAAAACGCCCTCTAATGTAAGAAGCACCCAGCTTTTAAATAGCGATTTTCAGGAAAAATAAAATTGGATGTTTATTAGAAAGGAGTACGTATGTTTTGAAGAGATTATTTACGAATCAAAAATGTTAATATATTTAAAATGAAATATAATAAAAAATATAAAATGTGCAGAAAATTTACAATTTTCATTACAATAATGTTTTTTCCTGTTTTCTTTATTTAATCACAATGTTACTTTGAATGTTTCTTCTGACTCACTGTTATATTTTGTTGAAGTATCTTCTTCATCGCTTGATTCACTATTGTCCAAAAGAATGTCATCTTGCGTTTCATCTTCCGGCATTGGATAAACAATATTTTAATAATGATTTTCTAATAATATTGTCAGACATTTCTTTCCAAGCTTTTGAAATCCACTCTACTATTGTTGATGCTAATATTCTTTTTATTTTGCCACTCGGTGTCGAAGCATGATTGTCTTAATTCAGCCAAGCATCATAACGCTTATGAATATGATCTTTGAATGACTTGTTAGTGGACGCTCAAGAGGTTGTGACTGACCGGCCATTCACTGGTTTTGTTCCTCATACTCTTGATATTATCAGAGAGATGGCCACGAAATGCACCCATTACAAGCATGCCTCGTTGCTTTAATAATGCACCAGGAAGATGTTCCCATACACATCCCAAACACTCTGATGTTATCTATGCATTTTTTGTGTACGACCTATTGTGTCTCTTTCCAAAAATTTTATTTTTGCAATGTTGTTCTGTTTAATGTGACATACGATGATAATTTATTCCATCTGCAGTTACACATAGCATAGCCTAACTCTTAACTTTTCATAACCATTGGTTTTATTGTCACCTGTTTTTCTCCTTTGGCGTTTACAATGTGTTGCGCGGCATATCGAAAAAACTGCCGTTTCATATGCGTTTACCGACTTGGTTTAGGGAATATTGATTCTTTTGAAATAGACCAATAACGTAACGTTGATATTCAATAAGTTATGTTTCAAAATCTGACGGTAAGTCTTGATTAACTGTTGTCCTTCACCGTAATGATAAACCTTCTCTTTTCATAAATTCCTCACACCAGCCACACCTAGCCTTGAAAGAAATACCACTATTTCCTCCACATTTTGTTTTTAATATTAAGACTTCTCTCGTTACAGGCAGCCTTTTATTTCGTAATTCTCTGAAATACGTTAAAACGGCGGCATCAATTTCAGGAGTCTTCCTTTTTCTTGGATCAAAAAATGACTTTATACTTTTCTTGCAAGAAAACAACTTCGTTTTCATACCACGCCAACAACATACATTTCCTTCACTCACTGTATACTTTTTACCGGTGCACGATTCCAAATCTGTTCGACGCATAAAATAATTTTTTTTGTTTATTTGGCATCGCATGTAAAAAACTTTTCCATGGGTAAAAACGCAATAAAACACACACACACAATAAAATAGCGCCTGAACAACAGGAAAGTCAGACAGAGACTGAGGGCGGTGATATCCAATCACACCGAAAGAGGCGCTGACATCAGCAAATTTGACGTTTTGTACATGTTTTTTAGCCTTTCTAAGCTAAATTCTTTTAAAAATACAGTCCATTCTGTTTGTTAGTGCAGGGTTTTTTGAAAATCTTTGTTGTTCGAGGAAAATGATGTTTTCAAGACTTTCGAAGAGTAAAAAAAATAATACATCGAATTTAAGACGCTTTGTTTGTTTGTTTTGGAATTTCGCACAAAGCTACTCGAAAGCTATCTGTGCTAGCCGTCCCTAATTTAGCAGTGTAAGACTAGAGGGAAGGCAGCTAGTCATCACCACCCACCGCCAACTCTTGGGGTAATTTAAGACGCACCCTAATTTTCAGTTTGAAAAAGTAACACGGTATATGCTTTTAGGACAAACAAAACTCCTAAGCTTGCTGAGGTTCTTGAGATATTATTGGGTTTACGACCGAAAATGGCCAGGTGACTAAAGCACTCGACTCGTAATCCGAGGGTTCGAATCCCTGTTACACCAAACATGCCCGCCCTTTCAATCGTGGGGGCGTCACAATGTGACAGCCAATCCCACTATTCGTTGGTAAAAGAGTAACCCAAGAGTTGGCGGTGGGTAGTGATGAGTAGCTGCCCTCCTTCTAGTCTTACACTGCAAAATTAGGGACGGCTAGCGTAGATAGCCCTCATGTAGCTTTGCGAAATTCAAAACAAACCAAATGGCAAAAAAATATCGTTAAAGCGAGGTATACTACTGACGAATCAATTCATTTAGACCTTTATAAGTTGGAACGCAACAAAAGTATATTCAATTAAGATGTACTCATGGTTTGACCGACATAGTTAGCTTGCTCTGATCGTAAGTAAATACGAATTAACACGTGTGTGTTGGTACAAAGACAAGAAATGGTTTGTTTTTTGTCTTCGAGATCTTAAAAGTGTAGGGGCTTTTCATTCAGTTAATTGAATTAAGTATATAAATAATCGATATTATTCCTAAAGAAACAAGGCAAGGTTGATTCCTTCTTAGTAGCGCTGTTTTCTCCACAAGTTTAAGCATACCTCTCTCCAACGTTATAACGTGTCTTGCGAAAGCCTTAAAGTTTGACACTTTTATTACGTGATTTCTGTTGTTCTTGTATTTCACAAAATTTATATTATTAAATAAAATGTCCGTACATGAGTCACAGATTGAAATAAGAACGTTTTTCAAGTGTTAGTGCAGTGGTTCTTAACCTAGGTCAATCGAACCCCAGGGTTTCGATGAGTCAGTCTCGGGTTCGGCGGAGGTCGTGACACACACACTGTGTATGTGTCAATTCCGTTCAACCCACTCGTATGATTCGTGACGTCATGCTCCACTTGGCCATCATTGGCTGCGGCTGATCATCACGTTACATCACTTGGCCTTAACATCTGTGCTGCAGGGAATTTCGTGCGTTTAGCAGTCGACTTGTGACTGTAGTAATCGTGTGTCATTTGTGATTTTTTTCCTAATCTTTCAATCCCTTCATACTAACTATGTCGAGCAAAAACAGAAAGTGGTCGGACGAATACATACAATATGGATTCAAGTGTATAACGGAACATGATGGGAGTCAGCGTCCTCAATCCATAATTTGCGATGCTAAGTTGAGCAATTGTAGTCTAGCACCGGCAAAACTAAGAGAACACTCTCTAATGATGCATGGAGATGGGAAATATAAGAACACAACGCTTGCTGAATTCATGGTAAAGAGAACCAGGTTCGATGAAAAGGCTACTTTGCCTGGGAAAAGCTGCTGAAAATAGTTATCCCAAATTCCTCTTTCAAATGACACCATCAGCAGCAGAATAGATGACATGAATGATGACATCTTGGCTCAAGTAGTTGCAGATCTGATTTCAAGCCCAGCAAAATTCAGCCTTCAACTCGACGAGACCACCGACGTTTTCAATCTAAGGCAGATTGTTGTATTCGTGCGCTATGTGAAGAACGACGAGATAAAAGAAGATTTTTTTTTATTTTGTAAGCCTCTTACAACAACAACTAAGGCAGCCGATGTGAAGAAACTTGTGGATGACTTCTTCAGAGACAACGATCTTTCGTGGGATATGGTTTCTGCAGTTTGTTCGGACGGAGCTCCAGTCATGCTGGGACGAAACTCTGGTTTTGGTGCGCTGGTGAAAGCCGATGCACCACACAACATTGTAACGCACTGTGTTCTACACAGGCATGCATTGGCAACAAAAACCTTGCTTTCAAAACTGGCAAAAGTATTAAAAATTGTAGTGAAATGTGTGAACTTTGTGCGAAATAGTGCCCTGAAGCACCACATCTTCAAAGAGCTGTGTAGTGAAATGGGCTTTGAATTCGAGGTACTTCTGTATCATTCTAACGTTTGGTGGTTATCCCGGGAAAGGTGCTGAATCGTGTTTTTGCCATGTATGTGGAATTAAACCTGTTTTTGCGAGAGCACCAACATTGTCATGCAGATTGCTTCGAAAAATCTGAGTTCATTCTCATTTTGGCGTACATGGCCGATATGTTCAATGCTTTCAATCATCTCAATCAACAGATGCAGGGCGGTGGAGTCAACATCATCGAAGCGGAAGAAAACCTGAAGGTTTTTCAAAAAAAGCTACCGTTATGGAAACGACGAACAGAGAATGATAACTTCGCAAACTTTCCCCTGCTGAACGACTGTGTGAGTAAAATCGAAGATGTGTCTGAAATCTGAAGCAAGCAATTGCCATGCACTTAGATGAGCTCGCAAAGTCTCTCGACGGATACTTCCCCACCAGAGAGTCATATCCAGCATGGGTGAGACAGCCGTTCACGTCTAGTGTTGCGACAGCAAATGTCAATGATGAATACCTCGACGAAATCATTGAACTTCAGCAGAGCCAAGTTCAACAGCAACTTTTCAGAACAACAACGCTCTCAACGTGTCACCAAATCGTAGCGTACCCTCTTATTTCTAAGAAAACCCTTTAGATACTCATACCGTTTGTTACAACGTATTTTTGCGAGCAATCCTTTTCGAGGATGGTAGACATAAAAACGAAGAAAAAGAACAGACTTTGTTGCGAAAATAATATGAGAGTGGCACTTGCCAAGGTGAAGCCGCACATTTCTGAACTTGTCTCTGAAAGGCAACAGCAAAAGTCACATTGATTTGCAGTAAATATTCATTGAGTTATGTTTTTGTTTTTTTGTGAAATTGATGTTTTGTTGGTTTTGTTCTTTGAATACAGTGATATTGTGTGCAACTGATGCATGGTTCATTTTGTGCACTAATAAAATATCGACTTATGTTTTGAATTTGAAAAAGTCTTATTCTATTTTTCCAATTACAAATGGTTCAGTGAATGCAAGTACGAAACTTCCGGGGTTCAGTACCTCCAACAAGGTTAAGGACCACTGTGTTAGTGCATATGTGGTACTTGAAATACAAGTTTGTGTTATTACAAATAAAAGTGATCGGCGCTTGCCTATTTATATGAAGGTGAATTAGACAATGTATGTTGTACAGTGTGAAGATCACTCTTGGTCACAAGTTAGATGTACACTAACTAGTCTGTCGTACTTTACTGTTTACACTAACTGATTCGAGAGGTTTATATAAAACTGTAAATAATGAGCTAGAAAATGTTGGCTATTTCGGAATTTCACATAAAATTTGCAAGAGTCATGGGGTACGCATAACAGAGGTCAAACATCCCCCCAGATAAAACTATTGTAATATTGGCATGTTTGTGTTTAAATGCCCCCCAACAGCGAGTAAATATAAATTCCTGGGAACAGCCCTAATAAGGGCTGTTTGAACCAGCCGCCCTTAAGTTTTGAAGTGATAGATTAGAACGAAGGCAACTACTTTGTCAACAACACCCACCACCACCACCTCTTGGAATAGTCTAATAGAATAGTGAAAAACTGACCGTCACCATTATAATGCATCCATGAGACCAAAGTATGGAATGTGATTTCATAGAAAGGGGATAAGAACCCTAAATCTTGGGTTTAACAGTATAACTACTAAACCACGGCCGGATCAGCCGGAAAACTTCATCAGACAGAACCCTAAATCTTGGGTTTAACAGTATAACTACTAGACCACGGCCGGATCAGCCGAAAAACTTCATCAGACAGAACCCTAAATCTTGGGTTTAACAGTATAACTACTATACCACGGCCGGATCAGCCGGAAATCTTCATCAGACAGAACCCTAAATCTTGGGTTTAACAGTATAACTACTAGACCACGGCCGGATCAGCCGAAAAACTTCATTAGACAGAACTTGGAAAAGTTTAAAATCACCAGTACTTACTTAGCATTGTTGTCGTGTACGTGTTAAACCAGATTTTATGATGGTAATTTAGTTACATAAATAACAATATTTCATGTTAACTATGCACACTTGGTTTGACAATCAAATAAGTGTGTGTATGTATGTATATAAAATATGTTGTTTTGAAACCCTAAATTTTAAAGAATTTTAAATTACTGTTAGGGCTGTTAAAGTTTATGAAGAAATATTTTAAGTTTTATAAGGATATCGATATTGGCTAAATTTTTACCATTTGTTTATGATTGGTTAAAACTGCGGGAAATTACGTGTGCTAAAATAAACGTCATTTGGTAAATTTTGCGATTTCTTTTAACTTAATTACTAAAGGCAGAAATATATGAAACAAAAAATCTAAACATAGGAGAATATAAAAACCTGAAAGTATATGCTATTCTCAAATTGAAAGAGAAAATGAAATAATTCATATAGAAACAACTTGTGATTTAGGCTTACCTACTCCAATCTTCAGCACAACACTGTTAGCCATTCGGATTCTTGATAATGACGTCAGCGCTCCAAAATGACCTCTCGCCCAGTTCAAAATTTTTTTGAGAGATGAAGTGTGTTTCTTTCTAACTGTCAGTCGTAGAGGGGTGCTTGAAATCACTTGAGACTCGTGAGTAATCTGCAATATCAGGTTTATCACACTGGTATCAAAATTAGGCGTCTGTGTTTGTTTAAAATTTACGCCAGTATTACTATAGTTCAAAATAAGACGTGTGTGTGTTTTAAAGTTTAAACTAGCATTATTGTAGTCCAAAATAGGGTGTATATGTTTAAAGCTTACATCAATATTAACCAATTGGAAGCCATTGGGTCACATAAAAATTTCCATCTCTCAGGTTAACATAGTTACTTCATATGTTGAAAACTCATTATTTTATTATTAGTTTAAGCAGTTTTGGAATGGTAAAGGGGAAAACACCTTACTGGCACCTGGTGATAACAAAATCACGTTGAAACATCGTACATTTATAATAAAGTTTATTTACTATCCAGCCAAACCATCTTAAACCTTTTACAACCTTATTGTCTCTTGTTCAATGTATCAAAGTTGAACATTCCAGATGTATACTTTTAGAAATGTATTACATTAACACAATAATAAATTATTGTGCAACGGAGCTTATTTAAGTAAGATAATACTAAATTTACTGAGAATCAGACGTATAATAAACAAAACATCGAATCTTTTTTACGGTTTACGCTGGTTCACGCATTTTCTTTCCTTACGAGAATCTTTTTATGGTAATATTAAATAAATCTTAAAATTTATTACCTTCTTTTCTAAATGATGGTGATTTACACAGAAGAGAAACGAGCTGATAAACTTTGCACTCTGGATGACACGTGATTTGTTTTAGCATCAACGTTATTTTTCATAACATCAATCTGCAGCATATAATTTTCGTTAAACTATAAATACCGAAGCCTAAATTTTAAATATTTGTGATAACACTGAAACATAAAATATACTTAACACTGACATAAGAAACTCTGACTAATTTACAGCACAATGGGGCATTAAGCATCTATATCACATTCACGATTTGCGTTTAGAGACCTCGATACGTTGAAAGCATAAGACAAAAATTCTTTTAAACTCTTGACTATATGAATGAAGTACCCTTCAAGGGCTTTCAGTGTTCATGCTGTTTAAATCAAGTGCTGTTCAAGGCTTATTATAAACACAGTGGAGTAGGTATACGCATTTTAATTACTGTCAGCTGACTTGTTACACACTTTTCACATAATAAAGGCAAGAGAACAATAATATACAAGCAAGCAAGATGTGTGAAACCATAACAATAATACATACATATATTAAACATTGGAGAATGAGAGCAAATAATCTCTGAGGCTATATACTACGTTAACTGTTGTTGTGTACCTGAGCAATACTTATTATAGATTCGCATACAAGTGGTTATCTTATACTGCAAGTATATAATAAAGGCAAACCTAGATCTATAGCTGAATTTCATTTACCAAATATCTCAGAAAGTTCGATAGCGTTTCAACTACTCTTATATTTGTGTGTAAGCATTCTACAATTGTTAATACCAGTTAACGACTGAGGTAAATATATGTACATAACGGATCGTAATGATAAAGTGTAAGCAGTTACAGATAGGAACTAAAGAAAATACAGATTCAGGTGACTGCGTAATCGTGATCTGACCTTGAAATGTCAACTTTTTTACATACGTTTCAAAGCTCTGTATGAACTCTCGTTTTATTATTAGTTGATTTATTTTAAATTTGTTTTCGTTGCTGTTGTGCTAATCTAACAAACTTTTATGGTGTATTTTGTTTTATGCGTGTATGTTTTAACGCAAAGTTACACAAAGACAAAATGCAGCTCTGTACACCGCGGGGATTCAAACCCCAGGTTTTAATACTGTAATTCTGGAAATGTAACCTTGATCCACCAGGAAATCAAACTTCGCATTGTTTGTAACTTCGCAACTTAGCGTTGTAGACCGCAAACTGATCTGTGAACCACCAGGGATGAATTACGAAGTTTGTTTGTTTTAATATTCGGGCAAAACTACACTTCTGCGCTAGCCGTCCGTTTAGAACTGATAGAAGAGAGGGTTGGTTGGTTGTTTTTTGAATTTCGCTCAAGGTTATACGAGGGTTATCTGCGCTAGCCGTTCCTAATTTAGCAGTGTAAGATTAGAAGGAAGGCAGCTAATCATTACCATCCATCGCCAACTCTTGAGCTACTCTCTTACCAACGAACAGTGGGATTGACCGTAACGTTATAACGCTCCCACAGCTGAAAGGACGAGCATGTTTGGTAAGGCGGGAACTCGAACTCGCGACCCTCCGACTGCGAATGAAACATTCTAACAACCTGACTACGTAGAGCAGGAAGTTATTGAATTGCACTCAAAGCTTGGTGACTTTAATCGAAAAGTGGGATTTGACTCTTACTACTATAACGTACGGGCCTGGCATGGCCTAGCGCGTAAGGCGTGCGACTCGTAATCCGAGGGTCGCGGGTTCGCGCCCGCGTCGCGCCAAATATGCTCGCCCTCCCAGCCGTGGGGGCGTTATAATGTTACTGTCAATCCCACTATTCGTTGGTACAAGAGTAGCCCAAGAGTTGGCGGTGGGTGGTGATGACTAGCTGCCTTCCCTCTAGTCTTACATTGCTAAATTAGGGACGGCTCGGTGCAGTGGGCTGACAACCTACTCACTTAAATACTTGTTGAAGAATCCGCAAGCGATTGCGGCCCTATGTTCCTAGATGGAATCTAATGGTGATAACTAACTATAACGTACACACGACTCCAAAGAGTGGAGCGCGATTCATAGTTCGGCATGTTAACCACTAGGAAATGTCCAGTTCTGAATTAGAACAAAAATTAAACCAGTCTAACATTTTATCGAATGATACATACATTGAATCGGATTTTATTTTAAATTTAATCTTTCAAAATTTTGGCCAAATTCATAATTTATTTTTGTTGCAATCGTTGATGAACGAAGTTGCCGTAAGAAGTATATTCACGAACGAGCTTGGACAAAAAAATGTATTTTTGGAAGAATGTGAATACATTTCATCAAAGAATATTGTAACTAAATTTTGAAATACATTTACTTTTAAGTAGCAAAGGGTTAAAAGAGGAAAATTTTAAAAAGTAACCATTATATATATATATATATATATATACATATCTAAATAATTAAAACCAACTTTAAGAAAGCACCGCTAATTCTGCGACATTCTCAACACACAAGCCCCCCACTAGTACAGCGGTATGTCTCCGGATGTACAACGCTACAATCAGAGGTTTGATTCACCTCGGTGGGCTCAGAAGATAGCCCGATGTAGCTTTGCTTTAGAAAACACACACTCAACACACATATACAGCTTTATCTCTAAATATAAGTCACCGATTACAACCGTCATGATAAAAACAAGAAGCATCATAACACTTGCATATGAAAGTGAAAGCTTTATATCTTACGTTTCAAATTGTTAATGTTTGTTTTTTTAATTTCGCACAAAGCTACTCGAGGGCTATCTGTGCTAGCCGTCCCTAATTTAGCAGTGTAAGACTAGAGGGAAGGCAGCTAGTCGTCACCACCCACCGCCAACCTTTGGACAACTCTTTTACCAACGAATAGTGGGATTGACCGTCACATTATAACGTCCCAACAGCTGAAAGGGCGAGCATGTTTGGCGCGAAGGGGCAAATTGTTAATGCAAAGTATAAATGCCTAATGACGCAGAAAGGAAAAATGACTTTGTTGCATTTGTTTTTTTTTCTTTTCTTTTTTTTTTTTTTTTAAACTATAACTACAGATTTAAGCCTTACTAATTTACAGAAAGATTTTAAGGAGAATGTTCTCTGTGAATGTTTGAAGAATAACTGTATTTTCTTATAATTCTATTCACTATAACATTAGCAGCAGCATTTATATAGCTGCTCAAAGTTAATATGTTGCATCATTTTGTAAATAAAAATAATAGGTTTTCTTATCATTCTATATATTGTAACATTAGTAGCAGTATATTTATACCTGCTAAATAAATTTATAGCATCATTTTATAAACAATAATAGAGGTTGTGGTGATCCTTTCTATAAAAAAAAAAACCTAGACAAGCTAAGAGTTAAAAAACATTTGCTAGAATTTTATACGTTTATTCACAAGTTGTTGATTCAAATGTGCATATAGCAGTACATAAAAACTCAGTGCTTTCTCGTATTGTTGCTAAAAGCATTCCTTTAGAGATTGCATCCAAAACATTTTACTAAAGTTTTGTAAAACTGCATTTACTATAGAGAAATACTGCAGTACTTTTATGGTTCTTCCCTTTGGTATTTAACGTAGTGCTTGGAGTTTCAGTTGAAAGAAAAACGCATCAATACTGTAGGTTTAAACTAGTAATTGCCAGTTCAAAGCCCGAATCGCATCTGTTGAAGTTTCTTCTGGTTGAACGAGTTTCGAAAGCCACATTAGTATTGGTCTTCAACAGACGACAGGTGGCTATTACTAGTCATTGCGTTCACTGACTGAGGTCCAACGCGAGATTTAAAACGAAATAAATGGTTCCTGAAAAACAAAACTGACAGCAAAATGCTGTTCAACATGCACTAATGTAACGCCTGGCTATGACAAGCTGAAAAAAATACAAATATGTTATGATAATCATGATTTGGGTGCATTTATTTATTTGAAACCTATTTCAAGCACCTTTCCCCCTAAAAAGAAACTAATAGATCTTAATATACATCAAAGTTAGAAAGTGAGCAAAAGTTGGAAGTTATCGAAGTATTCTGGGATTTGGCTGGTCGGTATCGGAACACCCTATACACTACAAATAACGTTTTTATTTGATTTTGGGAGATCTTCCAACAATGATAAACAAGTGCATTCTGGGGAGAGGTGTATATTTACGGTAGGGGGAAAATATGTGCAAATAGTTTCACAGAAAAAAAAAAAAAAAAATTGTATACACTCGACTTGAATATTTAGAAAATGCCTATTTTTTCACCAGGAAGCCACTACGCTCTAGGAAGAACAGATGTAGCCAAGAAGAATAGAAATAGATTCAAATAAAAGCACAATATGTTGCCGAGGGGGGGGAAAGATTTGTTTTTGTAATTACGCACAAAGCTACACAATGATGTATCTGTCCTCTGCCTACCACGAGTATCGAACCCCGGTCTCTAGCGATGCAAGTCCACAGAAATACCGCTGTGCCATTGGAGGATGGGGTAAAAAAAAATCATTTTCCTTAAAGTCGTAAGTTTTAAGAACTAAAAGTTCCCACTCCTGTTATCTATGTATGTGTGGGGCATAACTTTATAAACAGTAACTATACTTTGTACTTATATTAAAGCTTCCAAGGCTACCTGTCGCCTCCTTAATTTCAAACTAATGACCAGAGTGGCGCCACCCAGTCAGCAGTACCTACTGTTTATTGTCACTCTCATAAATGTACTCGTAACGTAAAATGTTGGGGAATTTTTTTTGTGGTATAGCACGGATTAGAGCCATGACAGCGAACTCCAAAAATTTTATAAACAGAAGTCACACATATTAATTTGTTAACATTACGATTGTTTTTCTAAATCAATTTTAAGAAATATTACGCTTATGTGTTAGTGTCTCTTCAGAATGTGTCTAATAAACGTACTTTGTTCCGGAAAGTTGCATGAGTTTGTTTTGTTTCTTTAGTGTTAACGGCACATGGACAGATGACTCACATTTCTGAATACATGATGTACGAACCAGTTTCTTCAGTTTTCTTTTTCGGTGCTTTAATTTTTTTTCTGGATGTGGTGGAGTCTCATTTTCACAAGCTTTGAGCCAACGCACAAATTAACACATTTTTACACCATCTGTATAACACTAATTCTTTGTTCAACATTGAGTCTAAATGAACCACCACGCACATATATATAAATACATTGTATAATATAAATAATAATGCCTAACGTAATGACTTGAAATTGAATTGGCACGTGTTAGAGGCTTGTCAACGGGTTTCCATTCTATTTTTGTTTTTTGCATCCCAGAGCTGATTAGAATTACATGTTGCGTATTTATATGCTAGTATATGCTTAGTGCACAAGTGCGCACATTTATCCTTGTACTGCAGCTGGCAGTTTTGATGAATTAGACGTCTACTTTATTGTTGCTTTTTACATGTATGAATACTGTAATCTGAACTCAGTGTGCCAGGATATTGTTTTCATGTTCTCGTGTTCCTTTATTCAAGTGAAAAATTCTTTATTGTATCACAGTGGGTTTTCAAGATTTCCATTTAAAGACTTGTTGAGAATCAGAAATGTATTACTGCTTGTCTAAAACATGGCTTTGAAACGTGTATTCAAAGATTACCAAACAGTTGTATATAAAAAAAAAACGCCTCATTATTTTGGATAAAAACTTTTATTACAGACCACAAAATCAAAAACGTCGCACATAAAAGACAGGCAAACTGGAGTATAAAGGACAATGCGGATAAAATATGTTGCAGTAAGAATGGTATTTGCAGTGTCTATATACAGTCATGTGAAAAAGTTAGGACACCCTATGAAAGCCTGTGTATTTTTGTAACATTTTTGGATATATAGACATTTAATCAAAATTTTAACAACACAAAGATTATAGGAATATAACTAAACAATTAAAACTGAAAAAAAGCCTTTTCAAGATCTACTGTAAATGTAATTCTACAAAAATGCATATTGTAACTGAGGAAAAAGTTAGGACACCCTACCCCCTAATAGCTAGTGTTACCCCTTTTGGTTGAAATAACTGCAGTGAGACGCTTCTTATTGCCATCTAACAGTCTCTGACATCGGTCTGAAGAAAGTTTGCCCCACTCCTTAATGCAGAATTCATTCAGCTGTGAGATGTTTGAGGGGTACATGCATGTACAGCCAGTTTAAAGTCACCCCACAACACCTTAATGGGATTAAGATCTGGGCTTTTACTCGGCCATTCCACGACTCTCCATTTCTTGGTTTTCAGCCAGTCCTTGGTGGATTTACTGGTATGTTTTGGGTCATTATCGTGTTGCAGGGTCCAAAACAACCACTCTCCATCTGCAGTCATATATGGGATCTTGCTTGCTCTTAATGAGAAAATTATAAACCCGAACTATAAAGTTGACATTTGAGCCCTCATAAAGTCACACAACAATAAGATCTGGGGTATCTAGGTTTGAAAATTGTAGATATACTTTAAGCCAAGACGTTTTTTTTTTTGTTATTCTGTGTTGGTGATAATCGGTAAATTTGGTTCAGAATGTTTAACAATAAATCTTCAGATCGTTAGTTTGCGATTCATTAAGTTAATGTGAAATTATTTTTGTAAATTCTAATAATCTTGTATGATCAGTATGATACAGGCTGGGTTATAAATCTCAAGCCTGTTTGTTAGCTGTGCATGTGATTTATCATATAGCATAAATTATGTCATAGATCATAAAATGAATCCTAAGGCAGTTCTTATGTGGTTTAATATTATTGTGGTGCATGTTTTTATTATAAATTCTGATACTTTTGGTATATGGTTTATGACAATAGTATTGTACAGGTATTATTATTGAATACATTAATTTAATTCCCGGTCTCACCAAACATGCTCGCCCTTTCAGCCGTTGTGACGTTATAATGTGACGGTCAATCCCACTATTCGTTGGTAAAAGAGTAGCCCAAGAGTTGGCGGTGGGTGGTGATGACTAGCTGCCTTCCCTCTAGTCTTACACTGCTAAATTAGGGACGGCTAGCGCAGGTAGCCCTCGAGTAGCTTTGCGCGAAATTCAAAAACAAAGTTAATTGCCTTGATTGGCAATGCATAATACAATACAGTAAATTTTATCGGAATTCAGGCATGCATACATGTCATACGCGTATATTTGGTATACTTCTGTTGAGGCTATGCAATATTACAAAGGCTATTTGCGTTGTGTCAAAATCAGTATTCTATGGAGTATCTTATCATGACATCATCATATGGTAGATATTGTGAGACTTCAGTACAGTTTCGTCATCTAATGGTAGATTGTAATTTTACCACGTAGTTTTTGACTTCAAAATAATGTAATATGTATTTCGTGAAACTTGAAAAACGGCTGCAACGCGTAAAGTTGCCAAAACTTAAAAATAAACAAACTGCGTATTAATACATTTAGTCAGAAAGGGCTACTTCACACCCACGATGTCATACACTTAGTCAGAAAGGGCTACTTCACACCCACGATGTCATACACTTAGTCAGAAAGGGCTACTTCACACCCACGATGTCATACACTTAATCAGAAAGAGCTACTTCACACCCACGATGTCATACATTTAGTCAGAAAGGGCTACTCCACACCCACGATGTCATAAATTTAGTCAGAAAGGGCTACTCCACACCCACGATGTAATACAATTAGTCAGAAAGGGCTATTTCACACCCACGATGTAATACATTTAATCAGAAAGGGCTATTTCACACCCACGATATCATACATTTAATCAGAAAGGGCTATTTCACACCCACGATGTCATACACTTAATCAGAAAGGGCTACTTCACACCCACGATGTCATACATTTAATCAGAAAGGGCTATTTCACACCCACGATATCATACATTTAATCAGAAAGGGCTATTTCACACCCACGATATCATACATTTAATCAGAAAGGGTTATTTCACACCCACGATATCATACATTTAATCAGAAAGGGTTATTTCACACCCACGATATCATACATTTAATCAGAAAGGGCTATTTCACACCCACGATATCATACATTTAATCAGAAAGGGCTATTTCACACCCACGATATCATACATTTAATCAGAAAGGGCTATTTCACACCCACGATATCATACATTTAGTCAAAAAGGGCTACTTCACACCCACAATAATGTCACGAAACATTACACTAATATTTTTAAGAAGTCGCACGTCATAAAAGTGTACAAGATTAACTGTAAATGTTTACAGTCTGTAAAGAAAATAAAGGTAAATCTCGAGGAATGGCAACTTCTGTTTCCAGATTAGTTTGAAGTTAAATGACATGTGTATAATTACTGAAGTTAGGGATATAAAGGCAACAAGTAGTTGTTTATTAAGTAATTTTGAGGCACCCACTGCGTTTGCATAATACAACTAACTAACGTTTAGCATCAAACTAGCTCATACATAGGAAATTTATAACACTTTATAACGAAAAGGGTATAACTCATAGGGTATATAAAAGGGTATAGCTCATACATAGGAAATTTATAACGAAATTTATAACACTTTATAACGAAAAGGGTATAACAACTACAATACCGCAACTTCGTAATGAAGATATGTAGTAATAATTAATACTTAGTTCACCTCATTATAAGTTTTTCTTGTTGCCGTTTTAATGAGTCGACATCACAAAACCTACACACTAAAATGCATATTTTCTTCATATTTGGTATATTTTCATTCTCACATATTTATTCGTGACATTCTTTGAAATCAATTCTCCAGAACTAGATATGAATGTTCGATTGATTGATTCGTTTGTTTGATGTTCAACAGAAAGCTACAAAATGAACGGGTTTATCTGTGCTCTGCCCATTGCAAATATCGCGTCTCGATTTTCAGCTTTTTAGCCCTCAGACTGAACAACAAACCACTGCAGGACTTTATATATATATATGAACAAACCACGAATACGAAACAGTTTCTATCATGTTTTCAACCCTAACCATGATGCAAATGACTGACAAGATTTGTGTTTTGGAGTATTTATTGTAATAAAACTTTTGAAGATTTAACTTCGAAGAAATCAGCAAAATACGTAACACTATTTCGTGCCAAACCTGGCATGGTCAGGTGATTAGGGAACTAGACTTGTAATATGAAGGTCGCGGGTTCGAATCACTGTCACACCAAACTGTTCGCCCTTTCAGCCGTAGGGATGTTACCATGTTACGATCAATCCCACTATTTGTTGGTAAAAGAGTGGCCAAACAGCTGGCAATGACAAGCTGCCTCTTGTCTTTCACTGCTATAAATTATATAGCCCTCGTGCAGCTTTGGGCGAAATTGAAAAAAACAAGCTAACTATTTCGTTCAAAACAAAAACAAGTGTAAAACTAATTCAAATGTTATACGTTATATTCTTTTAATACTAATGTAATGACGGTTTAAGAACAAAAGGAAGAAAGAAAAGGACTTGTAATTTGGGCTCCTTAGTTCCTGGCTTTCGCAAATTAAAATATAACTTTTTTGCATGTGATTGTCTTGCAAAAGTATTTATAATATACAATAAAAGAACATATTTAAGATAATCTGATCTTAAAAATACTACTCCTACAGTCACGAATTTAACTCAAGAAACTTTGGATACGGTAAACAAAGAGGACGTATGAAAACTTTCACGGACAGTGTTCAATATGCTTTCTTGTCAATTTCAATTAGCATACAAAGTCTGTCATTCAAACAAGCTACCGCAAGCATCATTCGTTCTGAGCTGTGTCCACTGATCCTAGCGCAATCTCATCTAGTGGCCATTTCCAGATCCTCTAACGTTCGTGGGTTATTCCGACCAATATCCTGACATTCAAAAACCTGCTGTGCGCTTTGGTATATAACTCTCGAAGAACAGTCGTACAATCCAGAACAATGAAATCTCTTTATTCAAATCACCACTCTTATGTTTTTGAAACAAGAAGAAGGACATTTAGGAGCAGTATAATACAGTTTTGAGAAGGCCCTGATAGGTTCAAACTCTAGGTCCTGAATAAAAAAACTTGTAATTTTCAATATAGCTCGAGTAGACTTTTTGTTCATGCAAGTCAATTATTTTTTATGATATAACAGTTTTAAAAAATATGTTCTTACAAATTACTTTGAATCAAATATTTTGAACGATAATGTGCTTTTTTCGTTTCTTATAAGACCGAGCGTGGACCACCGATGGCAGGTCGCACTACGGATCTGAAGGTCCACGTCTCATGTCCCTTTACCGCAAAAAATAAAAATTGCTTTTTATACTTTAAGGCTATGGATTTTTGTACTTCATTAAATGTTGAGATTTTTATTTCGTTTTAAAATAATTGATTGTGTTGTTGAAAATCTTGAAAAAACGTATTGAAGTCATGTGTATCAACGGTGCTGCACATTTCTAATTAGCTGTAAAGTAATAACGATGATGCATAACTTCTGTATCACCCTAAATGCGTCAGAACTTTCCAATATCAGAGTGCTTTCACGCGTTTATATACATTCATATGTCATGTTTTTTTAATTACCGTCAATCGAGTTAGTATTCACGAAAATTGGTAATTGTTGGCGAAATTTATACATCGTTCCTTAACACGTATAATTTTGTTGCTTGACTGATATTAATCTCTTGGAACATTAAATCAGAACAGAAAGTTTGTTGATCACGTGATAACTATTACGAGTATAGTATGCAAGATGTTATTTTATATTGTGTTAATATGTACTGTGCAACGCAGCTTTTCAAGACACCTACCAATAAATTAAATTAAAATTATTAATATTGGTTTGGTTTGTTTTGAATTTCGCGCAAATCTACTCGAGGGCTATCTGCGCTAGCCGTCCCTAATTAAGCAGTGTCATCGTCACCCACCGCCAACTCTTGGACTACTCTTTTACCAACAAATAGTGGGATTGACCACTACATTATAACACCTCCACGACTAAAACGGCAAGCATGTTTGATGTGACGGACATTTGAACCCGCGACCCTGGATTACGAGTCGAGCGCCTTAATCACCTGGTCATGCTGGGCCTCAGTATTGGTGAAAATTATTTTCAAAATTCAAAGAAATTGGATAAAATCGTAAATATCACGTTTATTAAGCTTTGTTTTGGTCTCAAGTAAACACAAAGCAGTTTCATTTTGTACTCATGGGTTTAATTCGTATAAGAACAGTGGTATGTCGCCATCAGAATCAGTATAAAGATATTACCATTCTTACATTACATATGAAAAGTGCCATCTGTTGTCTATTTTTACAAATAACATAACAGACAAGTGTTTCATTAACACCACACTCACAAAAACAATAGACATAAAAAATATTAGTAAAATCGCAAATTCTAAAAGAAATGAAGTGTGTACAAAAGGCATTTGATGCCTCCTTAACATCTTCTAAAGGAGATGATTTGGAAAATGTTAAAAGGCATTAAAGTCTAGAAGTTGTAAGCCACAGCAAGACTGAGAAGGAGTAGGCTTACCATTCTTCATAAGATTGACGATGGGTGAACAAAATTTTATGACTAGGAAAATATAGATTTTTCTGGTTGAAATTCAGTTATGTAAAAATGTTATTTATTTGTGTGTGTTTGTTTTTTTTTCGATATTTGCGCTAAGCTATAAATAGGGCAACCTTTGGTAGACACCATCATTTTATTTTAGTTAACTAAACGGTATGCACCTAGTAATTAATAAAGAACATTCACTGTTAACTTTTATGCGACTCTTGACTATTCGAGTAGTAGGATTTAAATAACACCTTTATAAAGCATCAGAAGTCACAAAGTGCGGACAGCATTTTTTTTAATGCGGTAAAGGGACGCGGACGTTGGGCCCGTAAATCCACAGTCCAGCACTTTTACCACTAGACCACGCCAGGCCCGAGTAAATAAGTATCACTCAAGCATCTCTGTTAATTAAGGCTCTTTCTAATATGTTTGTAGTTTAAAACAAAGCTACGCAAAGATCTGTGCTGTACCCACTACGGGGATCGAAACTAATGTGCCACTGTGGGCTTTCACAAAAGAGAAAAATATCAGTATAGAACTTTTTTATACTTTTATACACAAAAACGTGATTTTTATCTTACGTTTACTAAGTAAGGTAAAACCTATAGTGATGTTTCGTTGCGTTATTTCAATTTAAACACAATTTGTTCATATGCCAAACTGACAAGCGTGGAACGTTTTTTTTTTTTTCCGTTTCAAATATTCTCGGCAAGGTTACTTGTGCTAGCCGTCCCTCATTTTCATGATGACGAGAAACCCACTGGAAGTGAAAATGTATCTCAGGACGACTGGTATGTGTATTAACACTTTTGCGCCGGGCATGGCCAGGTGGACTAAGGCGTCGACTCGTGATCTGAGGGTTGCAGGTTCGAATCCCCGTCGCACCAAACATGCTCACTCCTTCAGCCGTGGGGACGTTATAATGTGACAGCCAATCCCACTATTCGTTGGTAAAAGAGTAGCGCAAGAGTTGTCGGTGGGTGGTGATGACTAGCTGTCTTCCCTCTAGTCTTACACTGTAAAATTTGGGACGGCTAGCCCAGATAACCCTCGAATAGCTTTGCGCGAAATTCAAACAAACAAACAATTAACACTTTTACCAAAATAAAGCAGAGAACAACGTTTCGACCTTCTTAGGTCATCTTCAGGTTAACAAAGAAAGAGTTTGCAGCTGGCCGTTGCACTCTCGTCTCCAAGACATATGCCCAGCAACGGTCAGTTGCAAACTCTTTGTCAAACTGAAGATGACCTAAGAAGGTCGAAACGTTGTTTTCTGCTTTATTTTGGTAAAAGTGTTAATACCTACACCACCAGCCGTCCTGACAGACTACAAAGTAGGTAAATAGCTGGTAACAACCTCACTGCCAACCCTTGGACTACTACAATAAACTAGTATAAAAGTCCGTCAAAAATCACTGGAAACCAAAAACTACAAAATTTGAATCCTTTTATATGCATTTACAATTTTGCCGATCGCAAACAGACATAAGAGACATAAAGGGCCTTCTAGCTTCAGGAAACCAAAGCCTCATGGGTAATATTTCCTTTACGTAAAATGTGTACCTTCCAACATCGATCCTTGTACCCAAAGCCTCATGGGTAATATTTCCTTTACGTAAAATGTGTACCTTCCAACATCGATCCTTGTCCCCAAAGCCTCATGGGTAATATTTTCTTTACGTAAAATGTGTACCTTCCAACATCGATCCTTGTCCCCAAAGCCTCATGGGTAATATTTTCTTTACGTAAAATGTGTACCTTCCAACATCGATCCTTGTCCGCAAAGCCTCATGGGTAATATTTTCTTTACGTAAAATGTGTACCTTCCAACATCGATCCTTGTCCGCAAAGCCTCATGGGTAATATTTTCTTTACGTAAAATGTGTACCTTCCAACATCGATCCTTGTCCCCAAAGCCTCATGGGTAATATTTTCTTTACGTAAAATGTGTACCTTCCAACATCGATCCTTGTCCCAGCAATTATTGATCACAGATATTTTCTAGTAAATACTCCATCATTATTCAGAAACATCTAGTCTTAAAGGAATGGTAAATTAATTTCACTCGGTACAAAATAAATCCTTGGTATAAAAACTATCTCCTTGACAGGTTTTTAGAAAACCTGTAGAAAAAGTGTCGACATTTAGGAGTTATTTATGACCATATTAGCGATTGAATTCGACTAAGTTGGGAAAGGGCAATGAAAAGGGGAAGTACTACAGAAGACAGTGGAATTTTACTCGTGTAACTAGAATTACAAGAATTAGTGTAACAAGAATTAGGAAAAAAAGCAAGCGCGGCCGACTGGCCAACAGTTGGCTTTTATGATTATGATTATTAGTATTTGTTAATGGCTCGCGTCCATTTGTCACAAAATCGCGCTCTGCAGTTTGGAGGCTTGGGTATGTGATTAATAATGATGGTATGGCTTAGTGGTTAATGCGTTGAATTCGAATCCTCGTCACCGAACATGCTCGCCCTTTAAGCCGTGGGGCATTATGATGTGACAGTAAATCTTTCTCTATTCGTTGTTAAAAGAGTAACTCAAGGGTTGGCAGTGAGTGATGTTGACTAGCTGTCTTCCATTTAGACTATCACTGCTAAATTAGGGACAGTTAGCGTAGATAGCCCTCGAGAAACTCTGCGAGGAATTCTGTGGCTGAAAGAATACTCATTTTTCGATGTAATACTTTTCCAATAATAGTTCATGTGTTATTAGCCAAAAACACCGAACAGTATAACCTAGTGAATGCAAAAAATAGTAATTTCCAATAGTATCATTTTTGTTAGCACGAGAAGTTCCATTAATGGAGAAGGGAGGTCTGGAAAAACGGTTAGGATTCGTAACTCGTATAATGACACTGACTATCGAAACCATCTGCTCCCTCAAAAACTATTACCCGCCAAACTATAGACATCAAACACCAGTCATTATCCAGTGTATATATATCAGTGACTGTGGGTAGGTTTTATTCTGAAAGTAATTGTTCGTGCTTCAATCATATACTAATTTTAATTTCCTTTTACATGTCCTTTCATATGATCATTTTTTATGTAACTTGTCTATATGATTCTGTGTATCAATTTTCTTTATTGTCATTTAAAAACGAAAATCGATAGGAAAAAAAATATCTGGCAGTATCGTGATATTATTCATCTAAAGCAGCGTTATCTGAAATCGAAAATAATACAAGAAAAGATTTGCTCCGTTCGAAGTATACGCTTCACTTTTTTAAAACAGGAAACCCGCTTCCCCTTTTAAGTATCAATTAGTTGAACAAGCGGAAAGTGGGTGTGTTCTTTGCGGTACAAATAGTTTATAAGCCTTTAGAGTAATGTGAGATCCAGAAAATGAACAAGTTAAAGCCAAATCCTGCTTTAAAACAGTTTTTTTAACAGAAATAAAATACTGAACATTAGTAGAAGTAGCGAAAATAACGAACTTTAATTAGTTATCTTAATATTTCAACTCGTATATCTCTTTCCTACTAACTGAGGAATGTATGTTCCGTTAAAAAACTGTTAATGTTAACCATTCAACTGTTCACAAACACAAAAAAAGTCAAACTCTTCGAGAGCTCGTGAAGCTTTGGATTTGTTTTCCCCAACTTATATAACTGTTATATACAAGGTTTTAAGTTCATATCACCTAATTAAAGTTATGAAACACTCCTTTGTGAAGACAAAGATAGGACTGAAATAGTTTCGAATCCGTGCCCCAGGTACCCTAATCAACATATTTATCCTACTTAGCTTATTTTAGGAGAACAGCAGGATTTTTTTTTTTAATTTTGCGACTCAACATTTTGAACCATCTAGCTCTCTGAAATACTGCCAAGTTACGTAATCCTAATTCAATGACACGAGACCGAATGAAGCCAGCGCAATTTGACACTGATTATTAAATTACGAGCTCGATCAAATTAATAAAAGTAAACTTAAAGTCAGGCCCGGTGCTAGGCTTTCCGTTGCTTTGGTGCAAAGGCTTATAACGGGCATCCTTAAATCCGAGTTCATTTTTAAACAAGATATAAAACGAACAACGTACTGAAGCAAAAAGTTTGAAAAACTGATTAAAGGAAACCATTATAAAATAAAAAAAAAAATTAAATGAAACTATTTCACTATGTAGCAATACGAGACAAACTTTGCTACTTACTAAGTAATATTAAAGGGTCAACTTTCTGTTAGCAAAATATATGCACTAACCAAACAAAGACACAAGATAAATCAATCTATCGACCAACAAGATGCAGAGCACGTTCCTCCTCACGTTGTTGTTAACAGTATCGTGATTGCTCTCTATTTAGACAATTCAGTGCGTTGCGCTTCCCGTTTCTGCATGTTCAAGTATCCGTAACCCTTCGTAAGCAAGTAATAAAGTGAATGGTAAGCGTATAATTCTGCCGTTAATTCAGCTTCCCAAACACAATGCAAAATAATATGGATGCATGTTCTGTGCTCTAGTAGAGACATACCACGAACTGAACAGGTTACATTTACAGTTCTAGATGTTCGTTCATTAGGATCGATTTGTGAATGAAATGAGTAACTTTTCATGTTTAGGATCAGACTTACCATTAGGGGAGGGGGAATATTCTAAAAAAAACAAAAACACACACACACTAAAAAACAGTAAAGGCACTCAGCTGAACGAAGCGGACCAATCTTTGAAGAAGATATGTTTACGTGTAAACATAAAAAAACCTACAAAGCAGCTCAAATAAGTCCCGGTACTAGTACCGCCTTACAAAATAAGCACCTGTACCCAAGTACCAGTAAGTACCGGCAGAATTTCACCCCTACTCACTATAATTAAAACGAAGTATAGTTTGCGCAATATCTATCATATATCTTTATTGGATGTGCTATACTGGATCGTTACTTCGCATAACTAACTTTCAAGCAATCAATCATAAAATCACCAATTTAGATTGAATTTCTTCCAATTCTTTAATTCGCACCGAAAGTACAAAACTTTATTTTATAGGAAACTATGCTTATCCTTCATGGATTTTTAACCAGTTTGGTACACCGATATTTATATGTAACAAACTTATTCAAGAGAAACCGCTCAGTTTTGACCAAGATTTTTACGCATTCTTATGCAAAAAGTCACGTAAGCTATCTAACATTTTTACTACAGCTTTACCTGAGAGAAAAAAAGTGGATCGTTTTTTTTTGTCAGTCACACAAAGAACGGCTGATTTATAACAACAAAATTATTAGGTGTAGATATGTAAGCATTAGCCTAAGAAGACTAAATTAACGGTTAAATTAACGGCTCATGTTTTCAAAGCAATCGTACCACTGGACGGTTATTATTTATTACACGCTGCCAACTTTTAAGCACGAATTTGCTAAATTTTAGAAAAGAATCCTAATTAAAGAGCATCTTGTGTGTCACGCGATATTAGTTTAAGAAATAAGCCTAAATAATGCTTGATACGGCTGTAGAGATTGCATGAAGTGGTAACAAGAAATAGTCAATATACATTCTACAGCGTTACTACAAAGGAAACTACTAACTGTTTTAGAGAGGAAAAACCACCACAACGTAGATTAAAAAATTTGGTTGGTTCCGTAAAAAAAAAGTCTCTCCTGAATAATAAGGTTGCTGTCCTTAAGCAAATATAGGTCACTATCGAGTGTCATTTCTCTACTTTCCGTGATTCATGGTGTGTATTGATAAAAGTCGTGATATCTAATCATAAACATCATAGGTGTAAAGAAAAAAAAATTGCCTAAAAGGTATTGAGTGTGTGTGTGTTTTCAATTTCGCGCAAATCTACACGAGGGCTATCTGTGCTAGCCGTCCCTAATTTAGCAGTATGAAACAAGAAGGAAGACAGCTAGTCATCAACATTTAATGGTAACTATTGAGCTACTCTTTTACAATGGAATAGTGAGATTGACTGTCATATTATAACGCCCATACGACTGAAAGGGACGAGCATGTTTCATGTGACGGGAATTCCAACCTGCGACCCTCATATTAAGTCGAGCGCCCTAACCACCTATCCATGCTAGGCCCAGTGTGTGGGACTTGAAGGCGGTCTAACTTGTAACTAACATAAATCACTGATACGAACTTTAGAGCAAATGTTCATTAGTTAGCTTAGCCGCGTATTTTGTTTCATCTACCATCATGCTCCAAGTTGAACATAAAACCTAAGTAACGAAAGAACAGTTGCTATAAAATTAATACTATACATGTAGCTAGCAGTTTGCCCACCAATTTTGACTTCATTCCTTTAAGTTTCACACTCAGTATTTTTAGCTGCACATTTTTTTTTCACACCTAAGATGTTTTTAATTAGATTTGTAATCTGCCATACTGAACTTAGTGTACACATTTCGTGATGACGTAAAACCTACTTGAAGTAAAAATGTATTAAAACTTTTAATACCCACACTAGTCGTCTTGAGAATACAGTATATACATTTGTCTGATGTTCCAAATGACAAATTAAAGCCCTAAAATTTTTAAACGTTAGGCATAAAAGAAGTATATCAAAAAACTGGATAGCCTTGGATGTTTCTTTCCACGGCTGGTTACAGAATTAAAACATGCAAATCTGCTGTTGATAGCTGAAAGGAAAAGTTTGACGTCCAACATAGCAGCGATAAATGCAAGATAAACTGTTATGACGTCACGTACAAGAACGCAATATTAAAACCACACGAAGAAAAGATACTATCACTTCTACGAAGACTGCAGGAAGCTATGTAGACAAATTCCTCGTGCAAAATTAATTACGTATCAATTATAAACAAAATTTATAACAATTTTGTCTTTCCTTGAGAAAGAAAAAATGTGGCATATGGAAACTAGTGGGACGATGTTTTTAATATTTTGTAATTTTTTTTTTTTATCAGTGATGCATTATTACGCTGGTATGTTATTTCAGTTTTGTTCTAATTTTTTTCATTACCTTAGGGCATATAAAGTTAAGTTTGGTTTGTTTTAAATTTCGCTCAAAGCTACACGCGGGTTATCTGCACTAGCCGTCCCTAATTTTGCAGTGCAAGACTAGAAGGAAGGCAGCTAGTCAATCACCACCCACCGCCAACTCTTGTGCTACTCTTCTACCAACGAATAGTGGATTAACTGTCACATTATAACGTCCCCACAGCTGAAAGGACGAAAATGTTTGGTGTGACGGGGATTCGAACCCGCGACACTCAGATTACGAGTCGAGTGACCTAAATGAAGGTAAAACGTGATACATTGTAAAAGGCTTATTAACTCATCGTCTCAATGCTCATAAAGTTACAATCTTCCCAGAATTTCACCCATACCAGCTTAGCAAACAAATATAAGAGCAACTGCAAACAAATAAAAGAATCATAAGTGATTTAACTCCCATCTCACCCAGACCTAATGTCAGCAGTTTCTCTTGCGCAGACGGTGGTACTTTAACGTCAACAGAGGGATGTAACCTCGTAGAAAGACACTACACAAACTCTAACGGAAGTAGAAAATCGATCCAAAGGTGTCAACATTTAAATAATTGAAATTCCGTGAGCTTCACGTGCAGGTGATATAAGCACCTGGAATATTCTTCACAGGCCCGGCGATCACATGTAAAAGATATATAATTTAGTTCTACCACGAATCAATGTACGTGATTATTCTTCAGTAAACGAACAAGCAGGAACAGGAGTAATTTATGGGGTGAGGGGTGAGATGATGTCTACTTTTAACATCAAAATACATCTCTCCCCTTTCTTGCGCCCCGAACACAATAAAAATGTGACTAACAACTTAATACAAGAAAAAAAGACAACACATACACAAAACGTTACATCAAGTAGTCACAATTCTCTAATCTTGCGATGTTTTTCAAACGTGCATTTAATCATTTGTGTGCGCGTGTGTTTTATTAAATCAAAGCCACATCGGGCTATCTGCTGAGTCTACCGAGCGGAATCGAACCCTTGATTTTAGCGTTGTAAATCCGTAGACTTACCAATGTACCATTGAATCACATACAGCACTAAAGGTTTTGTTTGTTTGTACTTTAACGCACAATTCTACACAGTAGGCTGTCTGTGGTGCACCCACCGCGGGTATATCGAAACCAGATAGTTAGAGCATTTTGAGAAGTCAGTTTAGTGATAATATTTTTTACTTCGACATCATGCGAGTTTAGACTTTTAAAAGTTTTAATGGGGAAAACAGTTTGGATATATTATCAAATTACCATTAATAAGACGAGCATCTAAAAAAATAGAACTGTGTCAGTCAGGGGCGTAGATTTTTTACACCTGATGGGGAAGGGATGATTTTTGCAACCACTTATGTGGACTGTTCAATTTGCAAATTGGTAATCTCTGATTACGTGAACCTGAAAGCTGTAAACATGCAGTCACAGAGTAATCTTGTTGCCACGATACTTGCATGTATACTTAGGCCTACTGTCTGATACTTACAAACTATCGCTTAGATCGAAAATCTTAGAAGCACGCCTGTATTAGAGATGTACATTTCGGCTACTGAAAAAGCCTACATCTAAGCCTAATTATGTAATTCTATTGGTAAGAACACGAGAATCACAAGAATAAGCAAACAATTTGTAGGCCTGTGATGCAATAAAACAATTCAACAGACCAACTGTAGAGGGGGATGATTGTATGCACCATATCACCCACCTAAAATAAAGGGGGATGTATACCCCCATCTCCCCAGGATCTACGCCCTTGGTATCAGTTAAAGCATGATATTTTTCAATCACATACCAAGTGCATTGTGGTACAAAGTGTTAATTAATATGTTCCTAAAGAATGCGCACAATACTAGAGATATCTACATGGTTTAAATTATACAGTTCGCAAGATATTAATAAAATAGGCGTGTCAGTAAAATAGTCGTATTTTAGCCGTGTAACCATGTTTAAATTATTTAAAGGATAATTATTCCAATTATTCTTTCTATACAGACTAACACCCGGTGTGTTATGACTTAGATGTGGATTCCTTTCTTTTCCATATTGCACTTACTTCAACACTGTTTACACTATTTGATTTTCTAGGAGTCAAACTGATCATATATGACTGAAAAGCCAATACAAGACCTACATATGAACATTCAAACAATTTGAATATTGGAAGAGACAAGATGGGTTGTAATAACAAAATCCAAGTAGCGAGCAAATCTAACTACGACGCAATATTGTAGTCTCAAGGCAAAGGGAAACTAATATAAGAAGTACGTTAAATTGAGAAATGTCCTTCAAAGTATTTTGAACAGAAATCTCAGAAGTTTAATGGTTATTCGTATTTATAACGTATGTTACAAGTGCTGTTCTTTGTGATTTTCTTAGGTTAACACAAAAAAGCACACAAAATACCACATACAATGTTTCAAAAAACATGTTTTGAGCATATATGTTGATCTTCAAAATATAACTTGTTTAAACATTAAAAGTCCCGCACTACAGTGTCAAAACGATTATTAAGTCGCAATTTCTACTTTTGTCGTCACAGGTCACCACATAGGTATGTTTGTGTGTGAATGTGACGTCATCTAAAATGAAGAGTTCATAGTACATAAGTTTACCACCGTAACTGGCGGCAGTGATATCAAAAATTAACGGCTCAATTCCTAGGCCGCCATGACGGGCAGTCATTATGTCTTAGTGTTGAAATTATTGTTCAATACCAGGCAGGAAACCATAATGGATGATTATGTAATAAAGTTAATTATGTCGTCATAAAAATGATGCTTAACGCAAGTTATGATTATAATTAAATGTATTTAAATTGACTCGTTACACTAACTAATTTATAATTAAGCCATCATAAAAAAGGCTCTTCACACAAATTACGTTTACAATTAATCATCCTAAAAAGAAGGCTTAACATTAGCTAATAACTTTCATAAAAAAAAAAGACTTAAAACTAATGGAATTATAATTAATTCATCCTGAAAAGGACATTACATTTCCTTATCACTTAATTAGTGCTACAAGGACAATCCAATAATTAAAGCTTACTCAATCAAGTAACTAGACTTTAACTAAATTATTTTCTGTCCTAAAAGGACTGTATTACTTAACCTAACTATAGGTTTAAGTTGACCTAAAGAGGGTCACATTATGCAATAAATTAAACTTGTACTTTGTAGAACAAAACTGTTAATGAAATGTTCATTATCTAATAATCATTTGTGACAAAATATTTTACAAATGTTACACGAGATTTCCACATGTCAAAACCATTATTTTAATGACTGTTCAACAATGTCTAGATTTAATTGCTAAAATGAATCATCTGTAATAAAAATAATAAATGAGTGACTTGTCTTATTCGTCCGTTTCCTATATAACCATTAATCACCTTCAAACGCACACAAATCTTGCAAAAGTATGGAATACATTTCTAAAATGTTCATAGCTGCATTTAGACAATGTTCTGTAGGACAAATTACACATATCTAATAAGCACTTTACCACTTAATATAATAAATGAGCAGATTACTAATTATTATTATTAAAAACACCAGAACTTTCAAACTATGTGAAGCTTAGACACTAATAGGCTATCACACAAACGTACAATCTTGATATAAACTTTTAGGAACTACAAAGGTCAGACACGAGACTAATGAACCTAACTGTTATCTATTTAACACTGCTTCACACGTAGAAAGAAAGGACTGTGGCAGTACTTTGAACATATTAACATCACCAACCTTTAACAACCAAATTACTGAACATGACTCTTTCAGGCTTAAGAATGATAAAAGGGCAGTTCTACCTTAACCGTGTAATTTGCTCTACATTGCAATGTAGTATAAACTAAAGATATGAGATCAGCGAGAGAGAAAATCATGTGTCTACAATGAACAAACATAATTAGCAATGCTACATAGTTAGTGCATAAAACAGGTGATTAAAGTTTTAATGACAGTTCTGTGTTTGTAACAAAAACCATTAGTTACTACAATCATTTTATAATAATAAACTCTAACTGTTATTCACTTCACACAAGTAGCCAAAGATTTCATTATTTTAGAAATTATACAAAACATTTGAAAATTAAATCAGGTATGCACTTGACTTTAAAACTGACTTTCAATATACAAATCAAGACATGTAAAGTGTCCACATTAGGGAATGTTTACTTCTCTACTCATACAGCAATGTAAATAAAATGTGGAGGAAGGCAAACGAGAAAGAATAGGAAGTAAAAAAGGTGTGAATGAGTGGATCGTAGTGCTAAATCATCAAACCTAGGTTCAGAGGTGCAGGAAGGCAAAAGAGAAAGAATAGGAAGTAAAAAAGGTGTGACGAAGAGGATCGTAGTGCTAAAGCATCAAACCTAGGATCAGAGGTGGAGGAAGGCAGAGGAGAAAGAAGAATAGAAAGTAAGAAAGAATAGTAATGGTAAAAGAAACTCAAGATATGGTTAGCAGTGGTAGTAGTGGTGAGATAGGATAAAAAAAAAAAAAAGAGGCATAAAAGTGGTAGGTTTAGTTCTAAGAAAAAATTCAAAACGAGAAACATGGCGACAGGTGACATGTGACGGAGGGCCAGGGCTGGCGAATTTCTCCGAAGATTCCAGTATTGAATTACGTTTTATTTTTAAAAGACAAATTAGAGTGTATTGGCACTTCAACTGTCATTGCGATATTTGTACATCAATATCATAAGGGCGATATCAGAAACGCCACTAGAGTTGACTTTATATCGAAACACTGTAGTATCACAACTATATAGTGACTGCCAGCAACAGAATCTCTTCGACATCTAATTGCTAACAAATTGCTTACCATAGAAATTAATCGTTGTCGTTCGCTATCATCATCATTAGGGTTAAAACATTAGCTATTTTCCTCTAAATATACCTGTGCTGAATCCTTCCTCAGTTTTGGTAAGGATTTTACTTTATTTTCTACTTTTTTTGCATTACTTTTTTCACCTAACGTCACTTGTTATTACGACTTATTCTTAGCCATCCTTATGGTACTTCCTTCTCCTTTCGTAGCAACAGAATATATAACAGCCAACAATGTTAAGATTTTATTTGAGTATATGGCTGTTTTTAACATTAGACATCACACGAGTGTGTTTTATTATAGCAAAGTTACTCGAACTATCTGCTGAGAGATTACATAAGAAAGCCAATTAGTGAAATGATAATCGAAAATAGTTCGCTCGACTGTTTTATTTAAGTTGTATCATTATAGGGTAAGTTGCAAATTCCACTTTATTATGGTATTATAAATACGCTGATTAACAAAAACCGTTTAATTAAAACATCAAAATATTATTCCATTCACGTCTAGGTTGCTTGCTAAAAGGATTTACAACACTGAAATATCATTCAAAGATAATACTGACCAAAATTTAGGGTCAGCGCCCTTTTTATCTTTGGAACGCTATACTCGAAATCTGAGGGTCACAGAATCGAAACTTCTTGCTGTAAATGTTCACTCTTTCAAACTTTGGAGTTCCATAATGTGAAGATCAAATCGGTGGTGTTTGGGGCTGGTTACTTTCCCTCTAGCTTGTGACTTCAAAATTAGGGATGATTGGAGTACAGAGTCCTCAAGTAGTTCTGCGCGAAATTCAACAACAAACAAACGAACAATAGTATTTACTGTCAAGTTTTAGAATACTCTTATGTGACTGAATAGTGGAATTTCATTATGAATCTTATAACGCATCCACGAACACAGAGTGAGAAGTACATTTTTGAGGAAACGTGGCGCGAGCCGTAAATTCTGGGATTTACAGTCCCTACACAATAACCAATTGGCCATGACCAGTTACATATAAAGGTCATTTTAATTTAGCATATAACGAAAGTCAAATTACTTAATGTTGTGTTCCCTAAAATCACCACTGATTTTTTTCTTTTACATAATGCTATAAGTAGTGATACAATGGTAAAACATTTGTTTACATTTTTTTTTCACTTTACTTTTTTGTAACATCTTTCATGAAATGAATTCATGGCATATTCGTTGAATAATTATTTGCAAAAATCAGTTAAGACTAACAGATTTTAGTACATACAAATGTCATTGCGTTTTGGTAACACTATTGCTTTTATGTCATGTTGCATAGCAACAAAAGTTTGGTTTGATTTGTTTTGAATTTCGCGCAAAGCTACACGAGGGCTATCTGCGCTACCCGTTCCTAATTTAGCAATGTAAGATTAAAGGAAGGCAGCTAGTTATCACCACCAACCACAAACCCTTAGGCTACTCTTTTACCAACGATTTGTGGGATTCAGTGTTACATTATAACGCCTTCTCGGCTGAAAGGGCGAGCATGTTTTCGTGTGACGGGGATTCGAACCCGCTAGCCTCAAATTACGATTCGAGTGCCTTAACCGCCTAGCTACGCTGGGCTTGCATCAAAAGTATAACCTAATACTGCTGTTAGTCTGTGTTTTGAAAGTATAAAATCGAGTGTGTGGACAACAAAACTAGGAAAATATTTGGACTCTCCCTCTCATTAATAGGTTTGCATGTTTTTATTTAAAACGTTGGTGATACAACAGTAAAATAGCCAAATTCAGAAACAATTTAAGTTTAAAACTAAATTGATATTTTAAGTTTAATGATAAATTTTATACACATGGCTCTAGGCTAAATGATCCCATACTGCGTCTTTACCTTAAGCTTATTATATCAACACTCACTATACTTACAAGGTTTCACGACACACACACCTTCGCAGTCACCGTGTACCCCATCGCTGAAACCTTAATGGAGAGACAGAAATCAAATACGCTAGCGTTTATATTGGTTGGACTATAAATCACGCTCTGCGTGCAAAACTATTCACACTATAAGAATTGTTGCATCCAATCTGGCTTGATGTGTGCTGGTATTGTACGAAATTCGTCGTTAGCAATGGACATGGCGAACACTGTGTGTTTGAAATACTTTAATACGCCCACTCATCTTGTTCTCCCAACACCAAGAAACCAAATAAATAACATAGAATTTAAAAATACAGTTAGACTAATACTTTTTTTTATTGTGTTATAACCAATTATAATCAGGCTTCGCCAGCAAAAGGCGTTCTCAACATACCAAGATATTCTTATGATGTAGCAAGCTATTGAACCTACTGCTGAATTTCTCAAAAACAAACAATATTCAGAAATTAAGTTCTTTTTTATATTATTTCTTATGATGATGTAATTAATCAAGAATTTAATATAATACAGACCTTAACTGTAAACACTTCCTCGAGATAATTTATGTTAATATGTGTTAGATTGAATTAAGCTGAGTCGTAGTTTGAGTTTTGGTGTGAGATATATTGCGTTTGAGTTACATGCTGCGAAACCACATATTATTTACATGTTGTTAGAACCACGTTTTCTGCAACAGATGGTTTAACTCCTTCCCTTAATTCGGGTGTATACTTGTAGAAGTTACGATAACTTTGGAACTTCTGGTAAAACTTCAATGTTTCCAGACTTTTTTTTACGAAACGTGCAATTGCTTATCAAAGTTACATACACACACTGCTGGCCAAAATCTTATGGCCAATTAACATGAAGAAAAAATATGCATTTTGCGTTGTTAGACTCAACCACTTATTTGAGTAGAGCTTCGAAAGATGACAATAAGAAAAGGGGAAAATAAAAAAAAACACTTTTAAAGCCTTTCTCTCGTAGATGCCGTCTTATTGTTCTTGAGCTACATTCTGCGTCCGTAAGGGCCTTAATCTGGTTCGGTGATTGGCTAGTGTCTTGCCGAACAACCCGTCAAATCCTCTTGCTCAACGCCAGCGAAATTTTCTTGGGCCGACCACTTGAAGTTCTCGTTCTGTACCCCTCAGGGTCTATTAAAAATTTACAACAGCAGTTTTACTACGCCCAATCTCACCAGCGATGGCACGTGGAGAGAAACCTTGCTTTTGCAGCTCGACAATTCTGCCACTTTCAAACTCTGTCATCTTTTTAGTCGTTGTCATGTTTGTACCCAATTTAACACAGGAGATGTCAGTAGGAGATGTTGACAACGCTAATGCTTGAACACAAATGACTAAATTTCGTTATGTGTTTACCGATTAACGCTTCGTTTCAGTATGGTCTTAAACGTTTGACCAGCTAGTATTTAAGCTAATTTCATAGTGTTCACATTTTATCTATTAAATGCTAAAAAAGTTTGTTTTTTTATTTTCCCTTTTTTATTTTCACCTTTCGAAGCTCTACTAAAAAAAGTGGTTGAGTCTAACAACGCAAAATGCATATTTTTTCTTTATGTTCATTGGCCTTAAAATTTTGGCCAGCAATGTATGTATACATACTAGCTGGAATACCCCCTTCCCCTGGTTATCTTAGGACATGAAAAACTTGTTTCCCTTATACGCACCTGTAAAACACATAACTCATAAAAACGCCCATAAAAACTTAAAACATAAAATGTGAAACTGGAATTTTCTACGTAGCTCCGCATAGAACCAACAGAACTTTATGACAAATTTGGTGAAAATCCATTAACAGGGGCGAAGTGGTAGTAAAAAAAGTTAATAAAAACCTCAAAAAGCCAAATCAAAAACAAAATTTGTTGTTGTTTTTTTTTGTTTTTGACCGTTACATTATAACGCCTCCCCCCCAGTTGAAAGGGCGAGCATGTTTGGTGCAACATGGATTCGAATCCACAACCCTCAGATTACGAGTCGAACGCTTTAACCACCTGGCCACGATGCCTGATCAAATTTCTTTATATCTCCCAATTGAACCAATGAATCTCCATATCAGTTTTTGTGAAGATGCATAATAGTTACATGGGCAGACAACAGACAGTACTATTGTATTTACAGGGATACAACACGACATATCCATCACAATATCATATGTTCAATGTCCAAAATAAGTTTGGAGCAAGAAAACATGATGACTAACAGTATACACAATGACAAGTGGATTACCTGGGCATCCTTCCACAAAGGAAGGTACTGACTTTGAAAAACAGATTGCTTTAACCCCATTTTTTGCGGTGCGTGGGAATAACATTCATCTTTAGCAGTTAGGTACCTTAACGTCTCCCTGTGTGTGGGTGGACACGAACATGAACGAATTAAATGGATAGACAAATTTCCATACGACTAAAGGAATAATCAAACACAATATATGTACACGTAGAATAATATAAAACAATATCAGCAAATTCTTAAATATTTTGTCGGGCAAATAAATTTCTCATTTTGCGCTTTGGTTGTAGATAGATCTTTTTAATGGCGAATCACGTACACGGTACTTTTTGGTGAATGCTTCTCTCTATCTGTGGATCGCAAAATCAACCATAATGTTTACGTTTACGTCCATACTGAAGTATAAAAGTGTATTTCAAATTAAGTTTCGATATATGTTTAGGACAATTTAACATTTGATGTGTCGTTTACGTTTAGCATAGTTTCATAACCGATTTTTTTTTACTTGACTGATCTTATGTCGTAATATTTTGAAGAACTCTGAAAGTTTGTTCTTTTTTTTTGTAATTTACTTCTAGAATCCTTTCCTGACACACATTTCAAACGAAAACAAGTAATCCGAATAAGTTCAGCTCCAAAATGCGGTAACTTCTAAAACATCAATTAACTTAAAACTTCTTTAAATAATATTTTGATCGTTTTCTCTTTCCTAAAAGGGCCTGTCAAGAAGTAAATCTGTTCAAGATATTCATTGTGTAACTTGCACTTTTCAGTACATCTCAACGATAGTGAACCCAATAATATTTGTACATCGATATTGTTGGAAATCAACTAAAACTTCAGTGATAAAAGTGCGTAAAATGCAAATAAAAATGTGAACGCTATCCAACTAGTGAGTTATTTATCAGAAGTATCTTCCTGTTTCGGATTTTGTTTGTTTACGTTATGTACATCAACAGTCTAATGATAGCAATAAAATATTTTCATGGGCCCAGGAATAGCTGTGTATTGTGCAAGTGTCAAACTGCTCATGAACTGCATCATTAATGTCACGATAATATAACTACCTTCATCAATGACTCTTACAATTCCATCAGAAAATTTGGTACTTAAGTGTATGTCCTAAAACGTGGCTATAATTGATACTACCACTATACACTAAGCGTCACACCCACAACTTAAAATTTTCTAAAATGCGTAATTTATCGGCGCGTTTAGTTTTGATTGTGATGTCCGTCTTTTAACCGAGCCGGTCGCAATTCAATTTGAGGTCTTGGTTGTTTTATCAGAGCGACTGTTAAATCCTACTACTGGATTAGACAAAAGTAGCCCTATGAGTGCCAGACAGTCTTATGCAAGAACTTTAAACAAACACGTGTTATATCCCTGCAAAGTCCTAAATACCACTGCAAGTGCCTCACAGTAACACACCGATATGTCTGTGGAGTTGCACACTAGAAACCTAGTTTTGATACCCGTCGTGAGCAGAAAACACATAGCCCATTGTGTAGTTTTGTGCTTAACTACAAACAAACACATCACACTAAGCAGTTTTTGATTATCCATAAGACATTGTCAGTTTTTGATTATCCATAAAACATTGTTAGTAGGTATGTAGTAAAATTAATTACAGTAATGATTCCATTTTATCATGTTCGTTTATTTTTCAGTGATACCTCTATGTTAGAAAATATGTGAACCCCAGAGTCATAGAGCCACAAACGGCATGGTGCATGAACAGTGTAGAAAAATATGATTAAAAAGTCAGTAGGGTATAGACACCATCAGTAGTTCGGTATGATTAAACCCTAATTTGATAAAATGTACATTCTACACATTTAGTACGTCTCTCGGTGTGTCAGCATTAAATTTACAACGCTAAAATCCAAGATTCAGTACATCGAGATGAACAGTCGGCATATAGTCAATTGTGTAGCTTTGCGCTAAAAACAGCCCTCTTGGTACAAAAACATTACAGTAGAAGCCCAGCGATTAAGCCAATTTTTTTCCGAATTTATACCAGGGCAAAGAAAAAAAATTAATGGGATGCCCTTTTTCAATAACTGAAGAACTCTTGCATAGATGTGGTGAGTAATAGCACAGAGAACCTGCAGCACCCGAGATATCTTCATTCTTACCACACTCATGTGGCATTTGCAATAGAAAATTATACGTATACCAATTTCCCATAGACGGAATTGTTTACCTTTTAAAAATACATACAGATATAAGCAATATCAGTGAAACATTATCTCATAAACGATTGTCGAGGTTACATTATTCAATTTTCAAGTTATATGTGAGACAATTATCAATCTGTTTTATCTGAAAACAGGACTGCTTGTTAAATAAATAAGAATATAGTTACACAAATATACCATTATTTAGATAAATTCATTAACGTTACACATTGCTCGATGGATAGAAGAATATTATACAAACAAAGAAGGGCCCCCCACTTATACAGCGGTAACTATGTGGACTTAAAGTACACACTAAAAATCGGGCTTCGATACCCGTGGTGGGAAGAGCACAGATAGCCCCATTGTACAGCTTTGTGCTTATCTCTAAACAAACAAAGGGTTGTAGTTTTTATCATTTTATGATACAAACACACGAAAAGATAGAAATTAACACTCCTACGAAAAGTGGGGCCTAATAGGCTCCAGAGCAACTTGAAAGGTTATTAATATTAGGCTAATAATTTTGTATTTAAATGAAATTGCAATTTTGTTTAATGAAATGAAATCAATATTTCAATACCAATATTTTTTTTAGGTATTATCAACTACATTTGATTTAATGAAATGAAATCAAATGAAATAGCAATTTCATTTAAATACAAAATTATTAGCCTAATATTAATAACCTTTCAAGTTGCTCTGGGGCCTATTAGGCCCCACTTTTCGTAGGAGTGTTAAATAACTGCCTAAAGTGACGAATATAGGATAGATCGATATTTTAGAAATAACACAGCAGTAGTCAGTGGCCGAATAACTCAACTTAGCTTAGGATTTATGGATCTTGCGATGCACGTTTGGTCACAACCGTTTGTTTACTTTATGCGTAAATCCACTCAAGGGTTACTTTGGCTAAACAACCCTAATTTTAAACTTAAAAATCAGAAGCAAAGCAACTAGTCAATAGAATTCATCTGCAACTCTTGGGCTACCATTCTCTGCGAAATGGTGAGGGTTGAGCGTCACACTTATAACACACACGACCACAAAGTGAGGAGTTAAATTTATAATTACCGTTTTGTGTAAAAAAACAAGAGTGATGGACCCGCAGATCTGTGGTCCAGCACGCTGATCCATGAGCCACATTCGATCCTGCTATTTTGTTTATGTTCTTTATGACAAAGCTACTAAGGTTTTCTGCCCGCTGTCCCTAATTTTGAACTGCAACCGGTTAGAAGCACCTACCGCTACACTTTGGGCTAATCATTTTTACCAACGAGTAGTTGGAGTGAACGTCGCTTACAACGCTAGTACGGATAAAAAAGGTGAAAATTTTCGGCACCAGGTTTCGATCCCATGAGAAGTAGATTACGAGTCGATCGCACAGGTCATGGTGGACTCGATCCAGGTGATAAATATAGCTATTTAAATTAAATACAAGAGTTACGTAGAAGGTACGAACTATTAGTTAATTTATATTACTATACTTGATTATAGACAAAATACGGTGCGGACTTCTATAAGGTAAACACATTGCTGGTGTGTAAGCTCTTCTTGCAGTTTATTTACAAATTATCAACGTTTTTCGCGTTTTTGTTGGTTTTGTTTCTTTTGTATAGTATGGTGACAAAATTAAAAGCTTATGATAAGCGTATTCAGCTTTCCTCATGTATCTTATAATGGCTTATAAAAGAAATTTCGAATAAATTTTTTTAAACGAAGGTTCCCAATCCTAAAACAATATTTTGCTTAAGCTCCAGCTCTTTCGGTTTCAAAAAATAGTTTTTTTATTCATATGAGGTTATTTATAGAGTCCAATTGAAAGTAGGCCTCACTGGAAATTGCAATTGTTGTGAAATGAGAAAATCTATCTCTAAGCTTATGTATCTGTGTATCTCACACGTCACCTAATTTCATAAATTATCCAACTTGTCAAATAATTCTCTCTCTTTTTTTAAGTTTTCTTATAATACAGTTTATCAACTACATGATAGTTATTACTTGCAAACCATTTTCACCATATTTATTTTCAATACCACATCACAACACCCATTAGTCCGACATTTAACTAAACTCGCAAAATCAATCGGTGTACATTCATACTGTGACGCATTTTAAAACTTAACTCAGAAACAAATTTTCCTGTAAAACCTAATACATTAAAAACTAAAGCAGGCTAAACCTGGACTTTATTCCTTTGTCCACACTTAACACATCAGTTGTACTCTACTAAAAAAAAATAAATTAATAGATAATGAATTTTGTTTAATATTGTGTATTTTTTTAGGTATTGATTTATTACATATTCAGCAGGCTTACCAAGAACTTGCAACGTTTATAGTTTATGCATCAATAATTTCATGTGTAATGGGCCTTTATAAAAAATAATCTAAATCCTGCAAAGCAAAATGCTAGTTCTGATTGCTTAGGAAAGGTGTTGAGATAACGCTAGGTTTATGGATGTTTTAGCTGGTATTGGCCTTTACAAATAGCGTGCACGCTGTCAGAAACCAATTGAATGAAACTGAAGTTTGCAGAAACATCACATTGCTTCAGGAGAGCCGTATCCAGAACTGTGGTAGCAGAGGTCATGGGATGTCATAACCTGTAGTCAGTAGATCGTGGCGCAGTTATCAGGCCACACAAAATTACATCAGAAGGCCTACAGGTGCAGTAGACGACAGATATCTGAGGAAGTTAGACCTTAGAAACCGCACCAACTGTACCGGAGGATTCAGTTTGGTTTGGTTTTAATTTCGCGCAAAGCTACACGAGGGCCATCTGCGCTAGCCGTCCATAATTTAGCAGTGAAAGACCAGAGAGAAGACAACTGGTCATCACCACCAACCAACTCCGCATATCGTATCCAATGGTCAGGAACAGGTCTCATGAGGTTATTGGGTTTAGGTATAGAGCCCCTGTACCAATCTCCAGGTAGTGAATAGCCTAAGAACGTATGATCTGGACTCTTCAGCAATGGACTACTGTGCTCTTCACAGATAAGAGCGTACTCCACGTATCTTCAAATGATCAATATGTGAGGGAGGATCTGAAGACGTGAAAGGCAATCATATTCAGTCTATAACCTTGTTCGCCATGATGTCTATGGGAGTAGTTCAATCATGCTATGGTGTGAAATCTGCAAACAGGAGTGTGTAGACCTCCATGTGGTGGATGGGGGGGGGGGCCTGACAGCAAGGAGTTATGTACATGAAATCCTGCTATCCGTTGTTCGCTCGTTAGTTGGATTTGTCATAGACGACAAGTTCGTGTATCAACGCTACGATCACGCAGCTACTAACCTCATCCAGGAATGAACTGTGTTTTTCTAGCAGTCAACCAAAATGTCATCAGCAGGATGAAGAATGCGTAAAGTATTCATAAACAATATAGAATGGCCTATCAGCTACTAAAAACTTGGTTTACTTAATTTATTAATCTTAAGTTATTTTTCCTTTGATATGTTTGAAGCCAAATATTAGTTTGTTTTAATTATGTGTTTTGTTTGTTTTTTCTTACTTGCAAACAAATTGTTCGACTTGTTTGATTATTGTTTACCTGCGACATTTGCAACAAACAAGTTTCGTCAATACTGAATGTCCGTTTCGTTTTCAAAATTTGAAATAAATCAATCTTCGTTAACCTATAATTTTTGTATCGTATATGCGAATTTCGGCCCGGCATGGCCAGGTGGGTTAAGGCGTTTGACTCGTAATCCGAAGGTCGCGGGTTCGAATCCCCGTCATACTAAAGATACACGCCCTTTCAGCCGTAGGGGCGTTATAATGTTACGGTCAATCCCACTATTCGTGGGTAAAAGAGTAGCCCAAGAATTGGCGGTGGGTGGCGATGACTGGTGCCTTTCCTCTAGTCTTACACTGCTAAATTAGGGACGGCTAGCGCAGGTACCCCTCGTGTAGCTTTGCATCGAAATTCAAAACAAACCAATATGCGAATTTCACAAATAACATTTACAAATACAATAAAAATACCCTTTCACTTCAAAAGTCTTTTATATAATCTGAAATGTATGCGAGTGATTTCTTTAGCTTAAAGCCACACAACAGGCTATCTGAGCTCCACCCATCCCAGGAAATCGAACCCTGGATTTACTGTTGGAAGTCCATAAACGTACCGCCCGGTGACAGTAAGCGTCTAAGACACTACACTTTAAAAGTACAAAAAAACGCTTAAATAGCACGATAAAGCATTTCTGTAATAATTAAGATTATTAACAATATTATGATACTTTAAGCACCTAAAAGGTTTAAATCTATAGTTAGATCATGGTGGTTGTGAATGGCAGTTTAATAAGCTAATGCATAATGTTCAACAAAAAACTGTAGTGAGTTGCTAGCAAATACCTATAATAAAAGAAGCAAAATGGTTTATTAATAATCTTGAAATTTTCATAACCATGTGGTTTATCCTGGACTAAACAGCGTTTACTAAACGTGTTTTGGTTCGTTTAAGTCCTTAAAAAAAAAGAACATTTTGCCCACCAAGTTTAGATTGCAGCACACAAACACACACAGGTCTATTAAACTTCTGTACTTGCAGCTGTCGTTGAGTGTTCCATTACACTTCTCCTTCGAGAGCCTGAAAAAGTTCGGACAAAAGAGGAGGGACATTTGTATGCGAATACTGCTTTCAAAGTACACCATCATCACAATCAACGAACTCTTGACTACACCACGGTGGTTTCCGAGTTGAAGAGCTGCATAACAATCTCTACTACAAATTTCTTGCTATGTTGCACTACACACAAGTGATAGAGAAAAAAAGGGCATTCTTTATGACTGTACCGACAGTGCCAAGTGGCAGGCACACCTTTACAAGCAAAACGATTTTTATAAAAAGCATTTAAACGAAAATCATTTGCCAATCCGAAATACTCAGAAAACTATCTTTTCTTATCTATTTTTAACCTGATTTGATAGTTTTTATTTGCGTTCTATTTGTACTGGGTATGATAAAAACCGTCGCAAGGTTTTCCTGTTAAATAAGTGTTGGTGCAGAGGCAAACAATGGGCTGTATGCACTCTCACCACTGTAGGGTATCGACCCCCAACCCCCCAGGAGAATAGAATAGAAGTTGACCAATCGGGAATGATAAAAACCGTCGCAAGGTTTTCCTGTTAAATAAGTGTTGGTGCAGAGGCAAACAATGGGCTGTATGCACTCTCACCACTGTAGGGTATCGACCCCCCACCCCCCAGGAGAATAGAATAGAAGTTGACCAATCGGGATTGGTATGAAGACTACACTAAGTTCCCCACTATGTTTCTATGTTACAATACTACACAACTATTTTAAAATTCATACATAATGTAACGAAAGATGATTTACATTAATGATATTGTCCAGTATCATTCAATATCGACTTCATTCGCTTAAAATAGAAATTTAGTACGACCGAGAAATACGCCCACTGATGTTACGTTCACTGGCGCCCAACATGGCCAGGTGTTTAAGGCACTCGACTCGTAATCTGAAAATGGCGGGTTCGAATCCCTGTTACACCATACATGCTCGCTCTTTCAGCAGTAGCCTAACAGTGGGTGGTGATGACTAGCTACCTTCCATCTTGTCTTACTCTGCTAAATTAGGGACGGCTAGTGTAGATAGTCCTTGTGTAGCTTTGCGCGAAATTTAAAAACAAATAAACAAACTTAACGTTATTGAATCGGAGCCTTGAAGTGACACTGCGGTATATTTGCGGATTTACAAAGCGAGAAAGCAGGTTTCGACACCCGTAGTGGGCAGAGCACAGATAACCTATTCTGTAGCTTTGTGCCTCACTTCAAACAAACTGAATCGTAAAAATATAAAAACCATATAAAACTCAATATACCTCAAAAGGTTCCATAAACTGACCTCTCTGCTCTACTCAATCTTAACAGTTCTTCACATTCTTGGCTACAGAACTGTTAAAAAATGCAACTTAAGTTGGTCCTCTTGTTTTCTTATACAAATATAAATGTATAGAATTCTATCATAAGTTTAATCTTGACTAATAAGTCTTTCCGTACGTAGATCTTGAAATTTTAGTATAAAAAGTTCAATTAACTTTTTCATGTTGCGAAAAAATATATGAATATTAAGGCTGTATGTATAAACTTTACCTATTCAGTTTGTTACTAACCCTCGTGTCACATCAAGTTCAGCTGTCCATTACAATTCTTGTTATGAAACCTACCCAAATCTCTACTTTTACCACAGCGAAAGCGTGTTATTTATAACATTAGATGTTCAGATTCTTACAATAAAGATAATCTGATTCTCACACATTTAATAACTGTTATGTGTTTTCAAGATACTCGTATTATTACACATTTAATAACTGTATGCATCTTAGAAAATTTCTCTCTCTATTGTTATTAATATTACGTCAGTAGGCTGAGTTTTCACGTATCAAATTACTGTATGTTGTCTGTTTTGTTTGTTTTTATCATTGCAAAGTCACAGTGGGTTATCTGCCGTCTCCACCGAGGGAAATCGAACCCCTGATTGTAGGGTTATAAGTCCGGAAGCTTATCGCTGTCCTAGTGGGGGACTTGTACGTTTGTAAAAAAATCTCTATTTTCATAACTGCTAGCGCTCTGACCACTGTAATTAGTCTCCCAGTTGAACACGCTTCTGGCAGCATGCGCTTCTATTATCAGATAAAACTGAATTCTATGAGAGGGCGCTGCCACTAAACCATCTTTCTTGATAAGTGCTCTCACACTTCACTTTTCTCTCTCCTGTCACTTGGCCTGGCATGGCCAGGTGGTTAAGGCATTCGACTCGTAATTGAGGGTCGCGGGTTCAAATCCCCGTCGCACCAAACATGCTCGCCCTTTCAGCGTGGGGGCGTTATAAGTTACAGTCAATCCCACTATTCGTTGGTAAAAGAATAGCCGAAGAGTTGGCGGTGGGTAATGATGATGAGCTAGCTTTCCTTACACTGCTAAATTAGGGACGGCCAGTGCAGATAGCCCTGGAGTAGATTTGCGCAAAATTCGAAACAAATCCAACAAACCTATCACTTGGAAACTTTGTTATCAACAACTTCGCATTTATGAATATGGCATTGCTTCATTTATTTGAAACATTTGTTTTTCTCGCGCAAGATAAACCCATTACTTCACCATTTTCTCATTAAAAGTTTTACGCATTTGCACTACTATTTTTGCGAATAATGGATGGGTACCCGTAATAAACAGTGCAAATTATTTTAAGACAGTAATCTTAAGTAACATCTAAATTGATTAAGAAAATCTTTACCAATAACTTTGATGACAAGGTTTGTTTGGTTTGCTTTGAATTTCGCGCAAAGCTACACGAGGGCTATCTGCGCTATTCGTTGGCAAAAGAGTAACCCAAGAGTTGGGGGTAGGTGGTGTTGACTAGCTGCCTTCCATCTAGTCTTTCACTGCTGAATAAATTAGGGACGGCTAGCGCAGATAGCCCTCGTGTAGCTTTAATAAATAGCTATTTCTCTAACTGCTAAAGCAATTTGGTTTTTGTTTCGTTTTCATTCTTGCATCTTGGATGATTCGAAAAAAACGTAATTAGATCAAAAAAAAAAAACCCGAGAAAAGATCCTACAGAAATCAACATTCATATTTACACAGCCAACACAAACGGAATAAAATGGTAAAAATGTATCAGTTATTTTCACAAAGTAAAAAAAAAGAAAAGAGTAACAAAAACAACAAATGAACAAGCAAGGAAATGACCAGAGCTCGAGCTCATTCTAACTTCAGTTGTGTGTGTGTGTGTGTGTGTGTGTGTGCGTGATCTTTCGAGTTTCTCACCGTCCTGGTTTAAACGTTTCCCTACACCACACTACACCTAAGAAATTCAGATATTATTCCATATTATTTTTTCTCCTTTTTTTTTTGTAGATATCTCGTAAAGAATGCTGCTACACTTTAGTGACGCCCAATTTTTAAGGCAGTTACAAATACTTTAACTACATAACTAGCGCTAATGTGGTTTTCTAAAACAGTTTCTCCCTAAATCGTGCCCCTTGAATTTCGATAATGGTGCTATCTAGAGAGCAAACACGCCTCAAGAATGAGACCAGGATTCTGGGCTTCTTGTGGGCGAACAAATTCAAACTTAGTTATACTACAGTCAGGTGAACGTCACACAATAAACAAAACATATACATTCTGATCTAATTCATCGGATTTTCTTTCTTTTTAACACAGTTTTAATTATACTGATGTTTAAAGATTACACGTTTTAATCATTCAGTGATTCATTGTGGAGTTTCGATGCTATATATAAATTATTGAAGGGTATGCTAACTATATTTTTGTTTGTTTTTGAATTTTGCGCAAAGCTACACGAGGGCTATCTGCGCTAGGGGTCTCTAATATAGTAGTGTGAGACTAGAGGGAAGGCAGCTAGTCATCACTACCCACCGTCAACTCTTGGGCTACTCTTTTATCAACGAATAGTGAGATTGACAGTAATGGTTACATTGCGTTGAATCACCAGTTAGATATCCTCGCTGTCAGTGATATGTTTTGGTTTAATATGGTTGAGGAAGTATACTTTAAAATATAAAAATATGTCAGTAACCAGTTACTCAAAACAAAATCGTTAAAAACTCGTAAATTGTAAATAAATATGTAAATAACTTCTTTAAGTCATGTTCGCAGCAGAATTCTCTCTTCTGGTTTACTGCAGAAACTACGAAGTTGTGACACTTAAATTTAGTAACAAACTTACCTATAGTATATTTTCATAGCACAAACTCAAGACATAACAATATAGTTTCCTGTGTTTAAAGTAAGCAAAAGGAACACATTTAATGTAAATTTGTCTTTTGAAACCCCCTAAACCAGGGGTTCTTAACCAGTGTTATCTAATGATGAATAATTAAAGCAAATCTATATTTTACATAAGAGTATGCTTTATATTTTAGCTTTTTTTATGTTTAAGTTTCATGCGAAATGATTTGATTTGAACAAACACTGAAAAAGGTTAAGAACCACTGCCCTAAACGATGTTAGCTAAAGAGAAACTTTCACCATCCAAATATTTAAACCCAAGAATGTGTTTTTATTTATTTATTTTCCACAAGCGAGTGTGCAGGAAGGTGTCAAAAAACCGCACAATTATACCTTCTACACCCAGTTTAATTTAATATGTATATATAACAAATGCACCACCATAATTTTTAAAACCATTTAGAAGAAAATAATAAAAAAAGATACTGAAAACACTTCATAGTAAACTTCCATGGTAGGCACGACTTGCAGTTAACATGCGCCGCACTTCTATCTATTACAGCGTTATAAGAGTGAGAGTGACAAACAACGCCTTGTGGCCACAGGTGCTTTTACTGGCTGCCTTCCCTCCGGTCATTAGTTCAAAATAAAAGATTAATGTACCTTACATCTAGGAGTTTCTGACGAAGCAGTTTAGTTCATGTATGCATAATGTGCCGTTCTTATTGAAAATACCAATACCTTTAGTTAATGTTCAAACTGATAACCGCCAGCGGTTGCGTCAAGTACGTTTAACAACTGGTTTCTAAACATTTTCACAAACCAAGATGTCGATACATATGTATGCAAAAACGGCTCGTTTGGGTTGAGAAAATATTTTACGTAGAAGAGCGAACAACGTTTCGACCTTCTTCGGTCATCGTCAGGTTCACAAAAAAAGAGGTAACTGACCGGAAGCTGACCACATGTTTGAAAGGGGTTGTGCAACTGAGTGTCGGAACGTAGAGGGCGGGCTTAGATGTTTGAATATATAATTTTATTTATTTTATTATATTAATATAGATATAAAGGCGTTCCTTTATATTGGTTTATTTTGGGTTTAAGTTGTTGTATAAGTAAGGCTTCTTTAATTTTGCGTTTGTTTATGTTTGTTTCTTTATTTAGTATTTGAGTGTTTTCTATGGTTATGTTGTGTTTATTTGACTTGCAGTTATATGACATTCCAGGTAATACCAAATTTATTCAAAAACCAGGCACAAAACTAAGGTCTATACTATGTAAAAAACTACACTGACAAACACCACACCAACATTATTTATAAAATACAATGTGATAACTGCCACGACTTCTATATTGGAGAAACAAGTAGAAAAATGGAAACCAGATTCAAAGAACATAAAAAGTCACTTTCACACGTTTTCGAACACTATCAACATAATGACTTTAAACAGCTAATTTAAAAATATTTATAGTTTTTTTCTGATTGCCGAGCGCTCGTACGTTTGTTCATAACTCCACAAAATCTGCGAAACTTGACATTTTATAGCAAATACGAATTACAGCTTGGTTAATGAGTGTATCCAGCTACTGAATACTGCTTTATATCGTATTAATGGTTTCTTTTCTAAACAACTGTACAGACTACTATTGACAATAAAGTTATCGTAAGTTATCAGTTAAGCCTTTGTCATGAGAGATCCTTAGTTCGTGGTTGTGTGCAGTTTCTATTAAGAGGCATATAGGTTATTGTTTGACAATAAAATCGTAAATTATCGACTAAACCTTTGTCTTGATGTTTGCATTACTGAGAGGAAGCGTACATAATCAACACCCACAACTCTATCCAGAATATAGCTTCAAAGGGTTAATAATTTATCTGTACTGCGTGTTTACAAATAAAGTTATGGGTAAACTAGCAAAATGTTAATAATCAGTCATGTATACAGTGATTTAAGTAATGTCTAGCAATTCTGTTAAGATAAACAGCCAAAAATAAATAAATCTTACTCTAGAAACACTTCCTTCCGGAAGTGACATCACAAACTTTTATATTACATACATGCACATTCTTATTCAAGTTGTTTCCCTAATAAAATTAGTTTCTAAACATTTTTATAGAGGTAATAAGAAAGATCTGGTGTCGATAGTTTATAAGTTATATCACTGGAAAAAAATGGCGTGCTTTTTCATTGAACTATATTTCCTCATCTACTCAGCTTTTTCATTTATCTATCTTGCTGTATATTCAAACATTGAAATCCAAATAGCTCTAAATGTAAAGGATTTTAATGTCCAAACATATTTTCGGTTTCGTTTTTCACTTGGTTTCACTTAATATATTCAAAGAATGATACACGAAATTATTTCTTCCCCCAGATACACAGTAGAACTGACTTAGGAAGTGAGTATATTGATTATGTCAATTCGGCCATTACATGTGGTATGTGCGAAGCAGCTCATAAAAGCAAATTCCCCATCAGTCGAAATGGAACTAAGCTACTTACAACGATGGGAAAAATAACTTATTATATATGTACGTATACACACGTATATACTGAAAAGCACTTAAATCTAAAATTCGTATAACCATAAAAACAGTTTAAACAGTACAAACGGAATTCTATATGTACAAGCTAATGAATGACACACTGTTTATTTCAACGAGGGGGGGGATACATTATGTATGCATCTATATAGCACTCATAACGGAAACTCCCTGAAAATAGTAAATGACTTTATATAAATATGTGCTAGGGGACTGATAAGTTAAATTAATCTGTTTATTCCAAACTAACATGAATGTGTACAAGTATACTACTCCGTGGGGAAGTGAGGGACACGTAAGTTATTATCAGATGTTAGGTAGGAAGGCTGAGTAGTTTTAGTATATATTACTAGTGTGTATGTGCACGCATATACACACACACACAAGCGCGCGCATATAAAGGTAAATTGGGTAACATTAATTAAACGAGTGGGTGGGCACGTGCACTTGTGGTTTCAAGCATATAATACTTCCCTTAACACTGCCAAATGCTTCATCATAAACTTGAAAATAAATATGCACGCAATTTATCATGGTTGAATTTCGTATTTTTGGATAACTGCTTGTTTTCTTTCGACAGCGTACGTGTTTCTGTGATGCAAAGCTATACAACGAGCTACCCACGCTCTTTCCTCAAACCCTGGAATTTAACTTTGGAAGTTCGTAAGCTTAAAGATTTGGAGACTGCTTTTCCGTGCAGTGTTTATGAAAACGAAGAACTCGTGTCATAAGCTCTTAAATATTCTGAGTATTTCGTTGGTTAAAAAAAGTGTTAAAATTGCCACTCATATTATAAAGTAGGATCCAATATTAATTAATAATACCATTCGTTAAGCAAGTGTCAGTAAGAAATAAAAACTACAATTTTATTTTATACACTGCCAAGATTCTGAAAATTTTAGTCTACTTGCTGGGCTATTCTCAAGTTTATTGTCCCCTACTGTTACAGCGGTAAGTCTACGGAGTTACAAACGCTAAAATCAGGAGTTCGATTCCCCTCGGTGGATTCAGCAGATAGCCCTATGTGGCTCTGCTATAAGAAAATAGCTACACCTCAAATTTCTCAAATCTCAATCTATTACTTAGAAATACGCCAGAGGGCTTATGATGCTAAAAATCGGGTTTCGATTCTCATAAAGAAAACAGCACAGATATTCCATGGTGTATATAACTTTATGCTTAGAAAAAAATTGCTACAATAATTCAAAAATTGAACTCAAACTGTAAACGTGATTACAAGCAATTAGTGGCCATGAAAGACTGATAAATTGTGAATAACTTTCAAATCATGGACTCTTCAGTCGGTTTCCCGTTTCAAAGAGCCACCAGTTTCCCTAAATTAAGCAGTTTCACTCAGCACATACATCTTGGTATAACAGATACAGAAGGATGTCTTCCCAGTGAATAAAAACAGGGAAGGCACAAACTTTTCACATGTTACTCAAGAAATTTCGCAGAATAGAGGACATCACACATGGTTTAGAGACCAAAAAGGACACTTCTTTCTTTAAATTACCCAAGTGTATAATAACACTTCGTTGGCCATTGTAACATTTGAAATTAATCATGATCGCAATAGGTTGAGCGATGAGAAATTTATTTTAGAATCTAACAAGCTCTTCTCTTTCTCTCTTGGCAATAAGATTGGGGATTGAATAGGATGGTGCATTAGAAACCAGAGTTATATTTTGCTATTGCTGTTTCCCTTAGTTTTTGTGGGTTTAGTCATATCTACTCAATCACTTCACCTGGCTAAGCCACAGGCTGAAAGAATTGTTTGGTTTGAATTTCATGCAAAGCGATACAAAGGCTGCATGCATTAGCGGTCCCTAATTTAGCAGTGTATCCCTCACTGCCAACTCTTGGGCAACTCTTTTACCAATGAACAATGGGATTGCCAATCACCTTATAGTGCCCTCAAAGCTGAAAGGCCGTGCATGTTTGGTGTGATGGGGATTCAAACCCACAACCCTCAGATTATTAGTTGAGTGCCATAAACACCTGGTCATGCTAGTCCCTGAGGCTGAAAGAACTAGAAAAAATGAAGAATATCAGTACAGGGTCTCCTATGATAACAAACAGAAGCTTTATCTTCTACAGCAAGTTGGATACAGAATACTGGAATAACATATTTACATATTACTTTTGCATTTCTTGTTTACAAAAATAAAACTTCTTTACTGTGTTTTTGATTAACAGATAAATGCATAATTTAGGACGACAATGAACTTCAGGAGTATTGGAGGCCAAGGCATGATACTGTTGTTTATGTGCACATGTGGCGATACCTAGCGGTAGTAATACTCAAATCATGAAACAACTTTCTGCCATTTACGCCAATATCAGATATGAAAATGACAAAGTTGCTATCACATAACTGGTAGTTGCTGGTTCCACTAGCTGGCGTTTATTAAGGTATTAGAACTTAAAATGAGTGTACGAATTTTCTCAAATCTTTTGTTCACAAAAAGACCAAATAGACACCAAACTAAAAGTGTTATAAATGGCAAAGTTTAAACGAGCAGGAGTGTAAAAACATAGTGTTTGTATGATCATCAGTACAGCATGAAGTATGATTAACGTGCCATTAATAGTGAACATCAAGAGTCACCTGCTTTGTAATACCTACATCAGTAGATGTACCGTAATGGTCTCACTTTGACTGACAGGTCTCATTTGGGCAGCGGTAGGTGAAAGTAAGGCTGGGTGGCCGAAATAGAGTTCAAAGATGCAACTTTATACTGGGAAACAAGTGACAAGAAGCCAAGGTGACCGCAATACAAATGCCCATAATAGCGGATGTTTTACAAACATAAAACAGAAGGAAATATTTTGGACTGTGTGCGTGTGTGTTCTCATAGCAGAACCACATCATGCTATCTGTTGTGTCTACCGAGTGGAATCGAATCCATGATTATAACGTTGAAAATCCGTAGGCTTACCGCTATTCTAGCGGGGAACATTTGGAACTGAACCAAAATGGCTATAGTTAAGGGCTGACCATTATATCTCGTTCACCAGCATCTGGATCTGGACTGTAAATGTATTTATTTGTATGTAAATTCAAAACTTATGACTTGCTAAAACATTGCAGCCACTTTTTAATAATTTTCGTGAAAAGTGAAAACGTGTTTTTTAATGTTTTTGACTAGCTTTATATAGAAAATATACGTAAGTAGAAATGATGGAAAAGAAGGGCTATACACAATAAATGAAACCAGGAATCATTAAACAAAACAAATGAAAATATAGCTAGATGACCTACACCGGTTTCTTAAGGTCAGGGCCAAGATTCGATCATCACATGAAAATCCAATACAAGAACAAATCCCAATGTAGATTTTTTTTATCACGTAAATAGTGGTAAATTAGCCATACGAGAGAGAAAATCAAAGGTTTAAGTAAAATTAAAAACATTTACTTACGAAGACAATGAAACGAGAATTGTTGGAGATTTGTTCTACTTCCAACTGCCACATAACAGGAGTGGGAGTGTTCAGAATCACCACAAGAGGGCCAACATGAATACTGTTTTTTATGCGAGGTTTAACTTTGAGAAACACACGTGGAAGGAAGTCAGAGGATGACGTGGTATTAAAACCAGCACTCTCCAAACGAATCACGTGAATTTCCTGAAATAAACAAAGTTTGTTATTTATACAAGTATTACACAACCAGTTTTTTATTCAATACTTTTGTTACCATTCTGTAATATTTTTATCCGAGCTGTTTTCATTTGAACTTTATAAAGTGTCTCACATACCTAAAGGCTATGAAACGTTGTTAAAGGTAGGGCTTATTCATTACAAGTAACTGACATTTACTCCACTAATGAAAAACTGAACTATTTAATTTACGACGATCCATCATATTTTGATTTTGATACAACCAGAAACAAATCGTCTTATAAAACTTTTTTTTTTTTTACAGGTGTCTGAAAGCTGAGATATCTACTTATAAAATTCAAATTCTCTCTGTTTGTTTGCTTGTTTCTATGTCCGCCGCGTTCACTGCGCAGGCCACACATCCCTCACATTTTTCGTTGATGTATGCGTCTATCGTTTGCTAGCCGAAACGGTAATTTTGTCATTAACACATACATTACACGAATTAATTCTATGCAGACCTAATTAATATTTAATTAATTGAATTAATTAATATTGATATAGCATTATAGCATGTTTAATTATAAATCATTAACCACATATATAAATACATTATATATTTAACTCCACACACAAAGAAAATGTATCCATAATTAGAATGTCGAATGTGAACAAGCAAACAGCATATACGATAAAATTATGACGTCTTCCTTGAAACTGACTACGTGAAAAAAGCAGGACTTAAATTGTAATACGTACTGCATACAATGACATTAAAGTCAAGTCAGTGTAACTGGTAAAGTGCTTCATGAGGTGGAAGATGGGTTGAACTTGGAAATTATGTTTTTATTTATTAGCATTACAACAGATGGGCCTAATTAATTATAGTTTATTAATTACAAATCTATTAATATATCAAATTAAAGAAAATCTTCAGAATTAGCACGTTGTGTGTGTGTGAAAAAGCGAACAGTAGGCTATGAAACAAAATTATGCATAAAATATAATAGATGAAAAGAGTAAGGTTTATATTAAAATATTTAGTATATAAAATGAGAATAATGTCAAGGTATTATTATTTTTCCTCCGAGTAGTTCAATACCTGAAGTGCATATTTTGATTCATTATAATGTATTATATTATAAGCAAAATTTCAAACATACATATATATGTAATATTATGTTGAATTGTCTTAATGTAAATATATTTTTATGAATGTGATACCTTATGATGTAAATATTTAAGGAGGGATGACAGGTTATGGGGGAATAGAACTAGACTTATCCTGCACGTCAGAAAGGGTACTTATACCTGTACTAGATAATCTAAATATTTTCTATTATTGCCTATTTATACTTGCCAATAAAATACTGTTCGTAAGAAACATACATGATTTAAAACAAATTCGTAGTTTATTTTCAAAAAGACAAGCTCAACGTCGTTTTTTTTTTTCTATTTCTATAAATTCACAAAATATATTTTTACCTATCGAAATATGGAAAAGAGTAGGGTTGTTGTTTTTCGAAAACCCAAGCAACGCTACTAGTGTTAATATGTATATATTTCTTTAACACTGGGCACTATGAATAAAAGTTATTGTTTAAACGCACGTTGTTGTCAGACGTTTATTCACTATTAAAAGAATCAAGCAGGTGAATTCTTTTTGTTGACACTATCCTTATTTACCACTTGATTTACCGAGTACCTTTGAATTCCTTGTGATATCCTGGCTGGTGCACCCCGTCACGTAAGACGTTTTCTCTAATAACGGAGTTACGTACTGTGACTGGAAGTGCCAAGTTACTGTGCACGACCGTGAGCTGTCAGCTTCTGCAAGAGAAATTGATTACATTTTTATCGCAATCTCTTTTTTTTATCCCACAAAAACAACTTATAACGTTCGATAAATTTTCTACTATAATAATAAAAAAAATCTTAAAGAGTATAAACAAATTGTGATTCGATTAAAAAAAAACTGTTTACACTGTACATTGTTTTAGTGGATTCGTTACCACAAGAGTTCAGTAATAGGCCTTCTGTGAACAAACACCCCCCATGGCAAAACGGTATGTATACCTATCTACCGACTTGTACTGCAAAAAACCGAGTTTCGATACTCGTGATGGGTAAAGCACGGATAGCCTTTTGTGTAGTTCTGTGCTTAACAACAATATAAACGCACAGATGTTCCACTTTGATGTTCGAATATTTTATAGCTTTAAAACAACAAAACTGTGCATTTTTTATCGTTTGAAAGTCAAAAATGTTTATATCACCAAATAAATGACAATAAGATTACCGATTCCTATATTCTGTATGGACTGTCGCGGAAGCATTCGAACTGTACTTTGGTGCGTTGATGCAAGCTAATTCCCAGTATATATTCTAAGGATTGTGATGGCGCTTACCTTCAGAATGAAAGAGTAAAATTATTTGACAAGCCAGCAAAGAAGCTCTGATCTAAGACAGGCTGGAACATCTTGTGATATCGGGTATGAAAACGTATACCCCTCATGACGTCAGAGTAACTTATGTTCTACTGAATAAAGAATGGGTCCTTATTCTTCATATTCTAATTCGCCACAGTCATTTTTATCACTTCTCCAAATGCGACTCCTTCAAACAAATCCGTTTAATGAGATCATAACTCGGATCACTTTGTATTTGAAGGTATTATGTTGCATAGGCCGTACTTAGCGATATACTGTTTATAGCGTTCAGAGGAAATTGTTGCTTCTAAAATACACTTAACTTCAGTTGTGTTGTTCATTTCCAATGAAACAAATTAACTTTGAACTCTTCTCTATTTTTTTTAGATCACTTTCTATTTCTTGGTTGATGTAACTTACTTACATGTGTAACTATACATGATTATCACAATTAGTCAGTTGGTTTTACATATAGTACTAGAAATGGTCAGAGAAACAGTACGGGAAAATGATACAAGTTACAAATACTATGAAACTTCCATCTCTTTACATTGTGATTGATTGTCATCTAACTAATCAGAAAATGCTATGCAATTATAAAGCCCACAAAAGAACAGGCAGTCCTTCCACTTCCAATAAAAGGAGTGTAATTCCAATCATAGCACTACGAGACTGAAATATGGCATGACAACTGCCTAAAAATCAAACCTGGTTGGTTGAGGATACTCCACGTAAACAAGGCCCCATATACCAGTAGGAGCCGTACTAAACATTCTGAAAGGAACACTTAATTACAAAAGTGGTTGAAGTATAAAACCAAATCTCTCCAAAATGATGTTTAACATCTCGGGTACCTTTTTTACCAGATAGGAGACGGTCGAGCAAAAATCTTGTCTAAAATACGTGTGAATTTTATATAGAAAAGAGTAAGATGCACAATAGTAGGAATTGAAAAAGTAACTAAACCGTAAACCAAAATCCTCATATAACCGTAAGACCACAAAGAGTAGGATAAATAAGCATAGGAGACGTCCAAGTTCATAATATTAAGTAACAAACCAATGGCGTGCGTATTTTTCTTATAACAAAGCCACAATGGGCTATCTGCTGTGGCCACCAATGGGAATCGAACCGACGATGTTACCATCTTAAAGCAAAAGACTTACTGCTGTATACCAGAGGGGGGGGACAAACCAATGACAGTTTTCTTGGCAGAACAAAAAAAAAAAAAAACCAAGGTGGCACAGCTAATCCACATGTACAGTGAAATATGGTGGTGGATCAATAAATATTTGAAGCCGCATTTGAACTAACAGTGTCGAAAGCCTACACAAAACTGATAGCACCCTAACCAATAATAAGGGCAGGCGGGTTCTGCTTCATCATGCTATTTCTTCAAGAAACACTGTTCATCTGTAGAGGGTTCATCTTTTAGTAAAACAATGATTCCAGGCAAACAGCAACTGTGATGCCACAATATCTAGACAATAAACAGACCGATGAAATCCTAATAATTATGGCTTGGTTTCTACACATTTCCAACATGAACATTTTTAACCACTATGGACGGTGTAGAAATTGAGAAAATCAAACAACCAAGACGAATGTGCAGGGTGATACAAGACGTTTGGAAGAACATTCCATAATATAATCATACATGATAAACTGTATGGAAAGTATGAAAGTGAAGGTATAATTATCAGTGTAAATGAATGGGCTCATATACAAAATATTACTTAATCACTTTTGTTTTGTATTTGCACTGATAATGTTCTGTATCAGTAATCAGTTTATCAAATAGTGTCATGACTACTCCATATGTGTCCTTTTTGTGTTTCCATAATTATTTCCATTACTGTATAACCTCTAGTATTACTTCAAAATTCTCACTACTAAATCTATGATGGCAAAAAAAAAAAAAACACTAATTTCCTGTCTTCATTTCTAAACCTAAAACGGATTACTTTGACCTTCAGTAATATTGAGTTCACAAGTAATATGTAGGTGTGTAAATCTTTCATACATCACTATCACTTTACTTTTCATCATTCATCAATTCACCATGACAACAATACTTTTGTTAATCCCTGTTAGGGCCGATCCAGGTTTGAACCAGCTACAAAGGTACTTTCAATGATCGGTTGCTTAGCTACCAACACATCCCTCAGTTCATTTCCAACAGTGTACATATTGCCAGTTGATTACTTAAAACTGGTGTACTTGTTACCTCTTTATTCAACTTACAAATGTGTTTACCGGCTACGAACCAACAAAAATGTTGAAAATTCCTTTTTTATTGCACGAATTTATTGAACACAACAAGTTCTATTTGAACACCAACTTCATAACCATTATCTAATACTGACAGTAAACACAGTACAAAACAAGGAAAATTAGAATTTGTAGTATTATAGTCATGGAAAGAGAAATCACTGTTTATAAAATAATGCACCCACCAGAAATCATGTTTATGCAACTGTTTTCTGACGGCTAACTGATATGCAAAAGCTTAGTTATTAAGTATATACGAAACACATTCAATTCTTAAATAATCTTTTCGTAATTATAATTTTGAAGATAATTACAGAGCATAAAGTGCTACATATTGCTCATGAACAACGGATAGACGTCAAAGAACACACCGAGACGTTTGGTTTATATGGAGGATCATCTGAGAAATAGAATTTACAAAGGTTAGTTAGATGACCAATCATTTGTGTTCCCGTTAAACATAACCGAGACCGTCAGATGCTAGATTTGCACCAAACAGAATTGAGGAAATGACTGAAAGATTACTGGTTTCATCCCAACAGAGTTAGAATGTTATAAATTCCTATTGTTCTTTTATGTTCTGAAAGGGCAAGCATGTTTGGTTGTGATTCAAACCCACGAGACTCAGATTAAGAGTCGAGTGCCTTAACTACCTGGCCATGCCAAGCCTTGTCATTAGGATAAAGCTCAATTCTCACCAATGAAACTTCACCGATTCAAGGTCAAATCCCTACCATGCATAGATAATACATATTATCCTTTGTTGAATTCAGCTTAATTGGATTAAGTGGATGAAAATCGCGATATATTCCCCTTGTCAGGATGCCCGTCCAGCGCAGAATAGCCCTCAGCTAAAAGATGCTATCCATCATACGGCTGAGTAGAATGAAACAATTTGAATGAAATATCTTGCTCAACGATACTATAGCATGACGCAAATCAGCGTCCAAGCCACTAAGCCAATGAGCCACGCTGCTCCAATTTAATTGATTAGGACAGGCAAATACGTTTATGAAACACCCATCAATTTATGATCTTGTATTGATTACTTTCAGCAGAAGGCTATCTATAATGTTTCTGTTACGCAGAATGTTTTTATGTATTACCTAGAACACAAACACGTTACTAAAAAAAATAGAATGTGGAAGATTCTAAGAAGTTATATGTGAAAGTAAAGAAGAATACGTCATAATATGTCAATTACATACGTCTGCTAAATACAGAGACAATGCGGCTTTCGTAGTCCGGCTGAGATATAACAGATATGGTAATGGTTCAGGCACTGTTTATATCCCCAATTTTTACGAACAACGACTGTTATAGTGTGAATTAGATTAAGTAAAGTGTAGTTGTTAAATTTAGGTACCTTACAAGTTAATATTTTAAGAATATGTTTTCTGTTTTGTACTGTCTATGAAGCAAGTACACAGAAAAAAGAACTGTTAAAGTTACATGACTGTCCGTAAATCTAATTTAAGCTGCAAACAATTTTTTTTTCGTTTGCTTTTATGAAAAATGAATACGATACTGACAGTCGCTTTCTACAATCTACACCCAACTGATCGAAGTCTGAAGATTTTACATGATTTTCTCTCAGTGACACGTACTGCTAAAGTAAACAAAAAGTTGTCCCTTACGATAAAAAAAATCAAACAACTATGAAAGCAAGACCAGTTGTGTGAAATCTTAAATCTAATGAGACATCGTCAATTAGTAAAAGTGCTACGATATCCGAATCACGATAGGCTTTCACACGTAATCATCGTTGTACTCTCGGCCACTCCAGATTCCGGTTATTCAGCAGTTACCATGAAGGTTTATGACGCTAAAAAAAAATCAGTTCCTTCCTGTGGTGGATAAAGGAGATATCTCTTGGTACTTTAATACAAAATAAATCTAATCTACATACAGAAGTTAGAACACATCATAACTAGGTAGAGACCAGAGTCATCCTTGTATTCATCACAAAAAACAAACAACATGCCTATATAAGAGATATTTTAAGTTCACTGCTCTATTTGTAAGTTATTAAAAACACATAGTCGGTACAAACCATAAATTCATAACCTTTCTACTGAAATTTGTAGCTTATCAAGGAAAAAAGAAAAGTAAAAGGATAGCCATATAAGGAAAGTTCTAACCTTATAGAACTATTTACGTTTGACTAACATAAAGCCGATTACAACCATATAGACATATCCAATCTGTTAAAGTTTGTAGTCTCCCAAGAAAGAAAACAAAAAAGAAATGATATTCACGTACCAAACGTTCCGCGCTTATTAATCTAGTTTTATGTTTGGCTAACAAATAGTCTGTAAAAACCATATAGTCATCGCCAATGTGTTAAAATTGTTAGTTTCGAAAGAAAAAACATCCATGCAAGAAACGCCCTAAAACATATGCTTTTGAAACCGTACCCCTGTGGGTACACAGTGGTCACCAAACAGATACATGAAACAAAATAAATTGTTTATTTTTTGAATTTCGCGCAAAGCTACTCGAGGGCTATCTGCGCTAGTCGTTCCTAGTTTATTAGTGCAAGACTAGTGGGAAAGCAGCTTCACATCACCACCCACCGCCAACTCTTGGGCTACTCTTTTACCAATGAATAGTGGGATTGACCGTCACTTTATAACGCTCCCACGATTGAAAAGGCGAACATGTTTGGTGTGACGGGGATGCGAACCCTTGACCCTCAGATTACGAGTCGCACGCCTTAGCTCACCTGGCCATGTCGGGCCCAAACAAAATAAAAATAAATGAAAGTAAGTTTAGAAACAAAAGAGGAAAAGAAACACAACCTAATCAACTTTACATAAAAGTACTTATTTTCATTATCAGAATCACAAAAGTTCGTGAATTCGTGATAAATGTAGTAGGGATTAATCGGATAGAAAAGTTGGAAAACCACTGTTCTAAGCTTACTTCACTGTTCGAGAGTTATGTTTGGTTAAGACAAAGTCAGTACAAATCTCACAGCCATAGTCAATGTGTTAAAATTTGAAGTTTCAAATAATAATACGAAAACATATCCACGTAAGAAACATTCCAGGTTTACCGATCTAGAGGTTATTACAGTGAATTCATGATATGGTATTCATCTAAACGAGTATTGATATTATCCGTCAGTTATTTCCTTTAAAAAGAGAGTCGATGATTATCAGGGTTTGTACTTTATGATGATTAATAACATTTGTACATATAAAACAACCTAAATCTTTCCCAAGGATGTGTTATTCATTAAGCGGTATCAAGTTATACAAACACACCTTAGAATCGATGATTGATAGTTTATTATCTGTATGATTTGCAATTTTATTTCGTAACTTTAACAAAGAATAATAACAGATAAGTGATAAAAAGATAACCATTTATTAACTCAGTTTCTTTTTGACATTAACTTCAATTAGGTTATTGCTATAAACATGCTATTACTGATACAAAGTGGAACCAGAGTGGAAAAAATATATACGTATATATAAATCAACAGTGTCTGTCAGATATTCGCGCAAAGTGCACGTGAGTATTCTGCAACTAGCTGTTCCTAATTGTGAATTGATAAAGTTAGCTAGGAAACAGCATCTAATAAAACTTAAGTTTTTCTAGTCGAATAATGAAATTTGATTTCACTTCTTGATAAGTGATACAAAACATTTAGCGAATCTAAAATAATGTAGGGATGACAGTGCCAAAAGGAAGGGAAACAAAAATATGACGATGGTATAGCTATAAACAGATCATCCCTACATGACTTTTAATAATAACATTTAATGTTCCATTGTAAGATGAATGAGCACAGGGTTACGAGGGCAGTTAATTCGACCGACCTTGTTGTAAAAGACTGTAATAATTACAGTCTGTAATAATCAAGAAATGTTTTGACTCGACTTGTTTCTCCTTGTACTTAAATACTATTCTCTTGCCACATTGATACCGACCCTAACATGGCCATAATATTATGATAAAGAAACTGCATACTCGGAATGCATAACTTCCAGCTACAGTAATACTTAGGTCAATTATCCATTGTATAACGTAACATTAAATTCTAATATTGAAATTCATGTAGAGATGATCTCTGTATAGGTGTATCATTCCTATATTTTTGTTTGCATTTTTTTTTCTTTTTAGCGCCGCCATCTCTTTGATGAAAGTCAGTGTTTTCTATGATTGTATGAACTAAAATTTAATATTAACTCACCAATTTGTTCACCCTTACTTCATATACAATACAGGGGTCGGTTTCCTAAATACATCGATTGTACGATGTACAAAAAGCACCGAATTTTCTACATATTACAGTCATGTAATGTTCATCTAGTATTGGCTCGTGATTTCAGTTTCGTTAAGTTTCTGTAAAAAATCTTATTTCAAAGAATAATGATAACATCGTTTTAACCAGAATTATAATTTTATTCGAATTGCTGTTAGTTATTACGGCTAAGGTTAAGCGATGACTTCTGCACTGTCCAGAAACACAAACAGTGAACTTAAGTTGTAAAGTGTTTGTAGATGGCTTTGATCACTTTCTGGTTTGGTATCTAGCGATGGTTTCTTGACTTCTTTTGGGGCTATTGGGTTTGAGAAACAAATGAAAGAGAGTAGCAATCATCTCTAAAAGTAAAACTCTCTCACTGCTGATAGTTTTTAGCAAACATGTCTGTATTATGCTTACTGAAGTACCTTGGTCATCTCTACATATAATCAGTCTACTGACTGTAAAATAACGCCTCCAATTGCGGGTCATGATTTTATGGGAACGGAACGTGAGCCGCACTTTAGACCTTTGGATTCACAGTCTGTCACGCTAAACATGTCCAAAACAATAAACAAAGAAAGAAATTAACAGGCCAGGTGGTTAGAGCGTTCGACTCCTAATCTGAGGGTAGCGAATTCGAATCTCCATCACACGAAACATGCTCGCCTTTTCAGCCTTGGAGGCGTTACAAGTTACGATCAATCCTACTATTCGTTGGTAAAAGAGTAGCTCAAGAGTTGGTGGTGGGTGGTGATAACTGTCGTTCCTCTAGTTTTACATTGCTAAATTAAGGACGGATAGCGCATATAGCTCTCGTGTAGCTTTACGTGAAATTAGAAAAAATAAAATAAATAAAACAAGATAATATATATATATATATATATATATATATATACACACACTAACATAACCGACTTTAAAGTGTTCCAGCTAACTTTCAAAATATGCATCATTAGCTAGACAAAGTAATCACAATATTTGGAATATTTTAATTTTACAAATAGGTTTTAAAAAGTGATAAGTACTAATGTGTGTTTATGGCTGATAGATTATGAAGTTGTACTCTTTCAAACAGCAATGGCCATGATTCCAAAACTCTCTAAAGCGTCGCTTGTAAGTGACGTCGCAGTCTTGTTCGTTTGCTTGTTTTTGAATTTCGCGCAAAGCTACTCGAGGGCTATACGCGTTAGCCGTCTCTAATTTAACAGTGTAAGACTAGAAGGAAGGTAGCTAGTTATCACCACCAACTCTTGAGCTACTTCTTTTACCAACGAATAGTGGGATTGACCGTAACATATAACGCCTCCACCGCTGAAAAGGTGAGCATGTGACGAGAATTCGAACCTTAACCACTCGGCCACACGGGAACTAAATATAAAGTACCCATGACGCAGAAACGGCATGTAATCCTGCAGTAAAAACAAGGGTCGTTAACCTAACTGTAATTCAGACTTGTTTTTATACAATTACAAATAAAAATATCCAAAAAAAATTTTACGATTATTTTATTGCCACACGTGTTTCTTGTTAAGCGAATGACCTTTGAATGATGTACCAGTGAATTTATTTAGGAAAAAAACATTATAGTGCGAAGAGAAAACACATACAGTTTATCATCATGACTTGCTCTTCCCAGCTCTCTTCATAATTTATTTTTCATAGAACGAATATTAATAGCTATACTGAAGAAAGTTATAACTACTCTTTGAAATATTCCCCGCCATTTCATAACAGCAAAATAAATTAAATATTTTAAACATTTCTATTTATAGCGCTGTGCCAATATTTAACAACTAACCAACCAGATATAAAGCAGCCAGTCATCAGCAACCTATCACTGATTCTGCCTTAAGAGATTTAAGCGCAAAATTATTTTGTAGTTTCGCACGAATTCGAACCCAGCTCCGAAACGCAGAGTTCTAAATAAAAACAAAAAAACTGTATAAGATATTTTAAATAATTATGGTGTATTATTAAATAAATATCCCAACTTTTTTACATATACTTGTGTGTGCGAGTGCACAGTATTAAAAGGATACAGAAACATAGAATATTTTATAAAGAAGGTTCGATCAGCAGTGGTTTCTATCCCTTCTGTCACATTCTGTGACATATAAATTAATAAACATTATAATAACGAAACATTTGAATACCTTCTCCGTCGTATAGCCCCTCGCTAGTACAGCGGTAAGTCTACGGATTTACAACCCTAAAATCAAGGGTTCGATTACCCTCGGTGGGCCCAGCAGATAGCCCGACGTGGCTTTGCTATAAGAAAAACACACAACCTCTTCGTCGATATCAAGTCTCTCCACAATTTTCAGATTATACATTTCAACAAACTAGTTTATTATTTCCTACAGTTTTACCCTCTTTCTCCAGTAATTCAGTGGTAAATCTGAGTATGAGACAATCTGTTAACGGCTGTAATAACACTTTTAACTTGTAACGTTCTTAACTGAAGATATTTAACAATCTACTACTTATGAATTAAGTTACCAATTTTTGTCATTTTTCAGATCTGATATTCATTATCAAGACATTTACTCCACCTGTTTTTTGCTGTCCAACTATTCTTACGTCTGTCTGGACGTCCGTCATGCTATATTTTCTTTTGACGCGGGACTGATTATCTCTTCTTCCCTTCAGATTGTAATCGCGCGTTTCTTTCTTCATCCATCAAACTCTAAACTACCTGCCTGTCGGTGGTTGAAGTAAGTTAAGACCAACCAACGTTTTTCCATCTATTTGTACGCCCAATAACCTATAAATTCATTATATCTATTTATGCTTTCGGCTACTGATTCAGTTGCTCTTGCTTTCGTCCACTCTTCTAACTGCATATTTCATTCCAATTGAGAGTTTAGTATTTAGAGTATATTCATAAGTTATATACATTCGTTCAATACGTTATTCTTCAAAGGCTTATATACAGGTACTGCCCTTCACAAGCAATAACCTACACTAAATTACTTGAGCTTTAAATGTCAGAATATACTTACAATCGAATCAAATATTCAAATTCACAACTTCTGACAAGTTTTCTATTGGGAATAGGTATGGTTCACTCTTGATAAACTGGCAACGTATTTAGTATCTCATTCCTGTTAAATTAGCGGCCTCTTTAAGACGTTTCCTATGACATATATTATGTCTCTTTTCATTTCTATTAAATTAGCGAACTCTTTAAGATGTTTTCTATAACATATGTTATGTCTCGTTTCATTTCTCTTAAATTAGCGAACTCTTTAAGACGTTTTCTATAACAGATATTATGTTTGGGTTTTCATTCCTGCTAAATTAGTGTCCTCTAAGACGTTTCTTGTACCGGATATGGCTGTGGCTTCATTCCTATTAAATTAGTGTCCTCTAAGACGTTTCTTGTACCGGATATGGCTGTGGCTTCATTCCTATTAAATTAGTGTCTTCTAAGACGTTTCTTGTACCGGATATGGCTGTGGCTTCATTCCTATTAAATTAGTGTCCTCTAAGACGTTTCTTGTATCGGATATGGCTGTGGCTTCATTCCTATTATATTAGCGACCTCTTTAAGGCGTTTCATATAACAAATATTATGTCCGTGACTGACCAAACTGTAGTGTGATTCCTGCCAAGTTCGAGTGCTTGTCTGCTCTTCTCCTTTTATCATTACAATGAACTCAAGCTAGCTTTCAAGCTAAAAAACGTCTTGATTGGAAGGAAATGCCTTACGTTATATACACCAGCTTCGGTTTTCAATAAACACTTCTTCTAATACTCGCTGGGAAAAAAAATGCACCAGAATCCTCTCATGATAAGATATCCTGAGAGTAACCAACTGGTTGGAGTTTGATTTAATTTAAAAATAAAAAGAGAGAAGTGTAGCCATCTCTCTTGAAATCAATATCCCATATATACTAACGTTACTGCAATAATAAATACTGGTGTTGGATAGCTACACACAAGCTGAGTAGTTCAGTTTTTAATCGACAAATACAGATCACCAAAGAAAAATCCTAGAATACCAGAATTGACCAAAAGTTGGATAATTTGTGGTAATGTATTGTAGATATACACATAAAGCTGATGTTGTTTTCGGGTTTATTTGTTGAAATCGAGTCAGTTTATTCTTCTATTGATTTCTAGCTCTGCAAAAAAAAACAACATGACATGACGATCGTTGAGGCTGTATCCGTTTATTAAAATCAGCCAACTAGAAAAAAGATTTTCATTGGTTTCATATTCCCAGATAAGTGGAGAAAAAGCTGCAAAACCGATGGATTTACGAACATTGCTTTATGAGAGAAATTAGTGTGAATGAACTTTCAATAACATATTTTGTTGTTTAAAAAACTATTGTATTAACGTGCGAAATTATTACAGCTTTACAAAACTAAGATATAAATTCATCCCTTTATTTTATTTATTTATTTATTAATTTTTGTAAATAGACCAACACAGTTTCACAAATAAAATCCTACAACAATATTACTGTGTCCGGTACGGCCAGATAGTTAAGACACTCGACTCGTAATCTGAAGGTCACGGGTTTGAATCTCGGTCACACCAAAACAGGCTTGCCCTATTAGCCATGGGGTCATTATAATGTGACGAACAAGCCCACTATCTTATGGTAAAAGAGTAGCCCAAGAGTTGACGCGGGGAATCGAATCCCTGATTTCAGCGTTGTAAATCCGTAGACTTACTGCTGTACCAGCGAGGGAGTTAATGTGCGAAACAAGTCATAAATTCTCGAGACATTTTATGGTTGCTTACGACATTCATCTCACAAATTTATATTAGTTTTTTTGTAAAAGTTGCTCTTTTAAAATTTTGAATATCTAGTGCATGAAAAAGTAACTGGTTTCATGTTCACATTATTATTTTTTAAATATTACAACAGTATTATGTATAGAAATAATAACTTTCTAAACATTTTATGTTATGTTTTATATTTGTTCGTAAGAAGAAATGTCTTACATTTTTTCAGATAAAATTGCGTCAGCTAGAATCATGTATTTTCACAGTGTGAAAAAATGCGGCCTTCAAAGACATTTTAAGGTTTTAATGCCTTCTGACACATCTTGATCATCTCAAGTCTCAAGGCCTAATATGCGTTATTAACAGACGTGATAATTTAGCGATTTTCCGGAGCTAATACTGTGGTAATATAAACTATCACATATTTTCGGTATATGTGCTCTACGAGACTCTTACTTCACGTCAAATTTTAAAGCAATCTATTATAAAATACCCGAGATATATCATCTCTAAATTTGATTGGGTTTCTTTCCTTTTCTTTTTCTCTTCGCCACATCAAAAAAGCGGAAACTTTATCTGATAGAAAAACATACTTTTATGGATTTTTTTCCTTAGTACATTTACAGGGCTTTTCAACCTATAATTAGGAGTCTCTTTGGTATAAATATAAGCCACACATGAAAAGTTATTCAACAGAAATCGCTCAATTTTGATCATGATTTTTGCGCATGATTACGTATTTTGTTTGCTTTTTTTTAATTTCGCGCAAAGCTACACGAAGGCTATCTGCGCTAGCCGTCCCTAATTTAACGATGTAAGACTAGAGGGAAGGCAGCTAGTCATCAACACCCACCGCCAACTCTTGGGCCACTCTTTTACCATCGAATAGTGGTATTGACCGTCATATTTATAACGCACCCACGGCTGAAAGGGCGAACATCTTTGATATGACGGGGATTCGAACCCGCAACCCTCAGATTATGAGTCGGACGCCTTAATCCACCTGGCCATACGCATTTTGTTTCATTCACCATCATACCCCAAGTTAAACATAAAACATGGTTCTAAGTAACGAATATATAGTTGCTATAAAATTCATATCAACAGTATGTGTGTAACTACCACTCTGGCTACCAAATTTGACTTCATTCCTTTAAGTTGCACATTCAATAATTTTGACAGCACCATTTTCACACCCAAGGTTTTTTTGTTCATATATACGCCTGACTCAACGTATCTCGTAAACAATCTGATGAAGCTATCATTTTAAATTAAACTTTTAATGAGGATCAAACACGGAATTTCTAAGCCCATCAAGATTGTTAATTTTATCTCAAAGCTACACAATAGGCTACCGTAAACTTACTGGTAGCCCACCGGAGACAACTCGGTCAAACAACGCTTTATTAAAAAAGTATAGCCGTGGAAAAACAATGTTAATATATAATAAACACCTGACCCAGTGTTAACAAATCTTTATATTGTACAAGTCTAACAAATACGCTAGACATTGGAGGCAGTGTATAATCTACTGCGTTCGGTCTCCCCTAGCTGAGGTTCAATTCTCCTCGGTGGACGCAGCAGATAGCCTGAAGTGAATTTGTTACAAGAAAAACACACGTGTTTTAGTCACTAGATTTCTAATCATATTGCACTTGTGTCTGAACAATGTACAGCTGTGGTATTCACCTTAATAGTTTTACAGCAGCGCCACCTTCGTAACAGTATTGCATAGTTACGGAAATATTAACACTTTTTGTCTAGAATATTTCTAACACTGGAAAAAGTGTTGTTTGTTACACTTGACCACTTTGTAGTATAACTGAGGCGTTACAATTAAAAAATCCTAAACCTGTTCACAAACAAGTTGACTATTTATTTATTATAAATGGCTTTTTTTTTTTTAGAAGTTTCGCACAAATCCTCTCCAATTTGGAACCGTTAAACAACAGAGAAGGCAGATAGTCAATAGTACCCACCGCCAACTCTTAGACTAGTCTTATCTGATCGAAAAATGGAGTTTGACTGTCACTCTTATACCGCACTCAAAAGTGCGTTGAACACTTACTTTATAGAAACAGAACAGTTCGAATCCCTGTCGCACCAAACATGCTCGCCCTCCCAGCCATGGGGGCGTTATAATGTAACGGTCAATCCCACTATTCGTTAATAAAAGAGTAGCCCAAGAGTTAGCGATGGGTGGTGATGACTAGTTGCCTTCCCTCTACTCTTTCACTGCTAAATTAGGGACTGCTAGCGCAGATAGCCCTCGTGTAGCTTGGCGCGAAATTCAAAATAAACCAAATAAATAATATACATTTTAGATATGTTAGTTATTCTGAAAATATAAGAGCTAAGAATCTCTTAACGTAGAATCCATTTCGTGCTTTTTTCTCTCTTTTTTGCTGGTCCAAAGAAAGGCGGCCAGTCACAACTGAACTTAATAAAAGCCAGCAAAGGCAAACCAAAAGATGGGGGCGCATTACAAAGGGTTTCTAATGAAATTTTCAATCCTTTCATATTGTAATCAATTTCTCCTTTCCAGGGAGTTTTCTGTCGAGTTTACGTGATTTAATGATGCACTTGTTTTTCAACCATTTCCTAATATCGTACTCACCACTATATGATCTTCCACTCCCTTGAATTGTTTATAGAGAACGCGGATGGTTGTGAAAAGCGCACATCTAATAATTTACCACGCATCACTACGCCCGTTGGAACTTTCTGAATCAAAATTGGTGTCAAAATGCATTATCGAGATAGGGATGGGTAACCATGGTGAACACCACAGTTAATTACATCTTACTTAGGTGATGGAAGCATTACCACCAGATTAAGAGGCGCCTCAGCGTCTTATTTAAATTCTAAATTCAAGATACAAAGTATTGAATTGCTTGGTTGCTTTGAATTTCGCGCAAAGCTACACAAGGGCTATCTGCGCTAAACGTCTACAATTTAACAGTGAAATACTAGAGGAAAAGCAGCTAGCCATCTCCACCCACCGACAACTCTTGGACTACGCTTTTATCAAACAAATAGTGGGATTGACATTATAACGCTCGTACTGCTGAAAGGGCGAGCATGTTTGGTGCGACCGGGATTCGAACCCGCGATCCGCAGATTACCAGTCCTCTACATATTAACTTCTCATGTTTACTTAAACGTCAGAGTGAAGTAAGTTACACCGAAATCTAGAAGTCGTACATTGTTATAATATTATATATACGAACTTTAAATCAAATCCAACTGACGTCTTTTCAGTTGAAGGGCCAGCTAAAAACGCAACAGAATTTTATAATCAATGATTTTTAAAATCATATATTCACATATGTACTCGTTTTACAATGACAAAAATATATGAGACAAATTATAACCTATTTTTGTGTCGATAACTTTTGACAAAATATTTTCTTTAAAAATCTATTTTATTGCTATAGTCTAATAAAAGACTTCTATACTGGTCACAGTATAACAGTCTTACTTGCATGAATATCATACACATGGGATTCATGCAACTGATAATACAAATAGCACCTCGACAACTACTACGCTTGTCACATCCCAGCTGCTTTTGACAAGCCCTAAGTGTTGACAAAAAGCCTTGTCGACATTCTGCGGTGGATATAGAAAATGTAGTTTGGTGGACATATTTCATTTATAAGGCCTTTTAAATACCATCTTTACTAATCATATACTGATTTTCTACAGTATGAATACTTTCCTGTTTCATCCTTACACATATGCATACCTCTGTAATACACGAAGTATGGAATTTCTACCTGTTCAGTAGTGCAAACGATAATATAACGAAGTGTAATGCATAAAAGGTAACAAACAGGCTTACCGTGTAACAGGAGCTACCAAGAGTAGAAAAGAAACGGTATACAATGGTAAACTACTGAAATTAAAAAAAAAGCAGAGAACGGTAATATACTGAAAATTCAAAAACATAAAAAACGTACCGAGTTCAGCCATCCTTCCAAAATATAAAGATAATTCACGCTTAACTCATTTATATCTATCACTGGCATCATTATATCTAAAACACTCAACTAAGATTTTACTTTTCTGTCTCTTAAAATCAAACAACAGATGATGTAAATATGATTTGCATAAGAAGTGAACGTTCCGTATTTCTTATATGTAGTTCATTACGATTAGGAGTATGTTAATATTGGTGAATTTGCACCAGATTTAGGTTTGTTTCGGATGTTCGCGCAAAGCCACACAAGGGTTAACTGCGTTAGCCGCCCATAATTTTAAACAGATAAACTGAAGGATAAACAAAAAACAACAACACCTATCATCAACTCGTATGATACTTTAATTCAGTTACTAATTTACTCTGATTATAATGGCCCCATGGCTGAAAGGGCAAGCTTGTTTGGTGTGACAGAGATTCGAACCTCGACCCTCAGATTGCGAGTTTAGCCCTCTAACCACCTGTTCATTCCAGGTCATTTCTAATTTAGCAGAATGGTTTCACTGCCACCCTTATAATCCACGACTCCAAAATGGGGAGCGCGAACACAAACCATAGACTTTTGGATACATGTTTTAGCATGCTACGTATAAGGCCATATCTCTCCTCCCAAATATAACTGCAACGATAATCTTATAAAGGACGAATTAACAATATATTGTAACATAACTGTATCCAATTATTTGTACTTCTCTTGCAAAGTACTACTCTCGTGATAATATTGTTGTAATAATAATCCATTGTCTGACAAGTGAACACCCGGTGACGATACTGTTGTAATAATAATCCATTGTCTGACAAGTGATCACCCGGTGACGATACTGTTGTAATAATAATCTATTGTCTGACAAGTGAACACCCGGTGACGATACTGTTGTAATAATAATCCATTGTCTGACAAGTGAACACCCGGTGACGATACTGTTGTAATAATAATCCATTATCTGACAAGTGAACACCCGGTGACGATACTGTTGTAATAATAATCCATTGTCTGACAAGTGAACACCCGGTGATAATAATGATATATTTTCCCACATTTTAATGTAGAATCACACATAATACCGCGAAAAAATAACTCTATAAACGAACCTTAAAAGTTCTGTCAGTAATTTACGTGCCAATAAGCCGAGTTCAGGTTTTAAAATTCTTTTAAAGTCAATTTTATTATCTATATTACATACACTTATCTACGAAAATGTTTCGTTCATTCACATATGCAAAGTATTCAAGCAAACACCACATCTGGCACAATGCCGACGACTTCTACAAACTTAATATAAAAGTTTTTGTAAAATATATGATTTTGTTTTCCTTATACAACCAGTTATTACCTAGTTACGAAAATAAATGTGTCAGTACATATGTTGAACACATATATATGTAAGATATACCCGTAGAAAGGGAGAAAATGCAAATAGCCAGATTAGCATTTAGGAAAAAATGACTTCAGAGGAATATACAACTAAAAGTAGATAAATGTAAGTGTTGAATTACGACTAAGTAAGATTGGACTCGCCCTGTCGGTAGCTAGGTAAGTATGTAATAGTGACTTGTAAGTTTCTTAAAATTCAATGTTCAAGAATCCACAATAATGAATAATGTAATGTCAAGAGATCGGAAGATGCCTGGAAGTTTTTCCACAGAAACATGTAGTTTTGAAATGCATATTTTACTTATAACTTATGCCTTCAAATATTTTGCATTTTTAGACGTTGAAGGTTCTCGCTTATTTTATGAAACATGTACAAGAATGATCATAAGATATATTAGACTTATAAACTCTAGACGAATATAACGACGCATGTCTGTGGGCAGAAGGGCAGTGTGAATATTATACAAGGGCAAATATCTACAACATATAGAAACTGTTGGACGAACAGACATGGATACCTAAGCAAAGACGGAGACACTAATTTATGACTGCTACTTTGCATCCCCTACCATTATCATTATTTTACCTATAAACGTGAATTATATGTACATCTTTATGGTCACAGTTATCTGTCTGGTTTAAAATGTTACAGTTAAGAAACTGCTGAACCAATTTCAACGAAATACGGTAGAACAGTTTTGGTGGACGTTCCAAATTTCAGAATTAATGCTGAGGAGGAGAGTACCTGAGCACGTAAGTCGATCGGCAGCGAAATACGTAAAGCTGACGTCAAATACAAAAGAACGTGAGCGAATAAAAGAAAAGGCACAGAAAATATATGGAGGAATCTTATACTTTAGATACCACAGAGAGAAAAATCTATTTCGCGTAACTTGGGTAACTTTGCATCAAGTGCAAGAAACGAACCACGCCCAGTCATTTATAACATTATCTTTTAATGCAACAGTGGGGAGTACTTTTGTTAGAACAATATACATAAACGATGAAATGACTGTAACAAGCCATATATAAAGTTTACTGATCTTACAATCCACCCAAAGATAGAAGTGTAATATAAAAGAGAACTTCGAAACGTTAAAATACAATTATTTTATATCCTCATCAAAAGCTTAAACAAATAACGACTCATTCACTATTGAACACATTGATTTTACAGGTGGGTAAGACATAATAAAAATCTGTAGATGCAGGTAAAACAGTAAATTAATTATTATCTACTATCTATGGGTAGAAATATTAGATTTTGTTTTCGACGTAAAAACAGTACTGTTTTCATCAGACATTTATTACAAAGAATATTACAGTAAAAAAATTAAAACTAACTTCACTTTGCGGATAAAAAATCTTGCATTCTTTAACTATCCATCAAATCAGAAGAACTCAGTATCTCATTTGGAAATTTTTGAAATGCACGAACTGAAAGTAACTGATCTGTGGAGTGTAAATGATTTAATATCGTTTTCTTTACGTTTCTTTGTATACCAGTTGGTTAAAAAATACACTCAGTAGTTGTTTTGCGTAAGAAATGTAGAGGGAGCTACACTTTCATTTAAGCTAATGAAAGCGGGCAACCTATAAAATTCTTTCTATGATTTATATACTTTTTCAGGGTAAATGAACATTTAAAAAAAAATGAATATCAACGTATAAGCCAATGTCTAGTGAGTAACTATTATCAGTCGTTGTGTTAAAATGATCTTGGAGACTTTAAGTAAATAAGACTAATCAAAAGAGACTAAAAACGTATGAACAACACTTTTTTTTAATGGTTTTGATCAAAGTATACATTTCTAGCGAGATATAAATAAATCATTAAAAAAACAAGAAGAAATCCTAGAGCTATTGACAGATAGGTCTATCTTCTCCAGCACTGAAAAAAATCTTAAAAGGTAGGCTATATGTAAAGCTCATTCAGTCCATGAGCCAAAGGTTTCTTTAACCAGGAATGCAACTTGTTCCTACAACCAGCTACACATATGTAAATGATCGAGTTCTGCGTTATTTCAAAAGCATAATTTCCTTTCTTAAAGCAACTAACTGTTCATCAACAGATTGTAAGCAACAAACAATTTAAAAAAAGAAATAAGGTAGCTGAAACATTATTGGCAATCCCGTTCCTGTATGTAAAATGATAAAACTGTACATCGGATAGCTGGTGTAAGATAACCTATGTAATGAGAAAAGGCTTAACTTTCTTCCTTTTAAACAATAGTGCTTAACATTTCAGCGTAAACTGTAATAAACTCCCAGGGGCTTCTGTAGAATATTCACTACATAAAACATTTGCTCGAACACTTACAATAATTTATGAGCGAAAATTCCACATAAAAGTTTGTTTGTGCGTTTTTAATTTCGCGCAAAGCTACTCAAGGGGTAATCTGCGCTAGCCGTCCCTAATTTAGCAGTGTAAGTCTAGACGGAAGGCAGATAGTCATCACCATCCACAGCCAACTCGTGGGATACTTTTTTACCAACGAATAGTGGGATTGACCGTCACATTATAACGCCCCAACGACTGAAAGAGCGAGCATGTTCGGTATCACCGGGATTCAAACCCGCGACCTTCAGATTACGAGTCGAACGCCTTAACCTATCTGGCCATGCCGGGACCCACATAAAAGTACGTTCTGTATATGGACCTTGGAAATAGAAAATTAGGAGATACCAAGAATGCCCCTATGATGAGTAAGTGGGTATAAAGATCTAACACTTTTTTTTGTCAATAATCGTTAGTTTTAAGCCATACTGATATACGAAAGAATTTTGTGAATATTAAAAAAAAAAAACACATGTCAAAACCCCTTTTTTCTTCACCTATCATTAATATATAAATTATTACGAGAAACAAAAGGAACATTAGTTTGGAGCACTGAAAGAAATATGACATCGCAAAGTCTTCAATTCTTTGACATTGATATTCTATAAAGACTCGCAATACAGAAAATATCCAATGAAAAACAGCCGATGCGTATATTATCATCACTACAGACCACTATATGTTGAGCCCTTTGAGAAATGGGCTTCACGAAGGAAATAACAAGGTTAAACTTACGAAAGATATTTATTTCAGCCCTTAAACTGCCTCTCACAATATACCATATAGAAACCCACTGGGGCCGTTTGAAGCTTCATAAAATGTTACGCAGTGATGCACACATTATTTCCAAAGTAATGACAACCTCTCGATACTGAAAGAGTTTTGAAACGTTTAACAAAATGAAAATAAGCAATCTCTTGTAACTAAACAAAAGGATGTTCAAACCAAGATTAAGGTCATAATACTGTTTCAGACTTCAATCACTTTAGAAAAAAAAAAAAAGCTGAATTCTTAACAGATACTAGTCCAAGCAAGACATGTTTTGTAATGATTTGTAAATTATTGATGATATTAATCAAAATACAAACAATACATTCCGTGCCCAAAACGTGGGCACAAACCAATAGCTCACTGCACCAAGATAAAACAATTTTTCCTTTGCTTTCGACAGAAGGAAACTTGCACAATAAATTCGCGAGTATCACGCTTCGACAGGAACGAACCGCAAACTGACACGAGATCCTCAATTGTTTCGGTCCTCCCTACGTTACCTTGAAAAATGGCTTTTTCGGAGGAAAAACAAAAGCTACCAGAGGGACGGAAAAGGGGGTAGAGAGAAAGACAAGGTGTGCCAAAGTGGTCTGCATGTGCGCACTTCTGTTTCTCCTACCAAGGAGAAAAGCTGAGCAGAAGTTTGCCCGAGAAGGAAAATAACCTTCAACCAAGTTTGGGGAAAAGTTTCAAAGGAAGGTGACTAGATTCTTTTAGCAGTTTCCGGGCTATAGAAGAAGGGCGAGGTATGCTGCTCAAACAAATGCTGTCCTACTTCCATTGAGTTTTATGATCCTGTACTTTCCCAAGATAACGCATTTCGGCCCCCCTTCTGTCGTTTAATCCTAGTACAGTTTACTGGAAGTTTCAGAAAAAGGAAAACTGAGTTATTCCCAGGCTTTTAGACTTTACAGCCGTTGAACAGTACCCTTTCCCCATCAAGCAACAATTGACTGACGACGAATCCGTACAAACATACAACCTCACCTCGTTCAAGTATTAGTTTTTTGATACGTGTATACACAAACGACGCCCATATAATCATAACGAATACAGGACGGTCACACAAACAAAGCTACTTGTGCGGTAAGCCCCACCTGATGCATAATGTGTATACGTGAGCACTTCACATTTACAGGTTACGTATTCAGTACAAAGACACTGAAAGCAACCGTTTAGTAATGTAAACTGAAGCAAAAGTGGCAAGTAAAAAAACTATAAAACATTCATATAAGTCATAAAACAGTCATACGAGTCTTCAACATAAAATGGTCTAATGAAAGCACGTTTTCCAGGGAAAAGAAGGCGTGTTATTAATAATGAACAATATACCACATACAGAGAAAATCTAAATTCTCACCAATTGCTTCTACTGCCAAGTGTTTTCAACCTTACTTCTGGAAAATATTTACAGAACAGGGAAATATTAATTATCATAAGAAGCTAAAATAATTTGTGAGAGTAGCTATGTAAGGTCACAATAAAGGTTTCAACCTAAAACGTATTTCTTTATTAAAAGTGCGGGTCTCTTTGTTCTCGTCCAGAAAATTTAGTACATGTATAGATACATGAACTATTCAGGGACTAGCTGTTCAGTATACATGAACGAACTATACAGAACCAAGAGTTCAAGTACACGAACTATCTAGAACAGCGAGTGCAAGTTTACAAAATCTATCCAACACCGTGAGTCCAAGTATACATGAACAATCCTGAACCAAGAATTCAAGTATATATTAATTTATCAGAGAATTGGAATTACCCCAAACCCCGCATCCAGTATACTGGAACAACCCAAAACCTCGCATCCAGCGTACAAAAGCATCCAGAACCAAGCATGTAAGTACATGAACAATTAATAGTTCCAACATTGTATTTAATCTTAATTAGTATTTTAATGCTAAAGAGCATTTACGTCTATACATTTTGAACAGCGCCACCACATTACAGGTGGCACGTACCAAGCTAATCAGGAAATTATGCCACTTTCTATAAATGTCGGGAGAGCACGTTATGATCGTAAATTGTTCAAAACAGACGCTTGACACGTGTACAACCTCACGTACATGAAAAATGTTAGTCTCTATAACGCTTTATATGCCTGCTTCTTATGATTCTACCTTCATTATGTCGTACGACCGGCGAAAGCGAGGAACTATGTAATAGTGTATATATTTATTTTCTTGTTACATATATGAAACTTTTGAAATGCGCAGAATGGGTATATAAACTAGATAAAGGATATTACTCTTAATAGTACGGCTTCCCTGGTTTGTAATTAAGCACAAAGCCACGCAGTGGAATGTTTGTGCTATGCCTGCCACGGGTATCGAAACTTGGCTTCTAGCGTTGTAACTCCGCAGGCATACTGCTATGCCATTGAAAGAGGCGAAAAACAATATAAATCAAAGAATTTTGTTTCATATTATTAAAGTTCACAATAAAACTTTCTTTTCACAGACGTTTCAGCATCTCTCACGAAGCAAGTAATAAAATCACCTGAAGACCAAAAAAGGGTGACTCGAGTGCTTTTCAACTATAGTGTTTTAGTGAATTGAGTGTTTTTAAACTAGTATTTCCAATATTTAGCGTGCGCCAGGAAGTAACTTTACAATTGTTTTATTACTTTCAACCAAAACGTCGACAAACCCTAAACCCAAACTCTTGCAGTGTTTTGTGTAGACCTAGAGGTGCAAACCTCGACGTAGGATTAATCCATCCACCTAAATTTGGCCCTTCACGCCCTGAAATAGAGATTTTGAAAACGGGAATGCCTTGAACACATGACATCGAAATAAATAAGACGACTGTTTTAAAACTGATCCTACGTTTTTTGCTTGGCAGAGCAAATAAAAAATGAGGGTGCAATTGCACCTTTCACTAGAGAAAGACACCTCCAATCTAATCCCACCTATTCCCACTTTACTTAGAAAATAGAAGAAAAAACTAAATGACGAATGACACACTAAAGCTCAAACTGTCACACAACGCCCAAGAGACAGAATAATTTTATTGTCATGACGTTACACATGCAACTTGCGTGATAGTGTTATTAATTTGGTTCAAACACCATGGTTGCTACTTTCTCAAGTAACAAAAGTTAGTTCATAGTAAACTCAACTTGCCAAAGTAGCAAACTCCGGAAAATAAAATTTCATCAACTTCAAATGACTGAAGTCACGACTTAGTCGGTATTTGGAATGTTCTAAAATAAACATCACCAAGTATTGTATTTGTTGAATTTCATGCAAAGCTGCTCGAGGACTATCTCCACCATGTTGTCCCTAATTTTTACGTGTAGGTTAAAAGGAAAGACGCTACTGCATGTTCTTGGACTACTCTTTAAAGCAAATAACGGGATTATGCGTAACATAGAAACGCCTCCACTTGTTCGGAAATAGAATTCGAATTTGTAACCCTCAGGTTACGAATATATTATGCTATAAAATATACACGCGCGGGTTTGTGAGTGTACGTGAGGAATACACAAAGTTGGAGATGGCCATTGCGATTACGGCCGAAAATATTTCTGACTACAAAGATACCCTATATTGATGAATCAATGTGTTTCGTTCATTATAAGTTTTATGACTTTGTATGATTCTAGTTATAACTGTACATTAGATTAGTAATATTAGCTACTCAGTTCGTTTCTGATTTTAATATATGTGGGTTTTATCAGAACTTCATAACGCCATTGAAAATATCACCATTACAAGCTGCACCTTTGAACACCTGGAAACTTACATAACTGGTATGTGTATCAGACCTGCATAACTTCATATTATATATATGTGTGCGTGCGTGCGTGTGTGTGTGTGTGTCTTCGTCCAAACCTACATAGTCGGCTATCCGCACTCTAGCCATCACGAGAAATCAAATCCTGGATTTTAACGTTGTAAGTTCGTAAATTTACCACTATCCCGCCAAATGAGTTACAATAATTATTTTAAAAAAATACTATCAACAGTTCCAAAACGAAAAAACTAAAAATGATAAAACATTTCAGTTGTTTTACTGTCGTTGTTTCTTTTAGGTGATAAATTTGTATTTTACATTTTCGACATCAAAACAAAGTTAATTTAAACCCAGACTTATGTATACTTCTGCAACAGTTATCAATTTTTCTGACTTTAATATAAAAAAAAATTAAATGTTTTCTTATAATAAAAATGATAAAACAAACTCGTCAAATGATCTGCGCACGGAAATAATTATCGCTTTTATATACTTGAATTTAGATTACTTTCAAACTAGCATTTCAAATTATAAATTACTATACATAGTAGTAAGGGTACTGTAAAATATTGGTGGCACTTATTGCACGTGACGATACGAGAAAGAAATAAAATCAAATTCTACTGATGCGACACGTCCAGTACATCATATAGATCTTTGAAAACGAAGACTACGCCCGGTGAAATTAGTGAGCGAAAGGAAGGCATTTACGCATCCACAACTCTGTGAATACATTCCCCAGCTTAACTAATATGCGTTTCATTTGGTTGTTCATTTTTCATTAATACAGATTAATGATCAGAAATTACTGTCCGATCAATGAACATCAGTACATTAAATTTGTTTTATTTGAAAGAAATTTCGTGTTCTGAATAAAACGTAATAACAAAGCACTATACTCTCCATGGAGGGCATTTAGATTACACGGATTATTTTTCCCCCTGAAAGTTTTCTTGGTTCTATTCAATTCGAGGTGTGCAAAAAGGGGAAGGACTTAGATATTGTAGAATGTTCGAAAACCAATAACTTTAATTAAATGGCACTATATATATTGCCTAATGCAAAGAGCAAGTAATGTTTGTTTTTCAGGTGTTCATGTTCCCGTTAAATTCTTGGTGTTCTACTCTTTGAAAAAAATAAAAATAAAACTGAATGTTGTAGCTCTTAGTACGTACGGTAACAAAGTTTTACGTCACATCCGCTGAATTAACTGGATACACACGTCAAAATGTTTTGTTTTAAATACATTTTATTTATATGATTAATGTTGCTGTACCCCACTACACTGAGAATGTTACTTCAACTAAAATCAATTTGACACGCCCTCCAATTCACGAAAAGAAACAAATACAATCTAGAGTTTTAAAAGACTGGAGGTGACAGATGGAAATGTTTTTTATTAAACAAACTTACAAAACAAGTATCCTCATAATATATTACCGTCTGGTTAACCATGGCAACATTGGTATTTATATAACGTTCGTTTTAAGTAATAAATTTAGTGACTAATCTCAAATAATTATTATTACGGCAACACTTTGCCAACAAAAACACTCATAAACGTCATTGTTTTAAAATTGAAACATATTTTGGAAAGAAGGTGAATTCTTAAAAGGCCATGTAATGAAATTCAAAAACAGTTTTTAACTAAGAAATTAATGTGGGTTTTTTAAAAATTATGCGGCAGTTAGCAATGCGTCGGTTAAAAGTATTGCTATAAAACAGGACACGAACTGATCAAAGTCCGACATCGGCTGTTGGTTTATGTTTAAATGCAAAAAAAAAAAAAAAAAGTCGATGTTTTCTTGTCGGCTTTTCGGTAGTAGAAACCTATTTATCATTCTCTTCTTCAAAAGTTTAGGAAGTTATTTCAAATAATTTTAATTTAGGGTTAAACGTTTTAAATCGATATTACTACCAAGATTTTTGGATTTGTATCTTTCCACTATCTTCGGCCACAGATACGAACCGTTCTTCCAGTACAAAGATGCTTGCGTTACGTGCAGAACCAAACGCCGCTTCTGTGAGTCGTTCAACCGGTCATACATTCGGGGTTTTCCGATCGAGATCAGGCACAGAGTAGTCCTATGCTGTTCGCTCTTTGGAAACTCGGTGTTCACACGAATGAAAAATGTCTCTGCTTCATTCACCTGTCATTTGAAATAGTTTCTTCCTTCTTTATCCTCGCTTGAAATTTAAAATTACGACTCAACAGACATACCAGAATTTCGACCAAACAAACTTCATCCAACGAATACGCGTAGAGATGACAAGCTGTTCAGCTGACCACGAGCTTTTACTCCAGCCTTATGTGACTTCTTCATTAGAAGCCATCCTCCAGTTTATCCTGCAGGATTTCGTATATCCTTTCTATGCCAGTTTGATTTGTATTGATCGATACATCTTACGCTGCATATAGCCTATTTTTCCGATATACGGGATTCGTAACAAACTACATGAAATATTTATTCAGAAAACCTGAACATTAAACTATCAAAAGACACACTTGTGGACTACTTTCACATCAGTGCTGAAACACCAGGAAAAACACACCTCTTTACCAGGATAACCCAGCAGTTCCCATCTCAGTGCTAAACTACCAAGAACAAAAAACACATTCTCGCCAAAAAAACAGACGTAGAGGTATATCTATGGACTTACAACCCTAGAAACCAGGTTTCGATACCCGTGGTGGGCAGAGCACAGATAGCCCATTGTGTAACTTTGTACTTAATTCACAACACCACCAAGATAACACTTATTTCTTTTTTTTTCTTCTTCTTCACCTACGTTATTTTTTCCTATACTACTCCAAGCTTTATGAGGAAGATCATTTTTATAACCAAAGCAAAATGTATTCAACAAACGGACCAAGCCTCATCTCCAGGAATCCACGCTCCACTTGATCCAGAAAGCAACTTAGACCCATTTTATTGAAGCTGTAAGTAAAGCTACACCAATAAAAAATATGAAGAAAGATCCAGTAAATATAACGACAAAGAAATAATCTCAGAAGCAGAAAGAATGAGGATGGAAAACAGTTCTGACAAAAATACATCCTAGCCTTGAGCTCTCAATAACTAAACTCACTAAGGACTCTGGAAAATCTTAGTCCTCTACCACAAACATTTACTGAAGAAACCGAGTTGTTTTCTCTCATCATTTTGGAACACCGTAAGATAGAACAATATAATTTATGTGGTCCATAAAGTGAGTAACATCGGTCATGGTAAGAGAAAGAGGTCCAATGTAGCCTGTCCCTCACAGGATAATAAACTTTGACCTAAATAACAGTTTAAGAAAAATATATCCTCCTCTTATTCATCCATTTAAACTCGGCTTTTGTTTTTTGTTGGTTTTTTTTTTTTTTTTGGAGGGGTGGGGTCATCTGACTACCATATTTCATCGAAATATAATTGGCTGAAATAACTCCCCACAAGCTACGAATGCAGATAGACGGCCAGCTAGATTTGTAAATGGACAAATCCGAATTAAATCGAAGTATTTCTCCCCCCTCCCCAATTAAGATTAACACTACAAAAATGCACAAGAGGGAAATGAAATCAAAGCACAACGACTGCTTATTAGAAATCTAAATGAAACAATTTGGAAATTATCTATGCAAGTCAAGCTGTTTGAAACTTCGAGCTGATTATGTTGTTATTAAATAATAGTTGCGATAAAACCAGTCTGTAACGGAGAGTGTAGTTGATAATGTATACAAATAAATTACATAAAAAAATCAAACTGTTTTAACAATCAGTTGAAGGCTTTTATAGTAAGCTCATGAAGTAGTCAAACAATAGATTAACACATCTTGCGATTACAGAGAACAGCCGTTTACTCTGCTTATCAGTTAGTTGGCTGTATATTAACGAATGTAATACTTGTTAGATGAATAACACTATGTACCACAAATTTTGTTCCTGAATAGTATGTGTTATTTCTTAATTGCTTATGTTGTATAAGTACAGAAAATGGCCATTATTCCCTTCAAACTTTGCTTTTGTGACCTGGATAATGAAGTTTAGAAATTAACCTATTTTCTGTGTAAAAACGGGCAAATTTGCACATTTTGATTTACATAAGGTCTGAATAAAATAACATACGAATTAAGATTTACATGTATTTATACTAAAGTTATACAAAAATGAACAAAAACGTTTAGAAGTAAGTAGTTTTTAAGAGATTTGCGACTGTAATGTAAATCACGTATAAATCCACAAATAGTCTCCCATCATGTTTTCGTTATACGCTTCCAGGTCACAAAAGTAAAAATTGAAGAGAAAAATAGGTCTTTTCCATTTACTTAAGGCATTAGCAATTGGGAAATAACACTTTCTGTCCAGGAACAATAAAAAGCAAAAATTTTGTCACATTGTGTAATCAAAGGACACTAGTTATATGTTCCAATTATACCACTGAAAGACACAAGTCATCTTCCACTAACTCTCATTACTTTACTGTTGTAACCTATCAACTATCATTATGTTGTACAACTGTTATAACTCACCAACTTAAATACAATCATTAAAACCCATCAACTTGTGTTGTTCCATAAATATTATGACCCATCAGTTTTCACTATATAAAAGCTTTATCACTAAATTAACTTTCAATTCACAACAGTTATGACTCACAGACTTTCACTACATTACACAATTTGTCCAGGACACCAACTTTCACTACATTACACAATTTGTCCAGAACACCAACTTTCACTACATTACACAATTTGTCCAGAACACCAACTTTCACTACATTACACAATTTGTCCAGAACACCAACTTTCACTACATTACACAATTTGTCCAGGACACCAACTTTCAGAACATTACACAATTTGTCCAGGACACCAACTTTCAGAACATTACACAATTTGTCCAGGACACCAACTTTCAGAACATTACACAATTTGTCCAGAACACCAACTTTCAGAACATTACACAATTTGTCCAGAACACCAACTTTCAGAACATTACTTAACTGCTATAACCAACTTCCATTATGTCACACAACTAGTTTAAACCAGTTAATTTTTAGTAAATAACTGTTTTAATACACTAATTTTTAGTACCTTACACAACTTTTATAGCTCACTAACTCCCATTAGATCATACAGCTTCTACAATCCAACCAACTTTCATTAAGTAACTGTCATGTTGGAAGAACACGATAGAATAATCTAACATTCATCCACCCTCCCACACACAAAGTACTATGCATCCACAACAGGAATCCCAAAAATAGTGATTAAAACTGTGTAACAAGTCTGTATAGAAATATCTGCTACATCCGTCATTCTGGTTCATGTTGTTAGATCTTCTGGTGATTCAGTTGCTTGTGTACATTAATACTACTAAAATATTAAGTACATATAAAACTTTACATTATTCATCTGCAATTTTAAACTTGTAATAACATTTTATTTTTATTTTTTTAATTTGGGGAAAAGTACTAACATTTTCTAGATTCCTGAACACCCAGGAGTAAAATAAAACATTATTATAATTATAATTCTACAGTATGACTAGCCTGTTCTCACGTGAAATATTTAATTTATATACCATACAAAGAAGAAATGTTGATTCAATAACTGAATTTTGTATGATTAAATAACACTATTATTGTACAATAAATACTAGAAAACATTATTACATTAAAATGGGTCTGATTCACGAAATGTACTTCAGGCTGACATAACGTGAAATCTTGTACAAATTATACCATTCATAAAAGTTTCTATTATTCTCTTACATAAATATATATAGTTTCAAAAAAATTGGAATGTTCCATTAAGAAATTACCTTACACTTCTGGTGCATGAATATACATACAAAAAAACTTCCTAAGAACTTTGAAGCATTTATAAAAAAAACAAAAAACTTACCAAAACTAGATATTGTAGGAAAAGAAAATATGGCAGTAATCAGCAAAATCATTGCACTTATGAGATGGAACTCCATTATGAATAAAGCCTCACTTTCCAGATAACTGTCTGCTTTTCACAGCCTTTTATCCACTTTTTTTAGTTTCATGAACTGTTGAAAAACTTTCACACACTCTTCAGATTTCTCCAAGTTCTGCAAATAGGAATATATATTTTAATTATTCACTTAAGATTTCAAAGAGACAAAAAAATGTGGTTACTTATAAACCAGCACAAAAAACAAATCACAAACATAAAAGGTTCTGTAGTTATTAATATTATCAATTTATAAAAAAACACAGAGAAATTATTGTGCATTTGTCTTACAAGAAACATTTCTTAATGGAATATCAGCATAACACAGAATATAAACTTTTATAATGCCTGTATGACTAAAGGTCTAGTGTGTATTCAAACCTTGGATTCTCTGATCTATTAAACATTAAGCAACATTCGACTCATCAGGTAGGTAAGGCATATGCTTCCTGTACTTTCTGATTTCATTATTTATTGTGTGTGTGTGTGTGTGTGTGTGTGTGTGTGTGGCACTAATGTAAAATTATTTCTTTGTAATTGAAAAACTTTTAACCCCTCACATTCTCTAAAGCTTATGTTACATCAAAGAAAACAAAAGCAATTACTTAGTTTCAGACTGTTATTTCAAAAACACCATGTCAGTTTACTAAGTCCCACAACATGACAAATATCTGTTATCTTGTTTTCGTTACATGACAAGTTATGTTTACAAAGAACATAAAACATCATCTTCGAGAAAAAGGTTTTGTTTACCAGACAAGAAAACAATTTTAGCCTCTTGATACTTTGGTATTACAATCTACTTAATGTGGTAAGGGGAATTTTCTGTGTGTATGTTTAATTTTTTTTTTTTTTAATTTGAACAAGTATGTAATAGGAACAAAGAACTTTAGCATGGTTCACAAAACAGTTAAAACTTGTGGACACCCATGAATAACTTAATTTCTTTGGTTTACTCCATATTACTTTATTACTATTATTTCCTGTGTTATGAACAAAAAAAGTATTTTGGCCTTATTGCAAAGACACACATTTTATTTCTATTTGCCTATAAATTAAACGTCATTACAACAGGAAACATAAACAAGTTTGTTTTTTCCACCTGAAGCCCTGACATAACTAGTTATGCATTTCAAAAATACATTCCACAAATGTACCAAAAATACTCCTATTGGTTGGTGTGAAGCAGTACAGTAAGTGAACAATGAAAAACCATCATTTCTGTTTGTTTGTTTGTTTTGTTAATATTGGTATTTGAAACTATTAGGCCTAGTTTTCAAATAGGAAATTTAACTTCTGTATGTATCATAAACAGATTTTTATGGTAATATTAGATATTATACCTTCTCCATTGTCATGAACTGAAGTTACTATCCAAATTAAACCATGACTACCTGATTGCCTGAAACATTATTGTTATAAAGCTACAAACCTATTATATAAAGAAAGAAACCAATTTGTAAAAATATTTACAACATTAATTACATCTTTAGTTCAAAAACCTTGAAGATTTCATGTATTATATTTAGTATTTATTGTTAAGAGGTCTTTTGTAGACTAACCAATAAAATTAGTATCCTACTATAAATGAAATGAGCAATTCTGTGAATACAGATCATGTGTTTCTTTAATCTGTCCACCATTTATATTCAATTATGGACTTGTAACTTTTACACTTTTACCAAAAATGATTTACTTGTAAGGTGGTAGTGGGCCTTACCTTTAACCTCATGATAACAAATGTGCTTACAGCCCCAGAGGGCCAACATGAATCACTGTGGTGAATTTTCTGACTTGGAACAGAATAATTCAGCAAAGAACCCGTACCCCTTTCATTTGAATATGAAAAGATGTGCTTGATAAATGGTGTTCATAACTGTCATGATGAAAAGGCTAAACTGTGAAGTGTCATGCGAGTTGAATAAGTGATGTAATATACTGTTCATGCTAGATGATCATCTTTTGAAGATTTTATTTCACACTTAACTCAAATGGATAACATAACCAGTTAATCAATCAATATGTTCTCATAGCAACTGTTCATTTTATAAGGAACCTTTGTTTTCTTTTGTAATCATTAAAGTTGTTTAATGAACACAAGGTTAAATGCATGAAGTTACTTGCTACTAGTTTCAAATTCTATTAATTTAATTTCTGAAACAAAAAGAAAATATGGACAGAAAAAATTATTAACATACTGAGTAAATGAACATAAGTGAGAATGTAATTGCTACCTAATCATCAATTTCAACTGTCTTAGCAAAAACAGAAAATTATTATTCAATCAGCATTAATTATATTTAGTAATTTTTATGTATTACAGAAGATTTTGTCAAATAAAAGAGTTATGAAACATAAATTAGTTCAATTGTCGATTAAACACACACACACACAATATATACTTCATTGTTAAAATTAAGCTATTCCTTTGTAAACTTATTTTAAAATTAATGATTGTTTCTGATTAGGCTAGATTAATATCATGCTTCAAACTAAACTAGCATAGTGTGTGTGTGTGTGTGTGTGTGTGTGTGTGTGTGTGTGTGTGAAGCTTTGATAGAAATCCATCTAGTGCACTAAACTTCTAACTTATTACCGTCTTCTAGTCAATTGTGAGTTATATCAGCTTTCTTTTCAAATTTCACTTTTAAACTGAAATTACATTAAATATTGGGACTTGTTTTAATCCCTTCTTTCTTTGTTGAAAAGCTTCAGAATTTAAGAGTTTATTATTTAAGTTGGAAATTGGAAGTAACAATTCAATTGTACATTTGCTACAATAGTAAGAATACAAAACACAAACTATCACTAATTTTGTCATAATTAGATAAATTACTCATAACTTAAAATACAATGAGTACAAACAAAATGCATTAGTCTGTAAAAAACTTTGCGATAGTAGATTTCTAACATTGTCTTTAAAGAACATTAACTGATTTTCATTATTCTATTACATTATCATACATCAAATTGAAAGTAATGAGCAATGCTACTGATGGTTTAAAAAAAAAAGAAAAAAGATGATCAAACAAACAGAGAGGATCATCCCACAATGATCAGTATTACACTGTTTGGTCATCTTTTTTACACCACAACAACCTTTCAAACATCAATTTACTGAGCACTTTCATTAAAACTATAAGAACTAGATATTCCAAGTAACTTTTGCACTATATCATTTAACTTTTTTTTTTTTGAAACTTCAGTGTTAATCAATTACAACATTCAAACCACTTTTCTGAAGGACTTTTCATCACATATTCCAAAAGTTTCTTTCCCAAATCATCCTCTGATCTCTTATGCTGAAGACATGAATAACACTAGCAACCATCTAACCCACCAGAAAATACCTAAAATCCCAGCAACTTTGAAAAGAAGTTTTAAAATTCTACATCAGTTTCTTACAAAGGATTTCAATTATTTTAGAATAAATCTTATCATGAAAACATGTTTCAGTTACCTGAAAACAAGTTTTTTTAAAGAAAATCAGCAGTATTTGAACTTGAAGAATTCTCTTCTCCATAAAATATACTAGAAAGACTAAAATACTCCTCTCTTATAACAGAAAAAACACATTTTTGTATTATTAATAATATTTATTGATTATTGAGTTATTTTAATCCATTATTATAATTCCAATAAAACACCTTAGAGGGACAATCACCCTTTAACTACAAACTCTTTTTATAATCCACACATGCTTAAATACTTCCAAAATGTAGTACTGTAATAAATTACAAAAATTCATTTAAAAACAAAAGAACAACTACATTGATGAATATATGGAGAGAAATCATACTTTCTTTTAGGTGTAAAATACACAAATCACTGTTATCTGAAGGGATGAGAATTGGAGAAACATTCAACTGTAAAAAAAAAGCAAGAGAAAAATTTTACAATCTTTGCTGAATATAAATCATAAATTAGGATGAATAATTTAAGCTCATTTTCACTCATAGCCTTAACAAATGCTTTGTTCTCCCCATTTAATTTATTCTTATAAACTTTAGCATCCTTAATTTCAATCAGCACTATCAAAATCACTGAATGATCTATTCCTTCCTTTCTTGTAGATGAAAAACAAAATTTTAGCTTAGATTTTAATAATTTACCAATGTTTAATAATAAAGACTTGCTCTTCCATATCACAATAAAACTATCATTTTCTTCTATACCTTAAATCACAGAATTCAATTACTTAAATGATACATTTATTTTCTAGTTTAATCCTTTAACCTTTTTTTTTTTTAAATATAAGTGACAGTTTAACCCAGTATATTTATAATAACCTACTGTTCACACTTTTAACCTTTGTTACCAAGAAAATGAGCTGAACAAACTTTAACTTATGCAAATCAATAGAAGCAAAAGCTCTAAATAACCTATTAGGAGAAAACTTTTCTAATAACCTTAAGAGAAAGCTTCTACAAATTATAATTATAAAAATAAGATGTTATAACTTCAAGAAATAAAAACAATTCTACAATTAAAACTGTATATATAAAACTTAAAAATAAATTTACAGTTAAGAGCCTAAATACATTAATATTTAATGATTCAAATCAGATCTCTAAGTTGACCAAAGTATCAAACAAAAATTAAAATATCAGCTGTACAAATACTTAGTATACAACGAGTTACTGAAACAACAAGAACATTAAACTAATTCTACAATACACAGTTATACGGATTGCATTTACTATATAATTACACACCACAAAACGATGAACTCGTAGTTAATTATGCACCATATTTAAAATTTTGAACAAATGTTTATTCACAACACCAAAATGTGAATCTGTGTATAAAGATAAATAGTCTGACATAAACCTCAAAATGAAGTACAATAGCACTTTATTTTAAATGTGCTTTTAACTGTTAATCAGACTTCAAAGTCCATTCATCAAACGTTATAATAAAACTTAGCCGTACAAGTCCACACACACTTTTTAAAAAGTTTTAATTAGATTTATTCTGTGTGTATTAACAATATGACAAAACTAATGAATAAGGAGGCAAACAATGAGCGTGGGTCGACTCCTAATCACTATACATACTAATTCATTTTGGTGGGTGTAATACTGTCTATTTTTAAGCATATAATATGGCCATGTGGCTAAAAGATCTAACCTATAAGTACGTGTTTAGTTACATTCTATTAAAAAATAGAATTGTATACTGAAATCAGTTTCTAGAGTTAGTCTACAAGGCTACAACATTAAATATTTATTATCTTTATCAAAAAATAGTGTTTTGAATAAAGTTCTTTTGTTGTTTTGTTTTCTTATAAATAATTACAAAGATGAATACTATTTAATTACTTCCAACTTCCTTGCATTATTTACACTACGTAGTTTCTTTGTAGGGCGTTCATTTAAGCAATAACGAATAGCCTATGAATAACCAAGTTAAATACTTTTCATAAAATGTAACTTATCTTATTGCAAGAACAACAAACTTAATGTAACAATTCTAATTAATTAAGCTTGTCCAAACAAAACTTCCAAATTAAATGAAATTATTTGGTGCACAGAAACACATGCATAAGAGAAAAAAGAAAAATACATTTGTAGATGTCCGTTTTCCTCATCTAAAAAAATTAAAACTTCTATATTTCTGACTTAAATAATTCACACTATAAATTATGAAAGTTTACATCACTGTTGACTTTAAAAGACGAAAAGCTACAAACAAAGACGGGTACCGAAGGTCCCAAAATGTCAAAACAGCAACAGCAATGGTTTCGCATTCCTCGTCAGTACCAGAAATATTTAAAAGTGAAAAAAGAAAAATCAAGTTAACAGTAAAGTTTAGTGTATGTGATTATTAAACGAGTTATATTTGAAAAAGCCTGACATGCTAGCACTATATTACTGACACGTTTTAAATTATTAACATTGTTACCTTATTCGGTTTTCCACGAATTATGTTATCACGTCAAGTTAGTTTCTGGAATCACGGAACAACAAAGTGGACTACCAATCCAACGACTAAACCTTGCGTACACTGACTTCAGCTCGCTTACGAATCATCCAACTGGGAGGTGTTAACAAAGGTCACTCCCTTATTATCTTCTATCTTTCAACGTTAGTGTCACCACAAACGAATAAATGTAAGGATCAATTACATCGATTTAGCTGATAAATATTTCATAGTTGCAGTTATGCAAAAACTTTCTACACCAATAACATTTCATTGAAAGTTAACCAAAGTTTCCTCCAGTTTAGCCTTCACTACTGAACTCACGTTTGTTATCGTTGTTTTTTTATGGTAAACAACATTCCCTTCGATCAATTACGGTCAAACCGCTGTACGACGAGATTGCCATCTAGCGATATCATTCAAAACTAAATTAAAAGTGTGACAGAGATATTTGATCTGAGATATCAATTAGATATTTCAAAAGGAAATACATGTATGTGTGCATGTTTACACCTGACTGAAATTAATTTTAACATACTTATCTGTTCCATTTAGAATGAAATCTCCAGTAAATATTAGTTACCAATCTGCTATTTTTAATTATTTCAGTCAAACATGCCAAAGAGGATTTTTACTGATATACATATATTCTTTTGTCATATGAACATTGAACTCAGCTCATTCCAGAAACAAAAGTTGTGAAATACTCCAAGAAAATTCAACGCATTGCTCGAAACTATTTAGTCAAAAAATTCAGGTAGTTATATTTTTATTTTACAAATTATAAAACTCAATCAAACAATTTTGTTATTTATATTATTGCTAATAAATATTTTTGGGCATACTATTACTAACTGACCTAACCTCAAACGATATTAGTAAATTACAAACAATTTAGTAAAGAAACTGTGGTTTATCAAATTTGAGAATGTATTAATATATTTCTATATGTATAAGGATACATCACTTCAAGTTAGAAACTTTGAATCGTCCACTATGACTGAGTGGTAAAACTGAAGACATGTAACACTAAATATCGTATTTCTATACACATATTGGATAGAACACAAATAATTTATTGTATAGCTCCATATTTAACAATAAACAAAAACTCCGCAACACTTAAAATTTAAGCAATATTTTGTAGATATTAGCTAAAATATTTTCCAATAAATCAACAGCAAATAAAATTGCCCTTCAAATTATGTTTTGTACACATTATTCTAAATTACTTAAACATCCAAATGCTTCTGGGTCTTTGACCTGGTTAGTTACAGGGCCTTTAAAAACATATAATTATTTGTACAGTGTGAAATCCAGATGTTTCCGCTGGGCAAAGGGATATGGGGGGGGGGAGAGAATTAAAATGGAAAATACTGCACTTTAATTAAAAAACTTGACTCCTCAAATTTACAATGAAATCTTTGTATTATTATTGTTCGTTATGCTACTTTAATGTAATTTATACAAATTTGCAAAAAAAGACAAAAAAATCACTGAATATACGTTCAGACGGTTCACTGTAGCTACTCTTAACGAAAAAACGAATGCCTCTTACTTGTTTCGTGCATATACACCGATAACCCTTGACAACAAGGTGTCTGAAAGCACAATAAAATATTTCAGGGAGGGTGGAGATTGTGCACAGAGGGATTTTTTTTTTACATTCAATGCTGTTTCTCTCTCTCTCTCTCACACACACACGTACAGCTAAGCAAAAACACTATTATGATTGTATGTAATCAGAGTAATTACTGTTGAGTCCCTTATATATTCCAGATGGAAAATTACCGATTTCAACCACTTGTTTTGGTCAGTTTTATATGTGTGTGTATATATATATATATTAAGTATTGTAATAAACATAAACATAACAGTTTTATATGCCTCACTTTGTGGCAGCGTATGATATAAAACAAGTCAGTAATTTTAAGATTAGTCTGTTTGACTTGTATTTTATCTATGAGATTACAAGCAAAATATTATGGTTTATATTTTATGTAAGTGGGATAACCTCTGCAGGTCAACCAACACTACATTATTTACAATTGGAATTCTTCTGGATATTTAAAATAATTAGATAATGTCTGTGTAATGGCCTGGCACTCCAACTTAACTTTGTATATGAAAATTATGAGTATCCACCTATTTCTGAAACGTATGTTGTCAACTCTGCTACACTTTTAGCACTGTGTTAAGACTCAACTCGTTCATTATCATCATGAAAATTACAATAATAAATCTTCAGTTTTATTGTAAACCATCGCTAATCAGAAGGACTAGGACAAGATATTCAATGTCCAAAAAAATGATAAATCTAGAAAACTGTCATTAGTGCCATGCTCTTTTAGTAAGGACAGAATCACAAATTTGGAAGCTATTGATTGCCACTATCCCCAAACAATCAGCAATCTCCGTGGTGGCTAAGCTGTAAGCTTGGGTTTTTATTTATTACTAAAAGTCATGGTTCGATTCCTTCGATGCGTCCAGCCCAACTATTTCATTATGAAGCTTTGTGCTTAAACCAACAAACACACATCGTATTTGTGACGGTTAGACAAGTTTATCTAATAATGTGTTTAATTCCTATTTACTAAATTTAGGTTTAAAAAACATTGTATATGAAAACTTTTTATAATGGAAGTTATAGATAAAAAAGACTAAGCGTGGACCATTTGTTCATGACAATAATACTCCTCAATGGTTAACATTGCTAGATAAGAACACTATGTCTAAAATTAAAAACATGTCGTCACTTTCGTTAGTAGCCTATACCACCACATAATTATTGATTACTTGCCAACTTTTACAAGTATAAATGTAATTACTAGCTAGTTTTATGTTATGTCTCGTCTACTAATCAGTTTCCCTCTTCAGTAATGGCCAAGCGCGTTAAGGCATGCGACCTGTAATCTGAGGGTCGCGGGTTCGCATCCCCATCGCGCCAAACATGCTCGCCCTCCCAGCCGTGGGGGCGTTATAATGTGAAGGTCAATCCCACTATTCGTTGGTAAAAGAGTAGCCCAAGAGTTGGCGGTGAGTGGTGATGACTAGCTGCCTTCCATCTAGTCTTACACTGCTAAATTAGGGACGGCTAGTAATAGCCCTCGAGTAGCTTTGTGCGAAATTCCAAAACAAACATACAAGCAAACTCTTCAGTAAAATTTCCGAGTCAAGCTGTTTTCGTGAGAGGGTTTTCATCCGGGTCTTGAAAGAAAGGGTGGCATGCTGTCCATAAAACACCAGTCTTCTTTTCAAGAACTAAGACCGAAAACCCTGTCACTATCAGCCGAGAAACCAGTCCTTCTCGGATTTTTCCTCAAAAAAGGCATCAGATTAGGATCCGAAAAATAAAAAATGAACTAACTGGTATTTAGTAATAAACAATTATCAGCTGATTGATAATTAGAATTAGGTGATCGCATGGGGTTTATATGCTACTATAAGCGCAACAGCGATTGATATTAGATTAATTTTGTTTTTACTTAATCCTTCGGCTTTCTCTGAACTGTTTTATCAATACTGTATTTTTGTTTTCTACAACAAGCAAAAGCGTTATACAGCTTTTGAACTACATAATATTTGTGCTAAGTCAGAATCTGAACAGCTGCTCCTCTCATGTCTCTCTACCAGCCGCATTTGTCTTTACTCAATTTATTCTCCCATCGGCACCAATCAACCGTGAAGAAAGCTCTCTCAACACATACACAGACACATTTCTTCTACTTCGAGTTATTGCTTGCTACTAAGAGGCGCTTCTCTAAAATACTTTCAACGGAAATTGAATTTTTTTGTGTGTAAGCTTTACTCAAGTAATTCTTAACAGCGTAAAGATAGTAAGTAGCCAATAACACGATACTGTTATCATTGCTTCATAAATATATATATAAGTTACATTTTGCAAATTGCCATGAATACCTTAACATATTGAATGTTTTGAAAATAGACTAAAAAAACAACATAATTTTATCTCAGTTTATACACATATAAACGTTGGAACAGGCAATTTTTTTGTTGTTGTTTTTTTTTTTTTGGGGGGGGGGCGGCATGGCCAAGTGTGTTAAGGCGTTCGACTCGTAATCCGAGGGTCGCGAGTTCGAAGCCCCATCACACCAAACATGCTCGCCCTTCCAGCCGTGGGGGCGTTATAAAGTTACGGTCAATCCCACTATCCGTTGGTAAAAGAGTAGCCCAAGAGTTGGCGGTGGGTGGTGATGACTAGCTGCCTTAGCTCTAGTCTTACACTGTTAAATTAGGGACGGCTAGCGCAGATAGCCCTCGAGAAGCTTTGCGCGAAATTCAAAAAAAAGAAAGTGTTGTTTTTTTCTTATAGCAAAGCCATATCAGGTTATATGCTGAGTCCACAGACGAACAAACAGAAGACGAGTGAAATAATATAATTTGTTAATACAACTTTTATCATTCTAATTTTTGGCAATATTTGTTTCAATTGATTATATGACATTAAAACAGTTCGCAAATAAATGTTTGTATTTCAAAGATTTTAGATAAAAATATAAAATTATTTTTTCTATGTGTGTGATAGTTCATTTTCTCAAAGGTCCATTTGTGCTCTGCCAATCAGAAACCGAATATTTAGTTCCTTAAGCCTAATGACTTACCGTTGAGTCACTGGGATGCTTTTCTGTAAGAGATATAGGAAGTGAAATTTTCAACCTAAACGGCATCATCTATGCACGTGGGCTGCCAGTTTAGATACTAAGGTAAAACTGTCCTTTGTTTTACACTACTGACCAAATAGAAGGTAATCAGTCAGAAGCATCCATCGGCTTTTGACTCGAATAACAGGATTGGCTCTCACATTTATAACAACCACAACTAGAAAGTACGGAGCACGTTCATCGTATCACGTTTCGAACCTGCACGCTAATCATTATCCTATGTTCGATCAAATAAAGTTAGATAAACACCTTTTCAGTATATTGTTAAATTAATGTGGTACTGCAATCAAACTAGGCGAATAAATGCACAAGTGTCTTAGCCCTAACCTTAAGTTGAATAAATGAAAAATACAATATATTTGACCGTCACAAACTTAATATATACACACACGCACGCACGCGCAGCACACATACATATCAATATCTGTATAATCATTCTATAGTTAAAATTATAAACTCCACTCAGATTACAGTAATATTGGTTTGTTTTGAATTTCGCGCAAAGCTACACGAGGGCTATCTGCACTAGTACCTAATTTAGTAGTGTAAGATTACAGTACAGGGAAGACAGCTAGTCATCACCACCCACTGCTAACCCTTGGACTATTCGTTTACCAATAAATAGTGGGATTTACCGTTGAATTATAATACATCCACGGTTGAAAGGGTGAGCATCTTTGGTGTGACGGGGATCCGAACGAGCGACCCTCAGATTACTTCTTGCTTATGGTTTTAATTTGTTTACGTGTAAAAAAAAACACACAAACTTATAAAAAAAACTTTTGAATAAAGGCTTAACTTCTTTTTTATCAGTTTGATACACAATATCATTTGTAATGTGATTGTGTTTGTGCGAACAAACATGTGTTAACTTATACTTTTATTAGTGTCGTATCTTTTTTCTTGACGATACCGGTTGTAGATGAAATAGTCTAACAAACAAAGCAAAGTGGTATTTATTCTCAAAACCTTCAGTTAGCGAACCTAACTGATTGGTCTGTGAAAAAATGATTTTGTAAAGAAAAACTCACATTATTAATTTTGCTAAACATTTAGGGTCAAATATGATTTAAAAAAAAAACTGTAATTACACATTAACAAAACTATGAAAGAAACATGAATATCAGTTTTTTGTTAATAACTCAACCACTTTTATTTTATAATCTGTCAAAAATTATTTATATTTTATCATATTAATGGAAAAATTACATATGATGAAGTGCAAGGTGCTAAAACATAATTTTCTGCTCAACAATTGATAACATTAGACAAGTAGAAAATGTTCAAAAAGAAAAATATCAATAAACATTTCTAGGCGTGTTTAACGTAAAAAAAATTATAATTTTGATATTTTCATATCACAAATTTGTTTAATAATTATATTCTCGTTTTAACACTAACCATTTGAAAATCTCAAAATGGGGCTACTGAAAAAATTGCTAATGAAAATAAGTGTAAATTTCAAATGTTTTCTTTAATCTTTTATTTGATATAGCTATTATATTATTAATTTTAGTTTGTTTGTTTTGAATTTCGCGCAAAGTTACTCGAGAGCTATCTGCGCTAGCAGTCCATAATTTAGCAGTGTAAGACTAGAGCAGCTAGTCATCACCACACACCGCCAACTCTTGGGCTACTCTTTTACCAACGAACAGTATGATTGACCGTCACATTATAACACCCCTACAGCGGGAAGGGCGAGCATGTTTGGTGCGACCGAATTCAAACCCGCGACCCGCGGATTACGAGTCGAACGCCTTTACACACTTGGCCATGCCGGGGCGTTTTAATTTTAGATAAATATACCTATCAGGTTGCTTTTCATCTTTTTTTAACTAGCAGTAGTGACCGTTAATCTCACCAGCAAAAACATTGTAAATTACTAAACAGTTTTTATTATAGTATTCCCCACTTAACTTATTAGTCTATCGACAAATAAGTCAGCAGTAAGTTTACGAACTTATAAGACTGGAATTTGGAGTTCGATTTCTCTCAATGGATTATAACCTGTTGTGTTGTTTTTGTTGAAAATAACTAATGATTCCATTTTAGTTGTTGACCAAGAACCATTTAAATTACTTTCTTTAACATTCTTAAATTTAATACATTTTATTTAAGAAAATAATTATTAATTAATAAAATCTAAATATAACACTGACGATTACACTGTATATTTAAAAAAAACAAAGTAATAGTAGAATTTTTAATGAATTTCGTACAATGTGATTTGCAAAATATCCTTCGTTTAAACGTTGGGCCTTCTGTCTATCGTCAGAATGCAGAATTTTATCTCTCAGTTTAAATCAGAGTTTTTATGAACAAATAAAAAACATTATGTTTACACTTTAAAATTAAATAAAATGTTATTTCATCTTCTGCTTTAAATTAATGTGCTTACTTTGTGACATTGTTCAAAATTTATAGTTCAGAAAAGGATCGCCTCACTGATGGGATATCTAAACTTACCAGTATAGTATAAACTAGATCCATTTTTAGTGTCATATTAAAGTGCGAAACGTTGTTGGGAAATTGATTCTTCTTAACTCAATCATTTGGAAAATAATGTTAACATGAGGATGATATATCTTAATGTTAGTTTACCTGGAATCACATTTTGTGTGCAAAAAAAAGCTTCTTATACAAGACTGAAGAAACGATGTTGATGTTCTTTATGGATTAAAGAAATTATTTTAATAAATTGTAGTAATATACATGCAAAATGTGTGACTGTCATGTGAATTATATATTATTTTCATGTGTTTTATTATTTTGTTTGCAGCGAAGCACAAAGATACATAATGGGCTATCTGTGCTGTGGCCATTACGGGTATCAAAACCCAATTTTTAAGTTATCGTCAGTTAGACTTATACATTCTATTAACGTAGACACAATGAACAAATAAATATGCACGTGTAAATTCATTTTATTATACAACAATAACAACGAAGTGTTAAATTACTTTTGTTTGGTTTCAAATTCTTCAACAGACCATCATTTCACTAGTTGTATCTCTTAAATGGAAGTTTAAAGTATTTAAATATTAGTTAAAAACAAAGATATGAACTCAATAAATTCAACTTTATGTACTAGAAAAAATAGATGATTCAAATATAGCACATTAATATGACAGACGTAAATACATGTTGATATATTTAATTTGATCACCTTTAACTTCCTTCCCTCTATAAAAACGGTTCATCTTTTTATTTTTCATATTTTTTTTTTTAAATATTCAACAACAACAAAAAAGTTTTATTCTTTCCAATCGGAAATAAATGTAATGTTTTACAACGTTTTGTGAAGATGTGCTTTTTGGTTAAAGTGAGATCGAAGCTCAAATACTGACATTTTCAGTATTATAAATCATTAATTAAATAGTCATGAGAATTTAAACTTCGTAAAAGTTTTTTTTTATTTAATAACAATTTGTTATTATGCTTGTTACTGAAAATGCAAACAAACTGAAGAAAAGGGAAGAACATTGATGGCAAATAATATCCTTCCTCAATCATCCTGATTTTGTTTGTGAAATTTATGTCTTTTAGTCTGAAACCAGTGTTGTGGTATTTTTTTTATGTATAGCATTATGATGTGTTATAAAAGAATACGTACGTGATGGAAAAGAAATAGATATCGTTTTCGGATTCAGCTTAGTGGAATTGCTGTAGAGCATGTAAAAATTTCAAGGCAGTAAAACCATCGCAGGCCCATACGTCATAGCCGCAAGTAATATCCAATAGATGTCGCCAAAGGCGGTGACATATGCTAACCCTTCCGTATGGAAATAAATACTAGCAAACAAAAACTACGTTCTTCATTTAAAAGTGATATTGAAAACTAATTTGCAAAGAAGACAGTGGGCACTAGACTATAATAAAGATTGAATTTAACAATAGTACGACACTAAAACAAAAGAAAATGTTTCGTGAAATGAAAATACGCTTTTCTCCTATTACAATCCGTACACATACAAAATACTTCCATCAACAAAGTGCCCGGCATGGCCTAGCGCGTTAAGGCGTGCGCTTCGTAATCTGAGGGTCGCGGGTTCGTGCCCGAGTCGCGCCAAATATGCTCGCCCTCCCAGCCGTGGGGGCGTTATAATGTGACGGTCAATTCCACTATTCGTTGGTAAAAGAGTAGCCCAAGAGTTGGCGGTGGGTGGTGATGACTAGCTGCCTTCCCTCTAGTCTTACGCTGCTAAATTAGGGACGGCTAGCACAGATAGCCCTCGAGTAGCTTTGTGCGAAATTCCCAAACAAACAAATCCATCAACAAAAAATTAAAAGTTCCTATAGATCTCAAATTATACGGAAGAAATCATGTATTTCATGTATATGAATGCAACCTACTACAAGTTTTTCACTGACATGGATGCAGATGTGTCTATATTATGTCACAGTTAAGCCTCGCCCATCTAAACATGGCGGACCTTCACAACTGTGTCAACTGATCCTAAATGAAATTACAAATCAATGATCCGTTCTAAATATATATGTATATATATAATGTATAATATATATATATATATATACATTAATAAATAATTAATTGATAAGTGTGTAAATTAAGTGTGTATAATACAATTTTACTCATGAATCCCTTTCGTGTTTCGGAATTAGAAAGGCAATAGTAAATAAAACTTACAGACGTATTTTTCATGCTAAACATTTATTAACACATATAAAGTTGTTTAATGACAATGATAACGTGTACATTACACTAATAATTCTCCTTTCTCACAACTTCCCTTCGAGCTGTACTTGAGTAGAAACGTAACAGATTTCTTGCCAAGCATACTGTATATCTGCGCTTTCAGTGTTCTTAGAACAGACAGCGAATCTGATGACGAACATTTCCTTAAATCGAGTTGGTGTTAGGGTAATCTTTCCTCGTTCGTTGATCAGTCGTAAGATTTCTTCGTTCACAGAGTCTGAGCCCTACACGAGAATAAGATGTTTACTAAACATTGCGGAAAATGATACACCGAAGAGATGCAATAGTAGCGAAAGCTCGAACCTAACGCTGATCTAGATAGGCTTCTTTATATACCTATAAGCATTCTACTGTACGAATCCTGATGTGTACATCAATATCTATTTTATGCAGTGTGAACCACCCGAAGAGATCTGGCATAGCTTTAGTGTTTAGGGCACACGAATGTGCATTGATAATGTGATTATTTTAGTAATCTGCGAAGTGTGGGTTCTAATCCTATCTCCAAACATGCTCGCTGTCTCAGCGTGTATAAATTTATATAGGAGCGTTAAAATGTGACAGTCGTTAGCTTTATTTGTTGATAAAAATTACCTCAAGAGTTGACAGAGCATATAGGCCTCTAGTCGGGTTGTATTATGGTCTAACATGGCCAAATGGTTAAGGCACTCAACTCGCAATCTGAGGATCGCGGGTTCGAATCCCAGTCACACCAAATATGCTCGCTCTTTCAGCCATTGAGACGTTATAATTTTACGGTCAATCCCACTATTCGTTGAAGTGGTTGTTGATGACTAACTGCCTTCCCTATTATCTTACGCTGCTAAATTAGGGACAGCCAGTGCAGATAGCCTTGCGTGAAATTCAAACCAAAACAGCTTTGCATGAAATTTAAAACAAAAATACCCTAAGAAAACGCAACTTCAAAACTAGTATCTAGCTTCACATAAATTTGGTATGTTCTACTACATTTGGTTGTTTATAGCGTAAAGCCACATTGAGTTACCTGTTGTGTCTACAGCAAGGAACTGAACTCCAGGTTTTCGCGTTGTAAGTCGGTAAACGTATTTGCTATCCAAGCACTAAACAATACATTTGACAATGAGCTTACAAATTAGTTTTATTCAAATATTAAATAACTTAGTTTTGAGCTTCCTTTTAATACATTGTGAAATTAGTATTTAAAAAATGTTGATAAGCCAATAAAAGGATGAACTTAAGACTTCAGCCTTACTTTAGAAAAAGTGCGAGTTGAGATAAAAAAAAAAAGGGGATATTTGTATTTGAATTTTTCCTAATGGTCTGGGAGTCATGAGGCTTGACTCACAATCTGTAGGTCGTGGAATCGTAACCAGTCTTCGAGTATACTGCACTTTCAGCTATGGAGGCGTTATCATGTGGTGGTCAATACCCTTATTCGTTGCTAAAGAATATCCCATAGTTGATGGTGAGTGGCGTTGACTAGCTGCTTTATCCTAATTTATTAATTCAAAAGAAGACTAACGCAGATAGTCCTTGAGTAACTTAGCGCGAAATTCAAAAACAAACAACAAACATTTTGCTTAATATTGGAAACATATTCTATGTGCCCAGCATGACCAGGTGGTTAGGTCCCTTGACTCTTAATTTGAGGGTTACGGGTTCGAATCTCTATCACACCAAACATGCTTACCCTTTTAACGGTGGGAGCGTTATTATGTGATGGTCAATAACACTATCCTTTGGTAAAAGAGTAGCCCAAATGTTGGCGGTGGGTGGTGATGATTAGCTGCCTTCCCTCTAATCTTACATTGTTAAATTAGGGATGACTAACAAAGACAAAGAACAAATATGTTGCTTAAAATTAGAAACACTTTCTGTAATGATTTTTTTTTTCTGGGAAACATTGCTCTAAAATTAGGTACTATCTTGGAAAATCGACTAGTCACTTTAATTTTAAGATATTTACGAAACGTATTACACAGCAGCCAAAGAGGACTAAAAACACAGGCACCAATAGTTCTTAATATTGGTTCTTCATTAGCTTTACATATACATCAGTTATCTACCAATAAAATAGTCTCAATATTGTTAAGACCGCCACAGAAATTGCAATCGAAGTTTCATTGACATATATGTTAGCAGTTATTTGATTAAATAATGAATGAGGTTTTTCACGCTTCTCTCGTAATTTAATCATTCAATTATCCGTATAAATTGTCATCATAAACATTGTAACTTAATATTTAGGTAGACAAAAAAGTGGTTTACACCTTCAATCTGAAACAAACCAGTCCTAAGGTAACGGGAAACACGATTTCAAATCTGTGGTCTCTTGAGACTAGTTCTTCAAATTCCTGGGCCAAACCAACGTGCTGAAAAAGACAAAATAAGGATGTAATTAAAAACCAGTAACGTTAAAAACATCACATGAAACAGCTGAATAAATAGTTAGGAATGATTAATTATATTTAGTTGTTGTTTTAAAAGGAGCATTATCAGGTATATTACAACGCTTGCGAAAATTATCTGGCATTAAATAATGAATAAAAGCTGTTAATTTGTGCTTGTTTAAGGCCGTGATTATCTCTGACTTTAGGAAACACCAATACAGCAGCAAAACATAGATACATGGTGCTGTAATTTTGCACTTCAGGCAATTATATTTACACACACACAAACACCATGGCAGTATGGAATTAGTGTAGAATGTTCTCAATAGAGGGCAATGATAAGAACTATATAGATGAACTGTGATTGCCGGATGTAATATTTTAACCGTTCTTTACTTTTAGGGTAAATACATACGATTTGTCTCGATTTTGAATATTAATCACAAAAGATTATGACTTATCTTTCGATTGAGTCACTATTTGTTATGTTCTAAAACCATGCAACAAATAACAAATAGTTGTGGGTCTGTGGGCCTAAATATTAGCAATACGACGACTGTTTATATTGTATTAAATTATTTTCTGAATTTTTCAAGCCAGTAAATAACGAATGTCACGAATTATGATAAGATGATTATTTAGCACAAGACCTTCGCTAAAATGTACACAAGGTGGCGTATGCTTTACCTTTATTTTTTTACTTTCAAACATTTGCTCATAGGTTTAGTTGTTTTTGTTTTTTAGTCGATCACATTAAAAGAGACAGGAATTCAGGTTCGCTTCTTGCATTTTATTCTCGACTCATTCATAAAATGCATAAAACGAATTTAAGAATCTTGCACATAGGTCTGTAAAATAGGTCATGAAACATACTTCTTAGACAGGAATATAAGTTATTCTGAGTTTTCATTCATTATCTTATGCAAGTAAAAAAATTAGATCAAATTAACCATTTAATGCAATATAACTAAACTTAATGTTTTAGAATTTTCACAAAATTTTGCACAGGCTGTTTAACGATTCCTTTTGTTTTTCAGTTTCTATTTTCCTACCTTCTGAATGTGAGCTTGTAAGCCTTTCACACCAAACATTCGAAATACAAACCACATCTTCAACGATCGAAATCTCCTTCCTAACGGAATCTGCCAATGCTAAACAGCAGGAAGAGATTAAACGAGGCAACTTATTGATAACTTATGCTCAAGAGATATTATATATTTGTTAGGGAAATGAAATTCGAGAAAATTTAAAAATAATAATCTTTTTGACATACAGTATGATTTTAAAATAAAGTATTTTACTTATAATTTCACTGTCACCCTGAAAACCTAACTGGTTTAGACAACTTATACATACCTATATCATTTTATAATTTTAATAGTTCTCAAAAAATACTTGAAACTTTTGGTGCTTTGTAAAATTCCATTGTTATAGAATTGAGGAAAACAAAGACAATTGTACGATTTAATAATATTGTATTTATTACCACCATGGTTTAGACATCACGGTTTCCAGTTAACGAGATTCCAGAAATCGTGGTACCTTATTAACTTTTTATATATCTGCTAACCATGTGAATACGTGCATGATTTAATTATTTTTATATTATTTTACATTTATACCAAATTAAAGGTTTAAAAACAACTATTTTTAACTGGAAATACACACACACATGTGTACTACATGGCTACAAATGTCGATTTCTCTTAAATAATTGAGCATGAATGCACTGAATATTAAAACCACACCACTGCTAAGACTATCTGCCACCACATTTAACTTGGAACTTCAGATGGAAGGCAACCAATCAGAATCATCTACTCTAACGGATTGTTTGTCGTTAGTAAAGTGTTTCCGCAGCTTAGATTGCGGGAAACGTATGGCGTTATAGGACGGATTCTAACGTGGTTCGTCAGCACATAAATGCAGAGTTATAATACAAGTTCTACTCGCATCTCCTCCGCCATCTCTTCAGTTCGTATGTATCTAATAACAACTGGTGTTAAAGCTATCTGTGGACATACAAGATTAGGAGCCGCGTTTTGATACCTGTGGCAGACATAGTACATATAACCCATTCTTTACTTAACTACAAACAACCAACATTATTTATTTTATATTTTCTTTTCAGCGTTTTTATTTGTTTTGCCAACACGTTGAAACTTTGGTGAATACGTCATCATATCTTTAGGATATATATTAGAAAAACAATGCCATCTAACCTATAAGCACAACTCAAAATATAAACTTTGACAAAACAGTTAAGGCCAGGATTTACAGTATTTATATCAAAAGCTCATGTCAATTATGTTAAACATGTTGCAAAGAATTAATGTCCATCAGAAAAACATGCTTCTTTGCAATTAAATAGGCACGTGTTTCCATAGCAACTAGAATTTTCTCCCATAAGCAACTATACATTCTTTGATGTTAGTATGACGATAAATAATACAAAGTATTTTAGTTGATATAATAGAAATACAAAGTGTAAAATATTTTATACATAGAGTCACACAGCAGCCACGATTTAGTGTGTAATAACACAAAAACACGAAATTATAAAATACATACTCTGTAGTCTGGAATTTGTCCTTCTTTATCATGTTTTAAGTAAACTGGATTCACATTGAAGGCTTCAACGAGATCATGTCTATTCTTTATCCTATCAGACAAATAGGGAAGAGTAAAATATGTGAAACTTAATGTTAATTCCACAACACTGTAATTTTCACACTTTTTATATATTACTGTAGCACGAAACTGTGTGATCGCTTTAAAGGAAGTACATTTCACACAATATTAACAATTTAGGAGGTATGATTGTTTGTAACCATCGGTATTATCAAAGAAAATGAATAACCGGAAATGACGTTTATTGTCCATGAAATATTACGTCACTTACCACATGGCAGAACAGTCAAAGTTGACCATCATCCACTTATGAGGGTTCATATTAAAGGAATCTGCTTTCTAAAAAATGATATTTATCTAATTTTAGAAAAAAAGTCATCTCAAATGGTGCGAAATAAATATATCTTTCCTATTCTTCCTCGCATTAAAAAACAGTAAATTTGTAAAATATCAAAATATTTTTCACTCATTATGTATTTTATGTTCAAATCTTATTGTTTTGCTATTGTTTGTTTTTGAATTTCGCACAAAGCTACTCGAGGGCTTTCTGTGCTATACGTCCCTAATTTAGCAGTGTAAGACTAGAGGGAAGGCAGCTAGTCATCACCACCCACCGCTAAATCTTGGGCTACTCTTTTACCAACGAATAGTGGGATTGACCGTCACATTATAACGCCCCACGGTTGAAAGGGCGAGCATGTTTGGCGCGACCCTCAGATTACGAGTCGCACGCCTTAACACGGTTGGCTATGCCGGGCCCTTGTTTTGTGAAAAGTGTAAAACCTAATAATGGCATAACAAGTGTAAAAATAAGGTATTCTGCTCGTAATTTTAAATAAGTTATTTCAAACGAAAACACTAATTATAACCTAAACTATTTCGTACATTTCTCAAGTAAAACTTAAATGAATATTTCACAATCTAATTACTGTATACGTGTTATCTTGCCTCTCACACCTGTAGACAATATTAGAACAATAATTTCACGCAAAATATTGAACAATGTCCACGAAGCAGTGTTACCAATGTGTAACATATTATATATATATATATATGTGTGTGTTTATATAGACAGAGGAAGCACTCTGAACCTGGAAGAGTATCGTCCTCAAAGAGCAACTTTCGCATTTTTACTGTTTTATGAAAAAGAAATGCTATCTTAAACCGCTGAACATGCTGGTAACAACGAAACCCGTTACATTCTAACCCTTCACATGCTATTTACCGACTCTGTTACATTTTAAATGTTATTGTTTTTATTTTGTGCAAAAAGGTTTGAGGACGAGTCCTCATTCCTTACCACGTTTCGCCGCCTAAGTCCGTATTGAACATCAAAGCAAACTATAGAGAGATAAGCAGAGCAGGCTATATATACATTTCTTTTGAAAGCTACCGGTAATTCGAACAAAGCAGCATATTCGTTTGTTTGAGTAAGTAAGTGTAAATACTGCCATCATTTAATGTTATGACTGAAAGAACGACATTGCTTTACCTACATAAAGATCGATACAAAGTATACTGAATTAATCTCGTCTGGATTAATTATATTTGTTATAAAATTAATTACTTCCACTCCATCCAAAAGATGTCTGAATTCAGGACAGATAAACGCAGAACCAGCATATGCAGCATCGATATGGAACCAGATGTTTTCCTTCGAACCTGAGAAGCAAGAAATAACAAAAATTCGCAAACAAAATTGTAAGTAAATTATAGTGTATGCTTAAGTTTGACAATTAGCAACAATAGATATATTTTTATCACACACACAAATAAATGAAACTGTCACTAATCGCCATTTGACCAACAATATCTAAATATACGTCATCAGTTTCGGGAAACTGAAGTACCATTATTGTTGGTTAAGGAATTTTCAAAAGTACCAAATAGAAGATCACATATTATATTATCTGGAGAGAATGTGGCTCATTGGTTACCGTATTGACTATGTTCTGAGGTTCCATGGTTTGCGTCCCTTTACCGCCAAAACAAATTCGCGTTCTGTACTTTAGGCTGAGGGTACATCGTATCATTTCCAAACCATGAGGGGCTGGGACAGATAATCTTCATGTGGTTTTTTGCAAAATTCAATAACCAAGAATATGTTACCTCTCAGAAACCTTTGGTGTCGTTTTGTTTTAAATTTTGTGTATCTGGTACGACAGTGGTAAGTTTTACAGTGCTAAAATCAGGGGCTCGATTTCCCTCGGTGAACATAACAGATAACACAATTTGAATTTGCTATATGAAAAATATACACACACTCTCTTGAATTTCGCGTAATGTTACTCGAGGTCTTTCTGTGCTAACCGTCTTTGATTCAGCACTCACAGACTGGAGAGAGTGTGTGTGTATTTTTTTATAGTTAAGACACATTGGGCTATCTGCTGTGTCCCCCATGGGGAATCGAGCCCCTGATTTTAGCGTTGTAAGTCCAAATACTTACCGCTGTCCCACTGGGGGACTAGACTAGAAAGAAGGAAGCTAACGCGTTGATCTTCCTGACGATCAGTCCGTGCCAGGCCCCAAAACTTTTGAAAAATCATGTTTCCCTAAAGACGGACCAAATTCTTTATTGTGTAATACAGTTTTGATATAATGCAGTGATGGCGAACCTATATCACACATGCCCAAGGTGGCACACAAAACAATTTTGCTGTCACGCGGCATGCAGTGCTACCTCTTGATTCTTTAAACCTAACACTAACGCATAACAAATAAATATATGTATAATGATTATCATTATTGCCAAATGCAGCAGCGGATGATTTTTTAACCCGGGAGCGGTGAGAAATGTTCGCAGGAAACGTCTCACGCCCTCTTAGCTCCAGCTCTAGGGTTGCGGGAACATGTGACATCGGATGACACGTTTTGAATTCAGTATTTAAGTAAAAATTGAAGTAAACCTGGTACTGGATTCTCTCTGGTAATATTTTTCTTCTGTTGTTTGTGAGACAATACTGGATATTTGGTGATAATAAAAGGTAAATAGGCATTTATTTTTCACACTAAATAAGTGAATTTTATTGTTAAAATTATGTTATTTAGCGTAGCATGCGTGTATTTTTGATAACTTAGTTATTTATATATTTATTTGTATATCAATAACATAAATTTTTACCTGCTGTTATGTTACGGTAAGTTAAATTATCGTATTTAAGTTAATCGGTGAAATATTTTTAATCTGTCTTTACCCTTTTTTAGCTTGTCAGAATGTCAGTCCAACAGCAAAGAAACAAAAACGTACAAATGGAAGGCACAACAGCAGAGATTTGGCATAATGAAAAAGAGTGATAAAACATAATGAATCGTGTGTTCTAAAATAGTGTGTGCAGGAATTCCTATGTAAAGCGGCATTATGAAACTGTTCATAAATGTTTTTGTGATAAGAGTGAGCAAGAATTAAACAACACATTTCTCAAGATGTCAGCAGCAACAACAACATGCAGCCAAATGTTTTGATGAACTTTGTTTCAGGTAGTTCCAACTTAGTTGTTGCTAGTTTTGAGGTTTTAAAGATTATTCCTCAACATGGAAAACCATTTAGTGATGAGGAATATATTAAAGAATCATAGCTAGAATGTGCTCCTTTCCTTTATGACGGTTTTCCAAAAAAAGAAAAAAATATTCAGCGCATTATGGAAATTTCAGTGACTAGAAACACAGTAACAGATAAAATATTAGAAATGGAAACAAATATGGCAGAACAACTAACAAAAGATAATGATTCATGTACATTCCTTTCCATTTGTCTTAATGAGAACACTGATGATGCTACGTCATCAGCTTGGATAGCCATTATTGCTTCATTTTGTAGGGGTGATAAAATCTGCGAAGAACTGGTTAACATGGTAACGTTACCTGAACAACCACAGGGGCTGACATATGTAAAGTAGTAGTAAACGAATTATCCAATCGAAAGGATGACCTTACAAAAATAGTTGTCGTGATAAGTGATGGTCATCCAGCATTATTGGTAAAAAAGTAAGTTTTGTAAGTCTATTTGCAAAATATGTTGAACATCCACTGGTAGGCTTTCATTGTATTATACACGAAGAGGCTTTGTGTGCAAAAGTTGGCCTTAAGGAGCTCGAAAAATTGATAGAAATTATAAGCAAGGCAGTTGATTTTATTTAATCGCATGCTTTGAGAAAAAGACAGTTTCAGAATTTACTAAGAGAGGCGTATTCGATGTACACAGAACTACTTATGTAAGACAATGTTCGTTGGCTAAGTAGAGGTTCAGTCCTTAAACGATTTGTTAAGTGATTGGACGAAATTTGTCTGTTATTGACAAATGAATTTTTTTTCTTGTCAAGAATTTTCTTATGTCGTATGGATTCGTAGACGGATGTTTTTTTACAGATTTTTTTTTCTGACGTTTAAATAACTTGAACACCAAATTGCAGGGATCTGGCAAAACACTTGATGTTATGTTTGATAAAATAAAAGCTTTTGAAATTAAACTGAGAAATTTTAAACGTGATGCTTACAATGGCACTTTTAAATATTTCTAATCCTAAAAAAACACATGACAGATTTTAAAATTCATGAGAAAATATACATCGGGGCTTGAAAATGTAATTTTCAAGCATCCTTAATTCAACTTTTGAACTGTTTTCTTTAAGGTTTAATAAGTTCGGGTTACATGAATATTTGTTTTTGTTTTGTGAATTTCGCGCAAAGCTACTCGAGGGCTATCTGTGTTAGACGTCCCTAATTTAGCAGTGTAAGACTAGAGGGAAGGCAACTAGTCATCATCACCCACCGCCAACTCTTGGGCTACTCTTTTACCAACGAATAATGGGATTTATCGTCACATTATAACGCATCAACGGCTGAAAGGGCGAGCATGTTTGGCGCGACCGGGATGCGAACCCACGACCCTCGGATTACGAGTCTCACACCTTAAAACGCTTGGTCATGCCGGGCCCCGTTACATGAAGAAAATGCAAAATTCCTAAAGTATGCAGACAGTATAACGTTAAGCAAACTGAATTTGGAAATCTTGCAGTGGATTGACTTGGATAATTTTGAGATGGAACTTATTGACTTCCCAAACAGCTCAATCTGAAAACAAACATTTGTCAACTTAAGAGCTGAACTAGAAAATGTTGAAAGAGCTCAGTTAGTGACTACAATAACGCAGAAAATTACAAAAAATGAGTTTCTGAAACTCTGCAATTCTATTCCTGAAACTTTTGACTGTCTGAAAAATGTCGCAATAGCAGTATTAACAGTATTTTGATCGACATATTTATCCGAGTCGTTATTTTCAATGAAGAACTTTGTAATTATAAGAATAGACTTGCTGATGCATGCATAGCTCTCAAAACAACCAAATACAAGCCTGATATAAAATATCTGTCATCGTTGGTGCAGCAGCAAAAGTCTCACTAAGAGTAAAATACGCTTATTTTCCTTTCCTTGTTTTTATTAATGTCACATAATATGAACCAAAACTTATCATTTCATCAATGCTTTCTGTTAATAGTAAAACAACGAATAAAGGGTTGTCAAAAAACTTCCATTATTATTGCTACTAGTTCATTAAGATTATTTCTTGTCAGTTACTATAGTTATTAATAACATGTAACTCCTAAAGCTGTTTCATTTTAAATAATTCAGAGTAATATACATGTAAAAACGGCTCGTTTGGGCTGAGAAAATATTTTACGTAGAGGAGCGAACAACGTTTCGACCTTCTTCGGTCGTCGTCAGGTTCACAAAGAAAGAAAGAGGTAACTGACCGGAAGCTGACCACATGCTTGAAAGGGGTTGTGTAATAATAAATGATAATCTGCTGCTAAAAATTACCATGGGTACCCGAGAGAATGTTTTAGATTATCCTCAAGTTGGGTTCACACTCTCAGAAAGGTTCACCACTACTGTTTTAGTGTATTTATAAAATATATTTGTATATGAAGGTAGGTTGGCTTTAGTACATATACTTAAAATTCAATTAAGAACAAGATTTTAAGCGTTTATCTTTTCTACCAAGTCTTAATACGTTTGGAACTGGAAACTATAGAATGATATAATGTGTAAGAATTATGAAGGAGTTGTAAATTGTACAAGCTTTATCTGGTTATGTTATAATACATCTGGAACGATGTTTTAGTCTAATTTTTTTTGCTGCAATGATACTGGCTGAAAACAAACTATCCTACTGGCAACAAAAGATGAATTAATATGTTATCTTGTTTTTTTTAATACAGTTTTTAGTTACAAAAGAATAAATGATATTTTTGTACTATTGAATAACAATGTTTTTAAACTTTGTTTGTTTATAAAACAAACTGAACATTTATTTTTAATATGTTTTATCCACAAATTAAATAACACATTCACCCATGGACAACTTTAACAATGATGCTTTGTCCAACTTTCTTCTATCATAGAAATACGTACTTTGATCTTTCTGTGCTCGCATATATAGATTCACATACACAGCAGTAAACAGATCACATTTCAGCGACCTTCTGTAGTATAACTGCCTGTTTTTCTATATATGTGTAGTACGAAAAGGTAAGTATCTCACGGACTATGCTACACTTTCTTACATACGAAATTTACTTTGAAGTTTTAGCCTGTTTTCAAACGAATTTCTTCGGGAACGACTTTACTTCATAGTTTGTTTGTTTGTTTTTGAAATTCGCACAAAGCTACTCGAGGGCTATCTGTGCTAGCTGTCCCTATTTTAACAGTGTAAGACTAGAGCGAAGGCAGCTAGTCATCACCACACACCGCCAACTCTTGGACTACTCTTTTACCAACGAATAGTGGGATTAACCGTCACATTATAACGTCCCCACGGCTGAAAGGGCGAGCATGTTTGGCGCAACGGGTATTCGAACCCGCGACCCTTGGATAACGAGTCGAACGCTTTAACGAATAAAATGAAGCTTTAGTGTAATGTGTTTCGTTTCTAATATCTGGCTCCCTAAAGATTAGGGTGAAATATAAACTGTAAGTATGTGCAATACTGGAAAGCCTTAACAACAATGTTACTTTCTAACAGGAATTAAAAAATTCACAAAAAACAAAGCAAAGAAGAAGAAATATCTTCAAACGTAGTTTGAATTTTTAAAATGTGCCTTACTTGGAAGAACTATGGAGTTATTCCTGGTGTGAGATAGCTAGGAAATGTATCGTTAGAAAACATTTCCACATCTGTCGCTATATGTTTTAATCATTATTCACCAATTAATGAGGACTTGTAAATAAAATTAGAAATAATTTGAGTTCTTCATTCTTTATACTTTCTTCAAGTTTTAAGTAGTCTGTTAGTTGTATTGCAATCCCAAACTCTCGACAATTTCAGAAAAACAAAATGTTTAATGTATAATAAATTGGTCAAATTGGTACTTCTTTCCTTAGCTCTAGTTTTGATTCTTACAATCGAGTTATCCGATGACCCAAGTTATACCATTCAATGCATTCTTAAATATTCGTGGTTTCATTTATTTTGAACTTTGTGCAAAGCTACTCTAGGACTATCTGCGCTAGTCGTTCCTTATTTAGCAGTGTAAGACTAAAGAGAAGACAGATAGCCAACACCACTCACCGCTAATTCTGGGGCTACTCTTTTATCAATTAATAATGGAGTTCATCATAACATTATAACGCCCCCACAGCTAAAAGATAGAGCATGTTTGATGAAAGATATTTAAACCCACGATCCTCAAATTGCGAGTCGAGAGCCCTAACCATCAAGCCCTGCCATGTCGTTTTAGATGTTCTAACGGTATGAACTAAAGTGTACCCTCTGCACAAATACTTTTCAAATTATTAGTTTTAGATAATTTAAAAACAAGGTTGTTATGCATCACTGAAAGCTTCAGGTTTCTCTTAGCTTATAGCTCACTACCCGTACACATACTCATTTGGAACATAATGTGCGATGATCATGACAGATCAATTCTTCTTTACATGCTTTAACACAATACCTGGGTAAGAGGGATCTTAGGTGTGTCAACTATAACAGAGGTAAGTCTAGCTTGATTCACTGACGATTTTGATTAATGCTGTTACAAATATAGTACAAAACGTCTCAACACTCGTGAGGGATCTTCAAGCCTAAAGACTCTGCCTAAAACAGAATTTTCCATGGAACATGTATGCTCATTTTTATATTGTGATTTATATACTGAAGACACGTGTACTATATAAGTACACGAGTATGTACGCGTTTATAGACATAAAATACAAGGAAAGGAAGGCAAAAAAGTTAGGGAACCACTGTATTAGTACTACAAGGTGGAAAAGTATTTTGTTCACGAAACAGAGTTATAAAATGTTAAAGCAGTGTTGAATATTTAAAATAATTAAAATAGTTAAATGACCTGCCTGGACTACTCGTGTAAGAGGTCAGGTACTTAAAGTTTAGAACGAATCTGATGGCCACGTGGAGCATCTCAATGACTGCAGTGTTAGGCACAATATGGCCAGATGTTTATGGCGTTCGACTCGTAATCTGAAGTTCGTGTGTTCGAATTCTCGTCACAACACCAAAACAGGCTTGTCCTCTCAGCCGTGGGGGCATTATAATGTGATGGTCAACTCCACAATTTTATGGTAAAAGAGTAGTCCAAGAGTTGGCGGTGGGTTGTGATGACTAGCTGCCTTCCCTCTAATCTTACACTGTTAAATTAGGGACGGCTAGCCCAGATAACCCTCGAGTAGCTTTGTGCGAAATTCAAAAACAAACAACATAAATGGATATGTTTAATGAGAGTAATGAAATATATAGGGTCAGATATCGATATCAGATAAACCGGATGTTCAATATGAGTTGGCCTTGAGAACTAGCCAATAATAATCTAGTGATCAGTTATGACAGGAAAACCCACTTTTAGAGAAAAATATATATGTAGAAACGGCTGGTTTGGGTTGAGAAAATACTTTACATAAAATTTTTCTCAACCCAAACCAGCCGTTTTTACATATATGATAATAATCTAGACTTGTTTGTATCAGGTTTAGTTTTGTATCAAAGGGGTGTGTAAAGTTCATAACAGTTATAAGAATCGTTAACTAATTTATGTAAAGATAAAATCAAAATAAACAATATAAATAAAATTAAAATTAAATAACAGCAAAAGGCTGTGGGAAATAGAGAAAATAATAATGTAGATCAATATATAAGAAATCAAACCAGCATATATATGGAGATTTTCAAGGAGAAACGATACTAATAGTGTAAAGTAAGTTTAATCATGAATTTAGTTTTGGAAATTTTTTCAGACTCTTGCGAAGGTCAACAATCCTGGGATTGAGACTAATACTATATAGTTATACCGTATTTACCAGTACTAACCAATAAGCTTCTTTAATTTCCCTGTTTTTGTTAGATGTAAAACTTGTGTCTATACCCATAAGTTTAATGTTTTCAAGAGAGTGTCCAGACATGTTCAAGTGTTTTATAACCAGAAGTTCTTTATTTGTTTTTGTTGTTGATTTATGGTTACTAAAACGTTCTCGTAGAGTTGTTTTGGTTTGACCTACGTACTGAAAATTGAATTTTCGACGTTGGATTAAGTAACTAACATTTTTGGAAGAGTAGTTTATGGAATTAGTGATTTTGAACTGCTTTCGGTTGTCTTTATCGAAAAATTAATCCGGCTTTTGCATGAACTTATAGGTTTGACATCGCTTGCTATTGCAAGGTTGACTTCCATCTGGTGCCGGCTTAGAGTTTACTTTAGCCCAAGGGTTGGCGGTGGGTAGTGATGACTAGCTGCTTTCCCTCTAGTCTTATACAGCTAAATTAGGGATGCCTAGCTCAGATATCCCTCGTGTAGCTTTGTGCGAAATTCAAAACAAACAAAGATTGGAGTGTTAAATGTGTTAAGACAAAAGACACTTTGAGCTAAATGGTTTAGGCCCTGGCATGGCCAGGTGGGTTAAGGCATTCGACTCGTAATCTGAGGGTCGCGGGTTCGAATCACCGTTGCACCAAGCATGCTTGCCTTTTCAGTCGTGGGGGCGTTATAATGTTACAATAAATCCCACTATACGTTGGTAAAAGAGTAGCCTAAGAGTTTGCAGTTGGTGATGATGACTAGCTGCTTTCTCTCTCGTCTTACTCTGCTAAATTAGGGACGGCTAGTGCAGATAACCCTTGAGTAGCTCTGCGCGAAATTCAAAATAAACAAACTGAATGTTCTAGTTAAAAAAAAAAAAAGACAAACCGATCGACTTAACTAGTAAGATCACCAGATCAAGCGACGTTTTCTTAACCAGGGTATTGGGAGCTATTATTAAAATTCAACAGGATGACAGTCCCAGTATTCTAAATGCCAGTAAGCAAAAGAAAAAAATTCACACGCAAAACCTTATTACATACATATTGCTGTCTTAGGTGGGGCTCTAGGGAAAAAAAAATTCTCAAATATGTTTCCCTTTAAAATGTGTATTGGTACCTACACTCACTCCCTTCTTTATGCATATTATGGCGTCATCTGTACTTCCCTACTCCTACTTTCATTTGTATGTAGTTTAAAGAAATTTAATAATCTTTCCAAGCTTGCACATACATTATTTCAGTTACATAGATTTAGGCCAACTTCAAGGCTGTATACTGTAGCGTGGCTGTGTGTTCAACCTTTAATTAATATAAATACTTGTTTACGTTAGAACAAACATACTTGTATCAATGAGAGGCTAAAAGAAAAACCACTGTATTTTAATCGTAACGATTAGATGCCGAGAGACATATATAGATTTTCGTGGCTGGTATTCCCACTTTAAATTTTCTCTAGTAAAGTTTAATTCAGGTCTCTTCAAGAGCATTTAAAACCAACATTCGGTTCATCATTTTTAAAATATTTTGCTTGCCACATTGAGTATTAGTTTTTTAGCAACTAAATTTTAAGCTCAATATTTTTTTAGATTTTGCTACGAAAGTAGGTAACCATACTTCCTTTTATCAACTTGTTTGAAATCTGAGAACATACGTAAACTGTTAAAAACCATTTCCTGATAAGGAGCTATTACAGAGTGCCTCAAAAGTTGGTTCTCATTGTGACATTGAGAAAATTAGTATTGCTTTTCTTGTTTCTTTACAGAGTTCAGTTTGATAACGGAATAGAGAGTTGATGAATGTGTGAAGATAATCTGTAATGAACATTCTCAGTGTTATAACGAATGCAAAAGCGAACATTTTGATCATATTCTGTGTGTACAAATATTACGTTAAAGAAAACCGACTTTAATGACATCCTATGCGTAACATTATAAAAGTAGTCCAATAAAAACTAGAAAAAGAGAAAAAGATTTAAAAATTAAATAAAGAAAAATACTCGCATATATCTCCTAGTTCTTTGATGTTATCGAAAGCACACGAGTTAGTTGTTCCTAGAGTTCCCACAACCTGTAAGAGAGTAAGATCATGAGTAAACAATGTATATCGAAATGAGTAACACAAAAATTCAAGTTAAACTGAAGCTAAATTCGTGAATCACTATAACAACGGAGATAGTTTTTACAAGTTGTAAAAGTTGGGAATATAGTGACCTCTAACACTAAGAATTTTGGTTTTTATGATTCATGATGCAAAATGCATTTCAGCCAATAAAAACGACAAGACAGTAATGTGAAAAGAGTAGAAATTCACCTTCATGGGAATAGAGTAACGGGAAAAGAACCTGCAGTCTGTAAGAGTCTTATCCTTATCCATTATCTTGGAAAATATCCCATACGTGTCAACATTTTATATTTTCGGTTGTCAAGTAATTCACCTGACGCACCACATGATTAGTTGGTTTTACATATGCAAATAAATGGAATGTTCAACAAACGTATGTGTGTGAGTGATATAATAAATAACCCAGTCAATGTGTGATAAACATGCTAAGAAATGTGTAACTCTAATAAATTAAGTGTTGCTACAACTCTTTGGAAATCATCGAAATTACGAGTTACATAGAGAGCTTTAAGAAGTCGGTGCTTTATATTTATCTGCATCACTGCATTATATCAGAACTGTAATACACAATAAAGATTTTCGTTCGTCTTTAGTGAAATGTGGTTTTCAAAAGTTTTGGAACCTGGCACGGCCTTGTGGTTAGGAAGGTCAATGCGTAAGCTTCCTTCTTTCTAGTCTAGTCACCTGCTGGAACAGCGGCAAGTCTTCGGACTTACAGCACTAAATTAGAGGCTCGATTCTCCTCAGTGAACACAGCAAATAGACCGATGTGGCTTTACTATAAATACACATACACATTTATCTTACTATTCTATTTCTTTTCTGCACAGGGCCTCTATTCGAAAAACTTCTCATCTGAAATTTCGGGGAAATTTCACAATTGCCACAAAATTAAAAGATTATTTATGTAAAAACGGGCGTTTTGGTTGAGAAAATTTTTTTACGTAGAGAAGCGAACAACGTTTCGACCTTCTTCGGCCATCATTTTTACATATATATTTTTCTCTACGAGTGGGTTTTCTCGACATCACTGATTAAAAGGTTATTTCTTCGTAAAATATCATTTTTATATTTAGTGGACAGTAAGGACCGGAAAACTAGTTACATTTGGTCGATGGTTCGAGGTTCATGGTTTTCTTCACAGATTTAAACTGCATTTCAGATACTGATCAAGGAAAAAGCGCTTTCAAAAGTCACCCATCAAATTAATTCTTAAACTGGTTGCCCGCACATCAACTGAAATATATTCTACTATAACTCTAAGTATTCTGTATTTTAAACCTCTTATCACTTAGTATTTGATATTGTTCGTCTTAAAGATTTAACTGTGTTCTCGTTATTTGTGCGATTTCTTGCTAAAACTTACAAGAAATGGAATTTTTCCTTTGGCTCTATCTTCCTCAATAGCTGTTCGGAGGACATCACCCCTAAGACTCAGGTCATTATCAACTGGTAAAGGTCGAAATGTTACTCCTCCCAACATACCAGCCTTTTCCACTGAAGAATGGGCCTACATGTTCAATAAACATTTCTATTGAAACTCGGAAATGCTGACTTGCCTGACTTTGTAGATGAACTATATTAATACGAAAGTTTTATATAAATGTAACTAACACTTCTATAGCAATTCGCTTCCTTTAGTTAATTAATACTTCCTCAACTTGAAAACATTAACCGAGTTTTTTTGATTAAAATAGTTTTCGTATTGCTTAATATAGCTGACCCAAATGCACATATCTAAGCCTACCTGATCTGATGCATAGCAAACCAGTTTTTCTACGGTTCCACCATTTCTGTTTTTGGTTTTGAAAGATGACAAGATTTTGTTTCGAGCAGAGAGCAGCGCCACCAGTGTTGCTTCGCTAGCTGTACCCTGGATTTTAAAAATAACACAGATTATTAGTACTAACCAAAAAAAAAAAAACTGTTTTTACAATAATCATCCTTAAGTTTCATTTTCAAGAATATCCTACAAGTCTTAACAAATCAATAACATTTCAGTTTGCTGTAGCCTAGTGAAACAATAAGAGATGTTTCAAACCTATAAGCCTTTTGCAAAAAATATAATGTGTTTGTGTATGTATTAACGCATTTAGAATTTGATATCGCGACATATACCACCGCATATATATGTAGTGATCTAGACTGTTCACTATGAAAAGTATGCGCGACAAATCTTATACCAATATCCTACATTTTTCTCTTCATTTTTACTATATTTTTCAGAGGTCTTACTGTTTTGGCCTGGCATGGCGGAGCGCGTAAGGCGTGCGACTCGTAATCTGAGGGTCGCGGGTTCGCGCCCGAGTCGCGCTAAACATGCTCGCCCTCCCAGCCGTGGGGGTGTATAATGTGATGGTCAATCCCACTATTCGTTGGTAAAAGAGTAGCCCAATAGTTGGCGGTGGGTGGTGATGACTAGCTGCCTTCCCTCTAGTCTTACACTGCTAAATTAGGGACGGCTAGCACAGATAGCCCTCGAGTAGCTTTGTGCGAAATTCCAAAACAAACAAACTTACTGTTTTATCTACATGTACAAAAGGTTATATAACAAAATTTAGAAACCTAACAATAAAATACCAATTAAAGTAAATTAATATAAAATTCTTGAATTACGTAGCCCTAACGCTTATCATACACACACTTTTCAAAGTTTACAACACTGTCCTCCCACTTATGTCACTTTGAGACATAATTCTTTTTTTATTGTTGTTGTTTATTTGAAATGCCAAGAAATATACAGCAGGATTACTGTTATTAATGACTCAACCTCCGTGATCTTCATAAGTATCTTACGAGGGCTGTTCAAAAAATACGCGGCTCCAGTTGGTTCCAGGGTAATCCGCTTAGTGTCGCTAGGTTCGCACAAATCAGCTGATTACGACGCCATTTCCCGATTGCAGATATCTTCATTTGTGTATTAGCTACGCGGTTTTAAATGAAGTGCGATTTTTTCGTTTGGCGGATTTCAGAATGAATGATCTGAAGGAGCAACGACTTGCTGTGAAATTTTATGTTAAACTTGGAAAATCTGTGACTGAAACTTTTGCTATGCTTAACACGGCTTACAGTGATGTTGCTATGAATCGTACGGCATGTTTCAAGTGGAATGAACGTTTTAAGGATGGTCGACAGTCCATTGAAGATGATGAGCGTCCTGGACGTCCTTCCACGTCAACTGACGACCCACACGTCGTCAAAATCAACACCCTGGTGTAGGCAAATCGACGTCTGACTGTCAGGGAGGCTTGCTGAAGAGTGTGGGATATCAGTTGGATCTTGTTACGAGATTTTGATCGAAAAATTGAAGATGCACCGCGTTGCTGCGAAATTCAGCCATCAGAACTCGTGAGTTTTTGGCCAAACACTCCATCACTGTTCTTCCCCACCCCCCTACTCACCTGTCCTTGCTCCTTGCGATTTTTTCTTGTTCCCCAAACTCAAAAGACCCTTGAAAGGAAGAAGATTTGAGACGATTCCCGAGATTAAGGCAAATGCGACGAAGGAGCTGGAGGACATTACAAAAGAAGCGTACCAGGACTGTTTCAACAAGTGGAAACACCGTTGGGATAAGTGTGTGCGTTGGGGAGGAGAGTACTTTGAAGGAGTCCCAGACCTGTAACTTCTAAATAAAGTACATTTTGTTTTATGACGTCAGTCCGCGTATTTTTTGAAAAGACCTCGTAAGTATTTAATGTTTTTCGGTTGGTATTTTGAACCACGGTTTTATACCACACCCCAGTCTCAATATACCGGATATATTTTGGAGACTCTTAGACGAACCACAAATCCTCGCGTTCACCGTTCGGGGAGGCCTGGCATGGCCAAGCGCGTAAGGCGTGCGACTCGTAATCCAAGGGTCGTGGGTTCGAATCCCTATCGCACCAAACATGCTTCGCCCTTTCAGCCGTGGGGGCTATATAATGTGACGGTCAATCCCACTATTTGTTGGTAAAAGAGTAGCCCAAGAGTTGGCGGTGGATGGTGATGACTAGCTTCCTTCCCTCTAGTCTTACACTGCTAAATTAGGGACGTATAGCACAGATAGCCCTCGAGTAGCTTTGTGCGAAATTTCAAAAAAAAAAAATCACCGTTCGGGCACGCTAACCCTTAAGCTACTGTCAGCCGGTTAATATATTACACCTTAAATTATAACATTGTCCTATAAAAATAGTAAAACTCAAAAATATTATAGTGACATTTAATGAAGTGTAGGGCATCGTACTGGTATAGTTTCATGTTTATATTAACTTTTAAGAAAAGGCGGAAGGACATAATTGAAAATAGCGACGTTCTTTAATCATTTTAATAGCAAATTAATTTAAAGAAGAAAAATGAATTCATGCATGCCAGAAGAAAATGTGAACTGGAAATCGATCCACGAAGCGCTTGAATTAGGAGTTACTATGAACAATAAACCTGAAGTTTCGTTCCGTATAACAAAATATTAATTTGTTGCGTTTTATCACAAAATTATATTTGAGCTATTTTAGTAGTGGCGATAAATACCTTCTGATTAAAAACTTACAGACCCAGTTTGTAAGCTTACCAGAAACTCGCTATAAAATGTCTGGTTTAGTTACTTACGATAACAAGTAATTTTGTATAAAGTTCGTGTATGGATAAAAAAAAAAAAGGCGTAAAAGAAAATCACAATGAAAATAAATGGGAAAATTTGAAGACGTGAATAAGAAATTACTATTCGCTATTCACAATATTACAGTAATGATTATACAAATGTGAGCCACATTTATGGCACTTGTTCTGATTCTGGGATACATTCTTATTGTCCACAATGTTAAACCTTAATTTTATACATATACAAAGATCGATCAATTATAGAAACCATACACAATTTATTATTGTCCTTTACAACGCTTTTAACGTTATTTGTGGTTAGATGTTTCACAGCTTTGTTCGCTTGTCGATTTTTTCGCGTACATTTTATGGATAAGTGGCACCTATTTTTCGAGCCCCTGCATGGCCAGGTGATTAGTGCGCGCGACTCGTAATCTGAGGGTCGCGGATTCGAATTCCCGTCAAACCAAACATGTTCGCCCTTTCAGCAATGAGGGCGTTATAATATGACGGTCAATCCCACTATTCACTAGTGAAAGAGTAACCCATGAGTTGGCGGTGGTTGTGATGTCTAAGCTGCCTTCCCTCTAGTCTAACACTGCTAAATTTGGGACGGCTAGCGCAAATATTACTCGTGTAGCTTTGCGCGAAATTCAAAAACAAACAAACAAACCTGTTATTCGATTTTTTTATATACATATCTGTTTTAGGGTTAGTTTTTATTCACTCGTAAAACACAACATTAGCACTTGAAATTTTTAATATTTACCTGAATAACTCCTCCTCCTAATCCTTTCGAAGAGAATAAAAACACCTCTGGCAGCTGAAGCATCTTTCCCAGCCAGTCTAGCATCACCATTTCCAGTTCAGTGCAAGCAGGACTAGAAGCCTGGAACAGTGAAGAAAAAAAACGGTTGATGATATCAACTACATGTAATAGAAAATCAATAAAATGTATTTGAAGGAATCTTATAATCACATAAAATGATAAACTACAAAGAAAGACATTTGATAAGCACAGAACACTTTCCAAAAGTGGTCCATTCTTAACACTTCTGTGGTAAAATTGTGCTGCGACAAACCACTGTAAAATAACATACCTAATTCTGACTTGTAATGACTAAAATAAATTTGATAAAAACTGCAACTCACCAACTTAATTTAGTTCACACCGAAGCAGTTACTATTCAGATAATTCATAATATAAATAACGTCTAGACCATTACTATGTCTGTCTTATCTCAGACGATTAAAATGAGCCGTGGTATTGTACGAACAGCCTCGTCGGCACCGGATGTGGCAAATATGCTGTAGGTGACATGTTACTACCTTCTTTTTTACTTTCACTTGTAAGCTGTTATAATCACTACAAGTAATAAAATATATATTTATGATGTAGAAATAGTAATACTAAAAAAGCATGGAAACAAGATAGAAATGAATACACAAAACTATACAAAAATCCCTACATAAGTAGCCAGTAAAAACTGAGTTAACGTTATAAACTTATGGTTATTTGTCACTGTAATACTGTATATCATTATTTAGTTTAAATGCTTTTGTTTAAACTCATATTCATGCAACTCACAGGAATTCAACATTTAATTGAGATAAAAGCTGTTATTGGAGAGATTTGGTTACTTTTGTAGTGATTTTCATATGATTTTATATATTTATCACTAATTCATTTCTGTACTTTTTGGCCGTGCGATTCCCACACCATACTTAATTTTTACAAATTTATATCACATATATATATATGTATGTATGATATATGTTTATATCATACTAGTTTTATCATTTTTTTCATTGCACATGTAGAATGACCTCAGATACTTATATTATATCAAACAACTGAAGCAACAGATTATTAACCATCCCTTGTCATGTTTTTCATTTTTTGAAACTTGATGTTAAGAGATCTACAGTAGGGAAAAAACACGTGAAAAATGTGTGGCTGTATCAACCCTCTATTCACGTTCGCATTTTTTTCACTGCCATTTTTACATCATCTTATATTTACAAAATGTATTTTACTACTTGTTTTGTGGTGTTTTTCCCCCCTGACTGAAAGTAGTACATTTTATAAAACTGTGTGATAAAACATAATATTAAGTGTATTAATTTTTTTTACTCCTTACTTTATAAGTATTATAAGAGTTGGCTCCCTAAAGATATCGATTGTATGGTGTACAAAGCATTGAGTATTTTACATGCTACAGTCTTCAAATGTTTATCTATTTTTGGCTGGTAATTCCTATTTCACCCTGTAGCTACATCGTTTACAAGAGAATTATGATTTTTTTTAGCTTGTACGACACATCATTGTGCTCAGTGATAGCCTGTTCCCAAGTACTGTTAAAATTATTTTCTGTCACATTAAAGTCATTACGAAAACCTCACACTTTTTTTTGGCTAGCGTGGGAAAAGTAAAAGAAAGATAAACACTCGTTCCCAGTTCTCCATCAACACTTTCAGTCACACTGGAAACTTCACAAGCTGTGAAACATTCCAAAATAACAATTAAATAAAATAAGGCTCTAATTCCACTTCAGAAGTTATTTGTTAATCACCATAGAGTAATATACTAAATGTAGCAATCATTTTTCTCCCCCATCCCTGTATTCTAAGCACTACGTTACAGTTACTCTGATATACACACATTTCCCTGGGTTGTCAGTGATAAGTTTATGGGCTTACAACTTTAAAATCTAGAGTTCAGTTCTTCCCTGTAAACACCGCAGGTAGCTCCATGTGACCTTGCTCTGACACAAAACAGCAACTGCTAATACATAACATACACTGAACGTATGGATTGCTCACATACCCACGTAAATCCTATACAGCTCAAACCTCCACTTAAAATGTCGGCACAAATGGCAGGGAAAGAGTTGGCTGTGGGGAAGAAAGAATGAAAATGTGGAGAATTCCAGTGGGTCATCTGAAAAAAAAAAACTATATTAAATATATTATTATTATACTCACACACCGCACATTTAGAATTTATACATAACAGTAATGCAACTGAGGATTTTGTTCTCCCCTTTTGTGACAGCATGGAGGTTTTAAATACATTATTATGCGCTTATAACTTATTATATGTTACAGATTTTTTTATTTCACTGATATTACACGTCATCGTGACGTAAAAAGAAACTTTGGATATATGAATGTCATGAAACATAAAGACTGTTCTATATAGAAGATAAAGGCGAGCTTATCACTGGCTCATTGTAAAGCCATGTATGTATTCATAAGCCTCACGATACACAGTACTGGTATTCTGTCATTTTCACAATAAATTATACGAACGCATGAATCCACATACAGAATGAACAGATAAAGAGTGTATTATGAATAAATATAACATACATTAACGTTTAAATATACATCACACAACTCAATGATAAAAAATTGTTTAAAAAATTCTCAGTATTAACTTCTAATGTTCATTATGCGCATAATAATTATTATATATCTATATATGTGGGTAGATAGACGTTAAACATCTTCGAAGTTGATTTCAAATAAACAACTTGAAATTATACCCACACTTCTATGCCTATTTCTTATACTACACGCTTTACAAGCTAATTTTTATTGCTTTTTACTATATTCCCCTCTTTCGTTTGTGGCCTGTAATTTTTCCCCGAAAGGAGGCTGAAGGCAGCCTGGAGGGATCACCTGTTTTTATCATTCGCACCGCTATACAGTAGTATGTTAGCTGTCAGTTAGTCAGTAGACACTAAAATTATGTCACATAAGGGAAGCTTGACGTTGAAATTTGTACTATCGTGACGTCACTAAAAAACTTGTGCATGACATAAACCACAAGAAGAATTATGCACTCTGAAGGCCCAACACATTAGGACATATGAACTTAAGAGGCAAGAAATAAAAATATTCATTGCTCTTACTTCTGGTTTTATTTACTCTGGAAAGAAAACAGTTTCAGAGAGGCCCGGCATGGCCAGGTGGTTAAGACACTCGACTTGTAATCCGAATCTCCCGCGTTCCGAATCCCCGCCGCAACCAACACGCTTGCCCTTTCAACCATGGAGCGCTATAATGTGATGGTCAATCTTACTATTCGTTGGTAAAAGAGTAGCCCAAGCGTTAGCGGTGGGTGGTGATGACTAGCTGCCTTTCCTCTAGTCCTACATTAGAGACGGCTCGCGCAGACACCTCTCGAGTAGGTTTGCGCGAAATTCAAACTAATACTACAATATTAATTTATTTTATCGGTAGGTGTCTTGTAAAGCTGGGTTGCACAGTACGTATTGAGACAATATAAAATAACATCTTACATACTCTACTCGTAATAATTAGCACGTGCTCAACAAACTTTGTTTCAAAAAACAAACACTTTCGGAGACCTTCCGGAAGTGCGGTACAGCGGTATGTCTGCAGATTCACAACCCTAGAAACCGGGTTTCGATACCCAGCGGAGGAGCAGAGACCAGATAGCTCATTATGTAGCTTCATACGTAATTCTAACTAAACAAACCTTACAGAAATACTCCTCATGTTAGTCTGCTATATCTTTCTCTTTATTTTGTGGCTACACTGATAACAATTGTTCCATGAAGAAGATAGTTTTCAAGACATAATGATTAAAGAAGAACGTAGTTTGATGAACATAAAAGTATTTTTAACATTTTAGGACCATATTAAACAACAAATACTTTGATTAACTCGTTTTAAAACATAGGTTACCGGAGTAGTTTCCTATCACACAACGTGCTCGTCCTTTTAGCCGTGGGGGCGTTATAATTTGACAGTCAATCCCACTATTCGTTGGTAAAAGAGTAGCCCAAGAGTTGGCGGTGAGTGGTGATGACTAGGTGCCGTCCCTCTAGTTTTACACTGCTAAATTAGGGACGGCTATCGCAGATAGCCCTCGAGTAGCTTTGCGCGAAATAAAAAAAAACACACTAAATATACGAAATTACTTACTTCAAGGCAGATTGCATGAAGCAGTAAAACATCTATACGTAAGCATTACTTCATTAAAATATAATAATTATAATATCTAAATAGAATTACTCTTACATTTGTGAATTAAAGATCTAGAGAGTTCAGTTATTATATTCCCTTGTGTTACGTAATTCAAAGAATATCAAAGCTTGTCCATCTTTTCAGTTCCCTTAACTTTTACGTGAGTTAACAGTTCTAATACTATGAATTATATCAGTTGTATATGGGTTATTAAATTAGTACTATACAATAATGATGGAAGTTCTTATACAAACGCTCACCAGTCTTATGTAGTAAAACAAAATTCCCATACTCAGTGGTAAGTCTGAAAGCTCATAACGCTAAAATAGAGATTTTGATGTTTGTGAAGGTCACAGAAAAAACAGCTCATTGTGTTGCTTTGTACTAAAAAGAAGCAAAGGAAAACTACCCTCTTTAGTTTGTAACCTATAAGTTTACTAATCTGCTATAGTCTCCTCTTTAACTTGCAGCCTATAGTTTTGTCGGTTATATTTAGCTATATTTAGTCTTTTATATTTTCATGGTTACTATGTAACCTATAGTTTTAATAGTCTGTCATATCTTCCTCTTTAACTTGTAGCCCACAGTTTACTAGTCTGCTATATTACCTCTCTTTAACTTGTTGTCTATAGTTTTACTTGTCTGCTATGTTCTCGTCTTCAGCTCGTATCGTATATTTATAGTCTTGGCCAAAATGTTTGCAAATACACTTAGCACAGTCAAACTGCGAAATGAATGTTATATTAAACATCTATATGTGTACAGTCATGTGAAAAAGGTAAGACACCTATGTATTTTTGTAACATATTTGGATATATAGATATTTAATCTCAATTTCATCAATACTGAGAGATTATAGGAATATAACTAAACAATTAAAACTGAGAAAAGACTTTTCAAGATCTTCTGTAAATGTAATTCTACAAAAATGCATATTCGAACTGAGAAAAAAGTTAAGACGCCCTACTCCCTAATAGCTAGTGTACCCCTTTTGGCTGAAATAACTGCAGTGAGACGCTTCTTGTAGTCATCTATCAGTCTCTGACATCGGTATGAAGAAAGTTTGCCCCACTCCTCAATGCAGAATTCTTCAGCTGTGAGATGTTTCAAGTCACCCCACAGCATCTCAATGGGATTAAGATCTGGGCTTTAACTCGGCCATTCCAAGACTCTCCATTTCTGAGTTGTTAGCCAGTCCTTGGTGGATTTACTGGTATGTTTTGGGTCATTGTCGTGTTGCAGGGTCCAGTTTCGCTTCAGCTTTAATTTTCTTACAGATGGTCTCACATGATCCTCAAGCACCCTCTGATACACAGTATAATTCATGGTGGTTTCTATGATTGTGAGCTGTCCAGGTCCTGCTGCAGCAAAGCAGATCCAAACCATGACACTTCCACCTCCATGCTTTACATTTGGTATGAGGTTCTTTTCCTGGAATGCTGTATTTGGTTTAGACCAAACATATCCTCTGTTCTGGTGTCCAAATAATTCAATTTTGGACTCATCTGTCCAAAGAACATTATTCCAGCAGTCCTGGTCTTTGTCTACATTCTATATGGCAAACTTCAGTCTGGCCTTGATGTTTCTCTTGGGGAGCAAAGGTTTTCTCCTTGCACACCTCCCATGCAAGTTAAACTTGTGCAGTCTCTTTCTGATTGTAGAGGCATGCATTTTCACATCAACAGTAACCAGGACCTGCTGTAGGTCCCGTGATGACATGTTAGGGTGTTTGGAGACCTCTTTTAGCATCTTGCGGTCTGTTCTCGGGGTGAACTTGCTTGGACGACCAGACCTGGGCATGTTGGTAGTTGTTTTGAAAGCCCTCCACTTGTTGACTATTTTCCGGATAGTGGAATGGTTGATTTCAAAATCTTTTGGGATCTTTTTAAATCCCTTACCAGACTCATAAGCTGCTACAATTTTCTTACTGAAGGACTCAGACAGCTCTTTTGCTCTCACCATGGTGCTCACTCTCACTTCAACAGTCAGGAGCACACCAAACTAAATGTCTGAGGTTTAAATAGGCAAGCCTCATTCAAAATGCTGAGTAACGATCTTCTAATCATGTGCACCTGGTGTGATACACCTGTGTGTGAGTTGAGCCATTTTAAGTGGGAATAAATTTGGGGGTGTCCTAACTTTTTCCTCAGTTAGAATTTTTGTAGAATTACATTTACAGAAGATCTTGAAAAGTCTTTTCTTCAGTTTTAATTGTTTAGTTATATTCTTATAATATCTCAGTATTGTTAAAATTGAGATTAAATATCTATATATCCAAAAATGTTACAAAAATACACAGGCTTTCATTGGGTGTCCTAACTTTTTCACATGACTGTAATTTGTATAACGAGACAGGTTCTATGACATTATGAACCATAAACAGCAAACAAGTTTATGAGACATCTGTAGAAAGATGCTATAATTCAGCGTTTCAGCTATAGTGTTCCATCTGTAAGTCGACATGCTGTCTTGCCCAAGTAACACGGTAAATTTTGGTTATTATCGGTTTCTTGCAAAGTAACTTGATTTGACCGCTCTCCTATTCACTGTTGTTCTGGATACCCAGGAATGAATATGTTCATGCCATTCTTTTCGTAAAGTATTTCAAGACTTCTTTCGACCTTGATGTATTAACCTAATCAAAACATCATTTCGAGCAGTAGTTTATCAATATCTGTGAGTAGACATTCCTGGGACATCGTTTCCTGTAGTCTGATGACGGTTCAGGATTCTGGGTTTGGAGTACCCTACTGTTCCAGCAATGCCCACTTGCTTAATAATATTTTCGGAAAGGTGAACAATTTAACGGCTTCTCACATCTGGTACGTGACGAGGTGTGACTCTACACCAAGTACAGAGAAACTGTTTGAGTTAAACGAAAATATGTTTCGAAAAAAATTATACCGAAAGCACACCCTTTTGTACGAAACAGATGTGTATGTATTATGACAAACAAATGTTCAAAACAACTTATACAGAATGAATAACAACTCGTATATGTTTGTCCGATCATACGCTACCTTCTTTATTACTACTAGGTCATTTATTAAATAACTATTTCATGAAGATATAAAATATCATGAAAATTGACCAAAACGCAAACAGTTCAGCTCAGACTGCATTTATTTTTTTTTCTAAATGCAGCGGTAACTTTATGGACTTTCAATGCTAAAATCCACGGTTTCTTTACTCGTGGTGGACATGCTACAGATAGTCCATTGTATGGCTTTACATAAAAAAAACAGTAACGACTTATTCTAAATATACGCGGGCCCGAGATGGCCAAGCGTGTTAAGGCGTTCAAGTCGTAATCCGAGAGGCGCGGGTTCAAATCCCAGTCGCACCAAAACATCCTCGCCCTTTCAGCCGTGAGGGCGTTATAATTTGACGGTCAATCCTTCTATTCGTTGGTAAAAGAGTAGTCAAAGAGTTGGCGGTGGGTGGTGATGACTAGGTGCCGTCCCTCTAGTTTTACACTGCTAAATTAGGGACGGCTATCGCAGATAGCCCTCGAGTAGCTTTGCGTGAAATAAAAAAACACACTAAATATACGAAATTATTCACTTCAAGGCAGATTGCATGAAGCAGTAAAACATCTATACGTAAGCATTACTTCATTAAAATATAATAATTATAATATCTAAATAGAATTACTCTTACATTTGTGAATTAAAGATCTAGAGAGTTCAGTTATTATATTCTCTTGTGTTACGTAATTCAAAGAATATCAAAGCTTGTCCATCTCTTCAGTTCTCTTAACTTTTACGTGAGTTAACAGTTCTAATACTATGAATTATATCAGTTGTATATGGGTTATTAAATTAGTACTATACAATAATGATGAAAGTTCTTATAAAAACCAAAACCAATGTGTCAGTAAGTTCTAACTTGAACAACAACAAAACGTATCCATTGTCTGTCCTTGTCATTATTTATTAAACCATAATAGAAAATCTCCACGAACAGGTTTGATTTATAGAGTTAGGCTCACATTTGTCAGCAAAACCAATTTTATGACCAGCAGAGGATTTCGAAACACCGAGTACAACTTTCTTATATCAATTCAAAGGTCGATAATATTGAAATACTGGGTGATAAAACTGTTCGCTAGTTTACACTCTTATATTGGTATCTGACTAAAAATGAACTTAAAAAAGAGCAACTTTGTGTTTTCTAACTTAAGGTACACAAACCAAATGGATAGATCGTATAAATGTGTTTTTACTCAATTTTCAGTTTATTTTTGAAACACGTATGCGTGAGCATGTATTCCTTATTCTTCGGCCCGACTAGCCAGGGTTCGAATCCCCGCCACACCAAACATGCTCGCCCTTTCAGCCGTGGGGTGTTATAATCTTACGGTCAATCCTTCTATTCGTTGGTAAAAGAGTAACACAAGACTTGGTGGGTGGTGATGACTAGCTGCCTTCCCTTTGGTTTGGATCGACCTCGATTAGTTTTGCGCGAAATAAAATAAAAAACAAACCAAATCCTAATCACAAATGACTTTCACACAGACACACAAATATTACGCGCAAAATCAGACATATTTGTTTTCTAAGAGTTATAATAAAACCTCAGTAACTAACCATAGTGATATCGAGGCTGTGCATTGTATTTCGGAGTGTCTTAGATTTTTTTTTTCTCAAACTAATTGTCAATCGAAGTTTCATTTGCTTTAGTTTTCGTGAGTTAAACTGTAAAAGAACAATAGGAATTTATAACATTCTAACTCTGTTGGAATGAAACCAGTAATCTTTCAGTCATTTCTTCAATTCAGTTTGGTGCAAATCAAGCATCTGATGGCCTCGGTCGTGGTTAACGGGAACGTAAATGATTGATCATCCAGCCACCCTTTGTAAATTCTATTTCTCAGATGATTCTCCATATAAACCAAACGTCTCAGTGTGTTCTTTGACGTCTATCCGTTGTTCATGAGCAATATGTAGCACTTTATGCTCTGTGATTATCTTCAAAATTATAATTACGAAAAGATTATTTAAGAATTAATGTGTATAGTATATACTTAATAACTAATCTTTTGCATATCAGTTGGCCATCAGAAAACAGTTGCATAAACATGATTTCTGGGGGGTGCATTATTTTATAAACAGTGATTTCTCTTTCCATGACTATAATACTACAAATTCTAATTTTTCTTGTTTTATACTGTGTTTACTGTCAGTATTAGATAATGGTTATGAAGTTGGTGTTCAAATAGAACTTGTTGTGTTCAATAAATTCGTGCAATAAAAAAGGAATTTTCAACATTTTTTGTTGGTTCGTAGCCGGTAAACACATTTGTAAGTTGAATAAAGAGGTAACAAGTACACCAGTTTTAAGTAATCAACTGGCAATATGTACACTGTTGGAAATGAACTGAGGGATGTGTTGGTAGCTAAGCAACCGATCATTGAAAGTCCCTTTGTAGCCGGTTCAAACCTGGATCGGCCCTAACAGGGATTAACAAAAGTATTGTTGTCATGGTGAATTGATGAATGATGAAAAGTAAAGTGATAGTGATGCATGAAAGATTTACACACCTACATATTACTTGTGAACTCAATATTACTGAAGGTCAAAGTAATCCGTTTTAGGTTTAGAAATGAAGACAGGAAATTAGTGTTTTTTGTGATCATAGATTTAGTCTCTCACTGCTAAAATCGGAACGGCTAGCGCAGATAGCTCTCGTGTAGCTTTGCGCGAAATATCAAACAAACTAGGTGGGTTAAGGTGTTCGACTCGTAATCCGAGGGTCGCGGGTTCGAATCCCGGTCGCACCAAACATGCTCGCCCTTTCAGCTGTGGGTGCGTTATAATGTGACGGACAATCCCACTATTCCTTGGTAAAAAGAGTAGCCTAAGAGTTGGCGGTGGGTGGTGATAACTAGCTGTCTTCCCTCTAGTTTTACACTGCTAAATTATGGACGGCTAGCGCAGATAGCCCTCGAGTAGCTTTGCGCAAAATTAAAAAAAATAACAAATAACAAAACAAACTAAACCAATCCTTATTCTTCACTTTTTTACAGTTTTAATAAGTTTGAGGGTTTCACAGTTATGCATCAAGAGGGAGCTGTATTAATATGGAAAGTCACAAAAACAGTTCACAACCAATCAGAGTAAGCAAGCAGATGCTATGCAAGCCTTACATCTCATCTTGATTGTCCGAAGTCATAGAATGAACGAGGTGTTTCTCTGGGAAGCTTAAACAAGTACAAATCGTGTGAATGCGGAGTCTACCGGGTAAAGAGTCGTGCTTTACATGTGCAACTCGGGTTATGTAAACAGTTGCAATATCCGCAAATCATTAACCATAAAACTATCAACTTGTTTTTATGCCGCTCACGACCTGCTTGGTCCACATATTATGTTACACTGAAAGTATTAAAATGATGACAATAAACTGTATGAAAATAACAATGTTCAACTTCAATGGTTCGATTATCGGCTTCGATAGTCTGCTTTAGTTTTACCTCACAGACACCAACCTGTTTGTATTTAATAACAGTAAAGATTTTTAAAGGGCTGCCTAGATATTTCCTATAAAATAGAAATTATTTAGGAGAGTGCTCTCAAAGAAAACAAATCAAAGTTCTGAATACTTGATAAAAAAGAAACTCCACTCAGCCAAATGTTTGATCCTAACTTTTAAAGTATTGGCTTCTTCTCTGCTGTAAAGAACTATCAGTTCACTAGCTGTCAAAATGTCATTTCCTAATCCATTAAAAGTGCTTCCATTGCTGTGGTGGTATTAGAAGAACTGTATAGAATGTGGAAGCAGGATGTCTCCATTAAAGCTGCACTCAACTAGGTGCTTTAAATCGTCTCTACTTACGCTAACCTCTTGACGTTTGTGGCGCGAGAGAGCAGTGGTTTACGAAAGATCAATATACGAAGCACCGACGATGAAGGTACATTTATTAAATCCTGGCCTGGCTTTTCACACACTGTCAACTTCTGTCATCCACAGCATTACTGTAGATTAAGAATTGAAAAATTGTATATTTACTTAATTTCTGGGTCGGGCGTAAAATATTACGCTATATATATGTACACACATTGTTAAGGTATGTGTGGTGGAAAGTAAAATGTCCTTGAGATTCCAAACAGGTAGACACCGACATTTTCTTGGACTGTAAAATACGTGTATACAGCGTATATCGTTCTTATTTTCCGATATACGCCAGGATCAAAATTCTTGCTGATTTGCGTAATATACTTATTTTTCTAGAAGATGCATGCAATTACGTTTTATGACACTTAATTGATATTGGCTCAATTGTATAAAAATACGTTTCATTATGTTTAATTGGTATTAATATTACGTTCCATGATGCTTATTTGGTATTAAATTCAATTGTGTAAAAAATATGTTCTATGGTGTTTAATTGCTATTAGCTTAATTGTATAAAAAATATGTTCCATGATGCTTAACTGGTACTAAAATATAATTGTCAAAATTATATTTATATCCTTAATATGTTCAACTTTGTTCGACGTCTGTCACCAAATGGCTAGCCTGCTCGTACTGTGAATCGGAGGGCTCAGGATTCTTGGTCCGTTACCAAAACTAAACTAGGCACACCAAACATGCTTAGTCTTTCAGCCGTGGGGGCGGCATGGTTGGTAAAAGAGTAGCCAGTTGGCGATTGGTGATGACTTGACACTGCAAATTCAGCTATCGCAGATAGCCCTCGTGTAGCTTGGCGCGAAATTCAAACCAAAAAAACTGGGCTACTCACACTGGAGCTATCTACTGAGTTGTAAGTCCGTTGACTCGCGAGTAGACAAGATGAAAAGTAAATCGCTGTTCGATTTGGCCTGAGAGTTAGCCCCTAGTTTGTGTTTCAATTACTTTCTTATTTCAAAATTAGTTAAAACCTTTTACACCAAACATGCTTAGTCTTTCAGCCGTGGGGGCGTTATAATGTTCCGGTCAATCCTGCTATTCGTTGGTAAAAGAGTAGCCCAAGAGTTGGCGATGGGTGGTGATGACTTGCTGCCTTCCCTCTAGTCTTACACTGCTAAATTAGGAACAGCTATCGCAGATAGCCCTCGTGTAGCTTTGTGCGAAATTCCAAAACAAACAAATAAAACAAAAACTCCACTTTCAAGCCACCAAAGTAATCTCTAACAGTTACTGAATATATCGACCCAATCACTCTAGATAATACCTAAACATTATAATTAATATCTTTTAGCAAACCAGTTCCACCCGGGCGGTCAGTGGTTGGCTTCAAGTCTTACAACGCTAAACTGTAGACTCGTTGCATATCGCCTTTTGTTTCTAATTCTATTGTTACCGTTAAAAATAGTATTTGTTTGTCTTAGCACTGACGCTACTCTGTTTTATGCCACCTACACAAATTACTAGACTTATCCTTTTTCAAATCAAGTCCTCGAATCTCTTGTTATTGCATAAATCAGGTAACCACGTACTCGGTTTGTCCTTAATTATACTGATTGTATCAAAATGTACAAAGTTAATTTTTTTTTCAAGTTGATACAAACTCACTGTAATTATGTATATAATGTGAAGATCACATTTCGAAGCATTAACATGTAATAATACTATATCAAATATAGAATTAATAAAAAATCCTTCTTGAACTAGGTTTAACTTTCTTGTAACAAATCACAATTCTTGTCTTGTAATATTTGATTTTGTTAGTTTACGGGGGTTTCCACTGTTTGCTTCTGTAGTTGAGCGTCGAACCTCGAATTTTAGGGTTCTACGCGCATTAACTCGTCGCTGACCTATCTTGGGACATGAACATTTATCTCCGTTCTTGAGATGAAACCAACTTTTATTTCTTGCAAAATTTTCAGTTCACTACAACGGAATACTGCATGAAAATTCTTAAATAAGGAGTTTTTCGTTTTATAGTTGCCCAACACGAAAATATTACATCATGATGTTGAGTCTGTTCATTTGAGTCACTTTTTTAAAATGTCGACAAGAATTATTTTACCATTCTGAATACTGAAAAACTATTATTCATCCGAATTTTCAAACACATTTATTTTCCATGGTTTTCATCCATACATTTGGAAATCTGTGATGATAAAAAGAAAAGAAAAAATATTATCGAAAAAAAGAACTCAAAGCATATTGAATAAACATGTACTCACGCCTGGCATTATAACTCGTTCAATATCTTTAAAAACATCTTCCCAGGATTCTCCTTCATCAGGGGCCTGATCAGGGATGAGTTCTAGGATGTAGCCCGGGTGAACATCAGGAACCACTCGTCGATCCCGGATGTTGCAGATGTAATCTGCTACAAAATCAACCATTTGCTTTCCACAGCGACGAAATTCTTCTGCATCCATTTCGATGTACTAAAACTCAACCAACTGTTCTGTATAAGGTAATCAATGAAATCACTGTGTTGTAATGGCGTCCACTGAAATTAAAAACTTATATTAGATAAACCTGTTATTTTACTCTTGAAAAAAAAAACATTTTAAGAGTTATTTTAGCGTTTTTTTCTTTAGATTATTATTTCCAGTGTTGCTGCACCCCGCTAGTACAGCGGTATGTCTTTGGATTTACAACGCTAACATTAGGGGTTCGATTCCCCTCGGTGGGCTCAGCAGATAGCCCGAAGTGGCTTTGCTATAAGAAAACACAAACAAACAAACCATTGTTTCTTGGTTACAAGTTTGAATTATTTGTGACATGGGTGATGTAATGTCTTGATTGACTAAAAAGTTGTTAAAACATTAAACGCTAAATATTTTTGAAACCATATTACACAACGATTCTCCGACCTGGATACACCAGTAATCCCAATGTAGCTTTGTTGTAAACCAAACTATTATAATCTATGCGATAGACGGTCTAACCGACAACTTTAATGTTCACCCATAATGATCCAAGTTACTAGCCTGTTAACCAGAGGAAGGACAACTAATCAAAAGTATTGGTTGCATAAGAATCAGGTGAATCGCAGGACTGACTAAAAAATCTACTTTTGGTGAAAGTAAATACTGATATCCATAGAAAACACAGTCTCATATCTGTGTTGTCTCGCCCACTACACCAGACAACTTCAGTACTGATTAATGATGACATCTGTGACCTAAGCTTCCAGATGTTATCCAAGGAAAATGAGACTGCTGAGTCCTCGTTTTGATGCTCGACTGGATAAAGTTTCAGAATGAAAACAAATATTAAGAAATATTTGCAACAAGAGAAACACAAACACACACTTGAATGTAATATTAAGAGACCTTAATTATTCATTGGACAGTCAGAGGTAACCAAGGTAATCGGTTAAGGAGTTAATATAGTATTAGTTAGATAGTTTGACTTTTCAAGACAACGAGTGAGACAAAAGGAGATTGTTTTTACGTAACTCGATCTGCAGTGGGATAAGAGTAACTTTCGGGACTTACGACGCTAAAACCTGAGGTTCGATTCCCCCGAGGCTTACAGAGTGCAGATAAACCCTTTACGTGGAAGAAAACAACTTATTTAACTAGAAGTGAATTTTAAGTTCCAGTCAGACAAATTTTGAATCTCGATTATTCAAAGATAACATACTTGTTTTAGTGTAAAATCAATAAAACCGCATTTATTTGTTCTAATGTTTTGTACAGTTTGTTATATAAGAGCTGTTACATCGTCTTCAGCACAGTAATCCATGTCTTCATTTCTCAAGAAAACTTGTTATTCATTTGTTGATCCCAACAGAATTAAATATAAATTCCCAAACATAAAATATAAAATAGCTAATGTTTTGGTTAACTGTGTTCATTGAAACAAATATTAATTATTGCATATTGATCTATTGTTTACTCATTATTGTTATTGCAATCTTAATTTGATAATTAACACGTTTATTATCCCTTATATTTTTTATGTTGTTTTTGAATCGATAGATGAATTTACTTGCTCAAGCACAAAGCTACATAAAGAACTTTTTGGATTGTGGTCTGAGGTCCAGCATGGCCAAGCGTGTTAATGCGTTTGACTTGTAATCCGAGCGTCGCGGGTTCGAATCCCGGTCGCACCAAATATGCTCGCCCTCCCAACCGTGGGCGCGTTATAATGTGCCGGTCAATCCTACTATTCGCTGGTAAAAGAGTAGCCTAAGAGTTGGCGGTGGGTGGTGATGACTACACTGCTAAATTAGGGACGGCTAGCGCAGATAGCCCTCGAGTAGCTTTGTGCGAAATTTAAAAACAAACAAAAGCGTTGTGCCCACCGCGGGTATAGAACCTCGATTTTTCGTAAAAGCTAAAAAAAGTATCTGATTACTGCAACAATAGAACACTACAACAAGCAACTGACAACAGTTCTTTGAAACTAACTATTTTACTAAGTTATGTCGCGACACTTCTGTTTTATGTTCATATTTGTCTTTTAGTGTTTTGGAACTCCAGTGGGATAGCAACAAATTTATAGACTTACAGTGCTAAATTTCGAGGTACGATTCTCCGACCTGGATACACCAGTAATCCCAATGTAGCTTTGTTGTAAATCAAACTATTATAATCTATGCGATAGACGGTCTAACCGACAACTTTAATGTTCACCCATAATGATCCAAGTTACTAGCCTGTTAACCAGAGGAAGGACAACTAATCAAAAGTATTGGTTGCATAAGAATCAGGTTAATCGAATTTCAGGACTGACTAAAAAAAAATCTACTTTTGGTGAAAGTAAATACTGATATCCATAGAAAACACAGTCTCATATCTGAGTCTTGTTGTCTCGCTCCACTACACCAGACAACTTCAGTACTGATTAATGATGACATCTGTGACCTAAGCTTCCAGATGTTATCCAAGGAAAATGAGACTGCTGAGTCCTCGTTTTGATGCTCGACTGGATAAAGTTTCAGAATGAAAACAAATATTAAGAAATTATTTAAAAAACTGCCTCCTTGGCAACTGTAATTAAAAAATTACCTTGTAAATGAGTAATCAGATCATGATGTGTTACAATATTGCTTGGGATAGAGCAACGGAAACTCACTGTGGAACGTTAGGCTTAGCAACAAACAAAGAAAAACAAAACCTTTCAATTGTGATATGGTTCTTTAAGCATGATTTTTTGCAATATTCTATGTTGAAACCTTAATTTGAACGAAATTCAATCTTTACAGTCTTAAAGCGCTTCGAAAAGATTGTAACCAAACCATTAGATCTCCAATATAAACTTTCTTATTTAACGTACTGTTTACTTAATATGGAACTGAAGGTTCCTTACAGAACTACATTTAAGACTTCTAGCGAAGACTTTGCAAAAGGTTTAATTTCAGAAACTGCACGCAAGTTATGCTTATTGCGAACTATATAGGGTTTTTTAATTAATAACTTGCTAATTTTATTTAGAGGTAAGGCTAGAGAATGGGCTAACTGCGCTTCGTCCATTCCCGGGATAGAACCCAGGATTTAATGCTATAAATCTTAAACCTTTTTTCGAAGTAACTGTAAGCAAAGAATTTGATATATGAAATTATGTTTCACATGACCATAAATCAAACTTTGATTTAAAAAAAAGTCTATCTCGTTTTTATTGACTATCCACGAAGATTTTGTTCATTTGGCACATTTAATTTCTGAAATTAAATATTACGTATCTTTAGAAAATACGTTTGTGATCGACCGAAAAATCTTACCGTTTTAGTCTTATAGTCTTATACGTGAATCATATCTATAATCTGTGTTGATTTTTGTTTTCTTTTTGTGTGTGTTAGTGTTAAATCCACATTCAACAAACTCACCCTCAAAATTATGTTGGTTTATGATTGTAACAGTGTGAATTATTGAATATTTCGTTTCATGTGTATTCATTATTAATGTATTAAGGACTTTAAAATGTATTCTCTAATATAAAATACATTTTAAAGACATAGGTTGTATTGAAAAATAATAAATAGTAACTCAGTATAAAAACAGTTTTCTGCCAGTATTTTAGAATAATAAACAGATGTAAAAAAAGAAAGAAAATGGAATGTTTATGCAAGATAAAAACTAAGCTTGCAAAATAGGACGTAAATAACTTATTTCACCTAATCAAAAATCTTAATTTGTGTTATTATACCAAATGCAACGAGGACTTTTACATATAACTAACAGGTGTTTTCCACCGAGAAACGTATGTAGTATATTTTGAGCTAGGTAACTCCAATATATTTTACATCAACGTAAAATCAATGTTGCATAAGTATACAAAAGTTTCTACTCACCAGTTCGAGTGCCGTACAATTACCGCTTTTCTTGCCTTATATATTAGCTAAACAACTGATCTCGGTTTATATCAACAGCTACCAATATGGTTTATTCTCATTCGTTCCTTAAGCTGTGACGTCATATTCTCCGCCCCCTAAAAGAACATGGAATCAGATATCGAAACATCGAATCAATTACAATTTTCCTTTCTTCGCTGATTGTAAAGCTCAACAACACTTAACAATAACACGAAATTAAGCGTTTTTGAAACTTCTGAACAGTTAAGAATTATTAAATTAGTTAATATTTTTCCCTAATTTCAATGCCAATTAAAATAAAGACTAAACACGTTAAAATGCCCTACATTTTGTCAGGCCTTCCAAAACATTTGATTATTGCGATTTTTTGTAGTAGCATTGTTTTTTGTTTGTGAACTTTACAGTACTGCCAAAAATCCCAACTTTTGATGCGTTTCTTGGTTACCTAGAAATTCAATCTATTAAAGTACTTTTGAACCACTGCTGTTTCATTCCGTTTCCAGGGTTTCTAACGTCCTTTTTCTCTCGTAACTTTTCTGCGACGCGCAGGAAGGCAATAGTAACCTCCTGATGATGCCAATTTCCGGTGTTCATCGTCTCGTTACCATAGTAACTGAACGCTTAATCGTTGCTGCTTCCTTATAATCGATGGACCATAAGTAGAGAGAGAAAGTGTACTTAGCAATGTATATTTTTAAAAGGGTCGTAACTGAGATTGCATTACCGTTTCTGAAGTTGTTGTTTTTTTACCACGACTTGGATTGGATGAGAGAACTATTACGGTCATTGGAATTATTAAAGCTAATGGCTCTAAACCATATTATTTGCATAGAAAGCCTTTGTTGTCTACGTAGAAAGATGTTCAGTAGAATAGTTTCTTTCAGAAAGTGGTCAAAAGTTTTTATTTCTATATAAAGTTTTAGCATGTGTGTTTAAATATATACCAGTGGCTATCTAACAAAATACAACAATAAAAACTGTAGTTTCCTTCACGTACCTCAATTTTATTGTTGTGGCAATTACATTCCATTGTTTTGAATTGCTAAAAAAAAATAAAATATTGTAGATTAAAATGTCGATGGTATATTTGTCTATATGTATGTTATTATTATTATTATTGAGATAATCTGAGAAGTCCCTTTACACATACCCCCAAGTGGTACAGAGGTATTTCTGCGGATTTACAACGCTGGAAACTGTGTTTCGATAGCCGTGGTGGGCAGAGCACAGATAGCCTATCATGTAGCTTTGTGTTTAACTTCAAACAATCACACCTTTACACATTGTAGTAATATGTTGATTATGACGTACCTATTACTTATTCAGTTATAAAACGTTTCTCAAAAGTATCAGAGACAAGAGAGAAGGCCAACTCTTTCCTAACGAACAGCTGGATTGACCGTTACATTACGACGATCCTAGGTAATCGGCTGAACGAACACTCCAACCGTCAGACCATGTTAGGCCCACTGGGTTTTCGTAACTTCACTCATACTACAACACACACACATATTTATAACTAGAATACAGACAACTTTCCATCTGTGAACACAAAAAATAACACAGTCTTCTGTTTTCGCTTCACGATGTAATTTTACATATAATCTATAAGAGCGTTCAAATACCACAACTTCAGTTAAACATAAATTATGGTAATTAAATATGTTTTTTTATATATACAAATATAAATACAATTCTTATATAAATTAAATAGTATTTTGTGTTCCAATACTTCTAAAAGAAAGTTTATTTAATTCAGGTTACCTATGTTTAGTTGAAAAGTGGTATTTGAGCGCTTTTAATACAAATTTTGTATAAAATTACATCCTTAAGTTATCTTTTAAGTCAGGAAATATGTAAAAAGCAATAGTTATTAATAAATATAAGTTTCAACGTGATAATTTGTGATTTATTGAATATTAAAATGCCCAATAATTATATTTAAGAATGATTTTATTGAATACTGATTTGACGACTGATAGTTTTACCAGCGAAACTAGTTTATTGATACCAGGATGATTGACAAACGTTTGATTTTTTCGCACTATCTTACTGAATATTGGGATGGCTGTTGATGGTTTGTCAATTTACAACGAAACTTTTTACAATTAACTAAATAAATATGATTTCCAAAACGATTTTCACCACTTAAAAAACGTGAACGTAAGTAAAAATATATTTTCTGAGGTACCCTTATGCAGTAAGCTCTAGTGATGTGTTATGCGTTTCTTTCGGAGGAACATGCCTCAACATATCTACTGAAGAAATATCACTATTTGTTAGTTTTATTCTACATAGAGTACTTAAAAACCCTTTCGGAACTACTAGAAAAATCTATAGCTTATTTAAAATAATATTAACGTGTCAAAAAATAATGTGCAAATTCTCTTTCTGTAGCCCCCCACTAGTATAGCGGTAAGTCTACAGATTTACAACGCTAAAATAAAGGGTTCGATTCCCCTCGGTGGGCTTAACCGATAACCTGATGTGGCTTAGCTATAAGTAAATACACACACACACACACTCTTTCTGTATAAATTAATGATTAATTTTCTGCTGTCAGAAGTCACAAATGAAGTATTTATTAATCTTGTGTTCGGCTCACAAACTAACTGATGTGTAAATGTGTCGTAAACCGTGTTGTAACAAACCAACTTCATGTGCTACTTCATTTCAACTGATCTTCCAGACAAGATATTACTTTTTAGAAATTATCTACCACTGAATTTAATTATTACTTTATCGTTTACTTATAAAATGTTGAGAAAATTATGTATTTCCCTCATTAATAGCACAGGGCATATAGTAATTTTTGCAATTTAGATAATTAATCCTTGAATGCTCACTCCAGGAATCCGGGTGAATCCTATTAAAACCTTTAGTCTTCCTAAACTCCACTTTTGTTTTTTTTACTGATCTTTAATATAAAACTTCCGTTCCAGTATTCTTCGGTTTATTCAACAAATGAATAGGGATGCCGTGCACTGTGTTGACACTATGTGTATCAGGGAACCATTACTAACAGACAGCTATTCTTTGAGGTGTGCAAAACGTCAGATTGTTTTGAATTTCGCACAAAGCTCCTCGACGGTTATCTGTGCTAGCCGTCCCTAATTTAGCAGTGTAAGACTAGAAGGAAGGCAGCTAATCATCACCACCTACGGCCAACTCTTGGACTACTCTTTTACCAACGAATGGTGGGATTGACCGTCACATTATAACGCCCTCACGGCAAAAAGGACGAGCATGTTTGGCGCGACGGGGATGCGAATCCGCGACCCTCAGATTACGAGTCGCACGCTTTAACGCGCTTGGCCATGCTGGGCCGAAACGTCAGATGTGGTGAAAACGTGCACTTCGTCTTATCACTCACCATCTGATTGGTTTGAAGAATGGGTACCAAACATATGATTGTGAAGTTTGTTATTCCAGGCCCACTCAACTTGGAAGAACACTTGCTATAAGTGATGATGATATACAGAGCAAATGAGTAGATATCTACAGGCGATGTATTTAAAATACGTTTCCACCTCACAAGAATACTTTCACCATATCTATAAGAACAGGCGGTGTAGTTAAGTTCTACTGTGGTCGAAGCAAACGAGTTCTCCTGAGAACAATTTCAAAAGGTTGTTCAAAGACAAAAGAACTGCTGTAGCTAGATGGTAAACAAAAACGGATTTTTCAGTGGGAAGACTAGATCTGGTATGAGTTGAGGATGGTTCCTTTTTTTAAGCATTTTTGAAAGGTTTTATATTTTTTGTAACGTATCTTTATAAAGGGTTTTGATTATGTTAATGTGATCAAGTGATGATGAAAAAATGTAGTATTTCATTGTACCTTTTCTTTGTTAAAAGGATATTTTATATTCATTTCATATATGATTTTTCTAACTAAAAGGTTATTTTTGACGATTTATTGTTAAAGAGCTCATTTTTTTTATTGTTTTCATTACATTTGCCAAATAATTTTGTCGTTCATGTTGTTTATAGCAGCTTACAGCTTTTTTTTTATTTGAAGTAAAGCACAAAGTTATACAAAGGAATATCTATGTTATGCCTACCAGTGGTATAAAAAACCGGTTTTTGTCGTTATAACTACGTGGAGGGATAGCTTTTTTTTTGTTGTTTTAAGGAATTTCGCACAAACCTACTCGAGGGCTATCTGCACTAGCCATCCCTAATTTTGCAGTGTAAGACTAGAGGGAAGGCAGCTAGTCATCACCACCTACCGCCAACTCTTGGACTACTCTTTTATCAACAAATAGTGGGATTGACCGTCACATTATAACGTCCCCACGGCTGAAAGGGCGAGCATGTTTGGTGCGATAGGGATTCGAACCCACGACCCTTGGATTACGAGTCGAACGCCTCAACGAATAAAATGAAGCTTTAGTGTAATGTGTTTCGTTTCTAATATCTGGCTCCCTAAAGATTAGGGTGAAATATAAACTGTAAGTATGTGCATTACTGGAAAGCCTTAACAACAATGTTACTTTCTAACAGGAATTAAAAAATTCACAAAAAACAAAGCAAAGAAGAAGAAATATCTTTGAATTTTTAAAATGTGCCTTACTTGGAAGAACTATAGAGTTATTCCTGGTGTGAGATAGCTAGGAAATGTATCGTTAGAAAACATTTCCACATCTGTCGCTATATGTTTTAATCATTATTCACCAATTAACGAGGACTTGTAAATAAAATTAGAAATAATTTGAGTTCTTCATTCTTTATACTTTCTTCAAGTTTTAAGTAGTCTGTTAGTTGTATTGCAATCGGAGTACGAGTCGAACGCCTTAACCCATCTGGTCATGCCGGGCCAGGAGGAGAAAGTGTTTACAGTTATTTTGGAAAACATGGGGAGAATGAACTAAAACGTTATTCTGTGTTTGTTGCCTCTGTTCTTTTGTCATTCTCTGAAGTTAACACCTGTCTTATTTGTGGAGAGAAGCGGATGTAATATTGCACATTGTGCAAAAACTATGGCAGCGAGTGTTCTTCGATGGTGGGTAAAATAGTTTCTCGAGGTTGTTACTTCTTCTGTGTTTGAATGAAAATGGCGGATCACGTGATTGCATTGGTTGCTACGGGTAAATTTAACATTTAGTTTGAAGTTAGAAAGTCCAAATTTAAACATCTATGTTCCAGATTTTGAACAAGTTCTTTAGCGGAAATAAATCTGAATTTATAAATCCAGCAGAATATTACATATTCTGCATCCAGAAGCAAGTACATAGACTGTGTTTTATGCCTTTAATATAAATATATAATATCTTCATTATGTGGTATATACCTTGTGTAGTTCATTTGCTTCTCTAATCAATTCAATTAGTTTTAGTTAAATTTAGTGTCACTTAAAAATATACCCCACTGATCCTCCAATTATAAATCACATTTACTAGATTTCATAATTCATTGGTAAAGAATAGCTTATAAGTTAGCAATAAGTGTTGTTGATTGTGATGGTCAGAAAAATTATTTTTCGAAATTTCCCTTTATCAGGAGTCAGCATCCTCCACATGAATTATCCTTCTCTAATCATCTTTATTCATTGCTAAATCTTCTGAAATTTCTTTTTCGTTCATATCTACGTTAATCTCCATTATTCTGTTGCTTTATTAGCTTTCCCCGTCTTGTGTTACCAGCTACTGACAGCTCTGATATTCCCCTTATTGTTTGTTCCTCTTATCTTCCTGTAACTTAAACCATTTAGTTTTGCTTCTCTTGCCTTTTCCATGATTCGAAAGACACCTACCGTTTCTTTAACGTCCTTATTCGTTAATCAGTTCAACTGTACTAGGTGTGTATGTAATGCTAGTGATTGACAGTACCGTTGCCAAGCGAACTTTGGTGAATGTTCTGGAGTATCGCATATATAAAAACCAACTCGCCGAAAAATAAATAACATTGATATTATTAGTCAGCTACAGTCAGGGCGCTATGTGCCTCGGAAGCTAACATTGTGATTAATACCTATTAATCGGAAAACTACAGAATTTGACTAGAAATGTTTAGTTATTTCGAACATTACAAACTGTTCGACTTAAATGAATTGTTTTGAACGTTATTGTTTCTACGCGGATATTAAATCTCTTTATTGGTGAGAAGTGAGCTTGTAAGCGGCCAATCAAGAAACAACAACTGACTAGCTCAAGCGAGATGTATAGTATCAACTCAAAATTAAGTTGCTTGTCGTGTATCATCAATAAAATAATAAGTTCTAGATCGGATATATTGTTTATTCCACTTCATTTTTGTGCAAAATCAAAACAATAATGTGTAAGAAAAATAGCATAAATATACTTTAATTATAACTTTAATGGTAGTAACGTCACGTTTCTGTCATGATTAATAACACTGCACAACAAAGTTTTTGCTTCTTGAACACTGTTGGGTGTTCCTTATAGATTTTGGCTGCTGATCACGAAAATCACATCCAAATTTGTCCATCACGTACCGTTTCATCGAAATCTTGGTTTCACCAGGACATTGCTGCAATGGAAAAACGATATCAGAGCAACTGGAATCCGTCGATGCTTGCTGACTACTGTTTGACACTGCAACGTGATGCACCGTACATTGAATACAAAGGTAAATCAGGAGCAAAACACTTTTAATTATGTTGAACTTAATAGCGTATTAGAAACATAAACGCAATAAAATACGTTATTGCCGGAAAATAGTTACCTGTCTGTTTCTCAGAGTTCCTATGTGATGAAGCAAAACCTAAACCTATATTTGTGCATACCCACCAAGTACCTGTCACAATCAGCAAAAACTTTTCAGGGAACAAAACTTTCAAAAAAATTGTTGAGCAGTGTAATCTAATATGTACATGCAATTTCCACTTATCAAGATTAGCAGTGTAAGAAGGACACATAACTACCATCTGTCAAGATTAAAGTTTGTTTGTTTGTTTTTGAATTTCGCACAAAGCTACACTCGCTAGCTGTCCCTAATTCAGCAGTGTAAGACTAGAAGGAAGGCAGCTAGTCATCACTACTCACCCCCAACTTTTGGACTGCTCTTTTACCAACGAATAGTGGGATTGACCGTCACATTATAACGTTCCTACGGTTGAAAGGGTGAGCATGTTTAGTGTGAAGGGGATTCGAACCCGCGGCCCTCAGATTACGAGTCAAGCCCCATTAAAAGTCTTAGGATTACACGTAACTGCAATCTATCAAGATTAATAGTCTAAGAGGCCCGCCATGGCCAAGTGGTTAGGGCGTTCGACTTGTAATATGAGGGTCGCGGGTTCGAATCCCCGTCGCACCAAATATGCTCGCATTTTCAGCCGTGGAGGTGTTACAATGTAACAGTCAATCCCACTATTCGTTAGTAAAAGAGTAGCCCAAGAGTTGGCGGTGGGTGGTAATGACTAGCTGCCTTCCCTCTAGTCTTACACTGCTAAATTAGGGATAGTTAGCACAGATAGCCCTCGTGTAGCTTTGCGCTAAATCCAAAACAAACAAACAAATTCTCGTCATAATGAATGTGATGGTCATTCCCACTATTTGTTGGTAAAAGAGTAGCCCAAGAGTTGACGGTTGGTGGTGATAACTAACTGCCTGGGCTCGGCATGGCCAAGCGTGTTAAGGCGTTCGACTCGTAATCCGAGGGTCGCGGGTTAGCATCCCGGTCGCGCCAAACATGCTCGTCCTTTCAGCCGTGGGGGCGTTATAATATGACGGTAAATCCTACTATTCGTTGGTAAAAGAGTAGCCCAAGAGTTGGCGGTGGGTAGTGATGACTAGCTGCCTTCCCTCTAGTCTTACACTGCTGAATTAGGGACGGCTAGCGCAGATAGCCCTCGAGTAGCTTTGCGCGAAATTCAAAACAAACAAACAAGACTAACTGCCTTCTCTCTAGTCTTACATTGTAAAATTAGGGACGGCTAGCGCAGATAGTCCTGATGTGGCTTTGCTGTATGATTTATTTTTTGTTTGTTTTGAGTTCATCAAGTTGTCGATGGTAATCAAAACATAGAAAGTTATTACGATGGATTTATACATAATTTATACAATTTAAACTTTCACTTTTGTCAGACAAACATTATGATATGTTGGTTAGTGCGTGTAATTAATTTGTGTTTAAAGTAACGTTTAAGCCCTTGTCATTGTATATTGAAACGATTCTTTGTATGCATTTCTGTAATATTTACAACGCTAAATGAAGGGAAGAAATAACAAGGTTTTTCTGTAAATATCATGTGGGTAGTGTTCTGGACATATTATAATACTTGTTAAATTATTAATTTATTTTATTAAAAAAGACAAGTTCATAATTTTATGTGAGTTATGTTTTGTTAAAAATCGTTTAGCTAATCTTTAATAATTGCTATTTTGATAATCATTCATGATATAAATAATGTTTTATTCATTAATGGAATTTGAATTTCGCGCAAAGCTACACGAAGGCTATCTGCACTAGCCGTTCCTAATTCAGCAGTGTAAGGCTGGAGAGAAGATATCTTGTTATCACCACCCACCGTTCACTCTTGGGCTACTCTTTTACTGATGAATAGTGGGATTGATTTTAACATTATAACGTCTCCATGGCTGAAAGGGCGAGCATGTTTGGTGTGACCGGGATTCGAACCTGCGACCCTCGGATTCCGATTCGAGTGCCTCAACCACCTGGCCATGTCAGGAGTGTTCATTACTGGAGCTAAGATTTCTTACACTTTAGTTATTATTGATGTGCTTTCTATTAGTGGTTTACAATTAAATCTAAATTCATAATAAACAATCAAGCGACAGACGATGCACGATAGTGGTTTAAATATTTTAACCAGTTCCAGCTCCTTTGGTAAGAAATTATATGATGTTTTACTCTAGCGAAATATAACTGCAGTGTTAAAACATTGTTTTGTAGAGTTTAATTACATTTGATAGCTATCTGTTATTATGTTTTGGATAGAAGTGAACATTAAAAAATGGTTGTTTTGAGTCTAACACTACTTTAGTTAAGAACGACGCTGAATAGGCTAGTGTCAAAATCAGAAAAAAAAAAGTTCTGTGTGATACGCCATTTTTATTATAAAAAAAGTTGAGGGAAATTGAACCAATGAATTGGAGCAGATTAAAATAATAATACGTAGTAACATAAGTAGCTCAAATTCAAAATGGGTTTAATCCTATGTTATTAACTTATTGTTATCAAAATTTGAAAATACCCTATGAAAGTGTACGAAAAGTAAATATTTCAAAAATTATTAAGGGAAAATATATCCACTCGTTTTGCTGATTATTGCTTAACAGTGATACACATACTATAGTTAAGCAGTAGAATTAGATGTGTATGTAATGATGGGGTAGTAGGTAACTTGGTGATGGTATTAAGAAACCCAATATTAGTATGTATAAAATGTTGAAATTTTTGATGAGGTTACACAATTGTTAACCTTTTTTATTGTGTTATATTTAGCCATAAATCGATGCACACAAATTGCATAATAAAAATACATTATAACAATGAAATATATAGAAAATTAAAAAAATAAAGTTAAATAAAATATAATCCTACATAATTTTTATAACATAATAAATAACTTAGTTTCTCTAAAACTGATATTTAAAGTGTCTAAACTGGTCTAAAACTTCCAACAAAAACTTGAAAAAGTCAAGTACTTAATATGCAAATTCATTCAAGTATCACGAACATAAGTGAAAATGCAGTAATTACCATAGATGGTGAAGAGTAGAAACAGTATAAACTAAAGAGTGATAAATACTATTAATATGGGTACTTGTGGTAAAGAAGCTTTGGTTTACTTTAGGCTACTTCAGCTGTGTTGATTACCCAAGTTAACACCAGTGCATGATAATCTAGTGAATCGTTTTTTGGAAAAGACATAAAAAATGAGCAGAAATATGATAAAAATAAATGAGATTTAAAATTTGCAAAATAAACTGGGTCAAAGCATAAAACTTATATTTTGTGTGTAATACAGATCAATGGTTCCCAACATTTTTTCAACTAAGGATCAAATAGTTCTGAGTCCAAAATTGCACAAGTATTTCATATAATATTAACTTTTCTAAAGCACTACATATTTTCCACCCTCTTGTGGACTGGCTGAAATCTCCCTGTGGGTCAGCATTAGCCCACAGACTTATAGTTTAGAACCACTGGAATAATAATTATTAAAACTAATAATATCTTGTGCCAAGACTAGATGTCTCCAAAACATGTTAACAGTTTTCTTGTAGTTGTTATAAAACTTATAAACTGGATTAATTTTTACTGTGCATTAATCTTGTTTTAAACAAGTGTTAATAGTATTTTTATATATTGAAATGTGATATCAGTAGTATCTTGTCAAATTTAAGTAGGTTGTAAGATTGTTTTTAAAGAATGAATCAAATTATTGTCTTATAATACAATTTTTATACAGTCTGTGTTTTCTATGACGTAAAAAAATCAAACCGAAACTACATTAGATTTCAGTTAGCTGGAATAGATTCATGAGTCTTAACTAAAATAAATAATTAAATAAAGAAAATAGAAGTCAAGCTTCACCAAACCACATGATTACAATTACTAAAAATTTAATAGTATTTGTAATTATACATGATATCATTAGCAATAAAGAAGTTTAATGAATATAAGAAATAATACAAATGAAGTTTTAGAAATTTGAGCAATGAGAAAAAGCTTAAAGATTTGGAGTTTTTAGTTTCTCATCTCCAAAACAATTACAATAAAGACAACTTGGTTCAGGTATTCAAAGGTGTTTAAAAAGTAAGAACAATAAGAAACATTATTAATCACTTTTAGATATTAAAAACAGTATTGAGAAATTATTAGCAATAATTGTTTCTAACTATATATATTGTGAACTTCTTTTGTAGGCTTTTTATTCAGCAGTTAGGGCACAAGGTTATGTTTTATGTGACTAGGTATTACATAGGTCCATATAGTAGTTCACAACATTAATATCTATATGCTACTTCTAGGGAAAGCTTTTGTCAATTTCGTAATACATACATACTCAAACTCGGAGCTTTAGACAGAAGGTGAGTTAGAGCTTTAATGTTAATAAGAATTCATAGTTGAACTAAACATTTGAAGGAATAATAATGATTGTTAAACTAACTCATAACAAAATAAAAGTAGAATTTATCATCATAGTTTAATTAATGTTTGGAAGTGCATCTGTGTATTTTATCTTTGACTTAAGTATTTCTTAAAGAGTTATACATTTTTGGAAGGTTTGCGTGATACGTTCTGTGAGGTTAACAACATTTGAATGTTTACAAAGGTTTGATACGTTTATTGGATATACTGGAAGGAGGAAAGGTGACCTCAATGAGAAAAGTGTTCTTGATTTCTTTATGTATTCTTGTTAACATATCTCAGTTTCAACAACTGGTCTCATTATAAAACTCATAAGTATTATAATTATAAGTGTTAAAGTGCTCTTGTACAACTTTGTATATAATCATATTGTTCTAAGCTATATTTTTAATATTTTGATTTAGATCTTTGTTTCCTGGAGTGGGTGTAATGATCTGGAAATTTTTTGTAGTAAGAAGCAAATCAGAACAGGATAAGTAGCAGAGTAAATGAAGAAATGTGCTAATGAGTATTCAGTGTGTTTATTAGCTCTATAGCTTTTAGTAACTTGGAGAAGGAGAGTTGTTTTATATATTTATCTGTAATTCAACTAAAAGTGCATTAGTTAGCAAGTTTGTTATCAATTGATTATCTGAAAAAATCTGCAAAAAAAGTATGTATTTTGAGAGAGATATGTATAAGACTTTGGCATTTGACAAATCAAATGTTTTATTTATATTTTATCTTATTTGGATATATGGGATTTTTGTTTGATGTAAGTTCCATAAATTTAATTTAGAGAACCAGTTAATGGTTCATCCCCTGTCTACTGACGATAACAAAGCCAGTGCTGCTGCATACACTGCCATTATATTGATGTGTCAAAAGTAAATAAGTATTACAGTTATTGTAGGTAAATGTTTTTTTTTAATATTATGCTGCTGTTATGAATGTATAATGTAAGTTTAAAAATTTTATGGCTGTTCACTGCATAAAAATGAAGGATAGTATAATGTGGCATAATATTGCTCATGAATAGAAATTTCAGTAGAAGAAGAGCAGAAACCCATTAAACTCACACATCATGTTTTATTAATATATATAAAATTTACAGAACGTATATAAATGTAATAAATATTAAGATGTAGTGCATCTTAATAAATATGGTATTTTTTTGTTTTGTTGATAGTCAGTTTGAAGTCCATTGGTAGGGGTGTAAGTCTAAAACTTGCTGATAAGCAGATGGGGACTGTATAGCCTAAAAACAAATTTGGAAACTTTGGTATTTACAGTATTTATTGTGGGTTTTAGATTATTTGATTTGTTAAAAAATAAACTGTCAGTTGACTGACTTGACACCTGTGATATGTACAGGGTCGCCCGTAAGTCCCTACCCATCCATATGTTATTATAAACAACGTTATAATACTAATGATGAGTTGAAGGCAGCTGTTACCGTGGCATTTGGAACAATAACCCCTGCTATGTTGAGGAAAATGTCTCACAGAATATGGCGTCCCATAATATTATGCAGCGAGAATGAGGGACAGCACATAGATACACTGGATGCATAAGATATATGGATGGGTAGGGATTTATGGGCCACCCTGTATATATATCTTTGTTGGCATCAGTAGGTTTAATAATCTGACCAAGAGATTTGGAGAAAATACAAAAATACGTATTTCCCTTCTTTTGTTATGTACCTTAACCCAAGTACATTAACTCTTCAAACATGAAATGATACGGCCAGGAAACTGTTAAATCCTGCTTTACAGTGTCTGATAACATTTATCTCTGTTTGACTGAAAACTAATCCAGTAATCCAAACCATGTTATTATCTTCCTTTTATAAACAGACCAAAAGTTTTATAAGGTATGATGATAACAGCAAGGACATCATGAAGATAATTATGTCAGAATGTCCACAAAATTAAGGATTTGAATGATTAAATTCTTTTGTAGGTATAAGCACTAGTCTTATGAAGTTACATGTTATATATATATATTAGGTTGAGGAATAATTCGTGAGCATTTTTTAAATAATTTCATTCAAGCATTACATGCAAGACTATACAATACTTCAATGCATGAACAGATTACACCCAAAACATTTATTATGATACTTTATTTCATGTAATACCTAGGTATATAGTATGCATTGTTGTAAACGAAATTGCAAGAAATTAAATGCAAAAAGCAGATGGTGTCGAAAATGCTCGATTTTGTCCACTTGACATTTCATTTAATGAGCTGAAAATGAAAGCAAAAATTAAAGACATATGAAAATCAAACCCACCATCTATTAGAGCAAAAAATTATCTACCAAATGGCATGAAATATTTTGCGAAAGTGTTTCATTTATGAATATATTTTTTTAACTTGAAAAAATGCTCATGAATTATTCCTCAACCCAATATATTTTAAACTCAAAACCACTGCAACATCCAACATGCTAACAGAAGGCCAATGTTTTAATTCTGACAAGTTCAACATTTTTTTAAAAATTCATAATAAAGGAAACTATATTTGTTACTTTATTTTTTTATTTTATCAGTGTATTGATCTAATATATAATATTACTACTATCTTCTAACATTACTGGGAGGCCCTTACTGATAACTAAATTCACTATAAGCATTTTCCCAATGAAGTTTAAGTATCTGTACAAAACAGAACACATAAGCAGTATTAGAAAACTGTTTCGACCAGAATTCGCATGTGGATGTCTTTAACTCTCAATTAACTGTGGAACCAATAATGAAATAATTGGTACAGTATATTGCCAAAAATTAAGTAGATTTCAAAAGGCCCAGAAACTTAATATTTTCAAATGGTTGGCAATTCTTCTTTGGGAGTAAAACTATGAGATCAGTATTCTACTAATTTGTTTGCCTTAGCCTGAAGTTATAAGTGGACAAATCACCATCTTGTCTGATACAGTATACAACTAAGTCGAGACTTTTCCTCAAGCTAACTAGACATGAAACTCCATACTGACAACTAACATAATGCACTCAGTTCTTTTGGCCAGGTGGCAGCCATGGAAGTATGTTTACAGATGGTTTGATTGACAGTTTTCTCAGCTGTGATGTCTCTCAGCAGTGAACAGTCAATAATTGGATGTTATCATAACTAATTAGGATTTGTAGAAATATGCCTTGATTGAGACTTAAACCTGGGTCCCTCTTTTTGAAATATTCCTCAATCAAAACCAGAGATTGGCATGTTAATTGATTAATCAAAATTGTAATAAACTGACTATCACTGTCATCTGCTCAAAATTAGAGTTTTCAGTTATTACTATCTTTGATTCTCCTAAGTATCCAAGTTATCAAAACATTGCTATTACATTTATTTGTTGTTAAGCACAATGTTTCATAAGGGACTGTTGATATTTACTCAGTTTTAATTTGTTTATTTACATTGTCATGTTTGATGATTTATGAGATTAGGACTTGTATTTTGTAGGTCTAGGGTTCAATTTCCATTTCCAGGATTGTTTTTGCTATTTCAAATCACTGTCACTGATTTTGAGCTTCTGACTAGAGGAAAGCCAATTGGCTGACATCACCTATTTTCATTTTTTTCTCTTCTAATATGTACCTTGGTTTGATAAAGGAACACTGTAATAATCGATTAATCAAATGTAATTGATTAATGAGGCCATTAATTAATGTCAGTAAATACTACTAATAACATAATGTTTTGAGACTATGTTGGACCTATTGGTCCATCTTGGTCATCCAATCCTCTAAACTATATCTTTTAATAAATAAATTTTTAAAAAAGTCTTAACGTAACTCATTATCATTTGTATACTTATTAAGTTTTCTTTTAAACTCACTTAAATTTACTGCTTCTACAGCATCCAAAGACAACCCATTCCAAAGGCCTACCACCCTGTTAGAAAAACTATGCTGTCTTAATTGGAGATCATTCTTACCTTGCCAAAATGTAATTTGTGTTCCCTAGTTTTATTATTCCCATTGTTAAGTATGAAAAATATGATGTGCCAAAACTATCAATTACCTTTACAATCTTAAACATTTCAATAAAGTCCTCATTAACTCTCTATTTTTCAAGTAAAAACAATTCAAGAAATTTCAGTCTCTCCTTGTATAACAATCCCTTCATTCCAGACATCATTTTGATGTCTCTTCTTTGGACCATTTCCAACAGTTCAGTGTCTTTCCTAAAGTAAGAAGCCAAAGACTGAACACAATATTCCATATGCAACCTAACCAGTAACCTATACAATGAAATAAAAAAAATTTTTAAATTTGTATTTAGTATTTCTGTAGATACAACCTAAAATCCTACTTGCCCTATCAGAAACAAAAGCACACTGCTTGGATAGGTTAAGAGACTAATCAATTATTACAGCAAGATGACTTTCTTTCATGACACTGTTAAGGTTGTTCCTATCCAAATTGTACTTATAATTTAAATTATAATAACTCACATGTATTTTCTTGTATTTATTATAATTAAAAAACCCATTTCCCATTTATTTGCCCAACTAGCTAAATGATCTAAATCCTTTGGTAAATCGGCAACATTACCTTTACAACCAGCAACACCAAAAGACATGAATATCATCTGCTTTATTCCATCAAGCCACTCTTCTATCCAGTTTACAAAGTTATTCCCACACCTCTACCCATCAGTGTGAATACCTGTATGTAGTGAGGGGATTTCCCACAGAAGGTTCTTTCTTCTCAGTTTATCTCCTTTGGGATCTGAACATCCACCCATGCATTGTGATCTGTGAAGGGGAGGAGAAGATCCTAGTGGTTGAGGGATTTAACCCAAACACACCACTTTGACCTTGAATTCCTGTAGATGAGTGGTCTTGGAGTGCCCCTCAGGCTCATTTGCCTGGTCCTGTTGGGCTAGGGTCAACTGAGTACCAGTGTTTGGCATTCTCAGTGGTCATTTTGGACATTATGTCTGATGCTGGTGTTTAAGTATAATGTTTATGAAACCCTCTATTGATGCTATGTCCTTGTTTAGCACTGAAGTACATTCTCTCAGTGGGTAGGGTCATTTGGCACTGAATTTTTCTTTCTTTATTATTGATATCCCAATCTTTGAAATAAATAGTAAATCAACAGCTTATAGGTAAACAATATTGCATAGATGACACTGTTAGACTCTCACCACCATTGTCAGTTCATGTAACTTGATTTTCAATCCTTATCTAACAAATTCTTAGATCAAATGTCTTCCTTTTTCATTCAGAAGAGATTGTAGGGACTTGCTGGTTCTTCCAAGACCATCAAAAAGCTATGTTCTGCAGACATCTTGGCAGATACATCTATCTCAAAATGCATTGAACTCCTCCTGAATTCTAAGGTTATTGGGAATATACCCATTGAGGTTACTCTTCATTGTACTCAGAATTCCTCCTGAGAAATGATCAAAGAGAGGAATTTGAGGAAAATCCCAGAGTAGGTGATCCTCACCAATTTCTCCAACCAAGGCATTTCTGCTGTGTATTGTGTCTCCAACCAGTATCTTAATGTTGATGTTTACATTGCCACTTTCACGGTAGGTTATTTTAACTGTAAGGTACAGCCATACATTCCTAACTCTCTCTGATGTTTCCAGTTCCAGCAGTTTTGACATTCAAAGGCATCATCTCATGGTTCTTTGATATGTGCTTGTTGTGGTGGGAAAGACCACAACACCTTCAAGTGCAAACTGGAACCACACTGCATTAATTGTAGTAATTTCCACCCTTCTTACTTTTGTTCTTGCCCTAAGTTGGTGTAGGAAAAAGAGGTACAGTGTTTTAAAACCATTAAAAAAATTTCTTACACTGAGGTTTGAAAGTTATTGTTCTCAACTTTATCTTGGATATATGCTGCTGCACTATGCACCACTACTACAGTGGGAGTGCAGACAGATCTTTCCATACCTTCATCTAAATCATTTTCAAACCATGTGAAAGATCTATTGCCCTTTCTGGATAAGCGAGTTTACAAGTCAGTGTCATCTCCTGCATCTGTCCCCACCATTACTTTCAGTGACTGCTTGTGTCCACTTACTTTGGCATTGATTTCTGGCTTCTAATCAGATTCACCTTCTTCAGCCCCATGATCTAGAATGATCAACTAATAATGAGTTAGTGGTATCTCCATTTATTGACAGAGACCTGCCCACTCAATTGAAGGCAGAATCCATGGAGTTTGAGAGACCTCCTAATAAAGAAAAATGGTGCAATGGAAAACCAAAGAGTTTTCCGCCTAAAGAAAAATGGTGACCTTCATACAGTTGAACTTCAAGATTCCTGTTCTAATTTGGATAATAATAAGGCCTTGATTGATTCTATCATCCTATGTGTTTTGCCTGACAGGAAACATATCTGAAACTTTCCAATACAGTCACCAGTTAGCAGTTTTTAATATGAAATGACAGGTTGTGTGATGGATGGATGGCAGTGCTGGTCAACCAGCACATGCTCACCTTGTCTTTGCAGCTTGATACACTTTTGGAGGCTGTTCTATCCATGTTTCCTTGGATTGTACCATCACTGTTTGCTCTCATCACCTGTCACCCAGAGAAACTTATGATCGGTCAGACCTTGATGCTCTCTTTGAAAAGTTAGTCTCTATTTTTAGTCCTTGGGGACTTTAATTGACACAATCTCCTCTAAGATGATGCTGATATTGATGGGAAGGGTCATTACATAAAGTGTGTGTTCTGTGATTACAACCTTTCTCTGTTCAGTACTGGATCTTATACATATTTTCATGCACTTAAGCCATTCTTTTATTGTCACTGATCTCTCTAGCTGCTCCATTTCACTTTTCTTGGAAGCATGACAGTGACCCAAGGGGTAGTAATAATTTTCCTATCATTTCGAGTGAGATTGGCCATGGTTGATGTCCACCAACCTATGTGCCTTGGTGAAAGTTGGGCAAGGCCAGTTGGCCTTATTTCACAGCTGTGTCAGTATTTCATCCTTCTATCATCTTTCTACCACTGATAGGTGATTGTGTGGTAGGAGTGACTGACTGTATCATCCAGGCAGTTGCTTAATCTATTCCTAAGAGTTCGACACATTTCCCGCATTATCCCCATTCTTATTGGAGTCCTGCCTGCCAGGAGGCATAGAATACCTTTTGCAGATATCCCACTCATACAAACTGCATTGCTTTCCAGTAGGCCCTTGCTAATGTATGCCAGGTTAGATGTTAAAGCCAAAAGGAACCTTAGATTAAGTTCATAACTAGTATTTCTTTAACCACCATTTCCAAAATCCTATGGGACAAGATACAAAAAATCAGTGGTAGGTGTACTTCCCCTCCTCTTTCCATCTTGCCCTCTAATGGCTGAAAAGTTGCTGATGTCAGAGCATCACTGATTAATACTTTGAGCGAGATCTTTTCTCATGCATCTATCACTTCTGTTTTTCTCCTTACTTTCTCGACCATTAAGTCTTAAGCAGAGAGATCACCTCTTTCCTTTCAGCCTGATCATCCTTATGACTATAACCACCCTTTCACACTGGGGAACTCAAGCATGCTGTTCATTGGTCTGGCAGTACATTGGTTGAACCTGCTGATGTTCACTATGAAATGCTGTGCCAGCTCTCTCCTGCTTCTTTTGCTATTCTTCTGGTTGTTTATAACCAAATTCGGCAGGAAAATATTTTTCCTGATACATGCCTTCTTTCTCTAAGTCCAGGAAGGATCCCAAGATTCCTTTTAATTATCATGCAATTACTTTGACTAGCTGTTTCTGTAAGGACTTAGAAAGAGTGGTTAATGCTTGTTTTATTTGGTCCCTCAAATCAAACAACCTCTTCTTCCCCACCTAGTGTGGGTGTCATTGACAACACTCCACTGTGGACCACCTAATTTGACTTGAAACATCGATGAGGGAAATATTCCTTGAGAGGGAGCATCTTGTTTCCATCTTTTTTGACCTTTAAAAGGCTTATGACACTACATGGAAGTACAGCATTTTATGAAACATTCACTCTGGTCAGTTACCAATTTTCATCAAGAACTTTTTACTGGACAGGTGATTCCAAGGCTATGTTGGTTTGATACTTTCCCATTCTATTCCATAAGAACTTAAAGTCCCTCAGGGTTGTGTCACTCTTCTCAATATCATGATTAATGTTATCATGATACAACTTTCTCCTACTGTTTTAAATGAGCTCTATGTTGACAACTTTCACATCTCATGAAGGCTTCAGACTGCCCTAATTTCTTATTGAAATGGACCATGGAAAATGGTTTTACTTTTTTTTTTCTTTAAAACCATTTATATGCACTTTTGTCATCAATGTGATATACACCCTGATCTTGAGTTTTATTTTGGTGATGCTGTTCTTCCCATGGTCTGTGAGGCAAAGTTCTTGGGTCTTATCTTAGATAGTGATTGACATTCATTTCTCACATCAAGCAGCTATGTGTCAAGTGTATGAGAGCACTGAACATCCTCCTTGTTCTCTCTTCCACCTCTTAGGGAGCAGGTCGATTTTCCATGATCAGGATCTATTGTGTCCTCATTCAATTTAAATTGAACTATGGTTCTCTGGGCTATGGCTCTGCATGGAAGACTTTTGCACTTTTCTAGTGCATAGTTTGTGCACAAACCCTTTCTTCACTTCCACTGTTTGCATCTTTCTTTGCAGTGTGCCATTAAACTTCAGTCCCTACTGCAACAATCTACCTGGGGTTGTATCTTCCTTCCTCAATGGGCAATATTCTTTCTGAATAGATGGTTTGCCATTCTTCTCTTTGGCTCTTGTTTTCAGGTGCAGCTGTATGAGTTGGGTGTGTTGGCTTATTGTCATCCCCACTTGTAACCTTTTTATGAGTCATTTGGGGCAGGTTAATATTTTTGAATGATTCTCCATTTCAAGTATTATAATAATGACTAACAGAAATATCATTTATGAAATTAACTGCTTGTATGCAGAAATACACAACTACATTTCTATTACAATTGTGCATATAATTTATAACCTAACTAATACAAATTGTTCTTCATCTCTTGGCATTCTTTTGTTATAGTGTGGTTTCAGTAGTAGGAACTGTTGTTGTATTTAGGATTTTCAATTTTCATCAAAAAATATCTGTTGGTTTTGGAAATGTTTTGCAGAGAATAAAGTGATCATAAGTAGTGAAGGAAATACAAATGAAAATTGTACAAATGAGACGAATTATTTATTCATTCACTGTAGTTGTAAATATTAACTTATTAGCTGGTTCCTAGTTCTATGATAGTATCTTCATAAGGCTACTGAGGTGGAGAAGAATATAGCAAACAAAATCTATAAAGAGAAAGAAAACTTTAATGTCATATCAGAGTCTTATATTGGTTTCTCACAGCCCTTAGGATTAACTCAGTTAATAATTATTTCAAATAAACTTATTCAATTAAAGTAAATACCCAACTCCTAATAACTTGTATGGGTCTCTGTATAATAACTTCAAATAAGTATGACCTCATTTCATGAGGACAAGACACATTAACAGAATTAAGGGTAAGGCCTAGGAAAGAAGCACTTCAATGTGTAACCTTTAGCTAAGCAAAATGATTAGTGTAACTCTAAAAGCTTCCCACATTTTATTTTCAAGTATGTTGTTAACTATATGCAGAAAACCTACATAAAAATTTATAAAAATATCTGAATATATCTTAAACTGTGACCTATTGTAAAACATTACAGAAACTGTGTTTATTAATGGCCAGTGTAAGCCACCATGATAAGCCAGACGTTTTTTCAACAGGATAAAAACTTGGAAAGAAGAATTTTAAATGGCAGAAGAAAATAAATAGGATTATTTAATAAAAACATACTCATTATGTAAAAATAAATGTGTAGAAACAATGTCATAACTGTCACTTAATACAGAATCCCATTGCCTTTACATCTTTTCTTCTTATTGCAAGAAAAATAGAAAAATTGATGATGGTTACTCTAAAAGCTGAACTAAGGTGAACCTTGCTTAAAATCATAAAATGATGCATTTGGTGTGGCCACATTTAGAGATAGACAACAACTAACAAAATGGCACAAAAGATTTTGTTGAGCATTTTTTTAGATACACATAGCTACTGTGGTGAAATACATATATAATTCTGTATACTTTTGTTACAGTTGAGGGTAAAATGTTTAAATTTTGGCACCCATCGTAAAATGCGCCAGTTTGTCCCCCTTAAAATGTGTCATTGTTTCAGTCTTTTTTTTTTTTCCTTATATATGCATTATTAATGTTTAGAAGTGCTAACCATGATAAGATACATTTTTTTTTACTCAAAATTTATTTGGGACTTAGTAAGTTGGTAACCAAACTGGTAGCAAATGTGATTGAAATTCCATGAATGAGTTATGTATAAATTTCCACAGTTAGTTTTGGTCTGCAAGAAACTTCAGTTCAATATCCTGATTTTTAATTTGCACTCAAAGCATACTATTAAAGTGTATGTGTGTTTTCTTATAGCAAAGCCACATTGGACTATTTGCTGTGTCCACTGAGGGGATTTGGTACTCCTGATTTTAGCATTGTATATCTGAAGACTTACAGTTGCCCCACTGGGGGGCCATACTATTAAAATACTGTTTCAGTATCTCAGCTGTTATGGCTTTACTTGGCTTCTAATTTCGAGATTGCAAGTTTTACTTTGCTGGGAATATTAAAATATAATAATAACATATTACAAATTAAAACATAGAGCTAACAAAATTATAATTGTAATAAAAGTGGGAGAAAATTCTTAACTGTTTTTCTTCTAGAATGCAGATCTCAGAATTCATATGTACTCTTCACAAAAATTCCTTCCCAAGGGCTATAAAAGTACCTTTTTTTTTCTTTACTGTCACCCACTGGTACAACAGCATGTCTATGGATTTACAATGCTAAAGTTAGGGGTTCAATTCCCCTCAGTGGACTCAACAGATAGTCCAATGTGGCTTTGCTATAAGAACACACACACTCTTCCTTACTGATACACAAGTTCTTCAGTTTTTCATGTTTTTCAACTATAAGTTAGTCTTAGATTTGTGCTACTTGATGTGCCATGTAACCACATACTGTACAGCTATAAATTATCTCCAACTCTATGCTTAGCTACCTACAGAAACTATAAACAACAAAACAGTAATTAGGACTGAACACCAACATTTCTTGTAAAACTTGGATATTTGTGTGATAGTTCAACAATATAATTATTTTATAAAAACAAACAAGATGAAGGTGTTATTCTGTCTAATGTGGTTTTTATGCAGTTGTGGTTTACATGCTGTTTAATCTGTTGATAACTGTGTTATTATATTTTTATCACTAATGGGTAGGTGGGTTTTTCTTATAGCAAAGTCACATTGGGCTGTCTGCTGTGACCACCAAGGGGAATTGAACCACTGATTTTAGCATTGTAAATCCAAAGACTTACTGCTGTCCTGGTGGGAAACCACTAATGGCCAAAGCCTAATAAACTAGTGAGATACAATTGGATTTATGACTGAAAATATCGTTAACAGCAGAGATACCAAACTACTAAAACAGCTCTTTCACATTTATATAAGAAGACCATATCTAATTGGCTGTGCTCTTTACTAGATAGATTTTTAGTTTTATCTAAATTTCAGTTCACTTGTAGCTTCGGTTATTATTGAATTGTTTGTAGTACTATCGAAGACATGACACAGATGAATTACCTGATGTGTTACACTGATTTATTTACATGCAATTAAATTACTACATTTTACAGTATTTTCTGTTTGTTCTGAATTTTGCACAAAGCTACTCGAGGGTTATCTATGCTAACTGCCGTTAATTTAGTAGTGAATGCCGAGAAGGAATGCAACTAGTCATCTTCACCCACTGCCAGTTCTTGAGCTACTCTTCTAACAACAAATAAGGGTTTGACTGTCACATAGTAACACCTTCACGTTTGAATAGGTGAGCATGTTTGGTGGGATGGAATTCGAACCCACAACCCTCTAATTATGAGTTAAGAGCCCTAACCTACAGGCCTTTACTATATTTACTTATGAATAGTTTTACAATTTACACATGCTGAATAACTAAAAAAGTTTGTAGTTATTTTAGGCTTAACAGAAAACCTTGGATGCTAAGAAATTAATGTTATTTCTCCTATCCCTCTTTACTGGCTTTCAATGATTTTGACAGGTAAATAGCGATTTCTCTGAACAGTGGGTTTTTCTTGGTTCAAAGGTGAGGGAAAGCCGTGCACAAGATCGGAAGAGTGGTTCTTTTCTTGACAATGGTTTGAAGAGAAATAGGATGTCGCTTCAAGATTGACAAGTGGTCAACTAATCACGATCAGCAGATCCGGAAGACCCAGGCCTGCACCTGAGGGCCACTACACCTTGTCCCAGAGGAAATGCAAGATCAGAACCACTGTTTATTGTATCACAAAGAACAATTACAGATTAGTATTTTATGTACAATTGTTTACATGATAAGTAACTTTACATACACACAGAAATTACAATATACCCCGTTTATACAATTCATAAACATAAACTATACAATTCCTAAACATTAAACACAGTACGAAAACAGAACATTAACAGAAGCTGAATGATTTAATCGCAACAGTTTTGCCTTTAGTTTTACACAACATATAACTACTAATGAATATATTTGGTACCTTGTTCGTTTCGTTCGGTAACGTGAAAAAGAGAGGGGGGGGCGAGGTAAAATACTCTCGGTGGAGCGAATGTTGTTTGTTTTATGAGGTGATGTGGTTTAGGGGAGAGATGAATTTGGTCCATGAAGTGGGTGTTTCAGCGGTACTGGTGAGTTTTGTGAATAGGTTAGTTTTGTTTTTGAGTTTATCGTAGTATTTATTTGCTAGGGTTAAGAAGTGTGCGTGTTTGTAAAGTTGCTTGTTTTTTGTAAGAGCCGAAGGTGTGGAGCCTATAGGCTGTGGGAAGATTCTAGTGTTGTGTAGACATGTTGTGGCATGTTGCAAGTTACTAGGCTTTCGTATTCTGGCCTTATGTAGGTGTTATCTTTCATTATGATCGTTTTGGGGTTACAGCCTTTGGCGAAGCCACTGATTTTTTTTTTAAAGATAATTTATTCGTTGTTATTAGTTGATTGTTATTTCAAAGGTTAGTTTTCTGTTGAAGGTTAAACCGAGAATATTTATTTAGTTTGTGAATTTGATTTGTGTGTCACATAGTTTGACGTTCCTAATTTTTTGTTGTTTTGCTGAAGCTTATGGACGAAGATAAAGGCTTGTGTTAATATTAAAGCTCTATGGATTAAGTACCACGCGCCACGTGTTGGTTGCAGCACCTGACGGTGTGGTTTTAGATTAGCGTATTTGCTGTCAGTAGGGATGTGCGTGACGTGCTCTTTACCGCGATGTCTTGTGCATATTCTGAAGCTTTAGTTTCGGGAATCTCTAGGAGATTTTCTTGAGGATGAGAAACCCACTTGAAACAAAAATGTATCTAGGAAGGTCGAAACGTTGTTTTTTCCTTATCAATAAAAGTGTTAATACCCATATCAGCCGCTCTAGGAGATTTATGTTGTTTACATATAAATATATAAGAGTAGCGGGGTTAATATAGAGCCGTGGGTGAATACCAGCTTTAAATGTGAGAAAGGTAACATTGCTATTACTTTTGACTTTGCGCTTCTATTGTTTTGTAAAATTGAAATCCATTTAATAATTGCGGTATATTGTATACTTACATGGTTAATATCTGAGGCTGTTGTGCCAAATGTAATTGAAAGTTTTTTTGTCGTCCAGGAAAACAGCAATTGTTGCTTGATTGTGATTAAGCCCCTTGCGTATTGACTGCTAATCTGGTTAAATGATCAATTGTTTGTCGTTGTTTGCGTGATGCATTTTGTGTATCACAAAGGTTTGTTTTTCGAATTTCGCGCAAAGCTACTCGAGGGCTATCCGTGCTAGCCGTCCCTAATTTAGCAGTGTAAGACTAGAGAGAAGACAGCTAGTCATCACCACCCACCGCCAACTCTTGGGCTACTCTTTTAGCAACGAATAGTGGGATTAACATTATAACGCCCCCACGTCTAAAAGGGCGAGCATGTTTGGTGCGACCGGAATTCGAACCCGCGACCCTCAGATTATGAGTCGATCGCCTTAACCCACGTGGCCATGCCGGACCTGTGTCGCAAAAGAGTTTACTGGATTCTAACTTGAAAAGCAGTCTTGTCATGATTATTTTCTCCATACTGTGTAATGTCAGGTAAAAGTGAGTCAATGGTTCGTTTTACACGGTCCCAATTTGTTTTTGTGTTGTCAAGTATTTTGGGACGTGAGGTTGATGTTGTGCTGCTTGGGTTGTTACTTTCGGTAAATAAGATGGGGTTGTGATCGCCACCGGTGTGTTGTAATACTTTAAATCTGTTTGTATGCGGGATCAGTGACAGTGTAATGATAGTAAGACCGAGAGTGTCTTATGATCCGTTGTGATGCGTATAGGTCGGTGTGTTATCATTGATGGATATAGGTCATTGTTATCGACGAAATCGTGAAGAAGGCTACTATTGCGACTTGTTTTTCGGCAGTTAATTTCGGAGTATTTGAGTTTAGATCACTTAATTGCATACATGTTTTGATTATTATAATTTGAAGAAGGTGAATGTTCTGGTTCTGTACTTGGTGATATGTAGGTAGCAAGTGGTGCTATTGTTGCGTGATTTGGAGTGTAGATGTCGCCTAAAATGTATTCGTTACCCGAATTTATGTTTACAGTGGAAAGTAACATTACCTCTTGAGACTTCTCTATTTAGGTATACTTTTGACGTTGTAATGAGGAAAGTACATTTTCGTTAAGGTTAAATAGTTCGTATTTTTTGTGTTTTGTTCATTAACATTCAAGTTGGTTTAAAAGTCATTTAAACGTTTTGAAGTATTTTACTTTGACATGGAGGTAGCGAAAGTGATTCTTTCATCGACTACTCTTCAAGTCTTGGAGGGCGAAGTAATATTCAGTGGAGTTTCAGGCGTCGTTTAATAGGTCTCCAGACGTGACGATGTTGAAACGAGATGATTGATGTCCACGACTAAGGTTATAGTGCATTCGGTGAGGCTCAGAAGTCGTGTCGAATATCTTGCGATGTCTGAGTAGGTCCTGTAGTGGCAGCATCCTGGATATGGTCTTTTTGGCTTCTGCACGGATGTGGTCCTAGGTTCATGAAGAGCTGGCTGGACTGCGATGGAAGAGGCTACTTGGGTCGGACCATTGGTTGCTCTGGCTACTCTGAATACTTGTTGGTATTTGAAGCATCCACGGTAGGAGGCGGCGTGAGGTTCTCCGTAGTTGGCGCATGTGGCTTTGCGTCGTTGCCTTGGGCATTCGGCTGTTGGATGTTTAATCCCTGAACCGCACACTATTGACTCTGGATGTGGATCGGATTGAGTGTTGCTGAACTTTTTGCAGTGAAAGCATTGTAGAAAGGCCACTTGTTTAGATCTTGTTGGCTTAGCAGGATGATGGATATACTATAGGTGTCACCTTTCTCGATCAGGTCAGGTTGATACACGTATTGGGAAGGGGGGGTAGATTTCCTGGCTGTTCCTGGTAGGTTTTATTCTTTTAGCTTTGGTGGTTGAGACTTTCTAAGACTTTGGTTCCTGGAGTATTTCATTCAGTGGAAATATTGTGATATGGCGTGAGAGGTTTCTGACTGGTTGTCCTCAGGGACGTGGACGTTTAGCTTTGCATTCTGGAAGTCTGAAGGGTCCCATGGTTTTTGGACCTTGGCGTATTCTGTTGGGGTATTAGTATTAATAAGGACTCTTCTTTTGGCTAGTCTGCGGACGTTTGTGAAGCAGCTCTTTGGTAAAAGTCTTCTAAGTTCTCAGACAATTTTTGGTCGCCAATTCCTTCCACAACAATGGCTGGAGAAGGTTTAGATTGCTGGGTGGTGGACGTTGATGTTTGAGATTCCATGTTTGTTGGTAAGCTGATAATTTGGTTAGTTGGCGTGGATCTCTTACTCGATCTTGTGGTGTCGGGCAAGCTGTTTGGCTTGAACCGCTGGAGTTCATTTCGCTGCAGTTCTGGATCATGGCTAGCTGTTCTGCATTTGACGAGGGCTTACTGGTGGATTTGGTACCTATTCGCGGTGGGGTAACCAGAATTGGTGAAATCTTGGCGGATTGAGGGTTTATTTCCAAGTCGAGACTGTAATTAGACGTTTTCTAATTTCTCCGCCCCAGGGTGTGATGGGGAAGAATGTATTTACTGAACTGGAGTAGGCCGAGTTATCAGGTTAAGAGCTAAGTCAATACGTTAATTTTTCATTTTTACTGTCTTTTTTTACATAATTTACACATTAATATGTAGCATTTTAAAAAAAATAAATGTACATGAAAATGACAAAATTATTCCAGCACTTAAATCACTCTTATGATTTTCAAAAGTATTTTTCGAGTGGTTGTTATTTTCTAGGTATTGTGCAAAAAAACTTAATTACAAGTATATGTACCAGAAAAATAAGATAAAGCTTAACATTTTGCTAGAAAGTTAAACAGTTGCATAAAATAACTATCCTAGTTATTATTTTTATCTCTTGGACCCGCAGATGGTTGGAAAATACAATTACTGTTTTTGTTTTATAATGGCACCACACTATTTTAGCTACCAATGAGGCATGGTATGGCTGGGTGGATTAAGGCGTGTGACTCGTCATCTGAGTGTCTCGGGTTCGAATCCCCGTCGCACCAAGCATGCTCGCCCTCTCAGCCGTGGGGCCGTTATAATGTGACAATCAATCCCACTATTCGTTGGTAAAAGAGTAGCCCAACAATTGACAGTGGGTGGTGATGACAAGCTGCCTTCCATCTAGTTTTACACAACTAAATTAGGGACGGATAGTGCAGATAGATTTGCGCGAAATTCAAAAACAAAACAAAAACAAAGCTACTAATGATAAATATTTACTCAGAAATATGGAATGCATGACGTTATCAATAGGTGGCAGCACTTAAAAGTTAACTTTTATCTAAAAGTTAATTTTACAGAACTCGTAATGTATAACTGTAATATTTGTAAAATTGACTTTATCAGTTATAAAAACGTGTTTTAACAATTAATAATGAGGTATGTTAAAAATCACAGACTGATGCTTTCAAAGTTGGGAGTTTAGACAATAGTTACTTCTTAAAAGTAGTTAGTTGTATATAGTATACACATAACTGGATTAGCTGAAAAAAGAAATCGAAACATGAAATTTTAACGACAATTTCTCTTCCAAAGACACTTAGGATTCTAGAAGATTTAGCTTGGAAGTCAGTCGATGGCTAAAGATTATATGGTCTTGGTAATACCAAATCCTAGAGACATCTTTCATTGTAATTTAAGCTATGCAATCATCGTTTCATAGCATAATATCCGTAAATGTTGTTTATAAGTGCGAGTAATTAGACTGATTAATAATGCTATTGCAGTATTCCACTCTTAAATTACATCAATGTCACTGTAAAAAAGGACATTGAAACTGTATTAATTGTTCTTGTATGAGATTTTAACCTTACCAACATGTATGTTTCCGTTTTGACGTATTGTAAAATATTGCATGGTAATACAACAAATGGTGTACAGTTATGAAAGATAAACAGCAAAACTTGTACGGAGTTAATGGCGGAATAAAGACGTAAAAGGAAAATATTCAATTCATAATATAATAATTATTGCAAGTGTATGATTACAAGCAAAAACATCTAGTTTTTATTTTATTTTAAACGGCGCATAAATATATAAATAATAAATATGCACAGTAAATTACTATGCTAGTCAGTATAAAAATTGATAATATTAAGAGAAGTATTTGAAACATTTATATAAAAAGCAAAGTTAGCCCAAATCAATGATGCTGATAAAAAATAAAAGTAAAAGATTCAACTTACAATGTAAATTTTTACAGCATTTTTATTTATTTGGTCGTCTCAAAAAAACTGGGTTCATGTAGTCTTTGTGATTAGCGTGCCATGTTGTGAATTGAAAGGTCCAAGGTTCAATACGTGCTGCAAAATTCTCTCTACACTTATATAAATTGGTACTGCTAGCGAGCTACCTTTCGTTGGTCAACAGCTCAAAATTAGGAATGGCTGAACCAGAATCTTAGGGATCTCTGCCCCGACTATTTAGCCGCCATATGCACGTGATATCATTTAGGTTGAAACTTTCAACTTTGTACTTTGACCCACTTTAGCTTTAAGCATTGCTACTGTGTATGCTAAAAAGACTTGCTATGCTTCTGCTAAAGGATATTATATTTTTTTCTGTTGTTAAATAGTACTTAACATTCATTATACAAATTTAGCTATTGATATTAGTTGTTTTGCTTCGAGTTTTTTTTCCTCAAAAGACAGAATTCTGATGTTAAACTTCTGTATATTTCTATGGCCCTCCAGTGGCTCAGCGGCATGTCTGCGGACTTACAACGCTAAAAGCCGGGTTTCGATACCAGGGCGGGCAGAGCACATAGAGCCCATTGTGTAGCTTTGTGCTTCATTCAAAACAACAACTACATTTCTAGAAAAATATTCGACACCCAGAAAAGAGCAAAATGAATGATTTACAATGTCATAAGAGAGAATTATATTTCTCTCTTAAATTAATTAATTCTCTCTTAACTTAAATATTTTAACTGTAAGAGTCAATGTTTACTGGAACATGTGTTTTAAAATAGAAGTATTGTAATTTAATCCTTACAGCAGTATTAAGCAATATTTTTGATGTTTTATCAATAAATTAAATTAATTAAAATTATCCAGAAAGGCCTACCTAATGAATAACCCCAGTTGAACGGCCAGTATGGAACGATTATATATAAAGGAATAGCGGTGGCGTCATCATAAGTAATGAGGGAAGTTTGTTTGTTTGTTTTAATTTCGCGCAAATATCTGCGCTAGCCGTCCCTAATTTTGCAGTGTAAGACTAGAGGGAAGGCAGCTAGTCATCACTACCCACCGCCAACTCTTGGGCTACTCTTTTACCAACGAATAGTGGGATTAACCATAACGTTATAATGCCCCCACATAATATGAGGAAACTGTTTACATAGAAAATCTCTCACGCGGCAAGAAAACGTAATTAATATTGTATTACGCTAACAATAATGGTAAATAAGTTGAAATAGCTATTAAACATATATATTTTACGGCATACTCTAGATATAGAAATATAATTACTGATGTAGAGTATTACATAAAACTAGAAACTGATAGATTTTACAAACTGTTTTGAACTTGAATTTATGTCCTTTTTTTCCACATTTGCTATGAGATCAACTATTTTTACTCCTTTAAATTGTTGACTTGTAGCCACACCTATTACTTTAATAGAAATTGTATCCAAAATAGCTTCATCGTGTTTTGGGAAATCGGTCTTTTTGTTTGCATTTAGTCTTCAAGCATGATTATCGTACAGAATTAGCTCGCCAAATGATCTCGCTAGTGAATGAAATGTCCTGCCATCTGTCGGTCAGAAAGCTTTTTCTAAGATTATGTTACTGAGCTTTGTTTGCCAGATAACGTTGGTGAGCTGATACTGTCATAGAGTTTTCAAGTTCACATGCTAAGCGATAGCTCTCCGTAATAATATTCGCGGAAAACGTTGGCTAGGATGTTTTATATAAGAAAAGAAACTTAAAAAAATTCTGCTACCAAAATGATGCGATCAAGTGAAGTTGGAAAATTTCGATTTGGAATTTATGGATGGCTGAATATCAGTGGTGAGTTTGATCAGTAAACGATCTTACTTTACACGCACTAAATTATTTGTAGTAGTAAGGAATTCTATAACACTAGATTGTATTTAATACTTAGAATAAGATTTTTATATCAATGTTAAAATATTTTTATGCTCTAGGAGTAACTGTTGGTAAAAAACACTCAAAGCCACGTGTGGAGATGTTACGATCATGTGATGACATTAAATCATTTATAATTGCTACTTAAAGGTTTTATTTGTTACGAATACGTCGCCTCTTTGCAAGCACTAGCATTTTTTACTTTTTTCTTCAATGTATAACTACCACATTGGTTATGAGATTTTGAAGAAACTAATTGCAAAAAAATCAACGTGTAGCTACATGTTTCTCAGTGCGCCGTGAAAATTAATTTTTTCATACCGAAGTGGAGAATACGGCATACACTTTTCCTCTTTGAGTTGTGAAATCTGCTAAAACGGTCAGAGGTTAAAGGTCACACAAATAAGTCGTCGTATTACATGGTTGATTAACGTAAAACTGATGTGAAGGTTAGCGTTTGACGCGGAACTAGAAAGAATACAGTCATTTTTAGAACATGCGATTTACAACAAAATTACTCGGATAATTAAACAGTTATAATTGTATTATTAGATAAACGTTTATCGGCGGACAACTGATTATCTTAACATTACGTCGGACATACCTCATTGATTCTAGCATACCTGTACATGAGTTATATATAGAGTCCGACGAGAATAGTAAAGCTCTTAGATATAAGGGAGTCGAAACCTTCAGTTACTAAAATATAAAAGCTGTATGCTTTCATTTTGCTACTGATGTTTGTTTGTTTGTTTTTTCAAGCAAAGGCTTGATTTTAGAACATCTGAAATGCGTCATTTAAATCGTATGAGTTTAAAATTAACAATTCTCCTTTTGAGTTATTACTGTCCTTCAGAGTGAGAACACGAATTTGTGAAATCAAGCCCTAGTAGTTACAATTTATGAACAGTGACTTTCATGTAAACAGAGCTTATCAGCCACAAATGTGAATACGTGACTTTAATGTAAAGGCAGCTTATCAGCCATAAATGCGAATACTAATTGCTAAGCGTATTAGGGTATTTGTCTTTAATCCATCAACACAAAAGAGGATTGTTTGTTTTTGAATTTCGCGCAAAGCTACACGGAGGCTATCTGCAGTAGCCGTCCCTAATTTAGCAGTGTAAGACTAGTAGAGGGAAGGCAGCTAGTCATTACCACCCACCGCCAACTCTTGGGCTACTCTTTTACCAACGAATAGTGGGATTGACTGTTTCATTATAACGCCCTTACGGCTGAAAGGGCTAGCATGTTTGGTGTGACGGAGACACAAGAGAGGAAAGCGAACTCTCGCTAGAAATGATCTACCTGGTGGGAAAATTAAAAAATGAACAGTTCTTGAGAATGTTGTTTAGCTCGTTTGAAGTTAAGCTACACAATGGGCTGTTTGTGTTCTGTCCACCACAAGTATCGAAACCATGTTTTTAGCGTCTTAAAGTTTGTAGATACACCGCTGTGCCACTGGGGGAAGGGGGCTTGAGGAAGTAAAGTGAAGAAAATCAAAGGTAAAATTTCAGCAGGTTAACAGTGGTTAACAAATAATTTGAAAATTAAAGCAGATCTCACTTTCATAATTTAAGTTTTTATTTATGTTTGTTTTTGTGTTTCTTCGAGATAATTGTAGAATTAGTCAGGACTATTATTGTTGTTTTTAATTTCTTCACAAAGCTACACAGTGGGCTATATGTGATCTGCCACCCATGAGTATCGAAGCAAGGTTTCTAGTGTTGTAAGTCTGCAGATATACCCCTGTGCCAGTTGGGGAGGGGGGGAAGCAGGTAATTAGGATTGGATTATGAAATAAGGCACATCGGCTACTAAGTGTTGTTCACAATATTCCAAAGCACAAAACCTGGAACCCGCATATGGGTAGAGGTTAATGGCACGAGAAATGTTTGTGATATGTCAGTTGTAGTTTGTGTATGCTTGTTTATATTTTACTTTCCAAAGTAATGCGATAACATTGAAACAGAACCCTTGAAAAAAATTGGTTGTCATTTCTGCTGCGATTAGTCGATCTATTGTTTATTGTAGTCAAATATCGAAATAACGTAACGCCCTTTAAAAACATATAATAAGCAAAACTCAGAAAAAAATTAATTCTATGCAAAGTGGATGTATGTGTGTGGTATTGTACGAAGCCTCATGTACGATAAGCCTGTGATGAACAATAGCAGTTGTTATCAGTAACGTGCCAAATTAGATTATATTTTGACATTTAAAACAGTGATTTCTAGGGCTAAGTTTACTTCCTTTTTACAATTTAATACCATTATTATCGCACTGTTTATCATAGCGCAAGGATACGTTTTGTCAAAGAGAGTTATAATTTTTTTATCGTACTGTTTTTAATCACAGCTTGTTTTTTCTTCTATCTCTCTTTTTTTATACACTGACCACTCACAAACTGTGCTTCACAATCATTAACAATTTATGTAATCAATCAACATCTTACTGGTTGTATATCTCAGCAAATCTAGAAGGACTAAAACTGTGAATCAAAAATTTAGGAAAGAGTATAGTGCAAAATATTCGGTCATTGCATCAAAAGTCAGTGACAGTCATGCGTTTTGCACAGTTTGTCACATTGATTTTTCTGTGGCGCATGGCGGGATAAACGATTGTTCCAGACATACAAAATCGGTATTTCACCAACAAAAGGCTGAGGCGAAGACAAAAACGATGCAGATAACGACATTTATGAGTAAGAATTCAGAATATGAAAAATAATTCCAAAAGAAATTTTTTTAAATTTATTTATTAAATACACAAAACACAGTCATAAATGAGCAATCTATAGCAGTATTAAATAATAATAGTTATAATAATAACATAATAATAAACAACTTAGAGACACTGGTCAGGCCTAGTAGCCACAAATGATAAAGGGCTCTGGCTACAATCATTACCCTCAGTCATTTGAAATAGTTGGCATCTCTGTTTATGCAGTTAAAGACTGGAGGGAAGGCAGCTAGTCATCCCAACCAACCCCCAGTTCTTAAGCTACACTTTTACCAAAGAACAGTGGGATTGGCCGTACCATAATAAAGCCCCCACGGCTAAAAGGATGAGCACATCTGGTTGGATGGAGATTTTAGCACACTGCTTGCAAGTCAAACGCCCTAACCACCTGATGTAGCCTATCAGACACCAAAAAGCAGGATTCGTGGTTCGATACGTGATGCCGCTGAACTGCTTCACACTTGTAGCTGTGGCAACGTTATAAAAGTGACGGTAAATCTCGTTATTTAGTTCCACGAGCTGGACGAAGCTTTTGTGGTAAAGGGTTCTTCACTTTCATTCGGAAGTTTTTAGTGATAATTATTAATCCGGTCTTTTCCCATTGCCATTATAGTTCTTTGACCCCTTTCCGGAATCAAGAAGACAGACTCATTGGTTCAACAGTACTTCTCAATTAATTAGTGGATAAATTCAAGGAGGTACTAATTGATAGTCTGTTGTGTTGAAATAAATCATATAGTGTGATGAAAGCATTCCATGATACTGGTGTGTTGTTACTAATTGCATTTTACCAACTTTAACTTGTCTTGTGGTTGCCTAAAATGAATGACGTATCGAACTGACCGTGTCCGTCATCTTTATGTTTACTTGAACGTCCTTACTAATTATTTCCTTTTATCAGCAGGTCAAAACAAGGAAGGTCCGGCATGGCCGGGAGGTTAAGCGCTTGACTCGTAATCTGAGGGTTCAGTCAATCCCACTATTTGTTGGTAAAAGAGTAGCCCAAGAGCTGCCTTAAACTGCTAAATTAGGGATGGCTAACAAAGATAGCCCTCTTATAGCTTTGCGCGAAATTCAAAACAAACAAACAAAACGAGGGACGCTTGTACCTGAATTATAGGGGTCGCTGATTAACTCAAGTGCAGAGAACTTGGGTACAATTGCATGAAGTAAATGGATACTATATAATCATATATCAGTGGACAAGAATTTGTAATACGTATAAAACTCAATGAAATAACTACAAAGATTCTATTACAACCATTTTCCATGAATTTGTTATTTGAAGTAGAAAATAATTCTATTTGAAAATAAAATAAAATTCGGACACCTTAATATTAATTCTCTGTTTCTATTTTCCTTTATACACACAAAATATATATTTTACATAAATGCTGCTCATCATAATATACCGAAACATACTAAATCGTAATTTGTACCATGCAAGGCAAATATAATCTAAATGTGGAATCAGTAGAAAAGGTAAAAACCTCAAGCGTTCGTTACGAAAGGAATAGAGAAAAGGTGGGCATATCCACATGAACACGCATCCACGTTGTCGTTTCATTGATGCTACACGGGTTGGATATTAAAGTATTTTTGACTTTGCAACAAAAATAATCCGTTTTATGAGGTTTTTTTTAGGCCAATGTAGTTATCATTAAGTCTAAGTAATACTTTAAGCTTGTTCAGTACAAAGTATAGAAGCCGGGCAACGCCCTCGTATCACCTGAGTATGGGGTATATGGGCGTTGACAGTATATGGTACTAGTTGGTTCATGGTTAACATGTACAGACAAGTGCAATAAGTTTTTTCTTAGTTGCTACTTCATATCTGGAAAATGCATTTCCCTGCGGTCTAATAAAGGTCACCATACTAACGCAGATGATACAAATAAAAATGGTCTTGCCATTTTGAAAAAAAAAAAATTAAAATACAGGCATTTTGAGTTTTTATACTTTTGACCTGGAAACTTATCTTTCCTTGATAAATCTCGTGAAGAGAAAAAAGTGATGAAATAGCTGACCCATGGTCCATACGATACATTTTATAGGTAACTTTCACAAGTTCAAGCTTGTGTACTTTTATCCTGAATTGATATATGTAAAAACATGTGAAGGGTTAGGTAAGCTTTGCACTTATAATCTTTCATTTAATAGAATCATTTAATGATGTTATTTAGTTTATTTTAAAATTATGTGGCTTAAATAAACCTACTCTCGAGCCACCTGTTTAAAAATGCTGTTAAACATGTTGTAAATGTTTGTCATTATAAAACATTTTGTGTTAAATAACATACATTCACGGTGTGATTTAGCTTGTAGACTTGGTGGTCTGTGCCTCCAAATGAATGAAAGATGTTAATAGTACAAGACAGATTCCCAAGGTATAAATAATATACAAATATCCACGCCTCCAGGTAAACAACAGACACAAACGTTTCTACAAACTGTGTTCTGTTCGGGTTGACAGGTGACACACACGTTTTGTAAAATAAAACTTAATATTTCTTTGGATACTAGTTACAGAATAAATATTGAAAACCAAAATGGCAATGAACTTTAGCTTCACTTAACCTATAGGAAAGCGGTACAATCGTAACGCTTTTTCACATATTAAGTATTAAGAGCAGTCAAAACACATTTAATATCTCTTCACTGAGATATATGGAAATCTATTAACCCTAGGATTATGTGAATCGTTCTAAGTCTTTGTAATTATGCCACTTCTTTCATGTGTGTAAGTTAATTATTAATCATAAGAGTTATAGGAGTGCATAAGACGATCCTCCAAACAGGATTCTTTCAGGAGGTCAAAAAGCCAAACTTAAGGGTGTGGCTTAATCACATCGATGGCGTGTCGAACAAAATAATGAGCTTACATCATTTAACATATTTAGTTAAATTGGAGCAACGCGTTTCCATCGACAGAATTTTCTACTTTGATTCCTTCATGTACTATCCACAGTTGAATTTTTGGACATAATTCACTTAAAACATCTACTCCTAGCTATTCTATGAATAGCTATTCTATAAAATTATTGTAGAAAGGTTTCTATTGTACTACATCGCATCTTTAAGATGTTCAAATTTCTAAGTTTTCATGTTTACCCCTTCCCCTAGAATTTAGACATTCGTGATGGGAACAGTAAAAATAATCCACTGATTAGAAATAAAACTTCAAGCGTCAAAATCCTGTTTATTCACCTGAGCGACACCTTGTCCTCCCAAAAAGTTAAACGGCTAGTTTTTGTTTTGACTTTCGCGCAAAGCTACACGAGGGCTACCTGCGCTAGCCGTCCCTAATTTAGCAGTGTAAAGCTAGAGGGAAGGCAGCTAGTCATCACCACCCACCGCCACCTCTTGGGCTACTCTTTTACCAACAAATAGTGGGATTGACCGTCACATTATAACGCCCCCACGCCTGAAATGGCGAGTATGTTTGGTGCGACCGGGATTCGAACCCGCACCCCTCGGATTACGAGTCGAACACTTTAACACTCTTGTACACGGCTAGACTATACGGGCCCATGTGGTTCAGGTAAAGCCAGCTCCCTTGTTTTGAGCTATAAACCAAAAAGGCCCGGGATGGCAAGGTGGGTAAAAGGAAGGTAACCAGTTTGTAGCACTCGCTGTTTAAAACGACTACTTTAAATGCATATCGGGATTGACAGTCACTTTTATGACGCGTTTGTTAGCGAACGTCTCGAACTTGCGACTTTTGCATCCTAAGTCCGATACACTGATCACTGTATAACCATGCTTGGCAGATATTAAAGGCATAATTTGTAAAATAAATGTCAGTTTATTTCATTTTCTCCAACTTGCTACGTTATCGTACTTTAATTGTGTTAGTTGAGAAAAGTATTCAATTTCTTATAATAACAACTGTCCTTGTGTTAAATATAGACAGGTTTTGTGTGTGTGTGCGTTTGTGTATATATATATTGTGAAGGTGTATTTCTCGTGAATAACGCACAATTCATGTGTTTAAAATAAGAATCTAAATTAACATATTTCTGTCACTTTTAAGTGATTGGACGAGCACATAGTCTTAAGAAGAAACCTTCTCTAATCTTCATTGATGCGAATAAAGAAATAACAAAACAGTTTGAAGGTGCTAGGGTTAAGCGAACTTGTATTTTTGATCATTATCGTGGGACTACTTAATTATTATTTTTTTTAGAATAAGCTTGTTTGTTTGTTGTTGTTTTTTAATTTAATTTCGCACAAAGCTACTCGAGGGCTATCTGCACTAGCCGACCATAATTTAGTAGTGTAAGACTAGAGGAAAGGCAGCTAGTTATCACCACCCACCGCCAACTCTTGGGCTACTTTTACCAACGAATGGTGGGATTGACCGTCACATTATAACGCCCCACGGCATGTTTGGCGCGACGGGGATGCGAACCCGTCGCGCACGCCTTAACACGCTTAGCCATGCCGGGCCTTAGAATAAGCTAAATGGGATTAAATAAAACACGAAAACAAACGTTGAAGAATGGTTTGCTTGTTTCAGAATTTCGTGCAAAACTACGAAGAAATATCTTTGCACAGTTGTTCACAATTTTGAATTGTTGGACTAAATGGTCTGTTTTGAATTTCGTGCAAAGCTACGTGAGGGATATTTGTACTTGCCCTTTTCAATTTACCAGTGAAAGACTAGAAGGAAAGTAGCTATTCACCACCACCTACCACCAACTTTTGGGCTATTCTTTTACCAACGGATAATGGGAATGACTGTCACTTTATAACACCATCATGGTTGAAAGGGCGAGCATGTTTGGTGAGACAGGGATTCAAACTCTCAGATTTCGAGTCGAGCTTCCTAACCACATGATCATGCCAAATTGGGCTATAGGAAAAGAAACTAGCTTGTCAACAGCGCCACTTGCAAATTTTAAACTACCCTTATGTGTCCGTATCGTGAGGTTTAATCAAGTGATCACTTTTATAAAGCATCAGGAACCATTACCACTGTTAAAAATGGTTAATGATTATTAAATTACAAATTTACTGACTTATTCTTAACACGAAATGGGTTGAAACAAACAGATGGATATAGGAGATCACCGAATTTATGCATCTTCATGAATTAACTGTTCATCTTTTAAACGACAGGGGACAGTACAGTACAAACAGCGTTAACTGAAGGTTATTGCTCTGTGTAGACAGGCCCGGCATGGCCAGGAGATTAGGGTGTTCGATTCGCAATGTGCAAGTCGCGGGTGCGAATCCCTGTTCTACCAAACATACTCACCCTTTCAGCCGCGTGACGGCCAATCCCACTATTTGTTGGTAAAAGAGTAGTCCATGAGTTGGCGGTGGGTGGTAATGACTAACTGTCTTGCCTCTAATCTTACACTGCTAAACTAGGGACGACTAGCAGAGCAAATATTTGATATGTACATAGGCTTCGTTTTTTTCTCAGCTTGGGACATGATAGTTGATGAAACAAAATACGCGGCCCAACTAAACAGTGGACGAATATTTGCTGTGAAATGCTAATGTTTAGTTATCAGTTTTGCCGCCAATTTTGATTTCACTCCTTTAAATCACATATTGGATTCCTTTTGGTCGAATTTTTTTACACCTAAGATGTGTTTGATTAAATATCATGACATTTTGTCAGTATACACCAATAAAGCATAGCAATCAAACCATATTAATAACATCCTTTACAATAATGATGTCGCCATGGAATTTAGATTAACAGTTTCTTGTCATTAAAGGCCTTTCATGGCCAGATAGCCCTGTGTAGGATTATGAGAAATTCAAAAAACAAACAAACAGTCTAAGAAATACATGTAATTGCCAGTTATCGAGATTAACAGTCTAAGTATATGTAGTTACCAATTATTACTGGACTCGAATAATTTTCCTTTGTGGGACCGAAGACTTCCATTTCACAGTTTGTATAATATGAAACTAATCTTTCCAAGAGAATATTAATCCGAGATGTGATGTATGGTGTAAGCAAACAATCATTGCAACACCGAACAACCAACGTGAAACAAATTAAAAAGGTACGTTCACGAATTCCAAAAGAACACGCTATCCTTAATACGTTTAATGTTAAGAAGCTTATAACGCACGAACCAGAAAGACTTTTCACGTCATGCAAACATACAGCCTAGGAGAAAAGTAGAGAGTAAGCCAAGTCATCAAATGTTTTCTTTTTATTTCCTTTCTTATCAAAAGATCTAATGAACACGGTTCATATCCTAAATTATTAGTTTCGTCATAACCGTATGTACTTGAATATGCACGAAAAGAAAAAAGAAGTGGTTAAGTGAACCGCAGAAATAAAGTTTAACATGAAAGGTTACTCAAGTATTCCGTATTCACTACAGGAAACAGTGATTCTTCACAACACATTCTTTAAGAATAGGATTTCACTACGAATATAAAACGCATCCTGGAAAGAGAGTGTTTTTCCTTTGATTCTTCGTCCTTTTACGAAGTTTCATTATTCATTTTCTGGGAGATTAACATTGACCAATTTTTGTTTAGTAAGTTTGGTTTGGTTTTATTTTAATTTCGTGCAATGCTGCATGAGGGCTAACTGCGCTAGCCGTCCCTAATTGAGCTGTATAAGACTAGAGGGAAGGTAGCTAGTCATCACCACCCACGGCCAATTCTTAGGCTACACTTTTACCAACGAATAGTTGGATTGACCGACACATTATAATGTCCCCACGACTGAAAAGGCGAGCATGTTTGGTGTGACGGGATTGGAATACGCCACCCTCAGATAACGAGTCGAATGCCTCAACCACCTGGCCATGCCGGGCCTTTGTTCGTAACAGTTAATAACACCAGTATAATTGTCTAACAATCTTTATTCTTTTGAGAGTTTTTTATTATGGTTATTGATATTCATATATTATACACCTAAAACATGACACGAACTTTTACAGAATTCATCTAGTTGAGGTTGGTTAATTTCAGCGAATTATTAAAAATATCATTGAGTCTCTGAACAGTAGTACATAAGTATGAACGAATACTACTAAAACATGTTTTGCTAAGGTATTGATGCATTTGTACTGTTTAAAATAATGTTTTTTTCCAAACTGTCGTTAAAGAAATATGAGAACCAGAATATTTGTGAAATTGACATATGTTCTTGAGTTAAAAAGTTTCAGAAAATCCCGCCCCTTACCAGCACACGAAAAAAAAAAACGAACAATAAGATTAGATATTTTCTAATGACGGCCCTGCATGATTAAGTGGTCAAGGCACTCGACTCGTAATCTGAGGGTCATGGGTTCGAATCCCCGTCGCACCAAACTTGCTCGCCTTTTCAGACGTAAAGACGTTATAATGTTATGGTCAATCCCACTATTCGTTGGTGAAAGAGTAGCCCAGAAATTTGCGGCGGGTGGTGATGACTAGCTACCTTTCCTTTAGTCTTACACTGCTGAGTTAAGGACGGCTAGCGCAGATAGCCCTCGTGTGGTTTTGTGCAAAATTTAAAAACAAACAAACAATTCTTGTCATCACTCCCATGGAATCCGTTATCCCATGTCAAGCATCGTTATTTATGCTAGTTGCTTAAACTAATGTCACGTGACGATAAACGTTATTTAATTAAGATAATTTCATAAAATTTAGTAAATTTGTGCTGAAAAAGTAACAGTGAATATACGATAATAACTGTCCATCCGTATGCTTCTATTGAAAACTTGAAAGAGAAACTGCTAATCTAGTTTGGTCGGCCTGACCAATACTTATGTATCTACACGTTCTTTCACCTGATTGAATATGAAGGGCAAAAGCTATAAACAGATCACTTTTAGTCTTAGGTGTAATTGTAGTAAAAAGTGTAGACTGGTAGCTAATGTAACTTTTTGTGTAGGCATGCGCAAAAATTTTCGTTGAAGTTGAGTGAATTTTGTTGAATAATTTTGTCCGTGTGGACTTAAACTGAAACCAAGTGAAACTTCTAATTATAGGTTGAAACGATTTATCAAAGTACCAAATTTCATACAAATATATGAAAGTTAAGTATGTTTTTCTATCAAACAATTTTTCCATACTTTTGGCGCGAAAAGAGAAAATAGGAAGAAACTCAATGAGAAGCGGAGATGTTATATCTCAGGTATTTCTGAATGAATATTCTTAAAATTAGTTATGTCTGGTAGAGCACATCTACTGAAGATATGTAAAAAAATTGGATTACACTGCACAACAAAGTTTTTGCTTCTTGAACACTGTTGGGTGTTCCTTATAGATTTTGGCTGCTGATCACGAAAATCACATCCAAATTTGTCCATCATGTACCGTTTCATCGAAATCTTGGTTTCACCAGGACATTGCTGCAATGGAAAAACGATATCAGGGCAACTGAAATCTGTCAATGCTTGCTGACTACTGTTGGACACTGCAACGTGATGCACCGGACATTGAATATAAATGAAAATCAGAAGCAAAACACTTTTAATTATGTTGAACTTAATAGCGTATTAGAAACATAAACGCAATTAAATACGTTATTGCCGGAAAACAGTTAACTATCTATTACTCAGAGTTCCTATGTGATGAAGCAAAACCAAACCTATATTTGTGTATACCCACCAGGTACTTGTCACAATCAGCAAAAACATTTCAGGAAGCAAAACTTCAAAAAAAAAATGTTGTTCAGTGTTACCAAAGTCCGAGGTACAGAAGATGATAAATCGCCAAATTATTCCTCCTGTTAATAACACACAGCGTGTTTTGCTTTTGTTGATTGTTTAGAATTAAACAGAAACTTCACAATAAACTATTTGTGGCATGTCCACCGCGAGTATTGAAACCGCTTTTAGCGATGTGAGTCAGCATACATACCGCTATGCCAATGAGATGCGTTTTAAATTGAACGCTTGAGTATCAAGAATCATATCTGACCGGTTTTAATATTGAAGTATGATATACCTATACAAAGATAAAATGTTATATAAATTAATTACTGAATCTATTCTTTATGTCTATTATCATTTCACGTATGAAAATGTAGTTGAAAATTAATTAATTACCTGGAGAAGAAATGATCACTTTTCGAAAGCGCCCGGGTTATATTAACAACGGACACGTTTTTCTGATATCATGAGTATTTGTAAATTGAATAGCTTCAAATAAGTAAGACCCCCGCTTGTAGAGCGGTAAGTCTACGGACTTACAATATTCAAGTCGGGGATTCGATTCCTCTCGGTGGACTCAGCATATAGCCCAATGTGGCTTTGCCATAACAAAACAATTAAATGAATACGTGACGTCTCGGGCAATATAATATTAACTTTACGAGGTTGTATCCTTCAAGCACTTATTCAGTTCACGCTTATCTTTTCTAGGACATGTGTCACAAGGTTAGGTTAGTTATACTATGGTTCCTACCAAATTAGGCCTGACATGGCCAAGTAGTTAAGGCACTCAACTCGTAATTTGAAGGTCGCGGGTTCGAATCATCGTCGCACCATACATGCTCGCCCTTTCAGCCTTGGATGTGTTATAATGTGCAATCAATCCCACTATTCGTAAGGTCAATCTTACTATTCGTTAGTACAACATTGCCCAAGAGTTGGCGGTGGGTGATGATGACTAGCTGCTAAAAACGGCTAACGCAGATAGCCCTCGTGTAGCTTTGCGCGAAATTCAAACCAACCAAACAAAAGTATTTAGATAACATTCTTAAATTCTCATAGGTACTTGATCGGTGCTAGTCACCAAATGATTTGGCTCACACACTAGATTCTCAAAAGGTACTCATAGCCAGATATTTTCTTAAGCTTTTATTCTTAATCGTAATCGCCCTTTCAAGCTATGAAGAAGTTATAACATGATGAGCATTTCCACGAGTAAGTGGTGAGTGGTGTTGAATAGCTGTCCGCTCTCTTGTAGTTCACCCTCGAGCAGCTTTGCATGTAAGTTATTCATAATCCGAGGGTGAATTTTGGTTCTCAACACAAAACCTTTTCAAACTGTGGTTCACTTCTGATAAGCACGGTAGTTACTAGATGGTTTTCCTCGTTTCATGAAATTACTTATTTTAATCAATCATAAAGCTTAAAGAAGTTTAATCTGTGGTTCTTTTATTCTTTTACTTTTTTCTATTGGATATATTTTTGTTATAAATATTTCAACATTTTTGTATCTTTCAGCTCTTACTAAATTACCAAATATAGCCAATATTGCAATTACACGTTCTGGAGATTAGTACAATAAAGCGCCATCTTGGAATCAAATTTAGTACCTTAGTTGATCACTACATTTCTTAACATAAACTAAATCGTTAAAGGTTAGGTCATATGTGATTTGATTAAAAACAACCGCAGCACACATATGTACTACTTGATTGTGATACAGGTGAAAGGATGGTTATGTACATTCATGCTTGTTTTCAGTATTTCAAAATTAGTTAGATAACACAAGTATATTTGTCAAAACCATAAACCGTGTTTCGACCTTGTTTGAGCGATAGGCGTGATTGGCAACAGATGTGTCAGTTACCATGTGGTTGTAATACTAATTTATTACATAATATTCTAATTCTTGAAAACCCCTGAAGGACTAGATAAAGAATGTAATGTGTTTAAAATTGTAATATGCCTGATACTAATTTTTTATTACAGGATAGTTGTAATCGTCCGTTTCTAGCTTGTAAAACGTGTTTACACCATAATCATTGAGTTAATATCGCTATGTTACTCGTATGAGCGCTTAGCCACTTAAAAAACAACTACTAAATTATCATAACACAATCAACTTTCTAACTGAATAGTCCTCTTATTTCTGATTTTTCTATATTTGTACTGAGATGAAATTATTTGCTTGCGTCTATGTTGCAGAACTTCCCCTTTCTTTTGTGCGACGACGGTTGTGTAATCTTAAGTCAGAAAGGCATACGATGTGACAAGTTTTCTTTATCCGATATTTGTTTTATATTTTAAATTCTACACTTTACTAACTCTTCGAAAGAATTTTAGTTCATGCAAGCAAAACAGTATAATCAGTGGCGACGCCAGGGGGGCTTGAGCCGCTCTTAGCCCCCCAATATTGTTACCTACATATATTCATAAAATATGGAAAACACAATCGTCATTGTTGCTTAACAATTAACATCAAAGAGACATAGATCTGTAGAACTCAACGTCTTCATTAAGACGGAAGTATGTGTCATGCGTCCCATAGCAACGTACTGAATGCACTGAAACGCATGCGCTGTATTGCCGCTCCCTGTTTGATGCCATTCTATCTTGAGTTTTGACGAAGATTAGACAACAACGTTGATTTCAAGTTACAACAGATCATCAGGGATTTTACTTGATAAATCAAATGTTTCACAGGGATTTACCCATTAATTTCATTTATCTTTTATTGAAAAGTAAAACATAGCATGCATGTATAAGTGAATTGTGTATAGGTCAAAACTATGAAGCATTTAGCCGGTGTTATGTCTTCTGTGAGATCATTTTGCATTGTGTATCAACCATTCAAAATTGTACTGATGATTGGCATACACTTAAAATTGTGACTTACAATCCAATTAATGTTATACTTATGATTCGATAATAATCTTACATGTTAATTGACCAGGCCCGGCATGGCCAAGCATGTTAAGGCGTGCGACTCGTAATCTGAGGGTCGCGGGTTCGCATCCCCGTCGCGTCAAACATGCTCGCCCTCCCAGCCGTGGGGGCGTTATAATGTGATTGTCAATCCCACTGTTTGTTGGTAAAAGAGTAGCCCAAGAGTTGGCGGTGGGTGGTGATGACTAGCTGCCTTCCCTCTAGTCTTACACTGCTAAATTAGGGACGGCTAGCACGGATAGCCCTGGAGTAGCTTTGTGCAAAATTCAAAACAAACAAACAAACGTTAATTGACCAAATAATATTTCTAAACAATTCTAGAATGAATTTTGAAATTGTCATTGGTTTATTTAGAAGTGCCTAATTTAATGTAATGTAGTAGTTACATTATTGTAACAGGTGCTTGTAACACTTATGTTAATAAGAACAATATCACAATCACAGTTTGATCTGTATGAATAATGTGAACTTATGAAGAAACCAGCCTTTCTGTGAAGGCCAACTGCAATTTAGACATTTTGGTTTGGTGCTACTATGACCATTCAATATCCAGGCCGCGGGTTTGCTTTGTTCGAGCGCTTGATTCCAGCCTCGAACATCTTAAGATGGTGTACGCTCTGCGTACAGCTAACGATCGGCTTAGCCCGATCGAGATCCAGATGCCAGCCGTACGCCACACCCCTCCCCGCTCACTCCCATTAGCTGCCCACAGTTTTACAACATGCCCTATCAAAGCTGTGTTTGTGTTGGCTAATTAACCCTGTAATTTTACATTATCACTACCCTCTAATTAAGTACTTGTGCTATGTGGTTAAAGATAAACACTTTCTCTAACAGTATATCACGGATATGTTCGGGATTTTCATCTGCTATTAATATAATTTGGTGATTTCAATTCCGCAGAGCAGTTGTTCGTAATGCTGAACTATGTTTAGTTGTTATTTGTTCCTTATTCATGAAATGACCCAATAGTATGCATGTTATATCTTTTTCCTTAGATTTCGATGTTTAAAATGAATACCCTTTGTAAGCTCTAATGCCAATATAAGGAGAGAAATTCCCATTCGTTTCATATAAACTAACACAACTTGGAAGTAAGAAGTGGTACTAGCAGTCAGCTGACTCGGGGTCACTTTGACGTTCGCGCACTCTGTATAAAAGGGAGTTGTGTTTGTTTACGCCAAAAGCTCTACAAACCTTTTCTCTGTTTTCCTGCGAGGAGCACATCATTCCATTCAACCGAGTGAAATCAAATACGCCATTGAAAACCAAACCAAGTCTGAGATATACGCCGTGCACCGAATATACTCGAAATCCTCCAGACAAGCTACCAACTTCGTGAAAATAGTAACAACCACTAAACATGTTGCCGATACCATTCTCCGTAATGGCTGCTACTTTCACATCTTTCACTTTATGCCGAACGTCCCCGCCGTCGCTCGACCAAACCTTCAATACCCATGCAACCAGAATCTGTCTCGCCACCCAACATATCACCTTATCCGCTCATCTGCCCCCACAGTCTTTAGACAAATCGTCTCCTGCGAAGCTGTCATCCAACTCATTGCAAACTCTAATCAAGAAGTACGACAACCATTCTCAGACACGTGACAATACAACCTCCGATCATGGACAGAACAAGTCTCAGAATCTTAACAACTTCACTCAGACATCATCTATTACACTTCGCTCTAAAGAGTCTTCCCAGATGCAAACTACACAAGTTACCTATTCGGATATGTCAACTATAACAGACAAGCATCCTACAATCTTTCAAGCTATTCAAACTAGAATACACAGAAGACATAAATTTCCCAGACGACTGAAAAATATCCGAATAATTCACCTGTACAAGTTCTGGAACCCCAACCTGGAGTTTCGCCGTACAGTGCAGTGGACTCACCATCCCTCAATGACTTTCACACGTTAAGGAAAAGGGTAGAATGTTTTCGTGACAAGGAATATCCGGAGAATTTACCTGTACAAGTTTTAATACTCCAACCTGGAGTTTTGCCGTACAGTGCAGTGGACTGACCACCTCACAATGACTTTCACACGTTAATGGAAAGGGTAAAACATTGTCGTGACATAGCCCCATTTTTCTCCCTATGCGACTCTCCACCCTTATGAAGTGAGCTAAACTGGCACTAGCTAGATCATTGGCACCAACTAGTGAAAGTGAGTTTTCCCGGGGTTATCCCGTTTCCCCCACATCTAAATGTTGGCATTGGATCTACAGATCCCAACCGCCCTGATGGACCCTTAGTCATGAATCGGCCGTTGATTTTGTGGTATTCGTATATAACCCATGAGTGTCTGGTGTTATCAGGATTCGCACCATATATAAGGATGATCTCGTCCGTCATGTTTTTTTTTCTTTCGAGTAACTGCTTCAATATCCTAAAATCACGTGTGGGGCGAAGAGAAAGTCCATCTTTTTGAGCACCCCCAGTTGTCTCTAACCCTCGGGGAATAGAGAACTTCAAATCGAAATTTCTGTCAGTTTTTGTTTGTTTGTACGCGGCTCTTGCTCTCTCTGGTATTCGGCCTCACACTGGAACACACACTCAGTTTGAATTAATAAAAGGAAATCAAAATCACGACTCGTTTTCAAACAAGGACACCAACACACAAGACAAGAGTCAGACATCACTCACCAAAATATAAACTGGTCATACTACACATAGGGTTGATTATGCAACACTACCTGCTACCCAAGAAGAGGCAGCAAGTAGATGGTCCTACAAACACATGTGGTGCAAGTGAGGAGGATAGTGGTGATCGTGATGGTGAGAATGCGGACACGACTAGTGCGGGACCCCAGTCGCAAGAGGGCACCACTCACACCCAGGGTGAAAATCTACCACAAGGACCCAAGGACCTAAGCCAGCTTCCAGATAATGGTCCTACCTGTCCAGACTTGAAGATATACCCAGCCACAGAATACAGCAGCCAGTCCAGGTCATTCAACAAGAATTAGCGTGATCACCACTCGTGGTTGGAGTATTCTTGGACCCAAGATGCTGCATTCTGCTTCGCATGTCGTCTTTTTAGTCACACACACTTCAGTAAAACTGAAAAGTCCTTCACCCATGAAGGTTTCTGGAACTGGAAGAAGGCGACCACATTACTGAAGTCCCATGATAACTCTGCAGGACACAAGTTTGCCATGCAAGCTTGGGCAGAGTTTAAATTGCAGAAAACAAAGGGTGCAAGGATCCAACATGCTCTTGATGCAAGCTATGCTAAAACTGTGGAGGAAAACCGACATTACATAAGAGCCGTGATAGATGCACTGCTCTACACAGCCTGCCAGAATGAAGCCCAGAGAGGTCACAGGGAAGGTAGTCAGTCAGGTAACAGGGGCAATTTCCTGGAACTTTTTGACATGATGAAGACGCCGAGTGGTCCTGGCAATGCCAAGTACACGCACCATGATATCTAAAATGAACTGCTTGACATCATAGCTGGAATGATCAGGAAGGATATCAGCAAAGAGGTCATGGAAGCTGAGTATTTTGCTCTAATGGTGAATGAAACAAAGGATGTGAGCAAACAAGAACAGCTGTTCATTGTGGTAAGGTACCTCCACCAACAGAGCCTTCACGAGGAGTTCCTGGACTTCACAGACAGCTGCTGAGGGTCTGGATGCAGATTCATTGCTCAAGAAAATCGTGGAGACTCTGGCTAAATGTGGTATTGACCATAATGCCTGCATTGGCCAGTGCTATGACAGAGCTGCAGTCATGTCGTCAGGGCACATCAGTGGCGTACAGGTGAAGTTCAGGAGAGAGGTGTCTCAGGCTGTGTATGTCCACTGCTATGCACACAGGCTCAACCTTGTGCTAGTTGATTGTGTGCACAACGTCTAGGCTGCAGCAAAGTTCTTTGTGACAATTCAGAAGCTGTACAAATTCTTCTCTACATTGGTTGTGCATGAAGAATTTCTGAAGGTACAGAAGGAGCTTGAACCCGTGAACCAGCACATAGAGTTGAAGCCACTGTCAGACACGAGATGGGCCTGCCAACATGCTGCTTGTCTGGTTGTGAAGAGAACCCTCCCTGCGATTGTGACAACCCTAAAGCGTCTTGTGGAGGGGGACATTATCCACAGAGCCATTGAATCAAAGGGCCTGTGCATCCTCCTAGATCAGCAGTTTGTAACCTGTCTAGTGGCCATAGAAAAACTACTGCTGATGACAAAACAGCTATCAGACCACCTCCAGTCACCTGACCTGCAGCTGGCCTCTGCAGAGGATCTAGTACAATCTGTAATCTCTGGTCTCTCAGAAATGAGAACTGAAGCAGCATGGAAAGAATTGGAAGAGTCTGCTGAGGATATATGTAAGAAAGTGGGAATACGCACTGAGACGGTGCGTCAAGGTGGACAGCGATCTGCCCCCAGGCACCTGGACGAATTCATAATCACATCTAGTACTGGCCATAGAGATGAACCAACACCGGATGCCAGGAGACACACCTTCTATGCAATCATAGACAGGATGCTCAACGAGCTTAATAGAAGATTCTACTCTGATGCCTGCAGTGTTCTGATGGGTGCAACTGCATCGAACCCCAAACACTCCACATTTCTGGACAAGCAAGTACTCTTAGGAATGGCAGCAAACTATGGTGTGGCAGAGGATGACCTCGCAGTGGAGGTCCACCAGTTAAACCGGCTAATTGCCAGGAAGAAAGACAAGGGGCAGGAAGTATCCACACCATTGGAGCTTGCAACCATGCTGGAGCCATACAAGGATGCCTTCATGGATCTCCACAAACTTGTATGCATCGTTGTGACCCTGCCTGTCACTTCAGCTGCCTGTGAGAGAAGTTTCTCATGTCTGAAGCTTCTCAAGACATACTTGCGCAACAGCAGTGGTAACAACCGCCCCAGCAACCTTGCTGTCATTTCAGTAAACTCCAGGAGGGCAAAACAACTCGATATTGATACTGTTATAGACACATTTGCTGCCAATCACCAGAACAGGTGCATTGTTTTGAAGTAATATGGACTATAAACACAACATGATGAAAGATAGTTAGCCTGATAGTGACCTTACTTTTCCTCAGAGTGTATTAACTTCACATGGGATAATTCGTTTCTGCTATGTCAACTATGTCTTTATGTTATATTTCTTTTGATTTGTAGCTTTACTCTTAATGGTATATTAAATATTCAATCTAAGCTAATCTTGATTTTCGTTATTATTATGTATTACCTTGGGTGGAATTTAGGTGAGCTTCCTCTTTTACATATACGCATATTTTCATAAACAGATTATTCCTTATCTGTAATAATGAATTATTAATCAGAGTATGAGTTTCCAATGAAAACTGCATTGAAAACGCAGTTCAAAATAGCAGATCTTTCTGAAATGTACCTTGGTATTTACATTGTAATAATTTACCATCTATACTTCATATTGATGGCATTTTGGGAAGCCCTTCCCCCCCAACGAAAATATCCTGACGTCGCCACTGAGTATAATAATTGTAAAAGGAACATAAACAAGAGTACAATTTGTATGCGTTAACCTCGGCCAGTAACCTTTTAGTTTCATATACATGTCATGAGCCTTTTGTCCTTAAAGCATTAAAGTATTCGTTTCCTAGATTAACATAGATGAAAACTCACTAAACTTAAAGCTACAATATTTGAGCCTAAATTCGAAATTTCGAAACAAACAGGTTGTAAAATATAGCATAATCTTACTGATAGACCCTATTTTCTTCTTAAAGTGAATGTGCTCGTTGTATTTGTTGCTAATATGTTGTACTCACAACTATATACGTACCCATATAAAATAGAAATATTAACTTTAGTAATGAAAAGAGGTATTGAGAGTTGAAAATACATAAAGATAATTTCACAATTTAATAAGTTCTATACGAGTCAGAAGATAATGCTTCTTTACGTACGTATATATGAAAAAACAAAAAAAAACAATGAAATATAAATCTCCAATCTACAGGTCGAGATTGAATACAACTCCATTCCATAAGCAAATCTAGACCCGTAGAGACACTTCGTTGTACACTTATGTATAAAAGTATCTTTAGATATATTAAGTAAAATATTTTAAACGGAAAATATTTATCTATCTCAGGAAGTTACTGTAGGAAAATATATATTTGATATACATTTATCTGCCTTTTTTTTTTACATGAATTTATTGCACCAATGTCTTTTCTTCTTCGTCTTCTTCTAATGCCCCCCCCCCCCGAAATCCACGATTTCTTACAACCAACTGTGATTAATTTTGGCACAGTCCTAGCTATTCTTGTGTCCAGGCTCACGTGATCTAGATAGTACGTTTCGTGTACATAAATAATTTCATGTACACTCACCTGGCTAGTATTTAGGTTTACCTCTTATGTGGCTATTCTTGTGGTATGACATAAGTTTCTGTTATAGAAACAAACACTTTGGGACTAGAGCTCTCTACATCGAGAATATCCTAAGGGAGGTAAAAGAGGCTTGGAATTCACGTTTTTTATTGCAACACGCAGGGTGACTGGGGTTTTGTGACTAACTCCGTGCCTGTAAGGAATTTGCGTAAAAAATGGCTTGTGTTGCTTTAAAAAAAAAGCAGCACGATACTTTAATTTTCACAAAGTAATTTTTGTAATGTTTACAATTTCTTGTTCTTTTGTCGCAAATTGTTGTTATTCAGGAATCCAGAAATCATTAGCATGTAGGTGTTTCAAATTAATTTTAAAGACAACTAAACATGTATTTCGATTGTTTTTACTTTGAGCTGTTCCAAACCTCATTCTGACAAAAGTGACAAACACTAGAATGTCCCAGGAAGTGATAACCCATCTTGTTCGTTCAAGCTAAAGGTACAGCACTTTCACAAGTCATTACGGTCGCATTCTACGTATACATAATGTCGGGTGTTGGCTCTCAATAAGTTAAGTGATGAAACATTTGAACTTTAGACTATCGAGGATAAACGTATTCATAAGTTCGTGTGACGTGAGAGGTGGGGCTAATAATATGTGGTTTCTCTTTAGCAAAGAAAAAATGTACTTTCAAGATATAAAACTGCATATTTTTTGTAGACATTAGCCACTAGTATGTTTAATCTTACATATATCTATATTATCCTCACATACATGAGTTCACGAGTCTATATAAATTTGATAATGGAATTTACTAAACAGGATGCAAAGAACCAGCAGACTGTTTAGACGTAAATGTGGGTATAAAACTTTACACAATCAGTATTTTAAAACTCGAAAACCGTAATTTGAATATACATTAAAGTAGACTTTAAGGTTTATTCCACTAGATGGCAGCACCATTATGCATATTAAAAGCGACTGGGTGTGCGTGCGTGTGCGCGTAAAGCGGGTGGTGGGATAGAGGAACACGTGTTGTTATATGTACAGTCTGATGGTTCAAAAAACATTACGGAACGTTTTCAATAGCCATGTTCTCACTGAAAATAAGGTAGAATAATCAGTATTTTGGGTATCTATAATCATGAACAAACCAATAAAGAAGCACTGCCTCTCTTTTGATGTTTTTTTTTTCTAGATTCTCATGAGACTGGAGTAAAAAACAGACTTTTAACAATTATTTCGTACTTTTCTGACATGATAAATAACTTTCAGGGTTTTCATGGAGGCAGATTATTGTAGCTTGTTTTCTGATAATTCTGTGTAGATACATAAGCCACTTTTATAAACATTTATGGATTGAAGGTCGTACTAAGAACACCAGGTATTTTAATACAATTTTGTTTCATCCACTTCTGTAATTGGCATGAATTAGGCAATTTGAAGATATTTTTATACAGAATTTATGTGACAGGGTTGTTAGCTCGTGTCTGTATCATTAAGAAACAAATGTTTCTTGGCTGTGAAGAAATGAAATATATGTGTGTATGTGATGGTGACAATCTCTAAGAATTCCAGAGTTTTAGATCATCCAGAGAATTATTATAATGAAACATTGTCATACAGTGATGTTCGTGTCTGAAACATCAATTATAGGCCCACTCATTAATGGGCGTGCTTCACAAGTTCTCTGTATCTATCTGAGATAAAGAAGGTTCTATATTTGGACCCCTATGTGAGTCATTCAAACAACTGTTTAAATGACGCTTAAAAAAAAAGAAAAGAAAAAAGAAATCAACCGATCCTTCATTTTTAACTCGTGATGACTGCAAAGAAATTCTGGAGCACTCTCCTCCCTCTAGTATCTCCACGCACTCGGGTACTCCGACTGAGAATCATAAAATTGTTTCAGTTATTTGGAGACCCCCAGTGGCTCAGCGGTGTGTCTGCGGAATTACAACGCTAAAAACAGGGTTTCGATAACCGTGGCGGGCAGAGCAAAGATAGCCCATTGAGTAGCTTTGTGCTTAATTCAAAATAACAACAACAAGTTATTTGGAGACTGCCTTTATAGCGGATAAAACTGTTGCACCTGTATAACGGTTAAGAAGATGCAGAATAACGTTCGTTTTAATGCATTAGCGCTTAACTTTTATTTATTTGTTTGTTGTTGAGTGCAAAGCTGCACGGTAGGTTATCTTTGCTGTGCCCCTGGTGATAATCGAAATATGATTTTTAGTGTAATAAGTCTTAAAAAGGACACTATGTTACCGATAGGAATTTGTTATTCTGAGACAATTATATATTAAGATAATTAGAGCTTAAAGTAAAACACAGAAGCGACGTTTTTCAACACAGTAAAAAATAAAATCTTTCTTAGACATGTTGGCTGAGTTCCCCGCTGGGACAGCGGGAGGTCTTTGGATTTACAATAGAGGTTTGATTCCCCTAGGTGGACACAACAAATAGCCTGACGTGGTTTTGTTGTATGAAAAACACATTTTGGTTGAATAGTTGCGGTAACACAGTTACTCTCATTATAGAGGGCCGCATGGCCAGGTGGTTAAGGCACTCAACTCGTAATCTGAGGGTCGCGAGTTTGCAGTCGTGGGGGCGTTATAATGTGACAGTCAATTCCACTATTCGTTGGTAAAAAAATAGCGCAAGAGTTGGCGGTGGGTAGTGATGACTAGCTCCTTTCCCTCTAGCCTTACACGGCTAAATTAGAGACAGCTGGTGCAGATAGCCCTAGAGTAGCTTTACGCGAAATTCAAACAAACCACACCTATCATCATCAGGGTTAGTGGCAATGACTATTTTACTCAGACTGATTGGCCAGAATATCGTAATGAAGATTTTTATATTTAATCTGTCCACTGGTGGTATAACTGTTAAATTACGGAGTTGCAACGCAAAAATACGGGATTGGATTCCCCGCGGTAGACAAAATGTGGGTTTGCTGTAAATCAAACAAACAAACAAATTATTTTTTATTGTGACAAAGAACGTAGTTTTGGTTTTTTTTCTTAATATAATAACACAATATACCTGAAAAGAAATTATGATCAAGATATTGTTGCCATGGTTTTAAAATGATAAACAGTTTAAAGATTTGTTACACAGTAAAACACTGCTTCCACAGATGGTTTAGTGCGTTATATTAAAAGGCTTTGGAATATACAAATCGACATGTCACGTGACAACTACACACACACAGCCGATATAAAGTCATGGTGAAACGGAATGTATCATAATTGAATTGCCTGGTGTTGCGTAACTCGCTTGATTCTATTGAAAATGTATTACTTATAGAAGGATATATAGCAATCTTTTCCGAAGCAAGATATTCATATACTCAGATAATAAAAATGTGTCCAAATCGAGGATTTAGAATTTTCCAGACGGAACTATTATTTGTTTTCCAGTGCCATTAAGAATATAATTGCAATAATTTGTGCCCCAATCATTAGAAGCAAAGTGCGGTGTCTAGAACAGGTGAGAATCCACGTATACAAAAGGTAATAGCATAATCGGTCCACATGCCCCACGCAACATTAGGATTAGGTATTTCCATTAGGAAAAGCAACACAAGTCACTTGCACGACATATTTATCCAAACTACAAGCGACTAGAGTACGAAAAAGGTATTAATTTTATTCTATACGATGACATGGCGGTAGAATTGCTAAAAACAGCGCAGTCTCCAATTGGACCGTTCAAACGCGTATAGAAACTTTCATTGTCGTGTGGTAAATGGAATATAAAAAGTCTTCATGGAGGTGTGCTTTAGACATGACAGCCTTACAGAGGAGTATTTTTAATGGTGTGTCTGTGTGTGTGTATTTTTTCTTATACCAAAGCCACATCAGGCTATCTGCTGTGTCCACCGAAGGGAATCGAACCCCTGATTTTAGCGTTGTAAATCATAGATTTACCTCAGTCCCAGCGAGGGACTCAAGTGATGTAAAAGAAAAAAGGCAGGTAGTCAACACTACGCACTGTCAAATTTTGGGCTACTCTTTTACAAACGAAAAATTAGATTAACCGAACATTATAACGTCCGGATTGCTGAAAGGGCGAGTTATTGATGTGATTCAAACTCGCGACCCGAAAATTGCCAGTCGAGCACCTTCATCACCAAGCCATATCAATGTGAACAATCGTCAGAGTATGACCACATATGGCGATTCTCCAAAACCTCCTTAATGTAACCTACTCAACCTAAAAAAATAAAGTACAAATTTCATCGTAGGTGCTAATATAGGGGGTTATGTTTGTTTGTTTTTTGAATTTCGCGCAAAGCTACACGAGGGCTATCTGCGCTACCGTCCCTAAAATAGCCATGTAAGACAAGAAGGAAGGCAGCTAGTTATCACCACCAACCGTCAACTCATGGGCTTTTCTTATACCAACGAATAATGGCTGAAAGGGTGAGCATGTTTGACGCGACAGGGATTCGAACCCGCGACACACAGGTAACGAGTCGAACGCCTTAACACACCTGGTCATGCCGGGTCTAGGGGTTAATGGGGACACCCTCTCCCACTGAAGAAACGAAAGCTGTAATATACATACATATATGATAACTTGCGCGTAATGCTCATGTGAAGACTGCACACCATAGAGCATAATACTGTATACAAGCACAGGTTTTCTTTGATAGAAAACATCGATCGTATTGAACAAATTGTAGATGGCGATATGCCACCGAGATGCATCTCATTAATATTGTATTTAAGCTTTTGTTTTACAATAATTTAAATACATTTTATTGGTGTTTAATTTATTCTATGATAGGAACTACTTTAATTACGTTAACGATTAGTGTAGATTTATGAATTTCGTTTTAAAATTTTCTTCTGTATGTAAAGCTAATAAACGAAATAACACCAAAATGGCTTGCACGAGACCCGGATATGGATTGCTACCAAGTAGCAAGGCCAAAGAGATACAAAACATCAGATGATGAATCAATCATATATAGCGTTCAACAGTGTATACTGACTTTAAAAGCACCGTATTGTTAGTTGGTCTATGATCCTGAAGATGGCTAGTGTCGAATACATATTGGCATTTTCGCAGCGAATTTTATAGGCTTAGGGTATCTTTGAGTTTGCTATAAGAGAGAGCTATACTCTCCTAGCATGTACAAACAATAGTAAATAGTATTTTATTGTAATCTCACTACCCAAACAAATCTTACATAAATATCAAGAATATTTAACTGTTTTATATTCCGTCGGTGGGTCAGTTATAAGTTTACAAACTTACAGCGTTAAAATCCTGATCTCGACTCTCCGTATTATGTTTGTTTTGCACTAAGAAAACAAGAATAATATTTTTTTTTATTTTTTGCATAATTACTATATACGTGGCTCAGTGCAGCCAGGTGGTTAAGGCGCTCGACTCGGTTCGAATCCCCGTCGTACCAAACACGTTCGCCCTTTCAGCCGTGGGGGCATTATAATGTGACGGTGAATCCCACTATTCGTTGGTAAAAGAATAGCTCAAGAGTTGGCAGTTGGTGGTGACGACTAGTTGCCCTCTCCCTAGCCTTACAATGCTAAATTAGGGACGACTAGCGCAGATAGTCCTCATGTAGCTTTGCGCGAAATTGAAAACAAACCAAACTATATACATAAAAGTGCACTTTTCGTGTTACAGACTTTTATAGTATTCAGAATAACTCTTATAATGTTTCGACTGTATCGTCAGAGCTTGCACATCCACATTTCACAGAATATACGTATTTATTTGTTTACTAAAAGTCACCAAAATGAATTTTCCAACATATAGTATTCAACAGTTTGAAAATGGTGGTCATTAACGTAATTAACTCTGAGCTAACTTGAGCATTTGCTGCTCCATTACATAGGATGTATGCTTCTCTTCTCCCGGTCCCAATACTATCTGGCGATGGGTGGTGATGACTAGCTGACTTCCCTTTATTTTTGACCCCCAGTGGCACAGCGGTATGCCCTCGGACTCAAACTGCTTGAAACAGGGTTTTGATACCCCTGGTGGGCAGAGGACAGATAGTCTCTCGTGTAACTTTGTGCTTAGTTCCAAACAAACCAAAATAAATTTTAAAAAATCCAATATTGCCACCGAAATGTGTTGGTATTCAGCTTAAATAACCGTTGTTTAGGTTCACAGGTAATTCCCAAACAATGAACAATATGAGCGTAAAGCGGTAACGTTCTTCTGTACCCAAGCAAATTTACCATTATTTGTTAAATTGCGAAGTCATGCAGTAAATACGTAAAGATGAACGAAATGAACTTGGAGTAAAATGATGTTTTTTCACATTTCATGAGAATATATCGTTAATAACTAACAGTTTTACCGCAAGTTAAAAATGAAACGTTAAAGTACGAGTTTTTTTTTCTTCTTGTTAATTGTAACCAGTTTATTATATCAAATTATATGCTTTAATCACAGCTAAGATCTGTTTAAATAATTTTATTTATACTAGTACGAAAATATATTTATTAGGTTATTAATTATTTATTAATTGCAAATTTATAAATATTAATGGTTGAGATTATTATCTTACAAAGATGTAAACTGGTTAAAAACAGTAGATTATCCGACACTGTTATCTCATAATCTACTAGGTAACGGTTTTCGGTTATCTGTATCTGAAGAGGAGAAACTATGCGATCCCAGACTTGAAATTCCCAATTGTAATATTTATTTGTCGGATTTTATTGCAAAACTACTAAAGCTGTCGCTAATTTTGAGCACAAGGAAATCCCCCACAGTGGTACATCGGTATGTTCGCAGACTTACACTGCTAGAAACCGGGTGGTGGGTTGAGGTGACAGAGATTATGTTTTCACCCCTGAAAGGGCGTTTGTCAGCAAGATTTCTCAAAAATGACTGAATGGATTTGGACGACATACCTTTGGACTATGATTAAAATTAAAAGTGATTAGTTTTTGGAGAGTCAAGGTTACATGGATTAACATGGGGGCCGATCTTTCACACTATTTTTGCTCTTTAACGCAGTCAGAAATGATTGAATTTTGAGGAAAACTTAGTGAATGTATGTATGTACGGCCCAGCATGGCCAGGTGGGATAAGCGTTCAACACGTAATCCGAGGGTCGCGGGTTCGAATCCCGGTCGCACCAAACATGCTCACCCAAGAGTACCCCAAGAGTTGGCGGTGGGTAGTGATGACTAGCTGCCTTCCCTCTAGTCTTGTACTGCAAAATTAGGGACGGCTAGCGCAGATAGCCCTCGAGTAGCTTTGGGCGAAATTCAAAAACAAACAAACAAGTATGTATGTACTGTATTATTCATAACTATCTGTGTTCGTATTAATTGTGACAGGATATTGTGCATAGCCAATTGATGATAAAATATATACCTCTGTACTTGTCTGTTTAAAACTATTTTTGTAATGAATGATCTATGGCAATCTTCCGATTTTCGGTTTCAAGATGTTTATCAAAATATTAAGTACGCATAGCAACCTACCTCAGTCATGATATAACATCGGATAATTGATATTTTATCTCTTTACATCTTCTATGTAAAATATTTTCTCAACCCAAACGAGCCGTTTTTGCATATAAAAATATATAGAATATAGTTTTGTTTCAGTTGTCTCTTATCAAATGTGTTGCTCGATAGACTTACCGTTGTTATCAAGCGACAAATATGAATCAGCAGTCTGTTGTTTGTTTGCAATTGAGTCTATGATGCCCTTGGATACGGCCTTGACGTGTATTAAAATGTCAAAATAAAGACAAGTAAAGATTATTTCACTTTGCGTGGATATTTACCTGTATTTTACTTTGATTTGTTTAAGGTGATGAAGTCCGGGGGGCATTAAAAAAATGACGATTGAGAAAGGGGGAGCGAGACAAAGGCAACAGAAGAGTAGGGCTGTGACGATTAACCGGTTACGGTTCGGTTACTGCTCTTAACCGGTTACGGATTTCCTAACCGGTTAATCTAAGATTTTTTTCCGAGAAAAATAAACGAGGGAAAACAATACGATTATCGAGATGTAAATATTCCATTATTTGACCTTGATATTGGTATGTTTGCCTATCGCGATTTTACGAACTGCTTGCCTTTTTGTTTGGTTGAATTTTCGTTGTTGTTGTTGTTGAAAGCCTTTATAGTTTTTGTTAACGTTCGGTGCGGCCGACACGCACAAATTCCTAGGGCTGTGACGATTACACGATTAACCGGTTACGGTTCGGTTACGAGGCAAAGATTAACCGGTTACAAAAGTCCGTAATCGTCGCAGCCCTACAGAAGAGAAGTAAACCAGGCCAGGCCAAGCCCGCAGCCCGGATCTGAAAGGAAATACATATAAATATAAACATATATTCACCTTATCTGTGATTATGTATTTTGTTTAGTGATTTGTGATTGATGAAATATGTTATATAGTGAAATGTATTTTGTAGGTGTACTGGCTAATTTACATAATGATACAGTTAGTTCGTTTCTGAGTTTTGCTTTTAAGTAATATTTGTATGATATTTCTATGAACCTGTTTCTAAGGGTGGGTAGATTACTGATTTTGTGTACATAGTTGACAGGTGTGTATGATGGTAGTCGGTTTGCTGCTCTTAATATTTTATTTTGTTTTATTTGGGTCATCTGTAGTGTGTTGTCAGACATATTGTATGTGACTTGACATCCATATTGTATTAACGGACGGATGTAAGCCTTGTATATTTTGATTTCTACCAGTTTATCAGCATTCTTTTATGAATTCTGCGAGACTTTACTCAATACCCACTACCTCTACTACTATAGTAGAGTATGATTGGTGTATTTAAAGGGTATATTACTTATATGGCGTGGCACTTCCTGACTGGTTGAATGACAATCAGTTACAGTTTAAACTATTAATATGTAACTGTACTGTGGTGGAGTTTGCTTTTACACGATAAATGACGCATTCAGTGCTGCCAGATCTCGCGAGAAGAACGAGCGGCACTGCCGTTCAAAATAACCCAAAAAAAAGGTTTGGTTTTTGGAATTTCGCACAAAGCTATTCGAGGGCTATCTGTGCTAGCCGTCCCTAATTTAGCAGTGTAAGACTAGAGGGAAGGCAGCTAGTCATCACCACCCACCGCCAACTCTTGGGCTACTCTTTTACCAACGAATAGTGGGATTGACCGTAACATTATAACGCCCCCACGGCTGGGAGGGCGAGCATGTTTGTCGCGACTCGGGCGCGAACCCGCGACCCTCAGATTACGAAGTGCACGCCCTAACGCGCTAGGCCATGCCAGGCCCTCCCCAAAAAAGCGGTATTACTTTTCGAAACAAGCAGCATTTACTTTCACAACTTCCTTATTTTGGTTAACTCTCAAACAAGTGATTTGCGTCGCTTGATTCAAATATAAGATGTGTCAAGTGGACGCTTAGGTCCACTAAGAACCTAAATTCTGAGATAATAGAAACGGCTGGCCAAAAGTATAAAATGGACCTGATCCCCCAAGGCCCTCACCGATCTAAGACCCGGTACCGAACATGCGGACTAAAATGTTCACGATTGTAGGCGTAAAAGGCATACCTATGCCACGCAGCGTTGGTCATATTCGGCCCTAAAAATAATCTGTCTGTATGTCCGTCATTATCAAAGGAACAGACCATTTTTGTTACGACATTAAAAAAAAATAATATTATGCATGTCCATCAAGTTTCATCAAAATCCGATCATTTTTGACTAAATTATACCGTATTTGTATGTGTTTTCTTATAGCAAAGCCACATCGGGCTGTTTGCTGGGTCCATAGAAGGGAATCGAATTTTTAGCATTGTAAATTCGCTATCTCATCGGCGGACGAATGAATTATAGAGCAAAAATAGTGTGAAAAATCGGTCCTCATGTTAATAGATAATGACTTCTTTTGTGCGACTTGTGAACTTAACCCTTCGAAACTGAAGACTTCTAAGTTTGTTAATAGTCCAAACTTATAGTATACCAACTTTCGTTACTGACAAACACACACACACAGGGGTGAAAACGACCTCCGTCCACCTTCAGTGGACTAAATGATACTATATTTTTCGAAGTGAAAATAAATTTAATATAGAAAATGATGTAGGTAGAAATTATACACAGCTCGGCTCGTACGTTTCATAAAGATGGGCAATTATCTTATTACGAAGCGTCCTTCTTTAGGATTGTCTGGATACACTGAGATATTTTTTTTAGGCAACTTTAAGAAAAGAAATGACCTCTTATGAAGCGTTAGTAATTTTAATATTTTGGGGGTATTTAAATTTAGATTCTGTTTTGAGAAGCTGAATGAATTATGGATGACCACACTGAATTCCGAAATTTATGTCATAGTCGGCCTGTTACCTGCTGCATTGCGTTTCTATGTAGAAAGGAGATGTTTCTTTTATGACTAACATTAGTAAACTAGGTATAAGTTTCATGGTTGAAGCAGTAAAAGCCTGAACGGAAAACCAGAGTTCACTAGCTTAATCTGACAACATGGATGCACAATTTACGGATAATTTAGACAACGAATTTTATGACGTAGGTGTGGGTGTGAAAGTATATATTGTGATTACAATCAGACTTTTCACACAACTTTTCACGAGTTTAGGATCTTTGTAATGGAAGTTTATAAACAAAACCAACTAAGACTGAAAATAATAAAAAATATCATATAGAGATTGTTTGAATTTTCTTCACTCGAAACAACAGAAACTATGGAATCAATGTCTCTATTACATAATTTAATACAGAAAGACAGGCCAGCATTTATCTTTTAATTCTTTTCCCTTGTGTTTCTATCCTTGCATTTTATAAACCTTCCATGTTTTATGAAGGTTTTGTCAACTCAAACTACAGAATATATCAATTATCGTAGCTGTTTGTCTGGTAATACAGTATAATGTCAATTCTGTCAGCTTCTTGATATACGTTCCATCAGAAATCCGATTTAGTGATAGCATTAAATGTTTCTTTCTGTCGTAAAAATAGGGGAATATTCTTAAGATTCTAGGGGCTTTTGTAACTGAGAGAGTTGTAAGCAAACCGGCTACTATCGAGCATTGCCTTAAAATAGTATCGAAATCTTCTCTTGTGTGGGACCATTAAACCAATTCAAATGTATTGGTTTTAACAAAGTAACGCACTGGATGTATAGTATCAAACCACAAAGGCCTGTCTGCCATTTGTTGTATTTGAAAAGTAGGAGTTTTGAATTCTTTCTGCTTTTTTATACATTTTTTTATTGTATAGGTTATTTTTGATATTCGTGCAAAGCTACAGAAAGGAACTTTCTACGCTAGCCTTCCCCAATGTTCAACTAACAGACAAGAGGGAAGACAGATAAACAATAACATCCATCGTCAACTCTTAGGTTACTAAAGTAAAATAAAAAATTCTTGGATATAGCTATCACTTACAAAGCACCAAGAGTACAAAGTACGTGTGTTTTTTTTTTTCCATTTTAACCGATGAGGCGCAAAACATGAACCTTAGATCCGTAGTTCAGAACTCTAACCATTCAGCCACGTTAAGACTCCTGTTTAAAAGGTACTTCTGATAATAAAATCTGAAGGACAATAAAGTGTAGCAGTTTACCTTGAGTTAACAAGTATTTTGAAAGTATTTAAGCTTTCAATTTCTTTGCACATAATACTGGTTTTACACATACGCATATGTCTGTGTGTGTATGTATAACATTTTATTCTATTTCATTAATACATTAACTTTTCTAGTTGACACAAATTATTTAATTTACGATAACATGATACAGTTATTTCTATAACCACCCAAGAAAACGTACAATTATATTGTTTGTAAGTAAGCACAAAGCTATACAATAGAATACCTGTGTTCTCTCCCCCACGGATATTGAAACCCGGGTTGTAGCGTGATAAGTCTGCAAACACACCGCTGTGCGAATGAGGGTCGCGTAAAAGTACAATTAACCAAATAGGTTAAGTCTTTAAAATACAAATCCACATCAAACATGCTCGCCCTTTCAGCCTTAGGGCGTTATAACGTGACGGTCAATTCATCCTATTCGTTTGTAAAAGAGTAGCCAAAGAGGTGACGGTGGGTTGTGATGATTAGCTACCTTCCCTCTAGCCTTACACTGCTAATTTAGAAATGATTAGTGCAAATGAATCTCGTGTAGCTTTGCGCAAAATTGAAAACAAAACAAACCACACCTGTCTTATATGTACTCCACTAATTCGCAACTAATTTCCCTTTCCAATATTTCCAGCCCGAATTCATGTTCCAGCTAATCGCAGAAACTCAAGTATCACCCTGGAGGAAACTAGTAAACAGCACTGACCACTAAACTCCTGGACTCTTATGTGACCAAACTGAGATCCAACCGTCACTGTTTCAGCGCATCTTCGGCCCCAAAACGTGAAACGACAACGAGAGACACAAATAAGGAAACTCAAATTCCTAATTTAGCATACATTATCATATCAGTAACTAAATCATTAAAAATTTTCACAATTCTTACTGGAATATGTATCATTTGACTTTGTTTTCTGTGGACGCCATTTGTATTCAACATATATTTAAAAGAAAAAGGATGAATGGACACTAAATATTGGTGAGAAACAGTGAAATATAAGAATGATAATTTGGTCAAATTAAAATCCTCGATAATATGCCATTCGTCTGAGTTATCTTCGCACACTGTCTGCAAGTTGTCGTATATTGGCAGGTGCTTCTAATGGAATTCTGCCACCTTTATTTTGTATTTAAGCTTTCAATTTCTTTGCACATAATACTGGTTTTACACATACGCATATGTTTGTGTGTGTATGTATAACATTTTATTCTATTTCATTAATACATTAACTTTTCTAGTTGACACAAATTATTTAATTTACGATAATTATTAACACTACAAAATGAAAACGTTCTGCTCAGTGATATGTTATTTGAATAATAAAAACTTTGCGTTATTGGTTAGAGTTTTAGCCAATAGATGTCAGGAGTATTTTCAACAGACGTTTTAAATTTTGACGACGTTTCATTACGAAAAAACGTTTACAACTTCAAAACGTTTCAATTTTTTTCCAGTTTAAGATAGTGTAAAACATCTAAAATATTGTTGTTGTTTTTTTTATAGTAGGTTCCGAAAATCATCTCAACGAAATCCTTCCCAGTGCAAGATGGCTTCGAATGCAACAAAAAAAGGAACCCAAATATAGAAGTTATTTCTGTGTTTTGTTGCAAGAACAGTCGCTTTTAAAACATTATCCAACAAAGGAAATGTGTGTAAGTATGGACTATTACTACGTTTTGCAAATTCAATATAAGCGATACTCAGAAAACTAATACTGAAATTAGTTATTAATGAAAAAAGTACGGATGTAAGAAATATTACATGGTGGGAACGTTGTTACACAAGGAACTTAAACACTACGTTCATCCAGACACTAACTCATTTTTCGAATGCTTATAAAACTTTAAATACATTTTTAAAAAAAAACCACTAAGATATCAGATTATTGTTTAGAATCATTTCATTTGTTTCACCTTGTGTATATTTGGAATATTTTCCTTCCGAGTTTATTTATAGCGGTAAGTCAACCAGCTTATAGTGCTAAAATCCTGGTTTAGATTTCTTGTAGTGGTCACAGAAGATGACCCAATGTTGTTAATAATATTCTCACATTTAAGGAAAAAATTGAAGAAATGTTACAAAAAAAAAATTAAGTAGGTGAACAGTTGAAATATGGCACATTTTCAGAAGATTAAAAGTTAATGTGAAACCTGTTTACAAGTCAAAAGTTTATGATGTCTATACTATAGCTCGGCCATCATATAACATAACATTTAAATCGTGATATTAACCTCATTGTAGGTGTTACTGGTATCAAGTTAAAGGAGGTAAGCTTTACAAGAAGATTGTTTATCTAGAAAATGTTGTATGGTTAAAAAACACTGACGGTTCAATGGAAAGTTTAAATGTTTATAACTAAAAACTGGCTTCGATACACAGAGAACAGATAGTCAATGTGTCATTTTGCACTTAGCAACAAACAAAAACTCGAAAACTTAAGTAGCCAGACGCGTGTGAATGTGTTATTTTTATCTCAAACAGACAAACATAAACAAGTAGATAAGTTATTTTCTTTTTCGTCTCATCAGACTAAATTAAGAAATAAACAGGCACTGTTTGTTTACATCTCAATTCACTGATCCGGTGAACAGAAAATTCCAACCTTCAAACGAATCGTTCTGATGTGTTACTGACAAGGAAAGTTATACATAATTTATAGCGATAATGGAAACAATGGTAGATTCTAATTGTAAATTTCGTTTCACCTCGTCAGTAGCATCCCAGTCGCGCCAAACATGCTCGCCCTTTCAGCCGTGGGAGCGTTATAATGTAACGGTCAATCCCACTATTCGTTGATAAAAGAGTAGCCCAAGAGTTGGCGGTGGATGGTGATGACTAGCTGCCTTCACTCTAGTCTTACACTGCCAAATTAGGGACGGCTAACGTAGATAGCCCTCGAGTAGCTTTGTGCGAAATTCAAAAACAAACAAACAAACCTCATCAGTAACTCAAATCACTTTTTTTTGGCGTCAGTTGGTCGGTTAAATGCAGGAAGTCAGACTAAAAATCCTCCAGAACAGTAATAAGAACGTCCTAAAGAGATAAACTGCCCTACAAGTGATTCAACTATCCATTTCCGATTATTATTACAAGAGTTTGGGCCCATCAAATAAAACAGCTCAATCTGAAATATTACGAAATGTCAAAATTTTAGCAACCGGCTTTAGATCTTCTTAAGTCAAGGTTGGTTTTAAGTGACTATAAACAGTAAGTGTTGTATCTCAAGAGCTGGGAGTGGCCTGATATTTAGCATGATGGATTGTGAATCTGAGGGTTCAACGTTCGTGTCCCATGTTCATAAAGTTACGCATCGTACTTTTGAGCCTGTGGATGCGTTATGAACTAAAGTAGCTCAAGAGAGTCACCCGGTGGGACAGCAGTAAGTTTACGCATTTACAACGCTAAAATTTGGAGTTCGATTCACCGCGGTGGATACAACAGGCAACTAAACGTGGCTTTGCTCTAAAACTAACAAAGTAGCCCAGTATCTGGTGTTTGGTTATTCTCAATTACATTTAAATCTCACTTTAAAACTTCAACTCTGTTTTGCTTAACTTTATGCTTCGAAGTTTTATTTTTACACCTCTTCTATACATTTAATCTATACAGCCATAATTCAGCTGAGATTTTTAAGTCTTAAGCTTTGATAATGCATGGAAATCCGTTAGATCTCTAGACATAATCTGTAACATTTAAGTTATGAACTTCCATTCTTATAAAAACCGAAATCCAGCTAAAGTGTTTTGGTCCTCGAATTATGACTGAAGAACTTTGAAGTGTAACTTTTATTTCTTAAAGTGAATTTCAGATGATGTGTTTATTGAACCCATAATTCGAGTACAATAAACACTGAAACGTAGTTTTTGCCCCACAATACATCTGCTATGCTTTATTTATAAGCGCTGGTATTCAGAATATTATCTATAAACGTAAACCTGAACTGTTCTGCTCTAAGTTTTGACATTTGCTTACTGAATTTTAAACCATTGTAAGCATGTTCTATAGTATCAATGTGTAACTTGACATTTCTTTTCTATATGACATTGGTAATAACTTATAACAATGCAAAGTGAGTCAGTAAAGACTACCTGTTTGTTTGGTTCTGAGTTTCTCGCAAAGCTACACAAGGGCTATCTGTGCTAGCTGTCCTTAATTTAGCCGTGTAAGACTCGAGGAAAGGCAGCTAGTCATCACCACCCACCTCCAACTCTTGCGCTACTCCTTTACCAACGAATAGTGGGATTAAGCGTCACATTATAACACCCCCACGGCTAAAAGGGCGAGGAAATTTTTTCTGCGACAGGGATTCGATCCCGCGACCCTCGGATTACGAGTCGAATGTCTTAACCCACACAATTCAGAAGTGCGACAAAATGTATATTCTCGTGATAATCAAACACATGTACAGAAGAAAGAAGACAAAAACTGTGTCATTTGACACGTTAGTTAAAACATTTGCTTACCGCAGGAAATATCAACTTAAATCTTGCTGAGAGGACGAACACGTTTGGTGCGATGGAGATTCGAATCCGCGAATTTCAGATTAAGAGTCGAACATCCTAATCACCTAATCCTAATACCTGGCCTAGATAACCTCATAGGAAACATGTAAAAAAAGACTTTTTGGTTCCTGTCGGACCTGTTTATTTTTAATAAGCATTTCAGTGTGTTATTAAATCACTAGCCCCCCGCTAGTACAGCGGCAAGTCTACGGATTTACAACGATAAAATCAGAGGCTCGATTCCCTCGGTGGGCTCAGCAAATAGTCCGATGTGGCTTTGCTATAAGAAAATACACGTAAACATCAAATCACTATAATACTCTCTTCTACAAAGAGCGTGATACCCATCATCACCTGGTTTCAACGTAACAATATCAGTGTCTTACCATGAGTCACCCATGATGAACATGGTAACTCTATGAAACCATCTGGAAGGGTTAATATTCAAGGTTAAAGAATGTTTATATATAGCCTTCCATCATCATCAAACAACCAAGACTTTGGAAGAACAATGAAGACGAATTGCATCAGACAAATATCAAAATATGGTTGAGAACACACTTTGCAGGATTACACTGGTTATTAAAGCCAACAACAAAGATAGCCATGATGCTAGGAAAACACGTAGCTTCAAGAAAAGGTTTGATAAAAATGAATAAACCCCTACAACCCGAGCGCTTTTGTCTTCAGGGGCAAATTGGAAATGCCAGGTTTTCCCTTAAAGACGAAAGGTCCACCTTTTGAAAGTGTTGGGGTTACTGGATTTTTATCGTTTCTAACAAGGGTGGTCAGTTATTTTTTATTCAAATCCCAAATTGTTTGCTTGTAATAAGGTCAAGACCCAGAGATATATTTCACCATTTTCTACTTGCCCTAGTCCCACAAACAAACGCTTTCATTTCACTTATTTAAGAGATATTACCAATGTGCTTTGTCTTTAGTTTTTGATATGAAATACTGCAGAATTGTTCATTTATTAATCATGATATTTTGAAGTCCGTCACCTAAGATGTGCGGAGGTTATATTTTCATCCCTTCATACGTGTTTGTCAACAAGATTTCTTGAAAACAGCTGAATAAATTTGGACGAAAGTTGTTATACATCTGGACTACGATCTAACTCAGAACTGATGAATTTGTAGAGGTTCAAAGTCACAGCAAGGTCATAAAAAATATCTACTTGTTAACATTGGAACCGATTTCTCACACTATATTTTCTTACAGACCCACTCAAAAATGATCGGATTTTGACGACAGTTAGTGGATTTATGTACTCATTTGGACTTATGGACTCATTGCCTTACCTGAAATTTTACGTGCCTGTTGACATACGAACACATTTTTGTCTTGAGAGCCAAATATGATCAATGCTGCGTAGCAGAGGTGTGTGCTGTTCTGAGTGGCTCTCAGATTCTTTCTGTGTTTTCCTAAAATTTCATATGTGTGTGTGTGCGATTAACAAGTGTATACGAAAGTGGCATATGATTGGTAAGCTCACTTGAAACGCACTTATTGACACCCACATTTGTCTACTCTGTGTCAAGACGTTGTTCACTATGGAATTAATTACAAGTTTGAAACTTACACGTTTCCAAGTTTGGTCATAGTCTAAACTTGTACCAATTTTCATTCATATTTGTTCAGCAGGTTTCAAGAAATCTTGCTGACCAACACACAGGAATGAAAACATAACCTCTGTCCACCCTCGGTCGCATAGGTAAAGATTAAATTGGGCATCATATAAAAAACTAGTAATAATGATCACATTTGGAAACATTTGAAAAAGAAATTAAATAGGTACGAAACCCTTAAACTACCGTTATAGGTTAGTCACGTGATTTCTAGTTATGCGTTTTATACATACACTGCTGGCCAAAATCTTAAGGCAAATGAACATAAAGAAAAAATATACATTTTACGTTGTTAGACTCAACCACTTATTTGAGTAGAGTTTCGAAAGATGAAAATAAGAAAAGGGGAAAAAAAAAAAACTTTTTTAACATTTAATAGGGAAAATGTGAACACTACGAAATTATCTTAAATACTAGCTGGTCAAACCTTTAAGGCCATACTGAAACGAAGCGTTAATCGGTAAACACGTAACGAAATTTAGTCATTTGTGTTCAAGCATTAGCGTTGTCAACATCTCCCACTGACATCTCCTGTGTTACATTGGGTAAAAACATGGCAAAGGCTAAAATGTTGACAGAGTTTGAACGTGGTAGAATTGTCGAGCTGCCAAAGCAAGGTCTTTCTCAACGTGCTATCGCTGGTGAGATTGAGCGTAGTAAAACTGTTGTCGCAAATTTCTTAAAAGACCCTGAGGGATACGGAACGAGAATTTCAAGTGGTCGGCCCAAGAAAATTTCTCCGGCGTTGAGCAGGAGGATTCAACGGGTTGTCCAGCAAGACACCAGCCGATCGTCGAACCAGATTTAGGCCCTTACGGATGCAGAATGCAGCTCAAGAACAATAAGACGGCATATACGAGAGAAAGGCTTTAAAAACCGTAAACGTCTTCAAAGGCCACGCCTCCTTCCACACCACGAAACAGCTCGGTTAAACTTTGCTGAAAAGTACCAAACATGGAATGTAAAAAAGTGGAAGAAGGTTTTGTTCTCTGAGAAAAAATTTAACCTGGATGGTTCAAATGGCTTCCAACGTTACTGGCACGATAAGGTATATTTTTTCTTTATGTTCATTGGCCTTGAGATTTTGGCCAGCATTGTGTATTGCGAACCGTCATGTTTGTTCGAGCGTTTGTCTGTCTCCTCTTTGAAAAGCTGCGCACGCAGGTAAAGCTCATCATTCACTTCTTAAATGACGAGAGAATAGGCATGAATAATCTGAGGGTCTCGAGTTCGAATCTCTGTCACACCAAACATGTTCGCCTCTTCATCCGTGGAGCGTTATAAAACGACGTTTAATCCCACTGTTAGTTCGTAGAAGTGTAGCCTACAGTTGAGTTGACGGTGAGTGGTAATGACTAGTTTTCTTTCCTCTCTAGTCAGCCTGACATGGACAGGTGGATAAGGCACTCGGCTCATAATCTGAGGGTCACGGGTTCGAATCTCTGTTACACTAAACATGCTCGCCCTTTCAACTGTGTAGACGTTAAACCAAGAGTTGGCGGTAGGTGGTGATGGGTAGCTAGCTGCTTTCCTTCTAGTTTTATGCTGCTAAATTAAGGATGGCTTGCTTTATTAAAAACGAACAAACAGAAAATAAAAAACGCGAAATTTGGAGCTACAGGTGAGCTATAAGATTAAAGATTAAATCTTATTATTCGACCACCAAAGGTATCTCCAGAGTTGTCTGAGGTACTGTTGGACTAGAATTAAATTAGCTTAGTTACCAGTTCAAAATTAGTGTACGCGGATAATACATGTTTGCAGAAATTCTTATACAAATTTAAGTGCTATCTTTTCCCTTGTTATCTGCCGAGACAGACATCTTTTTTTATGAGAAATACATAATATTTGTAATTTTTCTTAAAAACTGGGTCTGAACTTGTTGCTTTTTTATTATATGTTTTATAGCTGAAAGCTGTGATATTTAGGTTTATCTTTATACTTTTTCATATTGGTAATTGACATTTGTGCCCTTCGCGTGTTTCTATCCATTTGTTATTGGTTGAAATGTGTATTTAAGGTTAACGTGTCCAGTTTCTTTTGTTAAAACCTGCTTTGTTTCAGGCACGTAGCAGTGTACATAATTTTGTGTGTTTGTTATCAACCTTTAAAAAACCGAAACTATAAAACTTTAAGAACCAAAAAAGATTACGTAACTCCGAAGCATTTATCATCAAAAAACGATACAATGTAGATTCTAGGATTAGATTTTTTTTGATAAATATTTACAACAGTTGATAATAAAAGTTTTTCTTTGGTACCATTAAAGTTACAAGAAAGAAAATAAAAATCTAAAGTACTGAAGTTTTTCTACCAGTTTCCTAGAATTTTTATGGGATTTTGATTATTTTATACGTTTTTGTCCATTACGAATGGCTTTAATCAACGTACTCTTTGCAACTCATATGGCCGTTGTCGGAACTCAAAATTTAATTCGTTTCTTTAATTGTCAGAATGAAACTGTTTTTAGTTATACCTCTTAATGGTGTAATTATATACTGTATAATTGGGTTTAGGATTCTTTTCGTCTGCTTTTGTCTGTATGCTGTTTTCCACTCATCTCATACTATTTATATATTTATTACTAAATCGTCTGCTCACTATATTCTAGACATCAATGAGTCACATACACAACTTTCAATACTCATCTGCTTTTAACTCTCTTATAATAAAAATAAAACGAAACAACTAAACATTCATAAAATAAACGAGATTAATATTACTTAAACAGTCGTTTATATCTTTACAGTCATAATAAAATTTATTTTCATGAAAATAAAACACTGATACAAAAACTAATTTGGATATATATATTCCACAAATACCACAATAAACGTTAACTTATCATAAGCTGTTATTTCATTATCTTGAAAAACGTTTCATTATATTAATTTCATACAAACAGATATTTCAATTATTGTCTCATAGGTGACAACAAATCCAGAGGGAAAATAACGTAAGGTGCGTATGGAAAATTGTAGGTATCGAGATTTTGTTTGTGCTTCTTAAGATTGCAAAAATTCCTATGATGTTATATGAACAGCAGAGAGGAAGGGATCTATAATACGACTTGTAGGTTTTGTGCTAAAATATTTCCATCCAACAAACGTAAAACCAGTTACGTCACGATAAGCATGGCAAGCTGAAACTGTTGTTAAAAACATTTTTATCAATCAGTAGGTCGAACAGATTCAAAATATTACTGAGTTAGTGTAGAATTTCTTTGTATAGCTGGGTCGCGACTTTTCTAAATAAATGAATTCTTAAAGTGCAGTTCAACAACGAAATATTTTATTCTCTTGTTTTCTTAGAGTTTATTAGATAATGCATTTTAAAGCTGGTCGATCCTGTGTTATTTCGTCATTGTACAAAGATTTCAAAAGTACTTTTGTGTTTGTGAAATGTTTGTTTGCTTTTGAATTTCGCGAAAAGCTACACGAGAGCTATCTGAGCAAGCCGTCCCTAATTTTGCAGTGTAAGACATGAGGGAAGGCAGCTAGTCATCACCAGTCACCGCCAACCTTTGGACTACTCTTTGACTAAGGAAAAGTTGGATTGACCGTCACTTTATAACGCCCTCACGGTTGAAAGGGCGAGCATGTTTCATGTGAAGGGGATTCGAACCCGACTCTAAGAGTGACTCTCAGATTACGAATCGAGCGCCTCTAGCTACCTGGCTATGCTGAGCCAGTTGTGAAATGGGTGAAAACTTGCAATACGTTTACATGAAATAGTATTTATGGTTTACGTCATGTAGTGGTCCTTATCTCTTCATTACAAAGTCATGGCTGGAAGTATCAGCTTCTGACACGAGAGAAGTTTAGCTGCCACAGTGCAATGCGTGATTCTCAAGAGATCATATGTGCTGCAGGTGTCTTTCGTGATGTTTTTTTTTTTAAATCTGGGATCACTTTCACAAGATCACATTCATGTGCACTCAAAAAGATGTACCAGTTCATTGAACGTATGTAGTATAATATTATATCCATAGAAATTTAGATAAAAATATCAGGCTGTTGCATATAAAATGCTTTATTTTAAAATAAAATGTGAAACAAAGTGCATATTTTTGTTGTTTAATTTATTTAATGAAAATAAGCTCCTTTCGGCTCACCACACTTCTGCCAACGAGTGGTTAGTTTGTTAATCTTTTTAAAGAATTGGACGTCCTTTCATGCATGAGGTCGAGAATTGTCATGAAGAAGTACAGGTTCACTGCTACTGACTATCACTGGATGTTCTCATGACAACGTTTGATGTATAATTTTATGTTCACAACAATATATCTCTGCTGTGATTGTTTATTCTTCATTTAAGAGTGAATAATGAATCCTACCTGCTGACTACCATCAAACACTGACCATAAGCCTTTTGGGGTGAAGAGCTGGGTTTGACATACGTTTTGGTGCTTTGTCACAGTCAAACCACTGTCCGAATCGTTTTCGATTGTCATAAATCATTTTTCATCACAGGTGACAATTCTATGGAGAAACTGGTCGTTTTTATTGCAATTAAGGAGAGAGGAACAAATTTCAACTAATCTTGTTTGATGGTTTTCAGTCAATTGAAGAGTTAACCATTTATGGAGCTTTTTCACCTTAACAATTGCTTCAAGATGTTGGGAAGCTCTTGAATAATGAACATTAAGATTGTCGGCAGGTTTTCTCACGGGTATCTAATTCAATTAAGGTCTTCAATTCTTTCTCATTAATGGTTCTCTGATGGCTGCCCTGAGGCTCATTTTTAAGGTTTGTGTCACAATAGCGAAATCTCCTAAACCACCGCTGTGCACTCATTAGCTGTGCTATCACCAAATGCATGACTGATATCACGAGTTGCTGTCGCCGCATTGTGACTAAGCTTTCGTACAAGAAAATAACACGAATATAAGTTTTATCCATCGTGACAAAAATCATTATAAATATGATTTAGTTTCTGAAATAAGAAAAATAAAGAAAGCTTGAAATGAACCAGACAATATACATGCTATTCTGACAAATTTACGATATCGGCCCGGCATGGCCAGGTGGGTTAAGGCGTGCGACTCGTAATCTGAGGGTCGCGGGTTCGCATTCCTGTCGCACCAAACATGCTCGCCTTTTCAGCCGTGGGGACGTTATAATGTTACGGTCAGTCCCACTATTCGTTGGTAAAAAAGTAGCCTAAGAGTTGGCGGTGGATGATGATGTCTAGCTGCCTTCCCTCTAGCCTTACACTGCTAAATTAGGTACGGCTAGCGTGAAATTCAAAACAAAACAAACCTAATAAAATTCCAACTATTTAAACCTGAAATTACAAAAGTATAAAGAATATTTAATTACTTTTTGAAAACATTTTGTATTGTATATCTTATTTAAAGATAAGAGTATATAAATGTTCTTAATTTTAACAGCTGTTTGAGTAATTCATTTTTCTATATTATGAAACTACATGAAGACCTTCAGGTGTATTTGGCTTCAAGATGTAATATGAAAGTAAGCATTATAAGTAATACTTCTTTGCTTATTAACAATGACGAGAATATCACAATTCAAACGTAAAACAGTAGAAGCACACATAAAACACAACACTGAAGTAACAAATTTGTCATGATAAAAAAAGACAGTTGAAAAACGTAAAAATTAAATTGATTTCATCAGCAATAGAAATTCTCATAAAAATATGATTACATTACATGATTATTTTCTGCAAAATTGGAAAACTGTTCCCAGAGCAGTTCTAAAAATACGCTGGTAATTAATTAATTCACAGCACTGTGTACGCACATTAAGTAGTCCAAATTCTCAATACAAAATAGCTTTTGTAGAAAATAATCTCGTACTATTTTTCATCATATTAGTTTCCATATCGTCTTCATGTTTCAGTTTTTAACCAGTGGGATGAGAGATGAAATATAGAAACTGCTTCAGATATGATGCCAGAATATAACCCTATTTTCAGTAAATATTGTGTTTCGTTACATCTGGATTCATTAAGAGATAAGTTTTCCATTCAACTTATTCTGAAGCTCTTAACAAAAATTATGTTTAACTCTGTTTGAAAGTTTTTGGTTTTGTGAATATTTCATTACACTGTCACTTGATCTACAAGCAGATTTTAATCAGTGGAATGCTACACTTGTTGATCAATCATATTCACTATTTTCTTTTTTTTTTTAACGTAAGAAAATCCACTGCTCTCAATGAATGCAAGTTTTCGCTTCCAATATGTCATGTTCAAAAGAGACATATCATTACAGGTTGAGGACCTCAGATTAATTGAAATTTTTAGAAGTTTAGATATTGTTTTTAATTTTGAAAATATTTGCCATATTTGTCTCATTCGAATAAGATACAGTTTATGTTAAAGTAACATTAAAAACATTCGCGTTTCATCAGCACGATAGGTTTTTCATTGGAAAATAATTAAATTTAAAATAAAAATCCCTTGCTTCATTTTAAAATATTCACTTTTCATTAAATTAATATCTCTATCTATTGTAGGAATAAATGGTTTTCGTTACTTGATTAGTTTTATCTTCTGTAGATTTGTGCACAGACCTTAAAATCGCAAACTGGTTAAAAAGCGTGTTAACATTTTCCCTAAAACATCTACAATATGTCGCATAGATAATAAAACAAATAAATGCGACCCAATTACACTATAATATTAGAATACAACACATTCTGTGGCACTCTACTACAGCGGTAATTCTTCGGATTTACAACGCTGAAATCAGGGGTTCGATTCCCCTCGGTGGACTCAGCAAATAGCCTAAAGTGGCTTTGCTATAAGAAAACACACACACACTAATGATGTGTGTGTGTGTGTTTCTTATAGCAAAGCCCCATCGGGCTATCTGCTGGGCCCATCGAGGGTAATCGAACCCCTGATTTTAGCATTGTATCCGTAGGCTTACCGCTGTACTGGCGGGGGGCACACACTCATGATAATCTAATGATAATAACCAAAAGAAATTTACATACAAATGATACGCTACTTTACATAGATACAATAATGCTAAATGTTGTTGTTGTTTTTTTAATTAAGCACAAAGCTACACATCCAATGGGTTATCTGTACTCTGCCCATAACGGGTATCGAAATCCGGTTTTTAGCATTGTAAGTCCGCAGACATACCGCTGAACCACTGGGGGGTCGATAATGCTAAAAGCAAATATTTTAATATTGAACACTTTATGATAAGACCCTTTAAATGAGAAACACGAAAGATACCCTCTAACACGAAGATACAAGCACAAAAAATAAAAGTAAAGAAAACTAAGATAAAGAAAGTCAAATCTAAAAAAAACTTATACACAGCTTGTTCCAAGATTGAAAAAAGCAACAGTATTGAAAGTAAAATTAGTAAAAAAGCCCTTCAATAGAGAATTACGTGTTTAGAAACAACTTTAATAAATATTTTATCGAATACAACGCTTAAAAAAATACATACCTGAGAATTCAAGCCCCTTTTAAATTACACCTAAGCAAGACTACAGCTTGTGATGTTCGACACAATAAGGTAAGGAAATAAAAAGGTTTAAAGATTTGAGATATGTACATTTAAAGAACATATAAATAATAAATACATTCACGTACATCCGTTCACGTGAACGGGCGGATGGTGAAGGTTACTTTAAACATTCACATATAGAACAACAGCGAAAATCATCCATAAAATTAGAAAGGAAATACGTTTAATGCACAAACGTATCAAAACAAATTTTAACTCCCTGTTGTTTCTCATACGTGGATAGGAATTCTAAGAGCGATACCATTACATTTAACAAACTTTGGGTGAGACTCCAAGCTTTCCACGTTTCTTTGAGCGTGGAAAGTCAAAGACACTAAATATATCTATATATAATGCACACTGATAAGTAACCAATAGAAAGAACCCTATTGCAAAAGCTGCCATTAAACTGTCTCCAATATGAGAGCTTATGAATGTACAAGACAAATGGCATTATAGAATTAATAAATTCAAAAACTTCCACCGACCGGGATATGTTAAAAATAAAAATATAAACATTATATAAAGTTCTACCTTCCACACAGAAGACTTAAAAGAATTATATACAAAATGTACAGCTCACACGGTGTAATTCGAGAGCTTAACTTCTTGCTTCCTGTCCATAGATTTCCTTGGTTCAGAGTGCCTTTTCAACACTGTTATAACATGGAGAGATTCGTGATCACCTTTGGTGGATTGGAGAAGGTACTCCGATCCTGTTTCCGAGGTATTTTTACCATTGTATTATAATGATGGTATTCAGTAATGCCGGTGGTCTATTAAGCAACACTTCAGGAACACTTAACAACAAGTGGAAACTGCTGGCTAGATAAGAAATAGGATAACGAGAACCATTCATGACTTGATCCTTTATACAGAAGTCCAGATAACAATGTTGGGTCAGGTATATTCCATAAGTCAAACGTTCATCCGAACGTGTAGGTAAAGTGGATCATATTTTATGGTCATACCCCTCACTACTACAGCAGTTATTAGCCAAGCAATGCGTCTATGGACTTAACGTATCCTGAGAGACTGGAAGCTTCCAGAGCCCTAGGCTTTAGGGTTTTCTGCTTTGGGTTGTGCCACTCCATGTTCACTATTCTGTATTATAGGAGTACACGCCCAATTCTATGACCTGGCCCCGTTTTTCTTCCCATTGTCAAATTGTTCCATAGACAGAGCCCAGTCCCATTAGGAAGAAATAGGTGTCGAGACTGCATCTAGTTTCTAAATATCCATGATGACTCGAGTCAGGCGACTTCAACAATACTCTTAGTCACTAGCCTCCAACAATGCCTTCAATGTATTTTCTTACGGACTTACTTCCAAATAGTATACTAGTTTTTGAGTCGAATTTTAAAGTTTTAATCACAGAGATGTTACTTTCCACACCCCCTACTACAAATTTTAATTGCGTTATTACTGCATCTTGTAATGAAATAATGTTAAGAAAATAAGTAAAAACATTTTTTTTCTCATTTAAAATACCTCAGTCAGCATTGCTCAAAATATTTCTATCTAACTAAATAAAACACTGGATGCTTCACGTGTATATATTTCTCATGATATCTAACTACTCGGAGAATTTCTCCCACTGGTGATAATTTCACTTTTTCACGAATATTTTAAGTGAGTCCAGTTAACGTTTCCTGCATTACTTTTTATGAGAAACAAGAGATAAATAACAGGTAAAACTGTTTTATCACTTCCCTCAGTCGAAGTATGAACATGCTTGTTAATAATATATTGTCCCTGAAAATTCACTACCTGCCAAACGTTTCAATGTCAAAATTGAAAGATTATTTTTATGATATGAATTAAAATAAAAAGTGTACATTATTTTTCAACAGTACATTTAGAGTCAGTTTTCTAACATTCATCAAATCGTTTGTCTTCTAACACTTTTTGTTTTACACAATTCGCCTGTAGCTTCCATATATATCATATTTCCAACCTGGTGAGTAAAGGACAGCATAATCCATAGAGTTATCGCTATTCGGCTAGATTATGAGAGTGATGCTTCAAAAACGTCATTATATGTTTTAGATTATGAGAGTGATGCTTCAAAAACGTGATTATATGTTTTAGATTATGAGAGTGATGCTTCAAAAACGTGATTATATGTTTTAGATTATGAGAGTGATGCTTCAAAAACGTCATTATATGTTTTAGATTATGAGAGTGATGCTTCAAAAACGTCATTATATGTTTTAGATTATGAGAGTGATGCTTCAAAAACGTCATTATATGTTTTAGATTATGAGAGTGATGCTTCAAAATGTCATTATGTGTTTTTTATCAGAAGATTCACTCAATGGCTCAGAAAGTAAGGATTTCAACATCCTTTTATTCTCTGATTTTTTTTCTATCATATGACCATCTTAACTTCATAATCAGGTGGAAATCTCACAATCTAATGATTACGTTATACAGTTTGCATCACCTGATAGCTTGGAAAGCAATAAATACCACTCGCTTTTAGTCTGTGATCATATAGATCAGTGACTGTTCTAAATGTTGATGTTTGTGGAGATACTAAGTGTTATCCTGTGAATGAGTTGTTTAGTGAAACTGTGTTCAGTAATTCAGAAAGGAAAGATGTAACATCATTTCACTCATTGCCATCTTACCCTAATAATTGACTTAGCTTGTGAAGTAAAGTAGTAAACTTTTAGATTAAAAAGAGAGTAACAGGTACTTTCTTTCGGTCACTGATTTCTCGACCTAATTACTGCCTTAAATTATGCCATATATACTCACTGTCTCTCCTGCAGGAAGAAGAAACAGCTGTAACTAATGCAAATCGTCCACCATATATGCTGTTTAATTATGATGAAGTAAAAACATAATAATGTGTCAAGTACATCAGACTATTTCTTCTTCTTTTTTTAAAGGTAAATTATTGAGAAAATATTTTATTGCATTTTGATTCTAGAGACAGTCCTATTTTTACATCTTTATTTCGTATCTTTAAATGTAGGTTGTTTAAATGTAAGATGTTGATCTTATTACAAAGTAAGTGTTTGTTAGGACAGTCGGTTTCTAGATAAGTCTCTGGGTGTTAATGTTAAAAATCGGAAACATAATGATGTAACTGTGTATTTATCAAACATATGTAGTAAAATCTGTGAAACAATCAGTTTAAGAGATTTTAATACTAATTTAATTTAGATGTTCTACTCGAAGAAAAATTAGTACGATTTATAATAACGAGTGTTAAGCGCTGACATACGAGGCCCATGCCCCGAATTCCCAGTTGTGTTTGAAAAATCAGACTAGGAAACCATGATTATAAACTCACTGAAAATTCTCGTCTCTATGAGATCGAGCCCCGAATCTTTTAAGCACCTAGTGACACCTTTGGGCATAGACGAAGCAAAAGTTTGAGAAATCTTATTCAAGAAGAAAGAATTTTTTCTGGGTTGTTTTTCAAGGAATAATGTTTTAAAGTATATTAAAAGTTAAAGAATATATCAAATAACGATTTGGACATTTTAATCAGTGTAATTTAGCAGATTGATTCAAAACTTTGGTGCATAAATTAAAGTCTGAACATTGTAAAGTTTAAGAACTAAGGCTTCAAATTTTCATTACAGTGGATTACTGACTGAATAAATGTATTTTTGTTTTGTTTTTCAATTTCACGCAAAGCTACACGAGGGCTATCTGCGCAGGCCGTCCCTAATTTAGCAAAACTAGAGGGAAGGCAGCTAGTCATCACCACCCATCGCCAACTCTTGGGCTACTCTTTTACCAACGAATAGTAGGATTGACCGTAACATTATAACGCCCCCACAGCTGAAAGGGCGAACATGTTTGGTGCAATGAAGATTCGAACCCGCGATCCTCAGATTACGACTCGACCGCCTTAACCCACCTGGCCATGCCGGGCCTAAATAAATGTATAACGTAATTAATAGTTCAAGTAAGACACAGTAGCTTTAGATTAGTAGGGTTTTATTTTTAAACAAATAGCTTAAAGCGAGAAGAATTTTAAACTATGGTCTCCCCCGACTCTGTTTTACCTCCTTCAAGTTTTTCATTTGAATTTTAGTTTTTTTGACATTCATGTTTCAGTGTTTACATATGCCTTATTCTATATGGGAATTTTATGCTCTCTAATTTACCGAGAAAAAATAGGCTTTTCTACATTGTATTCAAAGTAGTGTAGGGTGATTTGATTGTCTTTAAATTTTTAGCTCTTTCAAAATGCGACACAGCGTTGAACAACAGCTATGAGTCTAGCATATTATTGCTCAGAAGCCTAAATCTAAGAATACTAAGACTGTTTGTTTTAGAGCAACGTCACATTGGGTTATCTGCTATTAAACTAAGACAGTTTGCTATTTAGTAATGTTATGTGTGAAGAGTGAGGAGGAAGACAAACAAATCACGTACACGTAAAAACGTGATCTGACGATGACCGAAGAAGGTCGAAACGTTGTTCGCTCCTCTACGTAAAAGAAAAAAAATCTCAACCGAAACGAGCCGTTTTTACGTATATATTTTTCTCTACAAATGGGTTTTATCGACATCAAATAGTATAATCAGTTTTTTTATTTAAGAACCCCCTTCTTTAGTTGCTCGGTGGCAAGTGTGAGACTTACAATGCTAAAGTTGGATTTCGATAGTGATGGTAGGCAGATCACGGATAAACCATTGTGTGGCTTTGCACTTAAAAACACCAAAAAGGCTTTAAGAATTTATTCTTCTAGGTCAAAATAATGCATTTTTAGTGTTTTTGTTTTTTGCACAAATTAATTCGCCGCAGAAGAGACAGTAGGAACAATGGCACTAGTTCCTAACAGACGACTGTATGAACTTTAACCTCTACTAGAATCGTAACCCTTTAAGCAATGGTACTTAACTTTTATATCAGATTTTAGTCAATAGGTAATAAGATTCAAAACTCTTGTTCGTGTATTGTTTTATTCAGTAAGTTTTCACCCAATCAGGAGACTTCACATGCAAGATTAGTGTTATTTTGGATATTCAACAACAATGTGTTTACCTCTTTTGGATCAACAATACAATCAAATTTAATATATATACGTATACATTATTATTTCTCTGAACGCTTTAACATACAATCTTGCAGACCCTAGAACATAGCTTATTATTAATGGGCTGTCTCATACACAACATTAGTTCAAAAGCTTTAGATGTAAATAAAATAAGTGTTGATTTACCATAGGGAATATTGGTTACAGTTTCATTATATTTCCTCAAGAGTTAAACCTAAAATTGAATATTTCAACACCCAGTTTTAAGAATATAGATTAAGGTTCACATATAATAATTTTAATACTCTCTTTCCTAATGCCTGTTTAAATATTTCGGAATCATATTAGTTCTGTGTATTGCAGACTCACGTTTTGTATTGCGTAATCCGAGCAGTAAACGTTAAAGCTTGATACAATACTTTAAAGGATAGAAAATATTCCTGTAGGAGGAATACAAGTTTGATATCCCAGCTCAAAAGGTAAAAAATAAAAATTAAAGCTTGAATCCCTCAGTAAAAGTGGGTAGCCATCAAGTATTAAATTTTTAACTTGTTGACTGCCAAGTATTTCAGCTGCTACAATACAACTCTAATGCTTCTTCATTTTGTAACTTTTGTCGTGACGCCATTTTGGATCGAAAGTGAAACAATTTGTAAGTAGGTCAAATGTATATATGGTGCTGACATCTAGCGTTGAAGTTAGGTATTATTGAGAACGAATTAACTCATCCGTGGCACTTTGTTACCGATCGGCTTGGACGAGTTATCTCATCTACGGCACTAAACAGATTAATAACTCAGACCGAAAGGTCAAAATGATAAATGAATGTTTGGATACCTTTGTTTGCAAAGTAAAATTGATAAATGAAATAATGTATACCTCTATCCAAAAGATCAAAATCAGAAAGGACGGTTTGAATATGTTCATCACATAGGCGAAAATCATAAATAAATGTCTAGATATCCCAGTTTGAAAAGTAAAATCCAGAGTCAAAGAAATTGAGTTTGTAAAGCTCATTTAAAAGGGTAAAAATCGAACTTCTGATCCCCAGTTCAAGAGCTAGGAACTAAATAGAATTGAATGAGTGGTCAGTTCAATTTAAAAATAAAAACATAGTAACAACTTAGGTTTAGCTAACTCAGTTCTAAAACTAAAGGTCAGAGTCCAAGTATTCCAGTTAAGAGGCTAATGGAAAAATAGAAATGTGTTCATCCCGACCAATCAAAACACTAGTAAAAAACATAGTATAATATCTTAGTTCAAGGACTAGGGGCAAAATACAAAAGGGGTTTCGACACCCGAGTTATGAAATATTGTTATAATAACATTTCTTAGAACTACTTTTTCATTTTCTGTTTATTTTCATAGAAACATAAATATTGATGACTACAGTGTTAGGACCCGGCATGGCTAAGCGTGTTAAGGCGTGCGACTCATACTCTGAGGGTCACGGGTTCGAATCCCTCTTACACCAAACATGCTCACCCATTTAGTCATAGGGAGCGTTATAATGTTATGGTTAATCCCATTATTCGTAAAAGAGTATCCCAAGAGTTGGCAGTGGGTGGTGATGACTAGCTGCCTTCCCTCTAGTCTTACACAACTAAATTAGGGACGGCTAGCGCAGATAGCCCTCGAGTAATTTTGTGCGAAATTCAAAACAAACAAACTACAATGTTATAACATTGTATGTCGACCCCTTTTTTACACCGGCGGGTCAGCGGTAAGCTTCAGATGCAACGATGCTAAGATCCGAGGTTTAATTCCTAACAAAAAAAATAGCACGGATTGCCCGTTTCGTACATTTGCGCAAAAAATATAACAAAAAGAACGGCGAACCGTTTCTTATTTAGTATACATCTAATAAGAAAACTTTAAATAGTTTTAATAAAGATCACGAGTGCTTGGATGGTTGAAGAACAAATACAAAGAATGTGAAGAGGGCAAGTCATTGAGTGCTTTTGTTTAGAGAGGACTGACAGAAAACGGGTGTAACGCGAAACGCGCTGTGAAAAGATCAACAATAAGAAATCACGTATGTCGGTATCGTCCCGTTGAACTTTGGATCCACAACAATACCGAGTCGTCATTCTTGCCTTTTAACCACTTAGGAAACGCCTGAATTTCGGTTGTAATGACATTTAAAACATCATCTACGCTCTGTGGTCGTTAACCTCGGTTAAAGAATCTAATAATGAGTGCGGTGTGTGAACAAACAGGTTAACGTACGTGCATCTCAAGGCGAAACAGAATTTGTGACGTTATTTAAAAACGACAAATGGAGGAAATATATCAATTATGTGTATCGTTTTCTCAAGTTATCTATTGTAGACTAGCAGACGATTAAACATTCTTTTCTTTACGTGTTACGATTTCTTTTTCTACCAGTACGAGGAATATCATAACTGGTCTTGTTTTTACAATGTGTATATCAGTTTTGCACAGTTTTGTTATAACCGAAAGTGGTTGCTTGGTGATATACCCTTTGTATACCATAATAAAATAGACTGGGCAATGGTTTATATAATTTAATAATATTTATAAAACAGGCCTTTAGTTGGTTTTAATTTTATGTACTTTAGAGAACTCGGAATTAACAGCTAAAATAATACATAATAACGTAACCTTTATCAGTAGGCTTTAAAACATGTTTCTGTAATAAAAGGCGTTGTTATCACTAGTAAACTTGAAATATTGTTATCAGTGTACTGTACGACTTTGGATTAGAAAAAATGGAACTACTCTTTGTTTAAAAGTTTCGCAGAAAGCTACAAAAGGGGTCATAGTTGCTCGTTACTTTGAGCTGATGGACAAAAGGGAAGATACCTACCACCAGTATTAAGGTTACTCTTATATGACTAAACAGCGTGATTTTACCATACCTCTCATAGAACACTCACGGCCCCAAAGTGCGGAGCGCATTTTTGCAGCAGCGGGTCACGAATCTAGAATCATTAGATAACACCGAAGCTGTAAACATGGCCCGCGATCTTTCAACTGACTGGTTCGTTTATAATGTATTAAAAGTATTGAGAATGATTACTAACATGCTTGTTTCAGGGTAGGCTGCCTCAACTATCATGCAACATATTGTGTGGAAACTTGCAAAACTTAGATTTCAAAACACCGGTCCCCTGGTAAGATAGCGGTAAGTTTACGGAGTTACAGCGCCAAAGTCCGGTGTTCAACTCCCCGCCGTGAACACAGGAAAAAGCCTGATGTGGCTTTGCTCTGAATCAAACAAAAATCAAATCAAAATAATGTGAGATTCCTGCATGTACAACTGTAGAGACTCGATCGAATGTGTTAGTCCCCTTCAGGGGCTCAGCTGTAAGTGTGAAGGATTATTACACTAAAAATCATGTCTCGATACATATATACTTGTAGTATGGGAAAATCAAATTAAATATCAGACATTATCTAGAACTTAACATTTAGGATGTGTTTTAACAATACATACGTTAAGTTTTTTCTTACGTTTAAATCAAATTATACAAAGTACTTGTCTACCAGCGTAGAGTTTAATTAGTGAAATTATGTTGAGCTTTTGTCATTTAGAGTTACAAATACTTTTTATTTCATTCGAAAAGAGGTAAAAGTGTTAATATCACGATACTCCAGAAACATGATTTTTGTCACGTTGCATCGGAGAAACGTTGAGCGATAAATACATTCAGTTACTGTCAAATGGGACTTTTATTTATCGAAACTGTATACAAGCAGTAGCTACTATTATTATACATAATATCACTCGTTGAAAACTTGATTTACCAGGAATGACATAGCAACTAATTCCGTGACACTGATGCTGCACTTTCCAACTTACAAACTCCACAGACTTTTCTTAATCCTAGTTGAGGATTTAGAAAGTATTTTTCAAAATTTTTGTCTTTATTTTTAGTTCACTTTTTTCTAGTGTAGAAGTAAACTCTTCTTATCTTACAAAATAAGTTTATTTGTAACTATGCAGAAAGCTACACAATGGACTGTCTGTGTTGTGTCAACTACGGATATCGAAATTCCAATTGTAATGTTATAACTATTTGGACTTCCTGCTTCTCCACTGGGGCTGTACTTTGTTTGAAGGTCAGCACAAAGCTACACAATGTGTTATTTGTGCTCCGCCCACCACGGGTATCGAAACCTGGTTTCTTGCGTTGTGAGTTTGTACCGTTGCACCATTGGCTACACACAACAAAGTTGTGTTAAGGCAAAAGGGGCAGAACATTTTCTCAACCGTTTACTTCTCAGGAGCTTCCAACCATCCCGAGAAACCTAAATATGTTTCAAACACGACTTTGATAAGACTCACGTTAAAACTAAATGAGGAAGCAAATTAGGAAACAATACCATATACCTATATACTCTTGATATTTACCACACTATATACCTATATGCTCCTGATAGTTACAACACTATATACCTATGCACTCGTAACATTTACAACATTATATACATATATAATCTGACATTTACAAAACTATATACATGTACATTTACAACACGAAATATCTATATGTACTATATACCTATATACTCCTGACATTTACAACACTATATATCGATACGCACCAGATATTTACAACACTATATACCTATATACTCCTCACATTTACAACACTGTATATCTATACACAACTGACATTTACAACACTATATACCTATACACATCTGATATTTTCAACACTGTATAACTATACACTTCTCACATTTACAACACTATATGCGTATTTAATCCCGGCATTCATAACACTATATACATATATACATTTGAGACTTACAACACTATATATCTATACAGACCTGACATTTACAACACTATATAACATGTCTATATATTCCCAACATTTAGTACACTATATATCTATACACACCTGACACTTACAAAACTATATATCTGTACACACCTAACATTTAGAACATTATATAATATAACTATTCCCACCTGAAATTTACAACACTATATACCTATATACACCCGGCATTTATAACACTACATACCTATATACTCTCGACACTTACAACACTATATTATACCTATATACTCCTGGCATTTACAACACCCTATACCTATATACTCCTAGCATTTACAACACTATATACAGTCATGTGAAAAAGTTCGGACACCTTATGAAAGCCTGTGCATTTTTGTAACATTTTTGGATATATAGATATTTAATCTTAATTTTAACAATACTGAGAGATTATAGGAATATAACTAAACAATTAAAACTGAAAAAAGACTTTTCAAAAACTTCTGTAAATGTAATTTACCTGTTTAGTTGTTAAGTAATAATGATATAAAATTGTCACCTCTCAGAACATTGAGGGTTTTCGAATTGTTTCGGTTTTTTAATATGCTATTGTTGTTTTTATTTTCACTGCAAAACTATCTGCAGTTTGTCCACTACAAGGAACTGAACCCTGGAATTTATCATTGTAAGTTTGTAAACTTACTGTTGACATACTGAGGGACGTTTTAAAATACGTATTTATAGCCGAAATCTGGATAATAAAATCAAATGGTATAAAGTTATTTATGTTTTCTTTATGCAGAGAAAGGATTAGAGAGTCAAGTTCGCACAAAATCACACACATCACCTTCACTAACATTGACTTCAAATCGTAGCCTGAAAGTATTTATATTTTTTAAAACCTATGATTATCTAGCTGCTTTCATTAAAACGAAAATGCAAAGTGTAATACCAAAAGTGGTATAATTATGCTCTTCAAAGTCTGGAACTAATTACACGTCATTTAGCCAAGCACTGACTCACTTGCTCAGTAAGCACAACATAATAAATTCATATTGATAAGGACTTAACTTAGCATCAAAAAATCATTTTTTTTCTCTGTAATCTGTGATTTTTATTAACTTAGCCAATTATTTTATAAAAGGGAAGACAGTTTCCCGATTTCACCAGCAGTTTATGTGACATACTGAAAGACTTGAAACTTTGCAGTTTACATATTTACGACTATGAAACTTGGATATTTTTTGCTTACTAAACTATAGGCATTGACCAATGTGTTTATTATATATAATTCTCTTCTAAATGTAGCAGAATCATTTTCCAGCAACCCACGGTTGCTCAAGCTCAACTGGTTTTTACAGGTACGTATAAAATATATCCACCAATGAGATTTCACCTAACAGCCAGTTGTAGCGAATGACATTGCAAAGCTGCATGCTTGTGCACTTTCTGGATGTGTAAAATACAAACATATGTCTTCCAAGCAGATATCTAGTTGTTGTTTTTTTTCAGCTTTGGCGTACATATGGTGAGTGTTTCTTGCTTCTGATAGCTAAACAATCTGTGGAAATAAGATATTTTCAGCATGTTAATGTTTTCTTTTGCTTCTGTTTCGATTTCATAGAATTTGCTTTTCTATGTATCTGTAATTCATAAAACAAAATAATTTTGTTATGCGCACATGTTGTTGTTTTTTTTGGAGGGGACGGAGGTCTGAAAGCCAACGTTCTTCAGTTAACTGGATCAAAGAGTTCTTGGTATGTTTGATAGTAGAAACTTAGCCATCGAAACAACCTGAAATAACAAATGGGATCATATTATTCGTGTTTGCTATAAACATAAAATTCGTTTTTGACTGAAGAAACAGAATTTGTTATGCAGAACGAATGGGACAACATTGATAACAGTGACAAGACTTTATTGTCCAAGTCAGGAATGGTTTCTAGACCCAAAGATGATCATAAACAAGATATTGATAAATATCTCAATGGTTTTCGACCTCGATCGAAGAGTGATATAAGATATCAGATTAACAAAACGCATTACTTTCAACGTTCTCAGAGTTTCGAGAGTTTTTGGGCTGAGACTGACCAACACATTAAGGTAGACAATGACTATTACAATATTCGAGGTCATGGTAACCAAAAATCACATCTCCAGGCATGCCACGGTCCCTTATCTAACACCAAGTGCAGCTTAGTACATAATAATGTCGAAAATATAAGTAAAAAATCCTTGATTGCTACTGATCACAGATACCGGCTGCATAGTGGCTATGGTTCTAGAATTCCCATGAGCCAGTGCTCTCAAGTTGAAACTCATAACCACCGTATGCGACGTCATAGTGACCATGATTCATGGACTTATTTGAACCAAAATCATTTCCCTAATCAGTGTTTTCGGCGCCACAGTGACCACGATTATAGAAATAACACAAGCCAGAGCTATAAAGTAAACAAAGTCCACTGTATCCACCAGCATAAGGACTACAATTTACAAACCAATGCCAGTCAAAGTTATTCTTCAAGTGATTTCTGTCACTACAGTCATTGCAATTTTACCTCTGCTAAGAATCAGAATTCTAAAAACTACACCCATCAGTGGATTTGGCAACACAATAAACACAATCCACGGGTTTCTAAAAATCCGATTACTCTATTTGGGATTCGCAACGGTTTCTGGCAGTACAGTAATCACAGATCACTGATTTCTATAGACCAAACTTCTCATTCCAACGTTAATCACTTTTTCCGTTGTCATGGCGACTGTAAATCAAAGCCTTATAAATTTCAAAGTTCCAAAATTAACACTGACAATAGAGGCCACAGTGAGCATGACTTAGAGTCTTCTAAAGAGCAGGTCTATAAAGTTGATTTGGACCAAGGAGTGGAGCACGTCAACGACCAAGAATTCCGCTTTGTTCCTACCAAGTGTAACTGGATGTGGGACCTTTGGTTTGTTCCTTTGTGTGAGATACCTGAAAAGTTTATTGAACACTGCCGCTATTGTAAGCCTAGTTTGATTCCTCGAGCTCACCTGCGAGATACAGCTGACGAAGCAATGAATGCAAAGGTAAAGTAAAGTATTAGTCAGTTTTGTTTTTTTAGCGGGTAAATATCGTGTAACGTTTGGATATTTCGAGTAATATTGGGGTTTTTGGATTAGGTGCTGTTTGAACATGATTATAAAGGCAATGTTTGACTATGGAATGTGAACCACGAAATGAAAGGTGTGTTCTCATATCTGCTTTTAAATTTTCATCTAGGTAAACTTGGGATCGTTATTTATGTTTGGTTTTGGTTTTTAATAACAGACAAAATAATATTTGAATTAAATACTTCATTCAACTTTATTCGACTTTCTCAGATTTTACTGAATAAGCATTTCCTTCTATTGGTTCCTGAATTGGTTTCCTATTTTATCTCAGTGCTGATACCAATTTGATCAACACTTTTTACGGGAACACCTGTTAAAATTCTGTTTGTCTGTTGTTAAGCACAAACCTACAGAATGGGCTATTTGTATTGTGCCCAACCGCTATCACCGCAAACAATTATAAGTGTTATAAACTCTCAGACTTAACCGTGAGCCATATATTTAGCCAAAAGTTCTGTTCAGAGCTGGTCTATCCTTCTAACTTGGCTGGATATGAAACTGATGACAACGTCTCTACAGTTAGAAAACTTACGTTATTGGTAAGTGTCGCTAAACTTGCATGTATATAGCTGTCTAAAGTAACAAAAAAATATTAAGTTTTTGAGTGGGTAGGAACTTATTTTATTTCCACTCGTGTAGAACCACGCCAAGAATAATTGGGTGGATCAGAGTTTTACGTAATTGCACAGCAAAGTGCACAGTGGTAATTTTTCGTGGAGGCTGCTACGTAAAACGTACAAGCACGTGATTGCACAAATGCACGAGAAAGATGACACCTAAGATCTACCTAAACGTATGCGCACAAGCTTTATTACCATGCACAAGGCAGGTTTTAGATGTATATAAAGGTATACGTCGAATACGTCTTCTATATTTAAATAATTCGGATATTAACATATTTTTATTATTTAACATGAACTCTGATTATTCTTGTATTCCGTTAAAATCCTCTGAGAAACAACGATGGCGATAACAATAAGATTTTTCCATGAAATTAACTTCACTTGAAGGATGGTATTAGACCATACCTATATATTTTGTTGAATCATATTCAGTATTTCGCAACTTAATTAGGCTACGTTTTTTGCTGTAAAATAGAGACGAAAATACTGATGTCATTGGTATGTGTGTGTGTGTGTATATATACACACGCGAAATAGGTCTATATTTCTTTATGTTTAAGTTGATAGTATGATAGACCGTATTTCATGCAACAGTTTGTCGTTTAATAGCTTACATATTGCGCCAATCATCGTGATATTGCTGTTTACTTGAGCCGACAAAGCAACATATACATTTATGTTTTATAGTGTTCTGTACTTGCCACAAGGCTGGGCCTAACTAAGTAGTTACTGTGCCGGACTGCTGATAAGAAAATCCAAGGATTCTGCCATATTGACGTTGTGAACAGCTCTCCACACTTTTAGCTTCATAAGTATGACAGGCAATCTTATTAGTCGCAAAATAGATCAAGCTATTACGGCTAAACTGGCTACCTTTCTTCTGTTCGGTTGCTCAATATTAGGAAATTAGGAATGTCTATATCTAAATCGAAAATGGTCTTGCCTTGACTGTATGAAAAAGTCAGTGCTAACTGCAAATAATCATATAACTATTGGACAATTAAGAAATACTTTTATTGAAGGTCGTATATATTAAGGATTGGTTTTCGAATTTTGCGCTAAGATACACGAGGACTGCCTGCTCTACCCGTCCCTAATTTAGCAGTGTAATAATAGATGGAAGACAGCTGGTCATCACTACCCATCACCAACTCTTGGGCTACTTTTTTTACCAACGAATATGGAATTCACCATCACATCATAACGCCTTCACGGCAGAAAGAGCGAGCATGTTTGATGTGACGGAAATTTGAACCCGTGACCCACAGATTACGAGTCAAGCGCCTTAACCATTTGGCCACGCCAGATCCATATTTTATTAAGAAGACATTTGAAACGCTAAAGAAACTATAGCTCACCACTAGAAGAGGCCAAATCTAATTATTCGGTTTTCTCCTGCACTGGTAAAGGATATTGTGAAAGTTTCAAACTGAATAACATATGATCAGAACATATACTGGTTCCCTGATAACATATGATCAGAACATATACTGGTTCCCTGATAACATATGATCAGAACATATACTGGTTCCCTGATAACATATGATCAGAACATATACTGGTTCCCTGATAACATATGATCAGAACATATACTGGTTCCCTGATAACATATGATCAGAACATATACTGGTTCCCTGATAACATATGATCAGAACATATACTGGTTCCCTGATAACATATGATAAACTCAGAACATATACTGGTTCCCTGATAACATATGATCAGAACATATACTGGTTCCCTGATAACATATGATCAGAACATATACTGGTTCCCTGATAACATATGATAAACTCAGAACATATACTGGTTCCCTGATAACATATGATAAACTCAGAACATATACTGGTTCCCTGATAACATATGATCAGAACATATACTGGTTCCCTGATAACATATGATAAACTCAGAACATATACTGGTTCCCTGATAACATATGATAAACTCAGAACATATACTGGTTCCCTGATAACATATGATAAACTCAGAACATATACTGGTTCCCTGATAACATATGATAAACTCAGAACATATACTGGTTCCCTGATAACATATGATAAACTCAGAACATATACTGGTTCCCTGATAACAGTTGGGAAATAGAACAAAACATTTTTTTCTTTTAAACAGTACATATGCATCAAAACGTTAGCTTGTTTGTTTGTTTGTTTGTTTCTGAATTTCGCGCAAATCTCCACGAGGGCTAATCGTGCTAACCGTCCCTAATTTAGCAGTGTAAGTCTAGAGAGAATGTAGCTTGTTATCGTTAACCACCGCCAACTCTTAGGCTACTCTTTTACCATCGAATAGAGGAATTGATCGTAACATTATTACATCCCTATAGCTGAAAGGTTTGATGTGACGAGGATTTGAATCCACGACCCTTATATTATGAGTCAACAGAACGTTAGCAAAACGTGTTTTATCGTTATTCGTTTATATTTGTATACTAGTATTTAGGGTTGACTGGTTGGTTTGTTGTTTCTTGGTACAAAGCAGCTAGGCTATATGCGCCAGTATTTAGGGACTCGACATTTTTTCTTAACTTACTGAAATTTACCAACCTCAATAGGATGAATTTTGTAAAAGTTCGTGTCATGTTTTACGTACATAATATATGAATATCAATAATTTAAAAAAAAAAAAAATCTCAAACGAAAAACGATTGTTAGAATTGTTTGACAATTGTACCGGTGTTATTAACTCTTATGAAACAAAAGTTAGTCAATGTTAATCTCCCAGAAAATGAATAATGAAACTTCGTAAAAGGACGAATTACCGAAGGAAAAAAACACGACCTTTTCAGGATGCGTTTTATATTCGTAGTGAAATCCTATTCTTAAAGAATGTATCGCGAAGAATCACTGTTTCCTGTAGTGAATACGGAATACTTGAGTAACCTTTCATGTTAAACTTTATTTCTGCGGTTCACTTAACCACTTCTTTTTTCTTTTCGTGCACATTCAAGTACATACGGTTATGACGAAACTAATAATTTAGGATATGAACTGTGTTCATTAGATCTTTTGATAAGAAAGGAAATAAAAAGAAAACATTTGATGACTTGGCTTACTCTCTACTTTTCTCCTAGGCTGTATGTTTGCATGACGTGAAAAGTCTTTCTGGTTCGTGCGTTATAAGCTTCTTAACATTAAACGTATTAAGGATAGCGTGTTCTTTTGGAATTCGTGAACGTACCTTTTTAATTTGTTTCACGTTGGTTGTTCGGTGTTGCAATGATTGTTTGCTTACACCATACATCACATCTCGGATTAATATTCTCTTGGAAAGATTAGTTTCATATTATACAAACTGTGAAATGGAAGTCTTCGGTCCCACAAAGGAAAATTATTCGAATCCAGTAATAGTTGGTAACTACATATACTTAGAGTGTTAATCTCGATAACTGGCAATTACATGTATTTCTTAGACTGTTTGTTTGTTTTTTGAATTTTGCGCAAAGCTACACGAGGGCTATCCGCGCTAGGCGCCCTAATTTAACAATGTAAGACTAGAGAGAAGGCAGCTAGTCATCATCACCCACTGTCAACTATAGGGCTAACTTTTACCAACGAATAGCTGGATTGACCATCACTTTATAACGCTCCCACAGCTGAAAGGGCGAACATTTTTGTGACGGGGATTCGAACCCGCAACCCTCGGATTACGAGTCGAACGCCTTAACCATCTGGCCACACTAAGGTCTCTCAGACTGCTAATCTTGATAGGTGGCAGTTACGTGTATTTTTAAGACTTTTAATCTTGACAGATAGTAATTATGTGTACTTCTTACACTGCTAATCTTGATAGGTGACAATTACATGTACATCTTAGATTATTAATCATAACAGAAACGTGATGCTGCTACTATTAAAGTTATAATTAAAGTGTAATTCGGTTATTTTCGTTACACGTTATTGTTTTGATCTTGCACAAAAACGAAGTGGAATGAACAAGAAAACTTCTGGAAGTGTCCCAAATGTGTTCGCATTTTTAAGGTGAATAATTAGTAACTCATAGAAGTAAGAAACAGAGTAAAGACACATCTATTACCATTGCCAAAGTACCAATATGCACAAATCTAACTTGTCATAAGTAATTTTATCCTGTTGAGCAATAACACGAAAACGAACTCGGAAAATCAGTTTTAACATAATATTTAGTTTAGTTTTTTCTTTTTACTCGTATGTCAAAATCACCGTCTGTTGGTTTACATCAAAGCATATAATTATATGAATGTAAAATATATTACTATTTTTATAAAAAAAATGACTTATTCGTTGAATTGTGTTGAGGTTAGAGGGCAATAAAGAAAAACGATACCCCAATCTTTATCTTTGTCAGCAAAGAGATTATAGCTAGTAGTAAATTGTGGTGCATGAATTTGAATACATTTGCCATTGTAAATATCATAAGAGTTCTAGTCCATGCTAATGTTTCTATTATAACACTGCTTATTTTCCTTAAAGTGTAGGGTGAAAACGACATTTTGTTACGAAAAACGCCATTGTTGTTAGTCGTGTAAGTATTGGGTGTTAGTGCCCTCTACACGTATAAATATTAACTACTTTGGTTTATATGTGAAATTTTCTTTTTTTTTTACCAAAACGTGTAATTTCATTAAAGAAAATAGAACTTGTTAATGACATAGAGATGTAATATATTCTTTGATTCTGAAATAGGATAGGACTATACATCAAAATCTGCAATCAGTTTGCCTTGTAATTCAACCAAACGGGTTTTCAATGTTGAATTGCTTTATTATGAGATCTTTTAGACAACAGGAAAAACGTGAAACGGCGATAGACAAGATAAACATTTATGTTATTACTGTTTAACTCAATTGTTAAACATGCTTTGTAATTTGATTATAGATTACATGAATTTTATAAACCTCTATATACCACACTGTGTAAATTGTATGATTGCCTCTCAACCTAGGCCCGGCACGGCCAAGCGTGTTAAGGCGTGCGACTCGTAATCTGAGGGTCGCGGGTTCGCATCCTGGTCGCGCCAAACATGCTCGCCCTTTCAGCCGTGGGGGCGTTATAATGTGACGGTCAATCCCACTATTCGTTGGTAAAAGTGTAGCCCAAGAGTTGGCGGTGGGTGGTGATGACTAGTTGCCTTCCCTCTAGTCTTACACTGCTAAATTAGGGACGGCTAGCACAGATAGCCCTCGAGTAGCTTTGTGCGAAATTCCAAAAAACAAACAAGCCTCTGTACTTTATTTTTTTCTGCTATCTTGGAATCTTCTCAGGGTAGACATTGTATTTTCTAATTGAAATGATTTCATTATCTGTTACTCCAAACATTCCCTGCTTACCTAGTGCCCGTTGGGGGATACTCTCCCTTTGCGGAGTATTGTATGTCTAGTGTTCTCTATTTCTATTTTAGAAATGTTGTTAGCAACATTAGTGTGTTTTTTATGACTATTAATAAAGCTTTTTTTAAACTAATGACAAAATCTATAAAATAGTAGTTTTTATAAATACCAGAATATTTGGTTAAACCTCACAAATACAATAGCACAAAAATTAATAGTTCACATAATCACGTGAGTAACACTTCCTTCAAATTTGTTTTCGTGAATTTTTCTTTCAAACAAGCTATGTTTGTTGACTATCGTCTTTTATGGATTACACCAAACCAGATCGGTTCATTACAGAGATATGTTTAACAACTAAGCAATATATCGTCAGAATTCAGGAAACATATATCGTATTTGAGAAAGCTTGATTAAACATTATCCTTCCAACACGGTAAGATAAACTACATAGCTGAAAAATTCACCGCATGTAATCTTGCAACTTTTTAATGAATCAATTATGAAACTTATATCTTTGAAAGAAATCCGTAAATGTGATTTTTTTTAATTTCGCGCAAAGCTATTCGAGGGCTATCTGCGCTAATTTAGCAGTGTAAGACTAGAGGAAAGGCAGCTAATTATCACCACCCACTGCCAACTCTTGGGCTATTCTTTTTATCAACAAATAGTGGGATTGACCGAAACATTATAAAGTCCCCAACGCTGAAAGGGCGGGCGTGTTTGGTGTGACCGGGATTCGAACCCGCGATCCTCGGATCACGAGTCGAACGCCTTAACACACTTGGCCATGCCGGGCACCGTAAATATGAAAACTTGTATTTCTCTAGAATCTGTGGTTGTCAGAAAAACAAATGCAAATATTTGTTATTTTTTCCCATTTCTAGTGGAGCTAAAAGTTAAAGACCTTTTGTATGTTTTAGAAACTTTTTTTATTGCTTTTGCATGGCGGTTGACAGAACGGCTCTGAGTGTTGTTTTTCCGTTTATTTGTTTGTTTATTTCAAGTACAAACATACAGCTCAATAGCTCTGTCATTTCTTGACCTATATGAAATACAATTACAGTTTTGGACTCAGGAGGTCAAACTCTTACATTGATGTATTTGACCACGCCCAAGGTCTCGTAGTATAATTTACTGGTCCCCCGCTGGTACAGCGTTAAGTCTTCAGATTTACACCGTTAAAATCAGGGTTTCCATTCACCTCGGTGGACACAGCAGGTAGCCCATTGTGGCTTTTTTATAATTTCCTGTAATCCTGCCTAAAAAAATTTCAATATAAGAGTTCGCTGATAGAGATCCTGATCAGTAATAAAAGTGAATCGGGTATATGCGCGCCCCACGTTTGGTATTGTTAGCGCACAAAATTATAGCTAATAAAAGGAAAAAAAAGGTTCTATAGATTAATATACTCTAATCCTACTTAAGGACTTTAAAATATCGCGTTTGTTGAGGATTCCCTTTTGTTTTGGGCCCGGCATGGCCGAGCGCGTAAGGCGTGCGACTCGTAATCCGAGGGTCGCGGGTTCGCGCCCGCGTCGCGCTAAACATGCTCGCCCTCCCAGCCGTGGGGGTGTATAATGTGACGGTCAATCCCACTATTCGTTGGTAAAAGAGTAGCCCAAGAGTTGGCGGTGGGTGGTGATGACTAGCTGCCTTCCCTCTAGTCTTACACTGCTAAATTAGGGACGGCTAGCACAGATAGCCCTCGAGTAGCTTTGTGCGAAATTCCAAAACAAACAAACAAACCCTTTTGTTTTCTGGCATTTATGGTTAGACCAGAATTAAGATGTGTTACAATTCTTTAGTAACCGGAAATAATCATTAGTAAACATGGACTAACCAGAAACAACAGATAAATATCAAACCTTATTTTAAACAAACGATGGTTTTGATATTGGCGAAAGACCTCTTCGGCATTAGGTGTGGTTGATATAATATGGTTGTTATATTACCTCACTTTCTTTTTTTCTTTCACATACAAGGTTTTAGAATAACATAACAACAGTTCTAAGATTGTCTGTATATCTTTTTTAAACTGTTTCTTTCTGTACAATATGGATACTAATTTTGTTTTATTTGGCTGAATGGTTTACGCAAATTGTACCGATATGATATAATACCAGTTTATTTGGTCAAACGGTTTACACAGATTTTATCAATGGGGTATAACATCAGTTTCTGTTTATTTGGTCAGATGGTTTACACCATTTGATTACTTTGGCTTTGTAATTTACGTAATATGGCTAGTATAAAATGATACTAGATTTAACTTTTGTAGATTTGTGTGTGTATTTCGCCTTGCTGAAATGACACAACGTGCTGCCTCGTAAAATTTGTTTACCGCGCTGCAAACAGTTAAATGTTCTATATGTATATTTCTAAACAAAATTCTTAAACAACAAGTATTTGTGGATAGATAAACAAAAAATAGATAAACATTGGTAATATTATGCGGACAATTCATAATAATGCGATGTATATATTCGTAATTTTCGCTTTAATATGTTTCTGTTTCTTCTCGTTGCATACTTTTAGTTTGAAGAACTTGAAAGTATGGGCATCGGTCCTTGGCGGAACGACGATATCGAGCTGACGTTTAGAAGTCGCTGGGGTCAAGGGATCTCAGGACCTCCTCCACTTCCAGAGGTGGACGAGAATATTGAGCTCATGGAAGCCAGCTCATTGCGATGTCCAAAAGTCTTAGGAATTGTTTTGTCAAGTAAGTCTTAGCTGAAACTGAGAAGGATTGATTAAATGGCGGAAATGATTGATAAGCGACTTTTTTATTTATTTATTTGTTGCTACGACAGTAATACAAGTAGTTACATATCTCATGTCAGTTTAGTAGCTGCCAGTGCCACAAACAGTTGTGCACCTCGTGTAGTTTAACGTTTTCCAGAGCTACGAACAGTTTTAGTTCTCATGTTGGTTTGATATCTCCCAGTAATATAAATATTGATTTATTATTATTCCCAAAACTACCAAGGCAGTTGTCAAGTATTTGTGTACAACGTCCCAATATCTGTTTTGCTTTTTTTTAATTTTTTGTTTTTGACAGAACGCCATAGCCATAGAAAGATAAGTTAATAAGTCTTTCTAAACCTGTAATTTTTGTTTTCATTTCAGATTAGAATTCCTCCATCCCTAACCCCTTTTTTTTTTTTTTTTTTACTTACAACAAGTAACCGGAAATGTCATGCAGATCTAGGATGTTAAACAGACAGCAGTCTTGTGTACGTGACATGTATGAAGTACACAGTTTTCATTATCCTCTCAGTTGAAGTTAAAGATACGGTTATATCAAACAAATATTGTTTTGAACGTTGGGAAACACCATACATCAACTGAGTTGTTCCGGTGATGTAAATCGGCCATAGTGTTATGAACGGGTTTAGTAAACTTTAGGGACAGCTGTAAAGCAACGTGACTTAAAACGTTATTTTTGAAATGGTGGCGGAAGTTCCTTTATCTGTCAGGATGTTTCTCTGTAACTACGAATTGTAACAAAGCAAGTTGGTGTTTCCGATGTGTATATTAGTTTTGCTTCTTTTATGTGGTTGTAGAAGTATTCAAACATGTCGCTTGTTCTTCCTTTGTGTGCTTTATTTGATGTGATCTTGTTCACAGCACAGTTTGACCTTCAAAGTACCGACTTTTTTTTATAATGTTCGCCACTGGTGAGGTCTAAATATTAAGCAGATTAATGTTTTGACTTGTTACAACACTCATTGTAAATAATTGGCCCCAAATGGGATGGAAGCACACATTCTGTACCTAAGGGACCGTCGTAGTAGTAGTAATTAGTTGGATAAATTTCAATATTTATGTTATTTTATTTTTTAAACTTTTTCATGTGACTCATGTGTTATTAGAGACACGACAGTCAACAAATTTGCTGATCCACAAGCAATATATTGCATAAGATTAGAAATTGCTTTTAAAGAGTCGATGAGATGGACCCCAAACGATAATTTTAGGGGTTAAAGGCTAAAACCATTCCATCCTGTGAATGTATACCCTACTTACAAATATATAAGTATTTACTCTTCCTTGTACTTAATTCTATAATATGTTGCATAACTGTAGGCACGTGTTTCTAAAAAAAACACTCTCAAAATAAAGAAGTGAAAACCAATAAGGTTATAACTGATCATCTTTATTTTGTAATCCTAACCCAGCCTATGTGCACGTGTATGCATGGAGAGGGTAGACTTGTTTCAAGTAAGAGTGAGTTAGTATTTGCTTGTTTGTTTTCGAATTTCACGCAGAGCTACACAAGGGATATTTGCGCTAGCTTTCTTTACTTTAGTAGTATAAAACTAGAGGAAAGGTAGCTTGTCACCACCACCCACCGCCAACTCTTGGGCTACTCTTTTACCAATAAATAGTTGGATTGACTGTCTCGTTATAACGAGCATGTACATAATATAATCCTTTATGATAAGTGTGAATGACCTTAATGACTAAGAACTCTTTTGATTTGGTAGATATTAATATTAGAATCTGTAAAAATGTCTTTGTTTACATTCACAATATAGAGGCTCATTTTACGTGCGCGATTCTATACATGAAACAATATAAAAATACTTAACGTATTATACAAACTCTCTATTATTGTTAAATTAAAACAAATAAAAAACGAATACATAAAACATAAATACCGGTTTCATATATTCAAGATTACTTTTCAGTTTCTAAAATAAGACACTATTTGATAAGACCTATGATCTTCCCGCCTTTTTTGACCTAAAACTTTAAATATATATATATATATGTTTCAAACTCCTTCTGTTGGTTTAATTATGTAACGTTTAATGTGGTTTTCAATTTATTAGTAACATGATTTCTTATTTCAGTCCCAATAATAACAAAATGAAAAAAGAGGGGTTTCTAATTTTTCCACAATACATTTATTAATGTGTTAGTTGACTGGTAATGGGTAATTATTTGAACTTTCTGGTCTGAAGATTATGTAAATTTGTTTTTAAACGTAATTTTTCTGTTTATGCAACATAAATTTGCTTTAAATCCTTAAACAAATACCAGGTAAAATATAACGCGCTCTCATTGGATCAATGTGAAAGACCTCGTGGACGCTCAGCGCATGCGTACTGAAAACATACGTGGTCACAAGTGTTATATCAAACTTCAGTGTATCAATATTTACTGTTTCATTTATCAGTACACCAGTCTTACATCACTATCTTACCAATCTTGTCTCATGAAACAAAACTTAAACCTTTAGCCGTGAAATACGCTTGTGACGTTTTATGCTGTGAAGTTTGTGCAAAAAATAAGTCTGAAGCGTGACACACAAAGAATCTTAACAGTATGGTGCATTATGGTCTCTCTTTTTTCTCTACCCCTTTCAAACATTAACCTTAGCCGTCCAGCTTTTCAGCCACTATGAAATATTCATGAGATTATATGTGTTGCAGAGAAGAAGAAAAAACAAAACTGTGACATCTGATCCAATCTCGTAACATGTGCCTGATTCCAGTATCACAATTTAAGTGCAGCATGTGCTTGAACCATATATTCTAATCGTAATTTCGTTGTCATAATGAGCAAATAAACGTCATATTTGATGGGTTTTAACAACATTATCTAAAAGGACGGATACGGTAATTTATAATAGAAATAAAATATTGAAGACACCTGGAGGCATTCAGCGGTATCGATGCTGCAGAATTTTAGTTATTTTCGAATCCCAATACTATTACCAATAAAAATAACTGAAATAACTAAAGGAACAGTAGCATGTCACTCCCCAGGTCTCTGACCTGGATACTATGTAGGAAACCTGTGGCCGAATATACAGGTAAGTGTAGATTGTATAATAAAGAAAATACCATTCTTTGAGTAATTTTTCTTTGGTTATAAAGGTCGATACTATATTACTTTTTGGGTTCACAAGAAACTTCTACAAGTATTGTAACAAAATGTGTCTTATAGAATATAAAAAAACTCATAAAGTAGTGAAATATTTGATAGCTTAAGAGTTGATATTAAACCTTATTTTCATGGATAAATTGATCCCTTCCACAGTGACATATGTGTAACTCTATGGATTTTTAACATTACAAACTGGATTTTGATATCAGTGGTGACCACAGTACGAATAGCCCAGTGTGTAGGTTAGTTCTTAACAACAACAACAAAAACTTAATAAACTGTATTAGGACACAATTATTATGTTACACTTTATTTGTGTAACATCAGTTACGGCATGCGACTCGTAGTCCGAGGGTCGCGGGTTCGAATTCCCGTCGCACCAAACAGGCTCGCCCTCTCAGCCGTGGGGATGTTATAATGTAATGGCTAATCCCACTATTTGTTGGCAAAATAGTAGCCCAAGAGTTGGTGGTGATGACTAGTTGCATTCCCTCTAGTCTTACACTGCTAAATTTGGGACGGCTAGCGCAGATAGCCCTCGTGTAGCTTTGCGCGAAATAAAAAACAAAGTCGTGTGTGTGTGTGTGTTATATAAGTTAGAATTGCTACATTTTATTTTGATAATTAATTAAGAAGTTAAAAAAAGACCTTAACAATTTACTGTTAAAATTGTTAACTGCTCATTCTTATTCTCCTTTCTCTGGAACGGGAGTGAGCTATCAGTGACGTGTCGTATTGTGAATGCCCATGGTTCGTGTCCTTTGGCTGTATAAACGCACATCGAACTTCAGGATCGTAAGTGCGTTATAAGAGTGACGATCAGATTATACTATTCAATTAGAGTAGCTCAAGAGTTGGCGGTAGGTAATATTGATTAGCTACCTTCCCTTTAGTCTGACAGTTCGAAAGTTGGGACGGCTAGTGCAAATAGTCATTGTGTAGATTTTACGAATTTCGGAAACAAAACAAATTCCCCCACTTATATATATATATAAATATATAAATACACACAAACATACAAACAGATATACGCTTAAGTAAAATATGCGAAAAGTGCACGTAGAATTTTTATCAAACACTTAATAACTTTCAGTAACTAACATACACAAAATACACTGGCCTATTTGCCCAGAAGAGATGTGATAAAACTGCACATTTACTGTTCATTTACTTGTACTTGAGTTACGAAACTTAATTGTTTTTTTATTAAGCTAAAAGTACTTTCTTCTTTATTTGTGTGATTTACTCAGACTGACGTATTTACACAGAATAACTGTGACAAAGATATAAAATACATTGAACATACAATTCTTTTTTTTCACATATTTTAAAAGTTTCTATTATGCTTAATTAGAATTCGTAAAGAAATTTTTTGAAGATGCCTTTACTTCAAACGAATCTACTGTAATTTAGTTGAATAAATTCCTAAAATAATTACAAGAGTGAAAAAAAAAACTCCAATATGGGAGAAATGCCAAAGCCAAGTTTCCTTATTTGATAGATGAAACCCCCTGTCTCTCTCTCTCTCACACACATGTAAAGACAGTTTTTTGAGACGAAAAAAACCGGAGGCGGAATTTTTCTAACTTATGGCGAGTATGAAATTAATTACAAGGTCATGATATAATGGTAGCAAATGGGGAGCGAAATCGTGACTGGGCATTTTCTTAATCTGTTAGTGTGTCTTCGTTATTTCTCTTAAACAACTATCAATCTGCTTCTTAAAAACCATTAAACCAGCTGGCATTTCTCTCCAAGTCGTTAGCTTGTACTAAAGGGGTCCTTGAGAGTTGTTGATTAGCTGTATAATTGGACCTGGGAGAGTTTTTAACGTAGTTCTGTGAGTCACCACCTGGATGACGTTATTCACTCAATTCTTAAAATAGTAGCAAGGATGTGAGAGCGAGGTGACATATTAATGATGAATAATTAAAATGTTTGTGAAGGTTATTAAGTAGATACGTAACCGTGAAACAAAGCCACGTGACTACAAGTCAGTGACACTTATTTCGTTTTTATTCCGTGTGTGAATCGCTTAAAGCTGTTGCTCTCAACTTTTGATTCCGTTGTTTTTCACTCAAGAACCCTCTTCACGAACCAAACCCCTCTCTACTCAGATAGTTTTATCTGCGGAAGCGAATCCCGCGAGGCCCGGTATGGCCAAGCGCGTTAAGGCGTGCGACTTGTAATCCGAGGGTCGCGGGTTCGCATCCCTGTCGCGCCAAACATGCTCGCCGTGGGGGCGTTATAATGTTACAATCAATCCCACTATTCGTCGGTAAAAGAGTAGCCCAAGAGTTGGCGGTGGGTGGTGATGACTAGCTGCCTTCCCTCTAGTCTTACACTGCAAAATTAGGGACGGCTAGCGCAGATAGCCCTCGAGTAGCTTTGTGCGAAATTCAAAAACAAACAAACAAACAAGCGAATCCCAAGATATATACAAACAACACGTAAATAGGAATTTAAGATAATGATTTATTTCAAATAAAAACATTACATTTATTAATCGAATGTGCTATCGTCATTCGCTTTTTATGGAAACTGTAAACAGAAACTCGATCTTTACCTTGAAGGACCCCTTTTTAGGAATGTTCGCGGACCTCTAAGGATTGAGAGCATGCACGGGTCTAAATGAATAAAAAAAATCTGTGAATGATTTGTAAAGGTTTCTCATTACGCTGGAAATGACAGTTTTTAAATATTAGATAAATAACTGGATTTATTATTACATTTAATTAAGGTTGTTTAGCTCCCTTCACAAATTAAATATTCACGAACTTTTAGAACCATTTTTTATTTATTTGAACAGATTTAATCACGATTCTGAATATTTGAAATTAGTTTTATTTTATCGATGATTTACTTTCAACTTTTGGGGCAAATTTATACAAAAATATAAAATGATGAATAAACACACTTTTTCCATAAGAGAGGCCATATCCAGTGATTTTTCTATCTCTGAACTTCTAAATTGTAAGTTAGACCGATCGTGGCCGAGAGATTAGAGTGTTGGATTGCGGATTGGAGAATCCAGCTATGAATGCGTTATAAAAATGACAGTCAGTTTAAAATCCTAATAGTGGTAAGAGCTGTTGGCTGGCTGCCATTCTTCTGATCGGTCCAGCATGGTCAAGTGGTTAGGATGCTCGACCCGTAATCTGAGGGTCGCAGGTTCCAGACCCCGCCTCACCAAACATGCTCGCTCTTTCAACCGTGAGGGCATTATATTGTGACGATCAATTCCACTATTCGTTGGTAAAAGAGTAACCCAAGAGATGACAGTGGGTGATGATGACTAGTTGCGTTCCAACTAGTCATACACTGTTAAATTTAGATATGGCTAGCGAAGATAGTCATCTTGTAGCTTTGCGCAGAATTCAGAAACAAACCCTCTGATCATTGGTATACGACTATCTTGTGTAGAGGTTCAATCTATTTTAAGTCTTGTAATTTCAGTGTGAGAAAAGTGTACATTAGCACTTGGCTTGGCATGGCCAGGTGATTAAGGCACTGAACTCGTAATCGGAGGGTTACGGGTTCGAATATCCGTCACACCAAACATGCTCACTCTTTCAGCCGTGAGGGCGTTATAATGTGACGGTCAATCATACTATTCGTTGGTAAAATGAGTTGCCCAAGAGTTGGCTGTGGGTAGTGATGACTAGCTGTCTTCCCTTTGGTCTTGCACTGCTAAATTAGGGGCGGCTAGCACAGATAGCCCTCGTGTAGCTTTGCGCGAAATTCAAAACAAACATTAGCACTTTTTGTCCATTACTTACACACAGTGCTGTTAACATCAAACGTTCCTCATTCTAAATGTGGGGAAATTATATTACTTATATTTTCTAATAATAAATCGTCAGCTAGTTGTTTAAAAGTAGCTTAAGAATTTATAATGCTGAAATCTTGGGATCGTTCTCGTCGATTGGTACAAATAACTCACTGTACAGTCTTGTGTTTTAACAATAAAACAAACCAATGATAAATCCTTATTTACATGATTAAGGATTCTTTTCTTTATGACAAAAGAAGATTCATCTGGTAAGCATACCTAACATAATATGTAGTTTTTCTGGATTTTCATCATAAACTTTATTTTTCTCACAGTTGTTTTCAGGATATGTCAACTATTTGATATTTATGTTTCCTAAAAATATCGTTAATACTGTTTGTCTACTCTGTTAGCTATTGTTTTTTAATGTTCATCTTTTAACTCGAATAAAAAGTTAAATAAACAAGTTAGCTTATTAATACTTTTCATGATACAATGGTAGCAAATGGGGGGGGACGAAATCGTGACATTTTTTTAATCTGTTGGTGTGTCTTCGTTGTTTCATCTAAATAATTATCAAAATACTTATTTAAAACCATTAGACTAGCATTAGAACACGCGTTAAAAACGTGATCTCCTTTTCTTGAATGTCCTTATCGATAAACCTCGTAAGAAATATTACAAGTATAATGAATTTATACTAATCAGTTACCTAATTTCATATCCGCAAAAAGGGTGTGAGTTATCAGAAGGAGCTTTGAAAAATCAAGAGCAAACATCAGTCCCTGACGGAACTAGGCTAGTCTCGTGTTCCTTTCACTCACGACCTCAGCATGAACAGATTTACACGACACAAAATGTTGATTTGTATCAAGTGTACCTTTACCTAGTTTGCTTACTTTCGGAAATATAAGCTAAATCATTTGATATAATTCCAGTAGTGACTCTTCAAAAACTGAATAAATAATCAAACATACGTGTTTTCTATGTAATGATCATGCGTCAAGATTGTTGCTACTCGTGCAGAGGTTTGATTTTGTTTAAAATTAACCACAAAGCTGCACAATGTGCTAAATGTGTTTCCCCACCACGGGTATCGAAACCCGGTTCTTAGCATTGTAAGTCCGCAGACATATCGCTGTGCTACTTGAAGATAAGTTTGATTCGGATATTATCTTCCAATTACAACAACGTCGTTCAATATATTCGACTGTGTGATACATATGTTTGGGGCATCGATGTTTAATCAAATAAAAATAAAATAAAATATCTATTAAACATTTTATTGTCGGAAATGGTGTTAAAACTATTTAAGTAATAAGCTCACAAGAAAGATAAACACGTACTGTTAAGAGTTAGAATACTTCTTATCAGTTAATGAATAACATTTTTAAAAACTCTTTATTAATGTTAATTTAAAACAAACAATTAAAAACACACATTCATAAAAGCATAAATAGAGTTCTTTGAGATACAATTATATTGTCTCATTTTTATTCATCACTTTTCTCTCCGCCTCCTAGTGGCACAGTGGAATATCCGCGGATTTAACAACGCTAGAAACCGGGTTTCAATAGTCGTGACGGGCAGAGCACAAATAAGCTATTGTGTAGCTTTGTAATTAACTGTAACTTAAACAAAACTTCCCTGAGCAAGATATATTTGATTCCTTGTATATGTGTATGTTTATGAGTAAACGTGTTTCGAGTGCAATTTGTCATATGTGGATCAATATCCACGAAATTTGGTCGTAACATAAAAGGTTGATCTTAGAAGATTGTAGATCAAGCAAATATGAAAGAGTAACATTAACTAATCATAACTAAAAAGCCTGTTCAAAGAAATGTAACTGCAGAGTATAGCCCTTGGTTATTTTTTTTCTGATTTTAAATTAGAAAATAACATCCTCAGTTAATTATGCAAATAATACCTGAACTTGTGTAACTTCAGGAGTACTCGTGATAAGAAGACGTGTAAGGAGATGACGAAAATGATATAAGAATGTAATACAACCAGGGAAACGCATATTTGTGTGGCGCTATTTTTGAACTAGCAAGGTTACTTACGAGAAGACCTAAATCCCGATGGATGGATACCGCAGCACGGCCGACCATATATGAACTGATAGTGCCCTCTTCTGGCACGATGTAAAAGTAATCGTTTCGGTGATTGACCTGAATGTATTTTTGTAGCTTCTGAACTTTTGTATTTTTATCCACGAGAGAGAAGTCTATCATTTCGAAGTCGTAAAAAGGAACTCTAACTAAACATGAAATACACTTATGAATTGATTTTTTCTATTAATTCGTCAAGCTTTAATAATCTCGTGCATTTTATTTTCTGTTAATTTACCATTTTTCTGACGAGCTATACAGATTATTAAAGAAAACAATATCTTTATAATTTCTTAATCCTCTGCAGTTTCAAATGTCAGTGCTTTACAAGTTCGAATCTTCGCTCATTGAAAAATGTAGTTACATGAACAGTATTTAATGTTACTGTCGTGTTTGTATCTTTGTTAATCATAAACAAAATTATAGCAAAGTAGTACACTCGTATCTGTTTATTATTCAAAATGTGTTTAATAATGAAATCATAGATGAGCATCTCCCGTGACGTCAGACAAATCTTAGAAGCATTAAAATAACAGCTGTTAAGAAATTGTATTTCAATGTTGTGACCATAGCCTTAATTTTGATTTTATAGCTCTAAAGCTATTGAAATAAAAAGGAGGTCATAGCAAAATTTATAATGTACAATGTAAAAAAAATTAAGCTGGCATACAAAAAGAAATATTTCTTTTCCTATAAAAATCGGGGGTTGCGTAACCCAATGGTTAACGTTTCTGAACTGTGGATCCGAGAATTTATGGTTCACGTAACGATGCCACAAACTGCATTTCGTTTTTTTTTTTTTTTGGGGGAGTGCTACAAAAATTATGGTAAAGCCCATATATTCGGGCAAACAAGAGTAGTACAGTTGGTTTAAGACGTTCTTGACTCTAAAACTCGAAGAAAAAGAAATCCATGCTCAAGCTAATTTATTACCTTCTTTTCCAAAAAATAAAAAATAAAAGAAGCCGGTTCTACACATACTATTCTGAGCATGCTTTCTGGTCACAGGGGTAATAAATAATTAGCTAATAACTAGATGTGCTGGAGGGACTTAACCCTTGAGAAGCACCTTCGAATTGTTACAGACCTGTTAAAAAGAAATGCTAATTTAAGTCGAGACAGTAAAATGTTTAGGCTCTACACTATATATTTTAATGGTATAAATTGTATTTTAAAGAGGGGAATGTGTCTCCATTGCACCTGGTTTCTGCCCCTATAGATTTGTTCACTGGATCATTGCACATTAGTTATGTAATAAAGTGTACATTGTATTGTATAAACTCTGAAATCCAGTAAATATACTAGATGTACTTCCGCTGGATCCTCGAAAGTGAATAAACAAAACCAAATTTAACAGTAACAGATATTTCTATTTTCTACTTTTGAAATTCTTATGTTATGCTGTGTTGTATCCTTTGGAATGCATAATTCTTCTCGTGATTCATGGCATGCGCACGTTTTACTAACTGACTGAACAGTGGATCTGAACCGTTCGATTACGTATTGCTGCCGCAAACTTCACTTTGCACTTTTTTGGGGTATGTTATACAAATTAAGGATAAAATACAAATATTAGTTGTGCGAGTTGGTTTGAAATGATGGCCCCTCCCGACGACCTTTGGACCCCGTTTTGGGAAATAATGATTTTAGATTCAACCTAAAAAGTTGTGACATCATCATTAAAATATTACGTAAACATATGTAACGAGTTTGAAGACCTTTTATATCCAATAAAAAACGTTAAATTAAAATGGTAAAAACAAATATTTACGTCATCATTTACCATGTGATACGAAGACAAGTTCAAAAGTGGTCTCCTCACCTTCATTAAGATACCAAACTAGAATTCCGTAATTCACTGTAGAAATAATATATATTTTAATTCAACTGAAATAATGAATATGTGCATGTTATACATCGTGCAACTTTTTTATATATATCTTAATTAGTTAATTCAAATTTGAAGTTGCTTTTATTAACGCATCTTTCCGAAATTTCTGATATTTAGATATAGCATTTCTTTATGTGTACCTATCATGGCTGCTTGAGTTAAGCCTATTTAACATGTTTGATTAAAAAGTAATCAAGGTATGAATTGAATCCTTTCCTACCCTTTTAATTTTCAAATCAGAACACGTGAACAAATTAAATTACTAACTGGATTCTAGAAATGCAAAGTACACTTCCTTTTGGATTAATCTTCTCTCAGCGCTATGGTCAGCATTATGATATTTCAATATTGAACTTCTGTAATGAAACATTAAGTGTAGTTTTAAGGTCAATAAGCTACCTTAATTTTACCATAGAAAACAAAGTGTTGGCGTTTAATATGTACGTATGTACGTCATCACCACGTCCAATCGCATCCCGAGAACGTCGAAACTTCCGGTTAGGCCTGGAAGGAAACGTTCGTAACACCCAGGAAATGGGTAAGGGCTTTGTTCCTCACGAAGCTAAATGTTTGCCGAGATGATGTTGCCACTCCATCTACCAAACTCAGACTCTAGTAAATGAGTTTAGGGAATTTTGTGGTCACATGAAAGCTAGGCTTAGTTCGATGTTGAAATCAATAGCAGGAGAATGTACGTTTTGTTGCTATTGGTCTAGTGGAAGCAAGTACTATTTTCTTTCAATTCTATATGCTTTAGATGCGAGAAGCAGTTATGTCATATCGCGCTGTGTGGTCCTCTATCATTCGTCGGAGAAAGTATGACGTTCGTAAGTTGTTGGTTTGTTGATTTTTTTTCTCCCATAAGAGAAATATGAAATAGATAAATAGATGTGTATGCTGGTGGATGTATGAAGTACACAATAAATAAATAAATATCACTCATCTCGCAGGTAGCTCAGAAACTTAATAATATTAAAGTGTGTGATTTCTTTAAGAAAGTATTGTTTTTATATAGCGTATTTTTATAGAAATTGAATTATTTTTATAGTATCTGAAAATAACCGAAGTTAAGATAATATAAGTTATAATTTTGACTTCATGTAAGTGGATGGACTTATGTGTAATATATTTGTCGAACAAGTCTACATATTTTGAAACATTAGCCACGCCATAATCTTATTTTCCTTATCACTCTTGGACGACGCACGGTTGCATGATAGGTTTAAACTACTTAGATAACTTGTACACAGAAAACAACAAGAAAAGAAGTTAACGCTTTGTGCATTCTTTTCTCTGTCCGTATTAACTATTGATGTAGGAACTCGGTAGCTTATCAATTTATGTTTAACACTAGAGGGAGTGTAGGAAACATCCAAGTTTTTTTGGGTTTTTGTAATTTCCCCATATAACAAGAATTTTTTTGCATCTTTGGAAAAACTGCGCAAATAACTAGACAACACTGGAAATACATTTCATTATACTGCATGATTAAAACAGTTAAATTGTAATATATATATGGCCCAAGAAGTGGTTAAAATAGTCCCTTTTTTTAATGTTAAAATGCGTAAGGGAATTACGTGGAAATTTAATCGTCCTCACTAAATGGAAACAACGACAAAAAATATGCAGTTCTACCTTAGATACGGCTCCTGGTGTCTCAGTAGAAAGTATGAAAGTTTATAACTCTAAAAATCGAGTTTCGATACCGGCGGACGGAATAACACAGATACCACATGTTGTATCTTCGTGCTTAACAAAAAACTAATATCAGTTTCTTCAACTGCAGAGATAACTTTGGAAAGTCTGGTTTGCTCTGAAGAGTACAATCAGTATTTAGGGCTAAATACTAAATGTCTTACTTATAGTGATAAATCCAATTGATTTACTCGGAGCTGACTTGCAATATGAGTTCGTCTACGTTAAAATCATACCATGTTAATAGTATATATTTGAAAGATAATCATAGAAACTTTTATGCCATATCCACTAGCTTCTAATTATCATAAAAGAACGTTTCTAGTATTGTGTTTTCACCCTACCTATCACTAGAAATCTCTACACGCTTAAAAATGTACTTGTAAAAACCTAATTATGGAAGATAAGGGTTAGTAGGATGTGATAAGACAGGATATCTCAATTACTTTGTTTTCTTCCATTTTCATGCAAACATACTCGAGGATTACTGTGCTACTGTCCACCCTAATTTTGAAGCGCTAGATAACAAGGAATACCCCTAGTTAGCACCACTAACTTAAGTTACTCTTTATGAACGAAAAGGGAGATCGACCGTCACATTCTAATGCCCCCACAACTAAAAGTGATCGCATGTAATTGGATTTGAACCCTCGAAATTAAATTACAATGTGCTTGGACAGATAAACAAATCACATTCGGAACATAATTAGCAACAGGGTTCATATTTTATTTTACTCTGTAGAAGCGATATTCTGACTGTCTAGTCCAGTTGAACTGCACGATATTCAGTCGTATGAATTTATAAATTTTGGCAGAATTTTGCTGTTACAGTTGAATGAGTTTCACTGAAAATGTGCTTAATTACGTAATTAAAGTCGTTTTACTAGAGCAAACACGTGATTTATTTGTTTTGTTGTTGATCGCGAACTCCGAATTTTAGAGCTACGAGCCCTCTAGCTTACAGGTGAGAAAACGCAAATTCATGTAGCACTTTGAAATAAGTGTCATGTATAAATACTGCGTTTACCTTTTGATATCCTATAAAGGATGTTTTTTTTTAACGTTTATCAACAGACTGAATGTTCTCTCTTTTGCTTTTTTGTTTGACGTTCATGTTAAGCCCTTTTTTTGACATTCTCTGGCCTAAGTAACTAACGGACCTTGAGGTGATAATTTGGTCTTTAATAGAACATAAATTCTGTCGCGTGTTCCAGGGGGAGACATCTGGAAATACTCCTCCGTTAATGGTAAAAGTAGTGTACAGCTTTCATCCTATTCCTAACTGATTCTTGGGACATTCACATGGTGATTCCAAGAATGACTTTAGAAGTATCCGACCACGAGGTTTAAAATATATTAAATATCCAATATATATGTATACAATATTGGAAATAATTATGGAAACAGAGGACAAAGTGGGTATATAATGCAGAATAATATATTTTGCATAAAAATGAAATGTACGGTACAGTATTGTGTTAACATCGCATAATATGATTAGGTGTTAAGCAACCAATTTGAAAATGCCAAACCAGCGCAAGGCCTGTGTAAATATAAGCAGTGATATGATTTTAGTGTTTGAAATTTGTGGTTAACATGATGGCTCATTGGAGAGAAATCACACGCAAAGAACATATAAAAATCACAGTTTAAGCCAACGAAGAAGGCTACTTTTATCAACAGATTGCACTACGACTCCGTGTTTCACCCATAACTCATCCAGAAGAAGGTTTGTGAAACTGGTATAGTTGACAACAGAAGCGATTAAGGATGGAACCCAAACTATCCAGTAGTGATGTAAAATTTCTCAGGGTAGATTCTCTGTATGATAGGTAACAATCTAGTAGGTATTTTGGGAATGACTCTGCTACAAGTACAACTGTTAACGTTTCTTCAATAACAATATGTATGACACACATTAGCCCAAAATGATCTAAATGGGCGTTTAGCTGCTCGAAAACCTTTTCTGAGAAAGGGCAACAGAACGAAAATACTGAAAAGAAGTAACACAACTGAATCAGTAGGGTGTTCAGACCTGGGAAAAGGTGTCTTTATAAATACGTCCAAGCCTAAAATGTTTGGCAATAATCAAGGACAATTTATTTGAAGGCTAACTAGAGAATGGTATAATAGTCAGTTGTACAACAAGTACAGTAAAGTAAGATGTGTATCATTACAAATGTGGGGCTGTATCTAAGCCACGGGTTTCAGGACTTACATAAAATCGAAGTTACCCTGATCGAACAGACAGCTTCTGGACCATTTTGCCATTCCCTGAGGAACTTTTTTCACTGGGCAGAGATTCATTTTTCAGCATTACAATGACCCCATGCCAATTTAATGAAAATATTTGTCACGTGAAGAGGCTGATGAAACACTCACAAATATGTCATGGCCTTCACAAAGTCCCCATGCGAACGTCACCAAGGCCATATGGGACTACATAGATGCTGAGAAAGTTTAAACGGCAATCAAACGGTTTTTATGAATTGTGCAAAGTGTTAGAGGATATTTGGAGCAACATTGCACAGCCCTTCACTGATCAACTATATGGGTGTAAGAAAGCACCATATCAAGCTCCGTATACAGTAAAGGGCTTGCATATTAAGTACTAATGTTCTGAACAGTGTATTAACTTTGAATATTTCCTGTTGCATTGTGCTTACGTTTATACATATTTGCTGAATGTAATTAGTGTTACACACCCACTTCGTTGTATGTTTTTCTATTTATTTCCAATACTGTATGTTACGACACGGTATGCCTGATTAAATAATGGGAATGCTTTTCTTCAGCCTAGGCCCGACATCGCCAGGTAATTAAGGCATTCGACTTGTAATTTGAAGGTCGCGGGTTCGAATCCCCGTCACATCAAGCATGCTTGCCCTTTCGGCAGTGGGGGTGTTATACAGACACTATCAATCACACAATTCGTAGGTAAAAGAGTAGTCCAAGAGTTGCCGATGGGTGATGATAACTAGCTGTCTTTCTTCTGGTCTTACACTGTTAAATTACATTCTTCAGCTTTTATGATACATAGTTCAGAATAAAACTGGTAGATGTCAACATAAACAGCATATCCAATGCTATTTAGCGAGTACTGATTATAATACAAGATCACATGTGAATAAATTCAAGTATCTAATTAAAAATATGGCGAGAAATGTTTTGCCCGAATTAACTCGGGCAAATATTATCTCCGCCCAATCATGAAAGATTTTAAATGTGGCATGACTTATACTCAAAATGTATAATGCGCTCGTGAAGACATACACATATCTCATAATTGTAAGACTGGGTTATTTTATTAACTTCACTAAGAGCTATTGTGGGCTCATGGCTCACGTCCTGTTATAGCAAATTGCACTTACTTACCACTCTAATGTCATGGTTGCGTTATAAGAGTAACAGTAAAATCTCACTGTTAGGTTAGATTAGCCTAAGAATTGGCCGCTGTTGCTGTTTACTAGTGTACTTTTTGTCTATTGAATCAATTCAAAATTGAGATAGCAACGTAGACAGCTCCTGAGTAGTTCTGTATGAATATCTAAAACAGACAGACAGACGTTATACCATTAGAACCCATATTTCGTTATTAAACTTTCGTTCCTCCGATATAGCTAAATATGCTACCCATCTCCTATTGGTGACAAGCGAAACTAGAGCTTAATAACTTCTTGTGCTTATAAATCCTACAAAAAATTCCGGTATTGTGACACGATCGTTTTTAAAGATTAACCAAAGTTAGGAAGTAAGTTACATACATGACGGGTCGATCTTTTGCTAAAAGTGGACACAGTTTGGGTTAAACAAAAATATATTGTTTTTTTAAGATGGTGTGCAAATGAATCCGGGGTTGCTTCAAAAGCAACTGTGATGTCATCCAGATAAGTACAAATTAAGTGTACAATAACACCATTGGGCATTTCATTTGCAGTTTATTAGATAGTAAATTAACTTCGATTGTTTTGTTACTTATAATTCTTAGCAAGCTCATCTATGTGTAACTAACTGAGAAAAAGTGTGTGCTTTTCTTATAGCAAAGCCACAAAGGGCTATCTGCTCAGCCCACCGAGGGGAATCGAACCCCTAATTTTAGCGTTGTAAATCCGGAGACATACCGCTGTACTAGCGGTGGGAACTGAGAAAAATTGGGGGGGGGGAGTAGTCGGACTAAAATAAGAATAATTTAAACTTCAGATAAAATATTTAATATACCAGCAAGTCGACTTAACATTTTCGTATCACATAATACAAAACCTGAGTACATGGATATAGAAATCAATCTTTTAGCAAATATTTCAAATAATTTACATGATTAGCACATCGTACTTTAAGTTATCTTGGATCAACTTTGATTTTTTAAAATAAATCCATCAATAGCATTATAACAAATAACTCGATAGCAAGAAAAGAATGCGCAAGCGCTGGTAACTCGATGTTAATTCAGTATTTGATTTTAACTTAAATATAACTGGTAGTTATATAGGAAATTACTTCCGAAAGTGTATATGTTATGAGTGTTTGCCTTGTTTTTCACCCAAGCTGTTGAAGACAGATCTACCAAAAGACATACAATCCAGGTGTCGTCTTCTCCTAATTTGCGACTGTGCCGTCTGTCGTCAGGTAAATGAATCATTATCATTGGGTTGGATAATTTATTTTAGATGCACTCACTTCACTGTTTTTAGCACTTGACCACACAGATAATGTTTTTGTTTTGTTTTTTACCCATAATTGTGTAAAACTTCGTGAAAGTCCATTACTTATTAAGCAGGAATTGGAATCTTCAAAATATTGATCTAATGTCATAAATTGTCCTTGGAGTAATAGTTTTCAGTAACTTACACCAGTAAATTTAGATACTTACTATCCATTATAGAAAAGTATTACTCGAAGGACAATTCACTGACTTATTACAGTTCATTCAAAGCATTTACTGACTTGTTAACATTGTTCTAACAATACTTAGAGATTCATTACCACCAGTCTAAGAGTATGTAATGAAATGTTATACTGTATTTATTCTTATAGTATTTATTAGCATACAAATTTTGGCCTAATAATACTTGTTGACTTATTTATTAATAGCAATTTAAAAGTTATAAATCTTATTTGATCTAACGGTTTCATGTGGCGTAGTAGCCACTGTCTAACACTATTGTTAGAGATTAATAACCAGTATTCAGTAATAAAAGTGCTTACTGACTTAATAACCATGGTATATCGTTAATCAAGGACTAGTTAACTTAGTTTTTAGTAAGCTGTTTTACTTGGTATTACAACGTTTAATGACGTATGTACCTCAAAACAACAGACTCTGTCGTCCGCTTCCCTGAGTCGGAGATAATAAAACAGCAATTATTTTGTTTTTATGTGAGCTGAAAGAAAAAAGAAAGGCTATAAATAAAAAATCTGGCGTGTCTTTAGAAGGACATGAACATTTAAAGACTTAATTTTATGAACGCAGCGTATTCGCTGTAACTCATCCGTTATCAGAATATACAACATAAATACATTCATCTCAGGACTCAGTTGAGTACCTTATTAATTCGACAGAAAATCTTATCCTAGTGCTTTGATAACGAAAGGCAGTAAAAATAACAGCATGAGAATTGGGTGGACCAAAAGGACATTATATGACTTATCTAGCAATATTTTATAACTCATTACTGTTGATCTAACTGTATTTCATCACGTGTCATATTTGATCTAATACTATTTAATGAGTTACTTCTCAGAATCTAACATTTTACCAGAAATCTGTCAAAACAATAAACCCATTATATTTAGTTCTTTCAGAATGTAGACTTTCATTTTGATAATGAATATAAACAAAAATCATATCTGTTAACACTGTTTTTCACACTGTTTGTGTTCTATAATTCAGTAGAAAATGATTGGATTTTGATGACTCTTGGTGGAAATGTATAGAATATCATTTGTCTTGCCAGAAAATGTTCGTTGTTATAACAGACATACTGACACATTTGCGGTTTTAGGGTTTTTCTGTGTTTTTATTTGAAAATGTAATTTGATCAACGCTGCTCTACTATTATACGTGCTTTCTTAGTATCATAAACCACCATCTTAACAATATTTAGTACGTAGGTGTTCATTTTCTTTGACCTAACAATATTTGATAACTTACTATTCTGCATATATCAGTGTTTAATAATATTTAACGTCTAACATATCAATAAATCCGATAAAGAAACGTAGTTAAAACCACATAAGCGACAAAAAATATAAAAAATAATAGGTTTAATAATCGCCAGGTTTTTATATTTTTAGTTAAAGAAGGATGACGCTTCGAACTAGCATTTTTCGTCAGATCGTAAAGCTAACGATAAAAAAAAAAAACTTCGCGATTTTTCAACCTAATCTTTAATTTTAATAAATCCGAATTCTTCCAAAAGATAGATCTTATTTCTTTAAGGATATATTGGAAAGGCTTACGCTTGGATTATGAGATTTCTTGTTTTACTTACTTATTTATTACTATATGAAGAATCCGTCTCTTGGACGTAAGTAATGTATATTCATGATTAATAAAAAGTTAACTCAGGAAATGAAAAGTTACTTCTCTTATATCTAAAAACTGGATTTCGATAACCGTGGTGGGCAGAACAAAGTTAGCCCTTTATTTAAATTTATACTTAATTACAAACAACCCCATGGACCCAACAAACCTTCGAACCAAATTTAGTGATGATCCATCCATATCATACGAAGGTATCACACTGACAGACAGTAATGTTATATATATATTATATTCGAGCTCACTAACAATATTAAGTAACGTATTCAAGGTGATGCAATATTTAGCTGCTTATTTAAATACCTTTGGTCTAACATTGAAACACACGCGTGTACAAAAATATTATACACACACGTACATAAACTCAAAAAGAGATGCATAATTTACTATAAATGTAAATTATTTAAAATAACTTCGTTCGTCACTAAGAAATTAAGCGACTCACTCGTAGAAATTTATGGTGAGAAAACATAGATAAAGATAATTTATTTAAGAGTTCCGGTCTAAGCGTTTGTCTGTGTCAGTGTTTTGTTCACAGTGCACGAACTGGAGGGTCAAGTTCGATCCAAACCTCTTCCTACCTCATTGACTATTGTTAATAAATTGTCGAAATGCGATGAAGCTTATCCAGAAACCATAGCTTGAACACTGACGTAGAATAATGATTTTACTTCTGTCTTCAGCGTCATATCCGTGAATAGACTGCAGCATTTAGTGCTATCTTTAGAAATGCGATGAAGCTTATCCAGAAACCATAGCTTAACACTGACGTAGAATAATGATTTTACTTCTGTCTTCAGCGTCATATCCGTGAATAGACTGCAGCATTTAGTGCTGCTATCTTTCTATTTATCTTAATTTGGCCGTGCACTCGCAAACAGTTATATAGTAAAAATGTCACTTTGTCACTTGAAATAATTATTAGTCGCGCATTTCACGTGTAAAACTCTTTTAAATACACAAGTGACACTTAATTCTAACTAAAAGTTAAGAACTAGTACAGATGGATGTTTTTCTTACAATACATATTGAGTGCGGAAAGATACTAAAAGCTATCATCATCGTTCATTATATAAATATCTATCGTGGTTAGTGGTTCGTTTATTTATTTTTTTATTTGTTGTTTTCTAGTGGTACAGCAGTATATCTGCAGACTTGCAACGCTAGAAACCGGATTTTGATAACCAATTATACGGTTTTGTGCTCAATTACAAACAATATAAATTTTGATCAGAGTATTGTAGCCAATCATCTTCAAGTCTGTGTTTGATTGGTTTAATGTTTGCATATTTATGTATGAAATTAATATTTGTTGATATTAGTACTCTGTAAACTGTGGTAATTATTGCATTGAGTTTCTGTAGTTTCTTTACGTGTGTTGGCGCTACATTAATCCAAGCAGGACAGACATATTCCATTACCGGTCTAATGTTTTGTTTGTACATTTTAATTACATCTTATGTCGTGGCTCCATAGTTCTACTTGTTAATCTCTTAACACGGTTTGCTTATTGCCATAACTTATTCCCCATTTGAGTAATATGATTATTGCACGTTAATTTTGAATCGTAAGATATACCAAGAAATTGTGCTGATGTAAAGACATTTAGGAAACTCCATTTAATTATATTTTAGGATGATTTATTAGTGTTTTAATTGATTTTGAAAATAAAACAAGATTTGTTTTAGGAGCATTTCTTTTTATCCTGTGTTTTTGACATTAATTGACAATTTGATTCAAAAGTGGCAGTCAAGGGAGTAGCAGTACTTTTCTAAATCGCCACATCGTCTGCAAATTGGGATGTTGAATCACAATGGATTCAACTTGGATCATTTAATGGCATATCGCTTACAGACATATAATTACAACTCATGTTGTAATAATATTTAAACTTATTTATCACTGCACGGTAATGTTTAAACGCAACATACTTGTTGCTTAAACATGTAGAGGCAAATTAAAGTTAAAAATATAATTTTCGTGATTAAAACTTATAAAACACAACGTTTACACGTACGCATTACATATGGGATGATAGAATTATATAATTTGTTTTAAAGATTTAACAATATTTCAAATATATCTATGTCCTTCTTTTTCAATATTTAATTAGATTTTGTTTATTTATAATTCAAATATTAGGAGTTAAAATAGAAGCCAAAAAGATAATACGAAATACATATAGCTCACTGATTGTGTAAGTATGTGTGTCTGGCAGGGCCAGGTGGTTAAGGGGCTTGATTCGTAATCTGAGAGGTACGGGTTCGAATCTCCGTTACACTAAATATGCCCTTGGGGACATTATACTTTTGCAGTCGATCCCACTATTCGTTGATAAAAGAGAAGCCTAAGAGTTAATAGTGAGTAGTGATGATTAATTGCTTTCCCTCTGCTAAATTAGGAACGGCTATAAAAGATAGCCCCCGTGTAGCTCTGCGCAAAATTCGAAAAGACAACTAATTAAATAAATATGTTTGAAACACTCTTTCCAACGCTACGTAATCCTAGAAAAATCTCTTTTTTTTTTTTCTTCTGAGTTGTTCTTTGTAATCAAGCACAAAACTACAGGATGGGCTATCTATGTTTCGCCCACCACGAGTATATAAATTTGGTTTCAAGTGTTGTACGTCCGCAGTGCCACTGAAGGGCATAATTTCTGAGACGATAATATGCTACTTAGTTTCAACAAAATCTTGTAGGATGGGGAGGGATAAAGTTAAGCCTTAATTTGAAAAAAATACACGAACAGTTGGTTACTTTGTCCGTTTTAGAATTCTTACATTAACTGTAAATAACTAAGGAAGAGCGCGTGCTATGAGGAATAAAAAAACACAACAAAATGCCGACTTTGTACATTAACCAGACGTTTTACATTTCTAAAAAAAGAAAAATTAAGGCTTCGCTACCACCCAGCACCTCCACCATCAGTAGACACCACTGTCACCGTCCTTTGGTTACTAGTTTGTGTTCAGTTTGATAAATTTCACGCTTTGATTATTTTATTTATCCAGACTGATAAAAGAGTAAACGACCAGTTACAGATTCACCAAACGTAAACTTATTGTAACATTAAGATATGATTTGAGATATGTTAGCGTAGCATGAACTTCCATTTTTGCTACTGTTACATGAACTTTTGGAATCGTTACTTTGGTGTTTGGGTACAATGATACTTGACAAATAGTTATAAATATGCGCAATTCACCAGGTTCCAGAAATATTTTGCAGGTAATAAACTGAACAAGGACAGCAAAGGAAAGCAAGCAAACATGATTAAATAAGAGAAAAATATTTATTCAAAGTAATAGTGTTTGTATATTTACTTATTGACCAGCATCTAACTTTTATCGAATAACTGAACTGACTGCTGGATCTGGAGAAAACTTTCTAAATGTCTACTGCAAAGGTCAGAAGTACAAAGAATAACAATGAAATACCACACTTTCAATTCCAAGGAAAAGTCCCAAGTGCAGTATCCCACTATCTTTAGACTACCTTCGTCAAACAATACCCTAAGTAACACATTCAAGGAAAAGAAACACTAACTCTACCATTTTCTACAGATATCAACGTCAGTTCTTGAGATGGAAGTAGACGTAAAAACAATACTAAATTGGTACAAGCTTCCTTGAGACAACCATTGCCATATGCAATTGTTACCTGAACAAAAGGATTAACCCATGCTTACGACATTTCGATATCCGGTTTACTACAATATCATTAATATATTGAGTGTTCGCTCGCCGTATTAGAGTGCGGTTCGCCTCCGTCAATTTAATGTGAGTGTGCTGCATACAATATGTAGCTCGCAAAAATTCAGAGTGCGTTTAAAGCATCTGCAATCAAAGAGTTAAATACGTGCAGAAATTTATAAATATTTTGTGATTATACCTTACCGTAGATACACTTTACATTATTTATACGAGAACAAAATCTACAGTTATTTCAACTGCTTGTTTGTGTGTTTGTTTTAATTTCGCGCAAAGCTACACGAGGGCTATCTGCGCTAGCCGTCCCTAATTTAGCAGTGTAAGAGTAGAGGGAAGGTAGCTAGTCATCACCACCCACCGTCAACTCTTGGGCTACTCTTTTATCAACGAATAGTGAGATTGATCGTCACATTATAACGCCTCCACGGCTGTAAGGGCGAGCAAATTTGGCGCGATGGGGATGCGAACCCGCGACCCTCAGATTACGAGTCGCGCGCCTTAACACGCTTAGCCATGCCGGGCCTATTTCAAGTGCAATACTGCTATAACAATATCTCAAGAAAGGGATTTTGACCTCTATCTTAAACGAGACGTCTTCATTGAATTTCTAGGGTATTTAAGTAACTATTTTGATTTTAAAAAGTTAAATAAAATCAGAAAGTGTTAGGATGTATGTAGAATTAAAATAACTTAATTAAAAATGATATCAGCTTTACAAGTGCATGCGCTCGATTTGCAGTTTGAGGGTCACGGATTCGATTCCTCGTCCCACCGAACATACTCATCCTTTCAACTGTGGGGGCACTGTAATGTGACGTTAATCCCACTATTCCTAAGTAAAAGAGTAGCCCAAGAGTTGTCGGTGGGTGGAGATGACTAACTATCTTCTCTATAGTCTTATGTTGCTAAATTTGGGACGGCTAACTTGAAACTGTTTGCAAAATCCAAACCACATACCTTTTTTCCTGTTTTGCTACATTGTAAAACATCCTTTTACAGCTCATCCTTTTAGCTGTGGGGGCGTCATAACGTGACGGTCAATCATACTATTCGTTGATGAAAGAGTGGCCCAAGAGTTAGCGGTGGGTGGTGAAGATTAGCTGCCTTCCCTCTAGTCTTACACTGCTAAGCTAGGGACGGCTAGCGCAGATACCCCTCATGTAGCTTTGCGAGAAATTCAAAAACAAACAAACTTACTAGAATGATATTTGCGCTAGCCAACCCTGACCTAGCAGTATTAGACTAAAGGGAAGGCAGCAAGTCAACACCACCCGCACCAACTCTTAAGTTACGTTTTCACCAACGAATAGTGGGATTGACCGTCACGTTATATCGCTACCATAACTGAAATCATGTTAGTGAGTGTAGCGGTTTTGCATATAAAGAAAAAAATATATTTTTTTATTATTCATTTGACAAACATCGATTTACAGTAATTATTGTAGTTTCTTTCAGTAAAAAATATCGTTGTCTATTCAACTTTTGTAAAACATATTTATCACTAATGTTATCTTCGGTGTCTTGAGCATGCGCTTAACATACAAGTTAGAAAAGGTAAGACATGCAGTGGTAATAAAATTATAAGAACCCATGAGTGAACGGAAATGATATGTTAAAACACCTCAAGCACAACGTATCTGCTGGGTCCAGTGACGACAAGATCTTTCGTCAATACCAGAGCTCATGAGGACAGTTGGATACGACACATAATAGTGGTCTAGTCGCTGTGTATATCATAAGTTTTCATAATCAACAGCTGTTAAGGTGCTAATCAAATTAAGCATGTAATTATTACCAATTTTAATTATTTACTAATCAATATTTTAAGTAACAATGACACAACATTATTTTATCAATTTTCAATTAATATATTTAATTATTTTTAATCAATTTAACTAAATGTATCCCAGCAGCAGGCAAACACTCGGTTTGTTTGTAGTTAAGCGCAAAGCTCCACAATGAATTATCTGCACTGTATCTACCACGGGTATCGAAACCAATTTTTTTTTTTTTTTTATTATTGTAAGCTTACGTACTTGCCGTTCCCCGATGTACTCAGCAGATAGCCCTATGTGGCTTTGCTATTAGAAAACACACACATAATTGCCGCTGAGCACTAAGTGGCGGAAGATTAGATGGAGAGTGTTTAGTTACATTGTACGTTTATAACTTTTGTCAGTATTTTTGTGTGATATATGGGTGTGTCGAAATCCCTTGTTGTTTTTTACTTGTGTAAAAAATAAATAAACAACTTTGTTTGTTTTGAACTTGCTGGCATTATACAGGTATTGAGAGGCTCACGTCTTTACGAATTGTTTTAGTGTTACTGGGATCACAATTGATTAGTTTTGTACATAATAACGTAGTGGATAGAGAAGGGGACAGTTAAGTGCAAGCTACCAAAGAAAGGTACCCTTAGGCCTAATAAGGAAAGTGAATTTCTCAGAAAATTTCATAAGAACTTCCTGTTTTAGTTCTGACGTTAATGTTGTTTGTTACTGATCAGTTTAAGCTGATTTATACCGTGTTTGTACTCAACTGGTTTTGATTCTTTGGTGTTGATACCTGTCGAATAAATTCGAAATGGAAATAAAGCTTGTTGTATCATAAAAGAAAACGACGTGGAAATAGAAATTACGTGAGTGAGCAAACTTATTACGGGTTAATACTGGAACATTTTTTTTTAAAATCTGTGATGTATGAATAATACAGATTGGTTATAAATCTAATGATAGTATACGTGCTACAACTAGTACAATAATACAAATATCTATAGCTTCTCCATTCTAAGGTTATTGACTATGTTTTGTAAATACACTTGCTCTGTAGCTGATGCTTGTTTTGTTCAACACGTGAGCTTGTAAGTAGATACATTCATCTGTCAGACGCAGGGACGTGTCCATCGGGGTTATGTAGAGAACAAATATCCATCTGAGATCTCTGCTGTTAGCGGCTCCCCCATCTGACGTGGTCTTTCAGCATGTTTCAGTCCTATATATTATGATTCTCACTGACGTAAAACTATTTTTCTTTCTACCACAAACATAATTTTTACCTCTTCCCTCCCAAATAAAAAACAATAGAAGCGCCACCGATCAGATATTATTGTGACTGGTGTATGAAAATCAATTGCAAATACTTCTTAACTTATAATTACTTTATTATTCAAATAGCACAACTGCATACTTAGAAACTTTAAATATTATTCTAATGGAACCAATGTATTTTGTGCAAATTTGTATAACAAGAGTTTAAAAAAAAAGAGCAGAAATTGCTAATACGTATCAAAAATAAACGTTTCTAGTCAAATTATGTAGTTTTCTGATTAATAGTCATTATTCACAACTATAGCTTCCGAAGCCAATAACATACTGACTGTATCTGACCAATAATATTCTTCATCTACTGACTCTCGCTACTAAGCTGCTTTTATATGAATCATGCAAGTTTCTCGAACAATCAACACCAATTTAAACGAGGCTAGTGTTTTCATAAGACAGATGTTCTTGATTTTTACTCTCGACAACGTTAAAATCAAGGGTTTGATTCCCTTCGATGGACTCGACAGATGACACGATGTGGCTTTGCTATAAGAAAAAAACACACACACACACAATCACTCTCGAAACTCTTCTACAAATTTCGAGAACAGGCAGGACTTGTGCAGTACACAGTCAATAACATACGTCACATGCAAAAGAGAAAATATACTGAAACAACCGTATGTATTAAAATAAGCGTATAACGGTAAATTCGTTACAAAAATAAATTGTTTGTTGCTGGGTTTTTTAATTTCGCACAAATATACGCAAGTACTAACTGCGCTAGCCGTTCCTTATTTAACAGTGTAAAACTAGAGGGAAAGCAGCTAGTCATTACCACTCGTCCCCAAATCTTGGGCTAACTTTTACCAACGAATAGTGGGATTGACCATCACTTTATAAGGTTCCCACAGTTGAAAGAGCTAGCATTTTTGTGACGGGGATTTGAACCCGCGACTCTCAGATTACGAATCGAGTACCCTAACCACCTGGCCATGCCGGATTCGAAAAAGAAATTGTAATGCGTAATCGCTAAACACTTTATCACGTGCATGCACACACCTACGTTGATTTAGCTGAATCTTAAAAATATTATTTTTTAGAGTAGCACTCACAAAATGGTGAATATCTTCTGAACTTTATTCACCAAATAATTTATTTATTTATCTATTTAATTAATTTGAGGAGGTTCGTTCTACTCTCGTCAAGCAATGATGAACATTTTAATGAAATTAAGGTATAATGTGTGAATAACCTAATTTCGTAATGTTCTCTGTAATTACATAGTTTTCAGCCTCCTCACGTATCTCTTGGTAAGACTTTTGTATTTTAGTAACTCTAGTTAAGCCTCTTCGCTCTTGCTAATTCAATATATTAAGTATCCCAATTACAAATAAATGTGTAACCAATATTTGATAAATATATATAAAACTTACACACAGATGTCACTACTGTCCTTCTGAAACACGTGTCATCTGGAAGAAAAAAAATTGAAAACCTATTTTTTTTATTTGTCAAAAGTGCGTAGTTCGAAGAAGTTTAACTGGTAGTAAATTGATGTCTCGTAAAGCGTGTGAACAAGTGTGATATTTTTATGTCATTAAATGGATAATATTTTGTGATAGTGATGGTAAGAATTAATTTTTTTTATCAAGGAAGAAAGGGTGGGTGATGTGATAGATTGTTTTTTTTACAGTGTTATTGTCAGTGACAGACATGGAGAGGGGGTATACATTCAAGTCCCCGGTTTTATGGCCCTAAAAGTGCTCTTTTTCTGTATTATAAAATTATGAACGAATACAAAAAGACGCGCCCGGTTCCATGCCTTGCTTGTAGCGAGTTATTGAGAGAAAAAAAGAAGTATCCATTAAAAATAATTGCACAAAGGGACGTGTAGGTATCTATAGTAAAAACTGATGTTGATGTGCTATTAAGTATCAATACGCAACAGGTCGATGTTTAGTTTCATATCGTAAAAATGTTTATAACACCAACTGGACATGAATAACAGAGGATATGTTTGCTTCTGTGGTTTTACACCCTGTATACTGGAGGAAACCCAGTCTCTTTTGCCTTCTCTAATATATTTCCCTCTTTAAAAAAAAGGCCTTACATTTCATGAAAAGTTCTCATTTCTGTCAATTAGCTCCTGCCTTTTCACTGTCTTCCACTGATTAGTGGTCATTGTCCGTTTCATTTTCACAAATTTTGTTCATTTAATTACAATTACAAAAGTTAAAATTATAGTATATTTGCTATTTCTTGTATCGTAATATTTAATGTTGTGTAAACATTATAGCCTCAGTCATTATAGTCTTAGTGATAGCTGTAAGTGTAAATTTTTACTACTACTATTTAAAAGTTGGACGTTCCACAGCGTCTCATATAACATAAGTTGTATAGGGCATGTACTGTGTTATTGTTTCACGAAGATGTTTACGTATTTATTGTATAAAATGTGCATTGTGGAGTTTATTGATTCACAAAATTACATACACAAGCGTTATCTTTTGTTCAATCTTTAACACTTCATATAAGCTCACATTAAGCTGTATAGACCCATTAGCAACACGTGTTACAGTATCACAATATTATGAAGCTCTCAGTCAGGGCTGCGAGGGTGCCTATAACCCGCTACCATTTTCTTGGGGGAAGCATTTCCTGGACTTCCAGTATGGCTTCAACGTTCGTTTCTTTCTGTACGTCTAAAAGTAGCTAGCACCCTCATCAACCACCACGTATATAAACTTCTAGCTACGACCCTATCTTGTATAAGTTTTCTTTATATCGTATAGACCAGATTCATGTGACTACAAGTCTAAAGAAGTAAATCTGTATGCTGTTGTTGTAAGGATCATCACAAACTGTTTCTAATTAACAGTCTCGAGTTTAGGCCTTCTGTTCACATCAAACCTATGTTAACATGTAATTATATCATCATCTGACTCTTAATCTAAAAATAGATGAAGACTATAAACTTAAGTCTAAAGATAGATGCAGAATATAAACGTAAGTCTAAATGCATTTATGTCTACGGATCTGTTACGTTAGATATCACACACACGCTTTTCTTCGTGTAATTATTTTAAATTTCAAATCTGTGTTCCTTGTGACCATGATTCCGATTTTAATGTATTCTTGTGAGAGTTTTTTGTTGTTACTTTATAATTATTGAGTCTGAAGAAATGCGTTGACCAAGCACAGAGATAATTATATTTCTCACACAAAACGAATTACAACATTTAATTTTAATGTGTGTTTCTACAAAACCTTGTTTGTTTGTTTTTTTGGAATTTCGCACAAAGCTACTCGAGGGCTATCTGTGCTAGCCGTCCCTAATTTAGCAGTGTAAGACTAGAGGGAAAGCAGCTAGTCATCACCACCCACCGCCAACTCTTGGGCTACACTTTTACCAACGAATAGTGGGATTGACCGTCACATTATAACGCCCCCCACGGCTGAAAGGGCAAGCATGTTTGGCGCGACCGGGATGCGAACCCGCGACTCTCAGATTACGAGTCGCACGCCTTAACACGCTTGGCCATGCCAGGCTTCTACAAAACCTTCGACACGTGTATAAATATAATACTGATATTAAATAATACATTATTTTAGATATTTTATTTTCAAACTCCCATTAACTAGTTAAATGCCGATTTCGTATTAGAAGCGAGTAAAATAACCTGTTAGGAATCTGTTAATGATTTTTATGAATACTTCTCTTGATTTTATTCGTTCGCCTGCTTTCGTCATCAACGTCATAAAATTACGTGTTAAAATAAAGAAACACAAATTGTTAAAAAAAAAATTTTCAACACATTAAGTCGAATCAGTTGTATTACTGTGTATTATTTTGTGCTTAATAAAAGTTTACTCGCTTGTACATGTCATGGTGTGTAATTATTTATTTAATGGTATACATCAATTTATACTTATTACTTATGAGTGTATATATTTACAATAGTTGTACACACAAAGTGTTCTGGGCAATATAGAGTTTATGAACACCAGACTTTAAATGTGTATAGACTTAGAACCCGTGATGATTGCTTATTTTAATTAATTCATTCATTAAATTGTTCCGAAGCTCTAAACGTTACACTTTCAACGAACAAAGGGCAGATACGTAACTGATAAGATAGTATACATTATATGTGTAAAATAAAAACTTCGTGTTTTAAATGCTGAAAGAAATACCTCAAACTGAGTTTTTTTTGTGGTTCTTTGACCTTTAATCGTCTGAACAAAGATTATGAGATTTATTGAAACGTCTGGGAGTTGACATGAGATGTTTATCTTCTAAGGTTGCTATCACGTCATATCCGGTAAGTTGCAGACTTTCACTTTGATAAAAAACGAAAACAAAGAAATGACAATTCAGTTCATATTAAGTAAGGAAATCTTGTGTAATGTGTATACTGAACGTAGTAATTGTTTAATAAACAAAATATCTTGATTAAACAAACTGAACCTTCTTATAACATTACACACACACACATATAACAAATAAGCATTGAATTTCTTTCCTTAACGTGTGTTAAAAATCAACAAGTGAAACTTATCTTGTATAGTAACATATAAGCTGTGCCTGTTTTTTTCCGTCTTCTACTGTTTCTTTATCAAGGTTTTGTATTTTTGATTTATCCTCTAATACGTCTATTTATCTCACACCGTAGGGCATGTACATTGTGTATTTTGATATCGACTGTTTCGTGGTAGTCGGAAATAAAGTCACAATTTTGGCTAGGAAAAAAAGTAACACATTTTTAATACCTAAACGCAATGTAAAGAAGTGTAATAAAAACGTTTAAATTGGTCATCTATTGTATTAATAACATGATATGTTATGAAAAGAGGTATATATGAGATCAGTCATCACATAAATTAGTGGAATAACTCGATAATATAACTTCTATAGACTTAAAAAAATTCAAACATGTATTTTTAAATTCTGACTCTTTTTTTTTCCTGTGACTGATTTTCCTACATCCGGTTTCTCGTGTCCTTTTCTTTCTTTTTGTATGTATTGGTCAACAGTAAAAAAGAAGTCAGATTAATGTATTTCAGGACGGCTGGTATGGGTATTAACACTTTTACTAATAAACCAGAGAACAACGTTTCGACCTCTCTCGGTCATATTCAGGTTAACAAAGAGAGAGTTTGCAAATGACCGATGCCGGGCACATGTCTTAGGGACAAGAGTATAAACGGGTACGGGATTGTAGGGGGCGTCGCAGTAGATGTTAGGTTATTAATTAGTATAGGTATAAAGGTGTTCCTTTATATTGGTTTAATTTTTGTTTTAGTTGCTGTATAAGGAGGACTTATTTAATTTTCGTTTGTTTATATTCGTGTCCTTACTTAATACCTTACTTAATAATTTGTTTTGTGAACATAACCCAGATTACACCTGTATTCCGTCAGTGTCCATATAAGAGCAGCAGAATTGGACAGTAGAATGTGAAACAATGGATCGCGAAGAAGTCAATATTTTAGGAAATAGAGAAAAAAAGTTTATCGACATTAATAAAGCTAAATGGTGCTAACTTTTAATTGAAAACTTTAGTCGTACATTGTTATAACTGATAGAATTGTAGAATTATTCATAGGCGGCATAAGTGTTACAATGTGGAGGGGCAGAAACCCCAAAACGCACCTTTTGTATTGTTAAAGATCCGTCAAAAAGAAATGCTAACTTAAATCTAGACAGTAAGATTGCTGACAGCTGCAACCTTTCTTGCATGTTTAGGCTCTATTATATATTTTAATAGTGTCGTTTTTATTTTTTAAAGAGGGGAAATGTATCCTCAATGCACCTGGGTTCCTCCCCCTGTGGATTTGTTTACTGAATCATTCTAGATCAGTCATGTAATGAAGAGTGCGTTGCAAACGAAATGGAAGAGAGTGAATGCGTTCAGTATATTAACTGGTGTTTGTCATATATTTTATATAACCTCACTGTATCTAACCATAATTACAATTCATTATTATTATTCTGTATTGTATAAACCCTAAAATACATTAAATATATATTAGATGTACTCCCGTATGATCCCAGAAAATGTTCTGTTTCAAGAATTAACAAAACCAAAATTAACAGTAACAATTATTTTAATTTCCTTCTTTAGAAGTTCATATGTCATGCACGTTTTACTAACGTCACGACAGTGCAACTTGCAACGTTAAAAGTTCCTTATGTGAAATTTTAGCGTCGAATTACTGACTGACAGACAGACAACACATTACTGTATTGTGGTGCGAGTTGCCTTCGACACCATTTTGGAGAAAGTAGCATCTATAAATTCGTAGTATTTTGTGTTTACCTTGGGTAGCCTTTGGGGTATTAACAACAAAAAAGGATCTTCTACTGTTTGTATTGCATTTGGTCGAAAGGACTCGAGGTGTAAATATATGACTTTCTATTAAACAAAATGTTTAGATTACTTGTAACTGACTTTTAACCTTATCACTAAATGTTATCTGAAATCATTCGTAGTACACGTGTTACAAGTTTTTCTTATACAAGCGTTATAAAAAAAAAACAAGATTGTCTTATCCATGTACTGAGAGGCTAAAACATTTTTCATTACACGAGTATTGTTTGTTCTTGTCACAAAATGACTACCACTTGTTCAAAGGTGTGACTGAAATGATTGAGGTAATAACTTTGAAATTATGTGTTTGTGGTTGTGAAATATACGCATTTTGAGTGAAAAATATAGTTGTCTTTAAAATCTATGTTCAAGTTACTACAAATTTCTGCACTGGGCTGTAGTTTAAAGGTATTTTGCGAGTAAAATGGGCCCACTTATTTTCAATTTCTTTGACAGATTCTTCGTACGAGAGGACAAAATCACGGCACCGCGGCAGCGCGCCGAATTCTCCTGTACTGGGACCACGAAGTGCGGAGACTCCCAGTCCTACCACCAGGCGTTTTACCGTAAGTTTAAAATTTTCACTTTTAAACAAATGGCATTTTTTATTTTCGTCGGTTTTTAATAAATTTATGTTTTTGAGATCGGTTAGTCAGTTTTATTCCTCAATCTAGCCAAACACCTCAACATCAGAATGAAAAATAAAAACATATCACTAGATATTTATTTCATTCTTACCTCTTTGGTAGTGTAAAACAATAATCACATATCAAAACACGTCATAAACGTTTCTGTCCGTTTAGTCAGTATGCACTAGGTGTACAGAACGTGTATTTTACGAGCATTATCTAAATATTTCAATCTAACCTTGAGAGAATATTGCAATCATGTTCACGTGTCTGTTTCCGCGTGCTTTTTCACGAAAGTTAATAAACCAATGTACAAGAAAATTTCACATAAGATGGGAAGTCAATATAGGGGTCCTCCCCAGGGTTGATCCCAGGAGAATGCGGATCCTCAGGCGAACATTTAGGATTAGTTTCTCGAGTTTAGATATTGGAAGTATACAATTGACTCGGTCACTGTGGCGCGAGGCCTGAGGCGAGTTGCTTCATTGACCTCGCCTAAGTCCAGCCTTGGTTCTCTCTACATTTGATTCATATTCTGGATCATTTTTAGGCGCTTTTTAATAATGGGGAGGGATGGTATTTATGCTATTTTCGATTAATAACTCTGTAAAGTTTGATCAGATTTGTAACACATTTCATGGAAATATTAAAGTTGAGATTCCTCATCACGCTGAAAAAAAGGGGCCGGGGGATTCATTCTGAGTTTTTTTCGGTAAAAATTTACGTTATCCAATACAGGCGCATGCAAGCTGGGGAAGGCGCAGTGGGTCGAGGGTATGCAATCGCTAATTGCGCTTGTTATTAAAGTAACTTCCTATCTAGCGTTGGCAGGTTAACCCTTTAGCTGAGCTGTTAGAGCACTCGCCTAACGTGAAACAGGTCTCGAACTCACATTGGAGGCCAGAAAATATATCATGAAAAGATATACTGGCAAGCAACTATTCGCCGTCTTACGACTCAAATTAGGGTTCTCGAGAAGGCGTGTTTATGAAAGGGAAGACTGCAGTAGTTGTAATTGCATTGTTGGTGTGAGCGAGTTCTAATTTCTGTCAGTAGCCCTACTCTAGTTGTGCAAATAAATAAGTAGAAAAATGCGAAGGTGATAAAATAAAGAAATTAAACTTCTGAAAATATATCACCTTAAAACACAACCATAGTTTTTAAAGGTGATTTATCTCCAAAAGTTTAATTTCTGCTGTTGTTGTGTTGACTTCCATCACAATGTTTTGTAGCTATTATTGCTGTAAGTGACGTCTCATTTGTATAGTTATCACCTGTTATAACTGTTGTGAGTTGACTTACTCGTATTTCTAGGATGAAATTCCTTGTAACACATTCGACACTACTTACCAGCCCTCGGATAGGTGGAGCGCTCGACTCTTGATCTACGAGTCGCGGGTTCGAATCCCCTTTGCGTCAAACAAGCTTGCTCTTTCAGCTGCGGGAGCGTTGTACTGTCATGGTCAATCCACTGTTAGTTAGTGAAGGAGTAGCTTAAGAATGGCGGTGAGCGATGCTAAATTAGGGGCGGTTGACGTAGGTAGCGCCTTGTGTAGCATTACGCAAAATTCAAACCAAACCAAGCAACTCACCAATATTATCCTGATAAACTCTCACTACTTACTAGTATTCTTGCTCTCCGTTATGAACTGAATCTAAATTATATTTGGTCGAATGATATTTTTATAAGGACAAGAATTTTTACAACCGCATTGGCAGCCCAGACGATAACCATATAAGATGAGATTGTTCGACGATGGGGATTCGAACTTACGACTTTCAGATTCCAAGTCGAGTTCCATAATCACCAGGCCATTGCCAAGCCCAACTACCAATATTATCTTGATAAAACCATCTGTTCATCTTTACTATATTGCTCCTATTAAAATACCACTGCTTCTAGTATTACCTCTCATAAAACTGTCATTAGTCTTAGTGATACATGTTTATTATACAGTATATATTGAGACACGTATTGTAGACATCTAGAATAATAAAAAATGCAGACTGGGAGGGAGGTAGAATTTTGAGCTTTGGAAGATAACAATTTAAATGTTACTGAGTTCACTCTTTGGGATAGGACTATAGTGGAATAAGTTAATTACATCAATAAATAACGACGCTATAACCAAAAGGAATATTCCATTCAGTGTACTAGAGCGCTGATAGTCCATTGTGCAGTTGTTGTTTTTTTTAATAAAACAAAAGCAGCAACCAGAACAGGCTTAAAATTAGATTTAAAAAAGCAATCCAAAACAATTTGTGGGTTACAGATCTCGAGAGATTTGGCAGAAAGTAAAGAGAAACAAAGCATTTTACTTCTAGTATTTTTCCTCATCTTCAGTACTTGCATACTTTAATCTATAACTAGGTCACATCCACATTAGAAGTAAAAGTAAAACAAAAACAAAGGCAGTTTGTCTGCTTGTGATGTTTAGCTACAGAATCGAGCAAAGGCAATATTCGTTGCGTCAGTGGAACTAGATTGATATTTGGGTTACATGTACCTGAAGGAGGAAAAAAACACAATATTGGGTGATATCAAAATAATAATAATGTATAACGTTTTGCGTGGTTACTCTTTTATTCGACGTGTAACTTGATCATTTAAGAGATAATTGTAGTTTCTTATTGAACAAATAAGGCTAAGAATTAGTTGTTTTTCTTTTTAATAAATAACATCAGTAACCCTTGCTTTACTGTTACTTCCTCAGCACAATGAGCTTTTATTGTTGAGGTTTCCATAATTCGCCAGAACCTGTGTGTGTGTTTCAAATTAGAAATTGAATTTTTCTGCGGTTTTAACTAAAGCAGAAAGTGTAATAATCTTCAAGTCAACCAAATGAGAAACCCGTTACCGTTATAATAATTTTTCAGACGTTTGTGCTATTAACAGACAATGAATGTAATCAATGCTGTATTTCAGAGCATCTTCTCAAAACGCACACCAAAGGTTCCCTTGAAGAGGACTAAAAGTGTCTCCAAGCTGGATCGGAAGCGAGGGGCAATGGATGGGAACAGGCAAGTACATAGAAAGCTCCTATTGTAAGTGTAAATCATGAGTGGGCAGTTTTTCGTTATAAGTTAACAGTATAACACTAGTTTTGATATGTACCTAAAATTTATTACCCTATTATTTTAAACGGTTGTAACATCAGAGCAGAAGGTATATTTAGTACTGGCCATGTACGTAATGGTTTGGCATGGCCAGGTAGGTTAAAGCGTTCAATTCGTAATCTAAAGGTCGCGGATTCGAATCCCTGTCGCACCAAACATGCTCGTCCTTTCAGCCGTGGGTGCGTTATAATGTGACGGTCAATCCCACTATTCGTTAGTAAAAGAGTAGCCCAAGAGTTGGTGGTGATGACTAGCTGCCTTCCCTCTAGTCTTACACTGCTAAATTAGGAACGGCTAACGCAGATGGCCCTCGAGTAGCTTTGCGCGAAATTCTAAAAACAAACAATCATGCACGTATTTGAATGTTATTAGTTTTCTACAGATATTGCACAAAATATAATGCACTGTCATGTTAAACATTAATAACAAACATTCTAAGCTCTTGTACTTGGCTTTGGATGTATGATACTCTTTTGTTTGTTTGTTTGTTTCTCCTCGGTTATATCAACTTTCTTTTCCACAAGTCATAGATCCATTATGTAGTAAATTACTTATGGTTTCTGTAATTCACAGGACAATCATAGAGTAAATTATTACCAAAAATAGTTTGTTTACAATAATCATTTGTATTTAAACTCTAAATAATTCAAATTATAATTTTTACTTTAAAGTGGTTTGAAAGGTAAATGGTAAAGTTGATATATTATAGAGCTTTATTAGAAATCTTTATTAGCAGAAATCTACATATTAAAAAATGTTAAGTATGAATAGACTCCCTGTTATTCAAATAAAGAAATGCATTTAAGTAAGACAGAAATTAGGTCAACCTTTTAACTAAAAAAAACATTAGGATCTGTTTAATTTTTTATATTAATAATCTGAAAGTATGAGAAAGTATATGTACCAACACATGCTGCTTTGAATTAAATTTACAACCAGGTATTCTAATCAGAGCTTTAGTTGCAAAAAGTAATTCTTAACCATGTAGTTGAATATATTATCCAGATGACTAGTTATATAGAAAAAAATATAACTTTGCTCACCTGCATCATGAATAGAAATCTAATTTATGAGGTAAAAATTATAAAATGAACCAGTTGTTCATATGATCAGACATTTATTTAATTCCTACCAGTTGTTCATATGATCAGACATTTATTTAATTCCTACCAGTTGTTCATATGATCAGACATTTATTTAATTTCTACCAGTTGTTCATATGATCAGACATTTATTTAATTCCTACCAGTTGTTCATATAATCAGACATTTAATTCCTACCAGTTGTTCATATGATCAGACATTTATTTAATTCCTACCAGTTGTTCATATGATCAGACATTTATTTAATTCCTACCAGTTGTTCATATGATCAGACATTTAATTCCTACCAGTTGTTCATGTAATCAGACATTTATTTAATTCCTACCAGTTGTTCATATGATCAGACATTTATTTAATTTCTGCCAGTTGTTCATATAATCAGACATTTATTTAATTCCTACCCCTTTCATAGCATAAAACAAACTATGACCAAATAGTAAAACACAACATAAAAGTTTTTCTCCATTTGCTCAATAAGCATCCAGCATAAAGAATGTGTATTTTAGGAGCATTATTAGCCTATTCCACCAGAATAAAAATACAAAGTAAGAGCCTTAAAGCACTACCGCAATTAAGATAAACCTTACATAAAAATGTGATTCCTGAGATTATTCTTTCTGATTCATTACATCTGCAAAAAATTTATGTGAAGTTTTTTCTGCATTTAATAGGCTCTCTTATGTAACTTTTTTATATTTTTCTAAATTATTACCTCCATATAAATTGTTTCCTTTACAATAGTTAGTTGTTGTTGTTTTTTCAGTATCCCACCATCTGGACTTCGTACTTCAAGGTCTCATGAGTCTTTACTTCTCTCTAATCCTGGAATAATCTCTGATATTGATCTCTCCCAGTGTGTTGTTAAACCACTTTCAGGACATTACTGTGGACAAGAACAATGCTTTGAATTATGTTCTAGGGAGGGTGTGATTCGTCACTACTCCTGTAGTTCAGAGGAAGAAAGAAACAGTTGGGTTCAAAGGTAATATTTATGTGGAAATTAAATAAGTGTACCTGACAAATAAAAATCTGAGACATAGTATAGTTTTAGATTTTTCTTATCACCAAAATTGTCTACCTAATGGAGAAAAGAAATGTGGTATAAATCTGTTTTTCGGTTTAACACATTACTGTGATACATCAGTTTGGAAGAATTCCATCTTTTGTCATTAATCTGAGAGTAGAAAACTAAAGAGTAAGGCCAAGCTTATAGTGTTGAATTATATTTGAATGTTGTATAAGTGTGGTGTTGAAGGGTAATCACACTTTATAACAATTATATTGAAAGTTCAATGCTTCCCTTGTTCATAGGTAATTATATTCATCTGATGATTATTATTATGTACTGTTTATTACCTGATACTGTGATATCCATTGTAACCACATAGTTTTAAACAACATTCGATGTGTGTGTGGATATTTACTTCTAAGACTACCTCTTACTATACCAAAGACAATTGAAAGGTTGATTGGAATGCAATTAAATATGATTCAGTTGTTGTTTTTACAGTTTTCTTGGTCATCTTCCACATGAAATAATATAAGGTTTGGCAGGATGTATGTGAGTGTAGGACTTGTTAATTCTATCAACTCCAAATCTTTGATCATTATCTTTTAATGGTATTGGGAAATATCTGAAGTTTTTTGCAATTATGTTTTTGGGTCAAAAGATTCTGTAACTGTTGCCTTCATTCTGTGAGGAGCGTGTTGCTCTGCATTTGCATGAAAGTATGATTTGAAAAATCTGTTACTACCTAGTTTACTGTTTGTTTCTTTTTTTTTCTCTTGCTTTGAAACAGAACATTGAAAACAATCTATCAGAATGTTGTGTCCTTCGACTTCATATCTTGTAGCAGTTTTTCTAACTGTAACCTTCACATAAAAATGTTGTAACATGTCTGTACAACTGTGAGCCTTCCTTGGCAGCATATCACTGGGAATGTGTAAGGATATTATATAATTGTAGGCAGTATTCTTTAATGTAGGTGTCTGTGACTTGTTGGAAATAAATATCAACAACACAATCCACTTGTTTCAAAATAATATATTAAAACAAGTCAAATGTATATACAGATATTTGTTTCACAGTTAATTACCATTGTTGTATCCAGAGCTTTAAATATTATCTTTTCATCAAAGTTCACACAGGTTGGTCCAGTTACTTTCAAACACAAGTGACAAGACAAATAATTCATCTATGCTTTGTTCTTATAATATATTTGTTGATAATTTCATTTAGGTTACACTATTAGTTTCCAGAGTTGTATCCAGAATTTTAAATAGTTGTCTCTTCATGTCATACAAGTCCATACAAGTTGGTTCAGTCACTTTAGAACACAACTGACAAGATAAATTATTTCTTGTATACTGTGTTATTTCAATACAATCTGTGATAATGTAACTTTAGAAACTGACACAATGCACCCTTTATAGCTGTATTCACAATCACTCAGCACAGATTTATTTATCCATTGAGTTAACTGAGTCTAACTTGAACCACATTTTGTACACACAGTTACAGCCTGATTTAGGCTATATTGTACCTGCTATGATATATTACGATGCAATAATACTCAGTCAAAACAACAAGAAAAACTTAAAAGATTCTAGTAACATGACACAATACTACAAGCACCAATTCACAATGATGGAACTGCACAATCTATGATTTGTATAGAGTTACATAAACAAATCTACTATAATCATTTGTTTCTAAACATAACTAAATTTAACACCAATTCACATCACACTTAAATTGAAACAATCATATTTATGTAATGGGATGAATGAGGAATGTCAATGAGGCAAATACGTAGCTACTAAACAAATTGGTTCCAATATTACTTATATTACTTTTAACATCTATGGAAACTTGCCATTATGTTGGAATATACAAATTATTTTTATAAAGTGCAATTAATCCCATGTATTATATAACATTGTGATGTGCAATTGAAACAGTATAAGTTGATTGTAGCACAGAGCCATGCATACAGTTATTTATTATGTTACAAACTATATAAGTTATTTAACTGTATCAGTACATAGATCATAGACCATAGGTTTCAAGTATTACCAATACAGATGTCTGAAAATGTGCATCTTTAGTTCAGAAGAATGAATGTCAGATAAGCTACAACATGTTGTGATACATATATATAGATTACAGACTTTACAACAACCCTAGTAGTGGAATGATAGGAATATATCCAGTGTGTTGTGATATAAATTGGATGCTAAAGTTGTCGTAGCACAATGATTAGAAGGCTTACAATATATTGTGACATAAACAGATCATAGACTTTACAACAGTTGTAGTAGTAAAATTGTCAAACAACTTTCATTATACTGAGATATATACAGATTACAAACCTTACAACAGTTGTAACAATACAGTGGTGTAATGTGATACCCATATATGACAAACCTTGTAACATTTGTAGTAACATAATGATCAGAAAACCTCCACTGTTTTGTGATATACAGACATTACAGTAGCAATAATTGTATGTTGAACAGAAAACTTTCAATATGTTATGAAATACCACGATTATCTTTTTTCATAACATGCATGACTAAGTCATTGACAGTAGCCTCGACTAGCTCAGTGATGAAACATTGAGGAATTCTTGGAACTGTTTTTTTTTAACACATAAAGATGTATTACACAAAACTCTTCATAAACACTGGACAAGTGACATGTGCTTGCTGAACTACAAATCTAATCAGACACTAGAAATGTCAGTGGAATCAATAGTGATGAAAAACTACTGACTTCTCTTTTATTTATCTAACTTAACAGAAAAGTAACATGTTTATGTACTGCATTTCAGCATATGTTGGTGTCACATGTCTGTAACAACACTATTTCACAAGTCAGTCAACGATAAACACCTTGTGCAACTCATGCAACTATTGAGTTATATCATACTTTACAGTTTAAACTTAGACAAGATAGTTGAACTAAGTGTGAGAATGAAACTTGTAAGCTATTTTTAGCTTATGAGCTATGTATAAGATGATTATATATTGACAAATACCTGCATCTGAAGAAAGAAATAATAACTTCTTACAATAAATAGATTACAGACCTTACAATAGCTGTAGTTCAATGATAAGAAAAACCTTCAGTATGTTTTGTTGTGATAATCAAGCTAAATGGTTGTACTATGATTTGACTGCCAGTTTGGTGCATTACTCTTTTCTAAAGGCTGAGAGAATCGATATTGAAGCAAAATTCAAACATACGAAGAGTGGACAACTCTCTCATCATATGGATTTTAGAAGCTAAAGGGCTTCCTCAAAAAAAAAAGTAAGATTGAGAACTCTTGATTTCAAATTATTTGTTTAGCAAAATATTTAATGTCTTTCTTCTTTTTATACATAAATGTTTGCACTTTAAAAACAAAGTACAGTATTGTGCTATAAACAGTAAACTCTGTTTATATACAAAAAGGTTTATGTGTCAAATAACTGATGACTAACTTGTTACAAAGGATTAGTTCACACATTAAATATTTGGTTTATCTTTGTTAGCCCTTCAGTGGCTCAGAATTATGTCTGTGGATTTTAACTCTAAAAATTGGGTTTTGATATCCACTGTAAATAGAGCACAGATAGACCATTGTGTAACTTTGTGCTTAAAAGCAAAGAAAATTATAGATCTTAAGTGATTTGTTCAACAGATTGGTATATGTGTGTGAACATCACTTGCAAAAGCTTTAATTCTTTTTGCTGAAGTATATCTACAAACATACTTTTAATAAATAGGTTGAAAATTAGGAGACATAACAATCTCATTTGGTGATTAAAAATGTGTTCACATGGTGTTTGCTCTCTGAAAAAAAAAAAAAATTAATGTTTGTAAATAGTTTTAAACTTTATATTGGTATAGGTACTATTGTGAGCTGTGTTTAGGCCAAGAACTATATAATAGAACATCAACTAAGCAGATAATGGCTGATATGTGTTTTTGGGGAGAGCATTTTGAATTCAAGTAAGTATAATTTTGTATAAGGCTTTTTATGGTTACTATTTATACAACAATTTAGGAAAACTTCGTTAAAATATGGTGTAACTCAGGGGTTCCCAACCTTTTGGCACTCGTGACATGAAAATGTAATTGATGAAATAAAATTAATGTTATCCCAAGCTACTTCTAACAAGGCTACGCGACTCCCATGCCAAGGCTTTGCGACCCCACAGGGGGTCGCCGGTTGGGAACCCCTGGTGTAACTTATGTGTAATTTATGTCTGTTTGAACAACTTTTTTTTTTTTTATTGTTTCTCTTTCTGATAAAACCTTACAAGCACTAAACTGTAATACATTTATACAGTACTAAGTGCATGAACTTACAAATTGTGCTTTGTTATTATTAATTCTTTTTATTGTGTACTTGTTGATAGCTTTCCAATTGTAAACTATTTACCTAAGTACTTGTAAGTACAATATTATTTTAAGGTTTAATTAATGTTTCAAATAGCTACGAGTCCTGTATTTGATTTTCTTTTAAGAATCACTTGCTTAGCATAAGATATTCTAATGATCTGTTAACTCCATAAGTATACACAAACACAATATATACAGAAAATATACCTTAACAAGTAGTCAACAATGTTAGTTTTGCATTAAACTGGCCCAGCATGGCCAGGTGGGTTAAGGCGTGTGACTCGTTATCTGAGAGTCATGGGTTCGCATCCCCATCGGACCAAACATGCTCGCCCTTTTAGCCGTGGGGGCGTTATAAAGTTACAGTCAATCCCACTATTCGTTGGTAAAAGAGTAGCCCAAGAGTTGGTGGTGGGTGGTGATGACTAGCTGCTTTGCCTCTAGTCTTACACTGCTAAATTAGGGACGGCTAGTGCAGATAGCCCTCAAGTAGCTTTGCGCGAAATTTAAAAACAAACAAACAAGCATTAAACTGACTTTTATATGTATTTTTAAAACTTTTTTTCTGATTAACACAGCAGGATTACTAAAAGAGAGTTCAAACAAAATACATTTATAGGTGTGTGTGTTTTTTCGTATAGCAAAGCCACAAAGGGCTATCTGCTCAGCCCAGCGAGGGGAATCGAACCCCTGATTTTAGCGTTGTAAATCCGGAGACATACCGCTGTACTAGCGGGGGGCTACATTTATAGGAAAAGATATTTGTTACATTTTTGTGATCCCAAAACATTTCTTAATAATAACAAATCTTATTTCAGTCAACTTGAGAAGATAGAAAGTGTAATTGTAAACTTATATAGAGAATCAGAAACCAAGAAGAGAAGAAACAAACTAATAGGTAGGTTGGTTTTACAAGAGTTAAAAAAAAAAGTGTTAATATGTAGTTTTAAGTTTAGCTTTTCTAAATAATTTTTGTAATGTAGTTTATTCAAAACAACTATCATAATGGATTATAATAATGTTTAGTACACTCTTGAAACTTTAGTTAAAAATGAGCGTGAGAAACTGGGGTGTTTGTATGATGAGTGAAATGAGATATGTAGATGCAGAATGTGAAAAGTTACACTTATGTACTAAAATGAAGAGTGATTGAGGACTGTTATGAATTGATATTTAGATGTTTAGAGTAATAAATAAGTGAATATTTGATGACTGAGGAGTGAACAAAGGTGTGTATATGTGTTTGTGTAAAGTGAGAAATGAATTGAGATTATAAAAATTTGAGTGAGTGAAAAGTTGATATAAAAATGTTTATGGGGAATGAAATAAATAGAGTGATAGTTGGATATAAAACATGATGTGTAAATAATTGTACAGTGGAAGTAAACTGAGGCAATAAAATAATATTTGTGTAATAAGTGGAAAATATGAAGTGTAGGTGTTTAAAAACAATGTGGTATGATGGTTGTTTAGTCATTTATATATACATTGGAGCAGCCACCAATAATGTTTGGGTAAAAAAACATGTTGATATACATAAGCTAGCAGAGAATTTAACGGAAGGAGTGCATAGACCTGATATATCTTAGAGAAATATATTACAGAGATGCCAACCATTACGATTTTGGTGTATACATTTCGACTATACGCTCATACAGACAAATATTACGACTTGTTGCAACTCCCAAATTATTGTATATTATATAGGCCTATACCATAAAGTGATAAATTGTTCCCCCAGGGCTTGAAAAGAGTGAAAAGAAAATTTCTAGTGAGATACAAATAAGTTTTGATAATAAATAAAAGACATAGTCCAAATGGCTACTTGCGATAATCATGTTTGTTTTTGAAATAATAAAAAATATTTGTACTTCCGACGTCTACCAATAGTTTGAGTGCTGTGCTTCTCCATACTGGGTACGTGGGGGAATCCATAGTTACGTCATCAGTGCTTGTCAGCCAATCAGCGCTCGCGTAGATGGGTATTTTTCGTTTTCTAAGCGGCATAGAAACACCAATGCGATCGTTCACAAGTGGAAAAAAAAAAAGAGGCCTCGTTCACCAGATTGTCTTGTTTCTAGCAAATCTAAAAGGGCTACAACTGTGAAAGAGCTCTGCCTACAATCATTACGCTCAATCATTTGAAATAGTTGGCATCTCTGATATTATAGTTAACATTGTTATACTTATCTGTGTAGATGTATCATAAATTAACTTTTATTTGACTTATATCATACTAAATATAAACCTTAGCATAATGCAAAAGCTGAGTGAAAAATGTAGTTCCCTGATTGAGTGTTTATGCAGGAAAATATTCAAGAGTTTAATATTATACCATATAAAACAATGATACCTGTGTGTGTGTGTTTTGTGGTATATATATATATATATAACAAGATCATTCATAAGGGTTTTGAGGTTAGAAAATGGCTGTTACAAATTTCTGAAGAACCAGGAGAAGTTCATAGATCAACCAAAACAGCACTTTATACGTATAGAGCATGACCCATTTTAAACTTCCTTTCATATAGAATTATTTTGTCTTTTTCTTACCCAGCTTAAAAAAAGTTCATAACTGCTTATTCATTATTTATTTCGCCAAAAAGTCGGAATATTAAACTTTTTCATGCAGGGTTATGATATTCTCAAGGGTTATAAAGAAACTTTTCAAATGAACATCAATTCATGTGTCACACTAAACAGCATGAATGTAAATTTAAATTATCACACAGACAACATTCTTGCTAGCTTTTACTATACAGCTTTAAGAATGATTCTTCAGCATTTTTTTTACAAAAAATATAAAATTGATAAATAAACCTTATTACTGTAATTTTCTATTTTAACATGCATTATTTAATGCATTATTAGGTTCTTTGGAAATTCCTATAGAAGTGATTAGTGGAAAACATCTGACAGAAAGCAGGTAGTAATGAAAACTGTGTGAATACTAACATTACATTGTGTGAATATAACATAGTTTGTTGTTAGCATTTGCAACAAAAATAACAAATTACAAGTGTGTGCTAATACTTTTTTCGGTGTTTTATTTATTTAGTGATCAAATTATTCAAACTAAGTTGAATAAACAATTTGTAAATCAAGTGGTAATATGAATCAATTGTTGGGACAGATATAGTTTATTATATTTATTACTTTAGTGATAATTGTTTTATTTTCTGTTATGTTAGATACAAAGTCAGATTAGAAAAAAATTCTGGCATTAAAGATCCACCTTCTATTAGAATAAAGGCCCGTTTTCAGAGTGTGAACATTCTACCTTTTGACATGTACAAAGATTTTAGAGAGGTATGTCGATAAATATTGTCTTCAAACTTTACTCTTAGTAGGTGTTACTTCAAAACAAAAGGTGTACATAAAGATTTGAGATATAAATATAATATATGCATTTTATTTCATGTTACTAGGTGTGTCTAAATGATTTGATGTCTTTAATGATTAGTTCATTTAAACTCATAACAAAAATTCAAACTTCTTTAGTGTCACTAAATAATAATATAATAGTATACTTTTTATCTGAGCTAATCTCCATAGTGGAGAGCTTTCCAACAGTAAATAGTCTTCTCATATGTCATAACGTAGGGCCATACAGTTTTTCTTTTTATAAATAAATAAAGTGAGAAAAACAATCTTATATGTTGTAAAATAAATTAAACATTGCTGGCATTCTACCATATTGCTTTAAGTATATAATTTATTCATTAATAAATATGGTATTTCAGTAGGATCTTTTTTTGTTTCTTCATTTCTGTTCATACTGTCAAACTTTCATCATATTTTTGTATACTTGGACACTATCATACAGGAGTGGATTATGAGGGCAAGGGGAAAACAAATAAGTACAATTTCCCCAAGATATTCTCCTCAACTAATATACAAATGAAAAACATAATCAAATCTGGATGTCTCTTTGAAAATCATATGTTTGTAATTGAATCAATAACAACAAAATGTTTGTTTCATATAAACCTATTACTCTGTAATTTTTCACTAACACCTTCTTACAGCATTTTCTTTTATAAAAATTTGCTTTACTATTTAACAACAAATTCATTATCCTACCCTTATACTTATTATAAGTATGAGAATAAGTATTTCATACATTATCTACCCATTTCTTGGGTTTGGGTATTGCTCAAAATTTGTTTAATGAATTGTATTGAATTTTATTGAACTTACTTATGACTTTCAGTTTTAAGGACTCTACTAAAAATTTGCTTGAGGCCTTCCCTTTGTCTTTAATTTGTCCCATCTCTCACAAATGTTAGATGCTTTGCAACTTTGGTAAATTGTGATAAAGGTACTTGATGAACATCCGTGTTTATTATATCTGTTGTTGTTCTATAAAATTATATCTAAATGAAGATCAACTGGTTACAGCTTCCATATTCATTCCATGGTATAGTTGCAACTGTGTAGCCTTAGTGAAGCTAATTGTTTGGGGTTTACTTTTGAAAGAATATAGATTTATTAGTTTGACTGCTCTTCTTTTTACACACATTGGAATATCACCAGATATCATTTAGAAAAAGTTTTTAAATATTTACTTTTAATTAACAATTTTCATTATGGGTTTAGAAGAATGTTTTCTTGCCTAATCAAATTCCTGGATTTTTTTACGTTTTTTTCTTGGGTAAGGATCAATACCCTACTTAATACTGTGTATCTAGATTTTCAGAAAAATTTTGATAAGATGCCTCACAGGAAACAGATTGTTACCTTAATTGTTTATTGTAAATCAAAAGGGTGCATAGTAGATACAAAACTGACTTAGTGCATTTTCCCCAGTGATTGATGTGGATTCCATATTTTGCCTTTTTTGGAACTGATGTTGTTTCTTCTTTTGATAATATTTATTCAAGACAAATTTCGTTTTTAAAAAGTGTAAAGTTTAGCAAAAATGAGACTTAAGCACTTGTAGTTTGGAAAGAAAGAAAAAATATTATTGTGCGGGAGTGAAGGAAGATTTAGGTATTATTGGTAATGTTATTCTATTGTCATATCTTGTAATTCACTTTAAGAAAAACATAAATTAAGTGCTTGATTCTCTATATAGAAATTTGAATTTCTGAGCAAAAACGTTATTGTAAACTTCTATAATGTACTGATTAGGCCTTATTTGGAGTCATTTAGGTATTTCTCTATGAGGAAAAACATCAACCATATAGAAAGAAGGAAGAAATAGTTACACAATTTTCAGTAATTTTAAACTACAAAGAAAAATTCAAAGTTTTTATTTGATTTCATTTTCTGGAGCAAAGAAGAATTCAGAGGTGAATTAATTTCAAAGTTCAAAAGTGTTATAAGTTTGCTTTCTGCACTCTTCTAAAAGTGGCAGAATGAAAAAGCTTGGAATATGAACTTGAACTTTCAGAAGTTCATGACTTGATAGCACAAATGCAGACTTGTTCTTCAACGAAATTATTTTTGATTAGTTGTAAAGTTATGGAATGGTTTACTTAGTGATGTAATATATTCACTTCCTTGCCCAGCACAAATGTTATCTTCTCATTTAATACTTCTGAAAACTTCAGTCATTTTTCAGTGTCATGTTCCTAGGTTACTAAACATCTAAGGAATATGTAATTAAAACCTTAATAATGAAATTTTAGTAAGTACTTCCCTATAGATAAAATCATTCCTATTGCCATTTTGTCAACATCATTATATCTCAAAATAAATGGAGTAATTTTAGACTAGCACAAGAAGTAACCTATTCACTTGTAGCATATGTGAAGACTATATCTGTAGAAAGGTCTCTGTTGTAGTTTACCTTGTTCACCTGTAGTGTATGTAAAAACTATGTTGATAGAAAGGCTTCTCACATAGTTAACCTACTTCACTTATAATATATATGACGACTATATTGTAATGCCAGATTAAGACATTTTGAGATCATGAGCTATGTCAATTTTAAGAGGCCTCATATGATAAAAAAATTGAAATGGAGCCAGTTTTTCTTGTTTAGAGATGTCAAAGAGACCTTATATATTGGGAGGCCCTAAGCTGTAGATTAGTTAGCTTATACCTTAATCCAGCACTGCTATACAGGTAGAAAGGCCTCTTCCATGCAGGTATAGATTATTTATTAGGCACAGTGCCCAGGGCCTATGAAAACTATGGGTCCATGAAAATTTTCCTTAAAAGTTAATCTTAGAGGGCCAAAAAATAATCAGCACAAAAAACATGAAATATACATTTTACTGTAAACACTTTATTACATCTTTAAGTTATATGATATATTTTTGTATACACGCATTAGTTTGTGTACTCTCATCCACTTAAATATACAGCCGATATTTAACTACAGTGTGTTAACACACATAAACAGCAAGTATACAATATATGCATATAAAATATTAAATTTCAAACCAGAATTTATAATTTATATATCTATAATTTATCTAACACATCTAATAGGACCTACAAACAGGTGTCCTAGACCCTACAATTGTTTTGATCAGGCACTGCTCCCATGGCTAAATTACTTAACATGTAGTATAAGTAAAGATTGTGTTAGAAAAACCTGTCATGTATGTAACTTGCTTCACTTGTAATAGATAAGAAGGTTATGGTGGTAGAATGGCCTCCCATAATGTTATTGAGGATTATGAACTAAATATTTCACAAGTTTAATCATTAGATGGCAGAAGGAATGAATAAATAAGATGATTTCACTCAGCATGAAAAAGGTTAGGGTTCTGTTTATAATAAAGTCTAGGCATTTGAATTTCAGTTAATTCTAGAACTAAAATTTTTTAAAATTTACATATTTTTATATAACCAACATAACACAAATTACAATTCTGGAAAAATTGATTATATTAAGAAAAGTTAATTAGCTTTTCATATATTTGCCATCAAGAGTAGTTTTTCTAAAATAAATGCAACTTTTAGGTGATAAATATATATTTATGTTCAAATAATGAACTGATAGTGAAAAACAAATAAGAATATTTAAATATAATCATGTAACACAGAAACAGCTTAAGTAACTTTTATAAATATAATTTTCCTTTGTACCCACATTTGAGATCATACAATCTTTAGATAAATCAATCTAGAAATATAATTATAATATATATTTGAATAAATCACTAAATTTTAGAAATAAATCGTTTTAGTCAACATTAATAAATATAATGAGATATTATACATATGTTGTGAAGCTTATAAAACCATCTTAAATAATTTTTTATTATACATGCTATCTTACTGTTATTTAAAGCAGAGATTTGGAAAGAAAACTGTTTTTTGAAATAAATATCATGCTACTAGAATGATTAATTTTTCCACAATAATTAATACTGTAATTGGTTTGATTACAAAAACATGGTAATAGTTTTTAGTGAATTCATCTTCAGTAGTGTATCTAAAACTAACTCTAATAACCTGTGAAGCACAAGTGTAGTCAAATATTGTATATATATATATATATTTTCTTCTCAGTTCCTGTGTTCTAAGAACAAACCACTTACCGAGATGTTAGAGCCTGTTCAAGTGCTTGTCAAGGTATAAATAATGTTTCTTATTTAGTATTATTTGTGATGAAACTTCAAAAATTTTATCATTGTATACATATTCCCCCTCTTTATCTTTGTGCTGGATTTTTCATAAGGTTGTGTGGAAGGTGGTTCAAAGATTATATGAATATCAGAGGTTGGAGCACAGGTTTTGAGAACTTGCAAGTTTATTTTTTACAAAGCTTTCAGTGAATTTACAACTGTATTCATATCTCAACTTCCATTTCCTGCCTATAAATTTATATTATTTGTTATCATAAACTTTAGCAGCAGCTGGTTTTATGAAAATGAAACTGTGTAGTTGTTTAGATTACTTACTCTGTGGCTTTTTACTAAGCTTAATGATAAGGTTTGATTATATAAATTATATTAAGTTTTAAATTTAAATTTCATTTTGTTATTTTTGTTGTATATTGTGTGCAGTTTTCCAAGTGTATGTATACATACTCAGCTCCAACTTTAACCCAAACGTGTTTTCTGTTAAAGTGATGGTGCTCTGTTTGTCATTTGAGGCTCCAATTCTGTTCTAAGTTAAGTTTAAAATACTTTCAAACCTTTGAGCTTAAAACTGTAAATGGTCCATAAACAACTAATATTTGTATTCTGTGAACATGCTATTTCTGGAAAAAGAAATAGTTTTATAAGAAAGTATCTTCTAGCTCTAAATCTCATTCCACATAATACTATGTTAAAACTTAATTTTCTCAGTCTTTTATTTATGGCTTGCAAATAAATTATATTTAACCTGTTAAATTACTGATATGCCATAATTTGATCTTCAATAAACACTTACATGACATTCAGAATTAGATTCAGTCAACTTCATTTATCGATTCATATGTCTTCTCTTACAAAAATATTGCTACCAAACATTATTTAAAACTCAAGATCATAACCAACGTTTTTGTGGATTTCTAAATTTCATTGTACAAATTCTTTCAAATTATTCAGATACAAATGTAAAAACTATAACTAAAAAAAAACAAGTTACTAGGGTAATATAAAAATACTAAATTGTTTTCAAATAATTGATAATTGTGTCTTATGAGTTGTACTTTTAATTTTATATCACAGAATCCTACATGAAACAGAGAAACTTCTATGCGAGTCCACTTCCAGATAGGCCTATCTGAAGAAGTTGATAAAATTGTCAAATAAAACATTATTTTAATTTAATAAAATGTATTACAATTTCTTTTTATATTTTGAATTTTAATATTTTAACTTGATCTTTATAATTATGGGCCCTTCATAGAATGCTCTTGGGCTCCTAGGGGTACCACAAACTGCACGTGAAAGATACAGCTTGAGAATAAATCCATAAAACCATCATCATTACACAAAAATTTTGTGTGTATGTTTAGTTACTAATCAAGAATTGGAATTAATATACTTAAAACCATTATGGTGCATGCTGAAAATTGAGCAGGTGGGACACCTATAAAGTAAAATATTGGTTTTCTTGAGAGAATGACATATTTTTCACATAAATAAATCATATTTTATAGTGATGATGTGTTTTTTTTTCATTTAGGTTTCAATGAATGAGTTTTCTTGTAAATATACAAATATTAATTTTCTTGATCTAATTAATAATGTATTTCAATGCTGCAGGAAGATATAGCAGTTATTCTAGTCCGTATCATGCAAAAAGAAAATAAGGCAAAAGAATTCCTTACAAACATTGTGATAGAAGATGTTAAAAAAATTGGTAAGTTTTGTCTGTATCTGGAATATTTTAAGTTCATGTTTTAATTAAATAAGACAAATTATTAGAAGTTCTTACCTCAGTTAATAATAGTTATTGTACATCTGGAGAATATACCATAACACTGAAAACAATAGAACTGAAAATATTTGACAGATTTTTATCTGTTTTTCCAGAAGTGTTCAATTTAGAAGCATAGAAGTCTAAAGATGTTGTAATAGGATATATGAAAAACATTGATAGTTTTTATCATCTTTGCTCAGTACTGTTAACCCTTTAAACAGGGGTATATCTTTAAACACTTTTCTGTGCAATTCATTGTGTTGCATTTAGAATTTAATTAAACACCTTCACCAATTTATGTGACTTAAATTAAAATTAGTATATATGTTATGTTCAGAAGACCTATGTCATTTAAGTTTTAAGTCCTTTATTTCAAAAGAAACCTTTAAAAACTACTTAAAACTTCAGATGTATGACCAATGAACTATCAAAATTCTCTACTTTGGCACTCTATATCTTAAATAATACAATGGTACTTACATAGATGTACAGCTATACTGTAAGTTGCTTAAATAACCTTTTGACTTGTGTATTTCAAAGCTCTCTGAATGAATGCAGTTGAAACAAGTAATAAAGTTTTTCAAACCCTGACTGGTGCCACACCCACCACCTTCAACAGACTTATTTGAGTTCTGTAGGTCATATGTAAAATTACCTATATATGTTTATAGTTATTAGAAAAAGCTTAATTACACTATAACACAACAATGGTTATTTTAAAATTGGCAACAAGTTCTCATCATGAAGTACATGTAACTGACTGCAGTATTATTGGCTGCATGATCAACTATAGGCACTTACAGTTGTTTCTTACCTAAATATGTTGTAGTTATAGATAAAATTTACAATTATTAATTATGTTTAAAATGCATAACTGAGAGGTAAAAGGTTTTTAAATATGCATCATACTTTGTATCAGTTTTCAAGGCTTATGATATTATGCAATGCACAAAAATTTTGCAAAAGGATTGTGGTCTATATGCCAGAGACACTGCAGTATGCTTCAGTGGCACTGTTGGCATGTGTCAAGATAAAGAATAAATGGTGAAGAACAAGAAAGGAAAATAAAACATTAAAAATTAACTATATGTGAAAAGAAAAAAAAACAACCTGAAATTACTAATATAACCAAAACAATATATTTAAAGATATTGAACAAAATATTAAAAGGTTTGTATGTTTTTTTTTCTTTGCTATATTTAGTCATTTCATTGCATTATACATTAATGATAATATGTAAAGTTAGTGACATAATATAGAAAATGAAAAATAAAATATAAACACTTGCTTTAAAAATTTATCAATATTAATTTAGGAGGTTCTAGAGGTTATTCAAATGCAATATGAAAATTATGAAATGAAAAAAATTATTTTATACTGAAAATGAAAATCACCTTGCACTGTTAAAGTAACTACTATATACAGATAACATTTTTGTTAGAAAGACGTAATTATAATTATCTCATTCCTTGTATACGAAATTTTACCAGGTTTTCTGAGGAACACTCAGGGTTATCATGTTTTCTGCATAAATATCCTGAAAGGGCTGAATAATGAATTAAATGCCCTTGGCCAGAAATTGAAACGTCCAGATAGTTAATAAAATCCTAAAGATTCAATGATTATATACCAAAAAAAAAAAAAACAATTACATGTATTCCAAAATTATCATCATTTTATTTTGTTTATTTCCTACTTTCCTGTATATATGATAAAACTCTTTTTCTTTAACATACTTATTAAAGATGCTTCCTTCATACTGAATTGGTAAGAAGGGTTTTGTGTGAAACAACTTTTATTTCAATGTCTACACACTTGAACAACTGAAAGTTGTTTGTTTTGTTTTTTTGAGGAAACATTTTGTTTTGCCACTACATGTTTTTCCTGTTAGATACTACTGAAGAATTAAGAAAGGCTTTTGATGGAGTAACTTTTGTTTGCTTTTCATAAGATGATCAACATCTAACGTTTCGTGGGAATTCATTTGCTACAAAAGCATCTGAAGCTTACATGAAGCTACTTGGAGATAAGGTGAGGAATATGATAAAATATTGATATATTGGTAATTTGAAAATCTAGGGTTAATGTGTGTTACTAACTAAATGTTCATTATGATAAAATATGTATGCATTACAGTTTATTAATGAGTATCTTGAAAATGCCTAAACTCTCTCATAGTTGCTCAACCTAGAAGTATGTTTCTTGTCTGTTATTTTTATTATTATTTTTCTCCAAGTGCTTTACTTAAAGAACAAGGAATAACTAAAAATTACTACTGCATCAGTCCTAACACAGATATACTGAAATGTTTGCACAACTAAACTTTATTTTCCAAATTTGGACCTACAATAGACTATTTTAGTTTTTAGATATATAATAAAAATTTCTAAATAATTAGAAAAATGTAAATATGTTTCGATGAATACAAATTGCCACAAAACATATTTAACAGTAGAACATTTTTACCTCAAGTGCCTGTGTGTGAAAATGCATGATAAGAAAGCGTTAAATAATTTTACTTATTCTTTCTTAATATGATATGCATAAACTAATGATTATCTACAGAAGTATATTCACATTTTACAGTAATGATACAAAATTGTGTGTCTAGGTGTTATAAGCCTCCTACTTCATCAGTGTGGTTGCTTTATATCGTGGACTTGGCTGTGGATTATTGCTCTGCAATATAAGTTTTTATTGTTGGACGTTTTTGTGCATTGAAATGAGTTCAGTGTTTCCTCCTCCTTTCTAATTTTTTTTTAAATCAAACTGTTTGTGTATGACAAAGTCTGAGGGTAAATTTGAACAAATAAAGGTGGGGAAGTCCAGTAGAGGTGTCTGCAAGTGATATAGCATGAATTACTATTTTATTTCTCTTGTGAGGGAATTGACATGTTGACTCAAATGTGCAGATGGATTCTTTGTTTGTATAAAGACTGTATTTTCTCACATTATATCAGTGTCAGTACATTAGCCTAGTAGTATATTGACATTTTGTTTACTCTAAATGTGTTTAAATACTATTACAGTTGCAACCTGGAACTACCATAAAAGCCACGGAAATGATTCTATGATATTATCATTATCAATTTTTAATATTTTATCAATTGCAGGATGCATTAAAAAACTGCTCTCAAACATTTGAAGGTACTTAAGTAAATATATGTTTCATCCAGTGTGATGGCACACTTCCATTTGTCCATTACTTCTGACTTGTTAATATACCTTCAGCTAGTGCTTTGAGAGAAACTTGAAAAAAACTTGCTTGTGTCACATATGTTGACTTAAATCTATATAAATTATCTTGGTCATAATTCCAAAGGAGATCCCTCGTGTAGCTTGAATGGACTTATTACTGTGTCCATAGGTTACTTCTTGAACTCAACTTTCTTTACTATGTCTGTTGTGTGAATTGTGACTAGTTATGGAACAGACTGTTTTTTTCTTTAATGGAATAATACTTTCCCTTTCTCTACTATTATGGTTCAGTATTAAAGCTGTCTATTTCTTTGAAAGAACATATGAAATGTTATGTTTGAAAGTTCTATAATGTAATCCTTTCAGAAGAGGAAAATGTCAGGCACCATCTCCTCTTGAAATCACTGAATTGTAACAAGAGTTAGGATATTTACAAGTGTGGTCAAAGACCCTAGGGCAAGATGATTAGATATGTAGATTAGTATCATAAATTGTGGTCAACCCTTTTTGTATTCCAGGATATAATCATGGTGAGAGTCTATCTGTTAGGTATTTACACCACATGAAAATTGAGGGTATAAAAATTCAATTATATATATAAAATTGCAACTTCATACATATGTGAGTTTTCAAAACTTGATTTCCAGTTTCAACATCAGATGCTAATTAGATTTGGTACCATCAACCACATAAACACAAATGCCACTATTCAATATGTTTGGAAGTAAGTTATGTATATTTCTGATACTTTTGTCTAAATTTAAAGATACACAAGCAGTTATCAATTGCAAATACACATATATTCTGAAAAAATCTTAAGTTCAAGAAATACTTGATTTTTACATTCAGGCTAGTCAATATCAACTGTAGCAATTAAACTGCACTTTGAAGCTACTTTTGGCAAACTGCTCTTGTTAATATTTATGTGTAGACCACATAAACACAAATGCCACTATTCAATATGTTTAGAAGTAAGTTATGTATATTTCTGATACTTTTGTCTAAATTTAAAGATACACAAGCAGTTATCAATTGCAAATACACATATATTCTGAAAAAATCTTAAGTTCAAGAAATACTTGATTTTTACATTCAGGCTAGTCAATATCAACTGTAGCAATTAAACTGCACTTTGAAGCTACTTTTGGCAAACTGCTCTTGTTAATATTTATGTGTAGAATCTACTGGATATTCTGGTTGTTTATGTTTCAAGAAAATGTAGTCTTTTTGTCAAATATGGAAAAGAATAAGAGAATATGTCAAAAGTCATATGGCTAATAAATTAATATGGATTTTCATGTAAAACAGTTAAATATGCATTAATATGTGTGATTTAAGATAGGACTAATTTCGTGATCATCAGTACTTACTTTATTTAATAAATATATATTGGATGTTTTAGTTATTATAAACTGTATAACTTTAGGAAATAAAATGTGTTTATTATATAACTGTGTTGCAGTACTTGCAAGATACCTTGAAAGATTTTATAACAAACATTTTAAGTTTTGAAGATGACTGTGAGGTAAGATATTGCTGTATATTTCTCACAAACTTTATCTTGTATCTTACAGAGTAACATATTTGTGTTTATTCTCAACCTGATAAAACTGGATTTTCTATTTATTTATTTACCAACCAAAATATTAAAGGAAAGTATCAAATTATAACTATTTATTTGTCTCCAAATACAGTTACATTGATTAATATTTAACCTTCCAGTGTTTTGCATTTTCTATCTTGTTTTTTCAATCAAGTTCAGAAAACAAATATCTTGTATAATTTCATAATATTTTCTGTCAGAAGCTGTAAAACAGTCTAACTTCACATAAACATTCCAGATTTAAATGACTCATTGTGTATACTGTTAACAAATAGATCCAATGTTGTCTCACAGATAACATTCACCACAAAATTACTCATCTTTAGAAAAATAATGAAACATAAAAGTTGTTACAATTATTTATTTACAAGTTTATAACAAATAGTTACACTTTTAAATGGATCTGACCTGACTACTAGGTATGCACAGTATACAAGAGATGTAGTTGTTGCAAAAACTGACTGCTAGGTGAGTACAGTAATCACATTGTTGCAGTATTGACTACTAGGTATGCACAGTATGTAAGAAATGTGCACTTGTTGCAATATTGTCTGCTAGGTTTGTACAGTATTCAAGCAAAGTGGTTGTTGGAATATTGACTGCTAGGTATGCAAGCAATATTGTTTTTGGAATATTGACTGCTAGGTCTGCACAGTATTCAAGCAATGTAGTTGTTGCAACAATGGCCACTAATTATGCACAGTATACATGATGTTTTTGCAGTATTCGTTCTTGTATCTCTAAGTTGTAATGATGACAGGAATGCACTGTCGTCTTTCATGCAGAGCAGTACAGGCTGTTTAGGAAAGAGGACAGTTTGTTGAATTGAATAAAAGTTGATGTTTCTCTGGAAATGTAGTGACAGTTTTGTGTCTTGAATGTTGTAACACCCAGTCTAAGATTAAATGGAGGACTTGAGGATGATAAGATATATATGTAATAATTCCAGTTTGTGTTTACATATTTATTGAGAAACATATACATGTATTTTCATATACAAAAGCTTTCAATGTTAGTTACTCCATTTTATGTGTAATAAACAGATTTAGACAAGTTCCTATAAAAAATTGTCTTTTTCTTTCTTTGCTTCCCAGGTAGATACTAGCAAAGTTCCTAATGAAAGCATACTCCAGCAACAACAAAAAAACCTATTAAGGTTTGTGGAGGAAGCTTGGGATAAGATTATTAGATCATCTCCAAATTTGCCCTTGTGAGTATTATCTTTTTAAAATTCAAGGTTAATTAATAATAATAATATCAAAAACTTTGTGAAGTTTTGAACATACATATGTATTTGTGGCATAATGCAGTAGATTAATAGTTCTTAATTGCTGGTCCCCTGACCAACTGCAGTCCACAAAATTAAAAACATATTATAAAGGATTCAATTTTATAAAATGTATAATTTTTACACATGTTAAGAATGGATTAAAACTATTGTTTCCTTTTTAGTTTATTGTAAAATAAGTAAGCCTTGGAGCATCTTGAAGAAGCCAGATTAGGAAACATTACTATAAGTCTATAGATCCTTACTGATCTATTAGTATTTTACAAAGCTTTTTCTGGTCAGTTGAGTGAAAAAGTTTGAAAACAGTTGTTGCAAATAGAAAGATTTGTTTTCAACATTAATAGTCTATAATACTCTTCATAAAATTATTGTATGGCATGTTTTCAATCTTAGTAGAGATGTTTTACATCTCAAATGTGTGTCTGTACAATTTAAATGACATAAGGAATATTTACACAACTACTTAATATATTAAACAAATTTGTGTACATACATTATGCTAATGTAAATTAAAATGCTACTTTAGAACTTAGCACTTTTAAATATATATTAAACAAACATAAGTAAATAAATTTAAAGTACATACATTTGTATGTGACTTTGTGGAAAACATATTAATTTTAACCAATGAATTCCTTACCTTTTTCAGAGAATTTAAAGAAGTATTTTGTGAGTATAGAAACCAGCTCAAAGCCATTCAGAAAGAACACATTTGTGATAAACTCATAAGTTCTTCTATCTTCTTAAGATTCTTGTGTCCAGCCATCTTGTATCCAAGCCTTTTTAACCTGACACAAGGTATTGTTTCTACACAACATTATTTGTTAAGTAAAAGATTTTGTAAAAGCAGTATGAAAATGAATTTGTATCAAAACGTGCAATGTTTCTGATTAATAAGAGTAAATTTGAAAATTGTCTTTTGTTCCTCTGATCCTAATAAAATGAATTAATCATATACACACAATAAAACTGAAACAAAACAGGATGGTCAAATAAACATTACATTGAACTAGAAAACAAAAAAAGGCCTTAATCCATGATGAGAAGAAAACCCACTTGTAGAGAAAATTATATATGTAAAAAACGGCTGGTATGGGTAGAGAAAGCACTACGTAGAGAAGTGAACAACGTTTCAACCTCTTTTGGTCATTGTCAGGTTCACAGAGAAAAAAAAGAAGGTTGAAATGTTGTTCGCTCCTCTACGTAGAGCTTTCTCTATCCATACGAGCCATTTTTTGCATATATAAAAAAAGGGCCTTAATTGTTCCTACGAACTTTTGACTTCTTAAGTGCTTGGTTTGGAAGATTTCTTCTGGAGTGCAAGAAGCTAGAAGTAATTAACTTACGTTGGTAATTTAGTAATGTTTTACTTGTTTATAGAGTATCCAGAACCCAGGTCAGCAAGAAATTTAACACTTATTGCTAAAACCATTCAGACATTGGCAAACTTTACAAGGTGAGATTGATACATTTAGATTATTTCTTTTCATTCTTAATCATTCAGCAGTTAGAGAAATTTCCAATGTGAGCTCAATGTCTTTCAATTATTTCATTCCATTTTAATGATTTTAATTACCTTCATAACCACTCTTGTTTTATTTTTTTATATTCTTATTGATATATTAGTTGTTGGTCTTATCTCTCAGAACAATAGAAATTTTTTGTTCAAAAATAGATAAGTTTTAAAGAAGTCTATAAAGCTTAAAAATATAAACTTCCAAAAAAAATTAAAAAAGAGAGTGCCTAATATTACCCTCATACATCCATCATAAGCAATCTTACAGATTCTAAACATGGACATAACTTTGCACATAACTTGGTTTATGTTTATTCAACTTACATTCATCTTAAAACAAAGGAATTTATTATTTTTGGTATATCAAAATTCAATTCTTAATATTTTTTAAGGTTTGGAGAGAAGGAACAGTTTATGGAATTCCTGAATCAGTTTGTAGATAAACAACAAGACAAAATGAGGAACTTTCTCCAGCAAATTTCTGTGAGTTCTACTATGCTATTAGCCCAAATTAATTATGTGTAGTGACTGATATTTTTTCACTGAAAAAATTTTTACAACAGTCACCTTATTGCTTATGTCTTAATTGGGGAAGGATGGAAGATTTTGTTTAAATAATGGGAAGTAAAGTTTATTTTATAGTTTTAGCATAACCAATGGTAAAAATAGAATCTGGCTCTGAGTGCTTTTAATAATTACATTAACATGGCATTTGTATATACATTTTACATAATCATAGAGTAGCAGTGAGATAATTGAAGTTCATCCATGAACAGTATAGAGCACTTTTACATTAGTTGATTTACACATGAAATATTTTTGTAAATTTTCCACTCTAACTTAGCTACTATACAAACCAAATGAAATAAACATAGATCTTTTACAAAATCAGAGCAAAACTCCAGGAATCAGTGGGTTATGATACAAAATTTGTTTCCAAATTTCTTTGTATTAGAACAAAATAACTCTAAATGTGAAAGAAAACTTACATAACCTCAAACATTCCTTTTTTTCCACAATAGAATAAAAAAGTACATGCATTAATAAAATGTACATTTGCTGTCATTCAAACCTAAAGATGCATCACTTGTTTGAATAGAATTTTATATTTTATACAGTTGACTTAGCTTGACCAAAATAGCTTGAAAATTTCAGTACTCAGTTATACTTATGAAACTGAATTTCTCATTAAGAACTTGCAAATACATTTTTAATGTTGGATTCTAAATAAATGAATATTGTTCTTAATAGAAGTAGAAATTAAATATATTGACTATATAAAATATCTGTGAACAAAATTGAATGTTCTATATTATGAAGAAAAAAACAAATACTAAACATGAATGAAAAGTTATATAACCTTAAATGTATTTTTGTCATAAAAGAGTATAAAAGTACATGCCTAATAAAACATATGCCTGCAGTTTGTAGAATAAGATTGTTAATAGTGTTCTTTCTTAAGACTCCAGATAAGGGAGAGAAACAAAACATCAATGAACAGATTGACCTTGGGAAAGAGTTATCAATTCTCCACTCCCAACTGATAGACTGCATTCCAAAGATGAATAAACTAGTAAGTTTTTCTGTTGATTTCTTTTATTCTAGATCTAATGAGAATGAGATATTATCTAATCTGGAATAAATATAGGAAGAAAGTACCTAATAAATTATGGTAATTTTTTGACATTTTTAACCCTCAAACAAAGAACTTGTTTCTTATACCATTTACTATTGGTGCTAATCACTTATTGCATTATATTGAGTAATATTTTGGTTTTAGTTGTTATAACACTCAGTTCAAAGAAATGAATAAAACTTTGGGTTAAATTACCTGTTGTTGTTGGTTTTTTTTTGTAATTTACCTTAGAAATCCAAGCAGCAACTGGTGAAATTAACTTAAATATTGATGAAGTTTTGTCTACATTTTTTTATGTGACTCATATGTTATTATGAATCCTCTAACCAGCAGAGTTTTGAACCAACAATCAATATGGTCTATAATTAGATCATTTCATTGCATAATGTAGTTGTGTTTAACCATAAGTCAGTTATGGTAGCTTTCATAAGAAACTGATGAAATTACAGCAGTACAGTTGTCTAGTAAGTTTCTGATTATGAACATTTATAAAGCATCTGAGTAAGAGGAGATTCATCTACAGATTACCTGCTTTTTTCTGCTGTATGATTCAGTTATTTTGATAATATGTTGAAATGCACATAACATATCAGAAGTTGTGCTTTCAATGCCAGGAATTGTTTTTTCTCCATCATGGCTAGGTTGATGATGGCAAAAAAAGTGAAAGAGAAAAACTATTTGGAACAATCCTACTGGAACAGTTTGACTTTTTTTTTTATAAATGCAATCAGTATCACACTTCAAATTAGAAATTAAACATTGCATCTATCTTTTTCTAATGTGTATTTAAAATATTTGCTATCACAAACAACAAATTTTTACTACATATGAGAATACAAAACAAACAAGTGATTTTAAAAGTAGTACTGAACTCAACAAAAAATATGTGCAAAATTATAAATGTGAAATATATAGTTTCATAGCAGAATGTTTAGATATTTAGCTTACTAAGCTGTTAAATTATAAAACATCTTTAAACAAATCATTGGGAGGGAGTAGCATGCATAGTCATATTCACTTACTCACCCACTGAGTACAAACTTAAAACATTCAAGAAATTCATTTCTCTTTACACACTAATGCTATCTAAATATAGTGAGTTCAGAGAGTTTTGCACAAATTATTGTGAATATGCAACAGTAAAGAAACCAATGTGATAACTAGCATTTTACATTCAATTTTTTTTGGTACATACTGTAAGTATCCATTCTTTAAAATTACGCCAGTGCCATTTTATAATTTTCTTTTATTCTGATAAAAATAAGCTCATTGTCAGGTACAAAAGAAAGGTTAATGACTAATGTTATTAACAGTGTAAAATTTATTTTGAAATAAAATGAAAGCCATTTATTTAAAAGTGTTAAAAATATATAATACACTTATTTGGTATATAGCAATCTCCTTAAAATATGAAGTGTATATATGTAATGTAATTAATTTTAGCTTGCAATATTTTTAAGGAGATTATACCTTAATAGGAATTAAAACAGTTTATATTTGCTTAAAGATGGAAATGTTTTCAATTTATAAATAATTTTTCCTGAGTTGAGCATGTAAGATCAGCATTATATTTAAAACAATATTAAAAATCAAGTTATACAGTCGTGAAATTACTCTATATTAAAGCCATGGCTAGGGCTGATTTACGATATAAAGTAAATTATCTTTGTCTGTTTAGGATCATGAAGAAGATTTTAATGAACTACAACAGATTTTGAATTACATCTCTTCTGCAATGCGACAGTCATCGGCAGTGCAGCATACAAGTTCCCAAAGCTTAAGCAATATTAACCGTAGCATTCACAGCCCACTTGGCCTTACAAAATCTTTACCTGAGGGAACTGATCAAATGCAGCATCAGTCACTGGTATATTCTCCTACGTGTTCATTATGTCCAAGCATAAACTCTAAAGACAAAAAATTAAAGATGAATGGAGATCTAGAGTTAACAAATGAAAGCTCTCAAAAGGTTACATCACCTCATGTGTCACCTGACGAAGCTACTACCACTACCTGGTAAAGTTTGATCTTACTCTAAAATAGCAGTGATTATATTTGTCTTTCAATATACATATATCTTGAATTATTATTATCATTATTATTAGTATTAGTATTATTATTAGAGTGTAGCATTTGATTTCATGGCCTATTATAAAAAAAAATTAAAACTATTTTTAGACAAGTAGTTACTTTAACATAACCCTTGTTAGGTTTCATGACTCAGTAGAAGTTGGAATTGAATAATTTAAACACATAAATTGCTGAGAATAAAAGTATTGGATTGAAAATGTTTGTTGAGGAAAGCCAGAAGATGGCAAAACCTTGGGATACATATTAAGTCTAACACATGTGATAAAAATCATGTAAAAATCTGGTTTGGAATACAAAATAGACAAATTAAGAGCACAGAGAAAAGAAAAGCATCTAAAGTTTGGATAATTTTTATTAATCACAAATATTAGGCCTATTGGTTACCAGTGCTTTGCCAGTTTTTGGTTTTTGGCATTTAAACCATAACTTTAAATGTCTTATGCTGCAAATATAAATAACATTTTAATAAAATATACAAGAAACATTTCAGAAAAACTTTCATCTCTTATTCTCCACATTATCTGACTTGCAGGAGAAAGGTGATAAATTTGATATGCTATTTTTTACTCACCACCTATGTGTTGAAATTGCAAATGTACAAATTAAAAGGAATGTGACAAAAAATTATTTACAGACAGTGGTTAGCAAAGAGATGTTTTTTTATTATCATAAAACTGCACAGTGAACTATTTGTGATGTGGCCACTACAGTGATCAAACCTCAAATTTCAGTGTTATTAACCCACAAGTTTTCTACTGAACCTCTGATTGTCAGAGAAAGTTGTGGAACAGTATGATGAATGTTAAACATACTATGAGTGGGTAAAAATATTTATTACAGTAAATAAGAAAATAAGACATTACTTATGGTTTTTGGGACATTAAAGAAAAACTGGAGAGTTAATAGTCACTGCCCTGTCTGACTAAATATTATTCTTAGTAATAAACATTTCATTTGTTTTTATGTTCAGCATCTGTTTAGTTTTACAAATTTCAGGGCAGTTTCTCATACAAAAAAAGAAACAGATCTGAAGTGAAGCTCATTTAACTGACATAAAAAATAAACAAAAATAGTTTTTTTTTCTTTTTTGTCTTTAAATATAACATACATAACAGCCATAGGCTTATAAATGTGGTACATAAGAAGAAAAAGTATAAGGTAATCTATGTATCTGCCTGGATAAAATCAGAGCAGAAGGAGAAGACAGAAGAGAAACACTTGATGAAATACAGCATATGAAATGTGAGGTTAATTAACTCAGAGAACAAGAGGGAATTGTTAAATGTGTGAACAGAAGTATAGCATTCATTAGGCTTTTAGAACTACAAAGCAAATAATTGATATTTAAACCCTTATATAAAATGAGGAAAACAAGCCATAAGGTTTTATAGTGGTCAAAACATTTAACAGAAGAAAATAAAAGGTTTGGAGTTATTGTGAACATGTGTACCAAGGAATTTTCTCTAAAAACAAATTGAAAGGAGCAGCATTTTCTGATGAAGCATGCAAAACAATTTGTAACCAATCACAATATAGAATTTTCAAGCCTAAAACACATCAAACAAAACTGAATTAATATTTGTAAATTATTGGTCCATTTTGCTGCGTTTTTTTTTTTTTCATATATTTGATAAATGTCACCTTTATCTTTTGAGATACATCTACTACAAATGTTTTTATTTTTGAATGTTAATGATGTTCTTAAATTGCTAAACTGTATACATATGTTACTAACATGAAGCTTTTCACATAATCAAAATATTAGTTATGTTTCTATTTACATTTTACTTTTTAATAGGAAATATAGAGGCAGTAAAATTCCAGCTGAAAACATGAATACATTAGACGATTATGTAAAAGTAGAGGCATTGTTGGAGAACAGAAAATATTCTGGTGAAAAGCAAAAAAGCACGTTCTTTAATGGTCAAAAGGGTGATAAACATTTCAGTTCTCCCTTAGTCCCGAATGGAAATATCTTGATGCATAGGACTTTGGACAGAAATATAGCTAGTGAACAAAAAACAGACAAAGAGAGACACAGAAGCTTTGATTTTGATTCTGCAGTACCTTTCATAAGAAGTCCACAAGCAATAGATGCAAGCCATCCATTAAAGACTGAAAATAAACCATCAGAAATAGTATTAAATAAGAATGTTCGTAACAGTGATTATGATAAATTAGGACACGAAAGTAATCTTCATACAAAACCTGGCAGCCATAACTCCATTTGTAAGGTATGTGTTGCTTTTCATTTTACCTTCAAGTAACGTATATTTCTGTCACATGAAGTCTTATAAATAACATGTTCTGCAAGATTGTAAGACACTGTAAAAATACTATGAAAATTTAAGAATGATGCAACAATGATTTTAATTCAAATAATTATTATTTCTCCAGATTTAAAGCCTCTAAAATGAACTGTTCTTTGCTGAAAGAATGATAAATATGAGATTTTGTATTTATTCTATACTCAATTCTAATATTTTTAATACAATATATATTTATATATTTTATTAGGAAATTTAAAAAATGATTAAGCTCTTTGGGCAGATAATATTTCTACAAGGGTTTTTTGAGTGGTTAAGGAAGACAATGAGCCATCTGTTACTCATCTTTTCAAGGAAAGTTATAAAAACTGTCCACATAATCATAAGCCTATTGGTCTTACACCAGTTAAAGGAAAAGCTTTTGAACATATGATAAAAGATACTCTGCAAAGTCAGTTAACAAAGTTTGAAATTTTGCTGGATAGTCAGTATGGTTTCAATATGGAAAATTCCTAACTTACTAACTTTTTGACATTCTTTAAAAAGGTTAGTTTATGGAGGTGAAGACACAAGTGTGAATTTGGTGTATCTAGATATTCAGAAAGCAAAAGGCTTGTTAAAAATTCTCTCTTTAGGCATGAGGATTAGGTTAGCTTATTGGATAGAAAACTGGTTGGATGGAAGGAAGCAGAAGTTGTTATAAATGGAGTTTAGTCAGACTGGATTAATGTTACAAGTGGAATAGCACAAGGTTCAGTCTTAGGGTCTTTGCTCTTTTGATTTACATCAGTGACATTTATGAAGGAATGGTCAATAAATTACTTAAATGTCCTAAGGATTTTAAAGTTTTGGGTGTTGCTGACAATAAGAAGGCTGCTGCTTTACAAAATTATTTCATTTATTTGATAAGTTAGACAAATAAATAGTAGATGGCTTTTAGTTGTAGTAAATTCAAGGTAATTAATGGAATATTATTATTTGAATTACAAAAATATTTTGACATGAATAACCTTTAACAATGTTTGGGAAGAAAAGGATCTTGGTGTTCTGGTTCATCAGTCTCTTAAGTCATCCAAGTAATCTGCTGGTCTAGTGGCAGGGCAAATAGGATTTTAGATTGTATCTAAAGAAATACTGAATACAAATCAAAGGAGGTTATAATTCCATTGTACATGTCATGTGAGGCCACATCTAGAGCATTGGTTCACTCTTGGCCTCCTTACACTCAGAAAGACATTGAATTGTTGGAAAGAGTTCAGAGGAGGATATATACTAGGGTGATACCTGGAATTGAAAGGTTGTTCATATGAAAACAGTTTAAGATCTGTGAATTTGTCTTCTCCTTAAAAAAAATAAACGTTAGGAGGAATCTGACTGAGGCGTTTGAGGTTGTTAAGGGAACTGATAGTGTTGGTACATCACTATTTCTTCAAACGTAATGGTGAGATTAGCAGGGCTATGGAACACAAATATAAGTTTTAGCATGATAAGAGTAATCTTCAACTTAGACAGTTTTATCTTTCTGACAAGGTGGTTAACCTTTGTAATGGATTATCTTCAGATATGGTGGATACAATAATTTTAAGGGAGTTTGAGTGCAGTTGACAAATATTTAAGTGATAAGGACTGGCTTTAAGTTTTATTTTTATTTTAAAGTTTAGTTTAACACATGGAATGGCCTAGGTGAATCAAAAGGTCTCTTATTTTCCTTAAATTATACATTATATAAACACACACAGATATAGAGCACACTATATTAAAACAATTATAAATCTTCCTTGCATTATTGCATTCCATGTCACCCTGTCCAGTCATGCTTTAGTAGACAGTCACACATCTTAGTAGTAGCCTTGCAGTATAGTTTCAACTAAAAAATTCTATACCATAATATTTTCATGTCTAAAGTACAATACTCCACATTGGTGGTTTCCATAATCCATCAAGTGTAATAACATGATGGTTTTCTTGTGCCCATTTCAAAGGTCTGGTCACACAGACATCTATAAGCATTACATCTGGTGACATAACTGTTATTGTTTATATGGAATAGCATGAATTTCATTTCATTTTTCAGCTGCTTAAGATATACAGTTGAACAGGAGATATGACTGAAAGCCTTATCCCTGTGAAATAAGGCTTTCAGTCATACCTTGTTAGCCTTCTTAAATGATCCTTCATAGTTTGCTATGTACCATTACCTGGAGTAAATGGATGTTTTTGGCCAATAACTTTTAGGTTCTGAATTCTCACCTGTTACAAGATGTTACAATTTCTTTACCATGTCAAGAGTATGAATTGTTGCAAGTATCTTTCTGGATGGTCTTGGTTTCTTCAAGTTGATCCATATTCCTTTTTTTACCAATTTGTTTAAGAACAAGGGATATCCCTATCTCCATCTTGTAAATTTTAAATCCTTTATATCCTTTATCTGAACACATTTGTGTGATCTCATGTATAAGTATTCTGCACTGAAAAAAGCTGTTTCATATTTTCTGACATGGTATCACACCATATATGAAATTCTAAAAAATGTCAAATGCAGTTCTGATACATGGTATTGTGCTGTGACTTTGTATTAGCTGTGGTTGTCACATGGTTTGCTGATGTGGTATTCACAGGTTAACTGATTTTCAAAGGTTGTTTTGGTAGGTCAGTTTTATAATGAGGACCAAGTTTTAATCTAAGGAAAATAATTAAAATGGACATGATATGTGAATGAAAATGAATAAGCTGTATTTCTCCAATAGCAACATGGTATGCATATTTACAGAGGGCACTGGACAGTCGCTTTCTACTAGACTTGTGAATCAATTAACTTCCCAGACGTCTTTTAAGAAACCTAATAGAACTGTATGAATCTAGTTATTCTTACTTAAAAATAAATATTGGATTAAATCTTTTTCACTGGTTATTCTTATTTCACACAGGGAAGATGACAACTTCTATATATCATGTGCTTTACTACTGAGTAACACTGCTCTTATTGACATTCTATCACAACATACAGCAGCACAGGTGTTATTTCTAGAGAAAAACAAAGGCAGCTAAAACAAAATCAATTTAACAATTTTCTGGACCATGCATTAATGTGAAACAGCATAGAATGAAACTAAACAAAAGTTCTGTACATTTAAAATTGTTTCAATGCATACATGTCAGTAATTATTTTAAAAAGCATCAATTTCTGTTTCAGAAACTAATTTTGTAAATGATAACTGTTGCACTTTAAGTTATTTGTGTTACTTGTAATTTATAACACAAAATTCATAAATACTGCATCAAAAGAGAAGTTGCATAAAATGGACTTAAGGTTTAATGCACTCAGGATACAAAGAGAAGAAGAAATTTCAATTATGAATTGTATGTATATATACATACATTGTTTTCAGATATCAACTTTAGGGTCTTCAGGTTACCATTCAGTAGGAAATGACCAATCCCTTCCTTCCCCGGATCTGTCTCATGTACGAATGACCTTTTCTTCTGAGGGCCAATATACCTTACGACCTCCCTTGGCTTTTAAGAATCCACTGTATTGTCTAGATCATTCTAGGTCAAGTAGCAGCAGTGAAAGTGACTTCTGTGATGAATCTAGGAGAGAGGAACATTATAGTAGCAAAGATGATGCAATATGTAATTCTCATAGTTCATTTTATCCCCAAAATGGTAAGTTTTCAGGTTTTATAATGATTGTAATTATCACTGAAATTTTAAATACACTTTGTTTATTCACAGACTAATACACAAATTATTAATATAATGAATTTTATATTGCATTTATTATTAAGTTAAATTTCATGTAAACTATAGATTGAGATGAGACAAAAAGGTTCCAAAGTGAAATAAAGTTGGATACATCTACCTTTTTCAGAACATGAAACTCAAAAAAGTTGATAAAGTGAAATGGTTTAAGAAACTTTAGTAAGATTGATTTCTGGTTTAGACATGTTAATTGGATATTCTTTTCTGATATCACTATTTTTAAAAGGAATATTTTTTGATACACATAAAAGTTTGAACATTAGAATTATAAATAGCCAATACAGAAATTAACTGGACATCTGTAAAGGAATAACTGAAACAGTTCAAAGAGAATGACATGTTCAACATAAAACAACCCTCTAATATTATTGAAAGATGATAATATGCCATATGTTTAAATTTGATGAAGAAAAAGATCACAAATAATGAAAATTTTAAAGGTTTGTTGTAACTTCTGATGTGTGATGTTGTTAGAATGTTCATTTTTACTTTAAAAATATTTCTGTATCAATTTTACTGAAATTCCTGCAATAAAATACTCAAGAGATGAAATCACTAAACCATTAAATTTCACAATGTTAGTTAAATATATATGTAAAGACAGCTGGTTTGGGTTCAGATAATTTTGTCAACCCAAATCAGCCATTTTTACATATATATTTTTCTCTACAAGTGGGTTTTCTCATCATCACTGGATGTTAGTTAAATGTATTTCCCTTATCTTACCTAACATATTAATAGAAATAGTTAAATATTTCAACATTTAATTGTATCCAGGAGTGTGGACAGTATTATGTATGTTACAATATAAACATTTGCACTTCTATCTGTCATATTAACTTTAATAAAATATCAATGAATGCCAAAAAATGGTTCAATAATATATGTAAAACACTGTCACTAATTTCTTGTCTTTTGTTTTTACAGAAACTGGGTACTTTTCTAGCTTTGGGCAGTGTAATAACAGTCCTTACCATTCATATTCTTCATTATCTGATAGTGATACAACAGCATCCCAAACATATTCACCATTACCAAACTTACTGTGTTCCATACAATCAGGATCTCTTTCAAAACTTTCTGAACCTCAGTATCAACTACCTCATTCTTGTCCCATTTCAAATGATGCCAATCAGCAGAAATTGGAAAGACAAGAGTTATCAGAATTTCTGATACATGGTGAAAGAAGGTAAGAATATTTCACATGCACGCATGTGTGTGTGTAAATTTTGGAAAGCAGTTCCTTTAAAATATTTTTTTATCATAAGAAATGTCATTAATAGTTTTATATTTATGTGTTACAGGTTTTTATCAATGAACAAGAGCATACTGATAATATCATTGCCAGACAAGATTTATGTCCAGATGATCAGATATCTCTAAAGAAATCTGTGTGTGAATATTTTGAAGAACAGTATTAACTTTTTTAAGCTAGTTTTCTTCCATGACAAAGGATTATAATATATTTATTACAAGACTAATTAGTACTTATAAATTAATAGCAGAGTTGAATAATTAAAAAAATTCTTATAAACTGGCCAAAAGAAATCTGGCCTTACTAGTTGTTGTAGTGATATTAATGCATTGAAAACATGAATATATCTATAGATGGCTCTGAATCTTGCAAGTACTCCACAGAGAAAATATAATCAAATATCTAATATAATGTTTCATCTGTCATGTAATTTTAACACAACACACACTGGAATTATTGCTAAATAAAAAGTAGATTTTTTTATTACATCAACTTAGTAAACATGTCCTTTTTCTGTATCATTTTTCACTTTTTTCTATTAAATGGAAGTAAATTAATTACTGTTTGCAATCAAGTACTTCATATTTACTAAATTATATACCATAAAATTAGTTTACAAAATGGAAAATAACATTATACATGTTAAATGTCTTCTCAATTTCAGTCCCTGAGTTCAGATATAGATACTACCAGATCAAGCATTCTGACAGCATAATTTAAAATAAATTAATATTCTTCATAAGTTACATTCAAACATTTTTAAATGCTGTAGCAGTATTTGATTTTTTGTAATTGCATTTAATGAAACACTTTCCTTTATGTTTAGTATCAGTACGAACTGTTTTTTGGGTGTTTTGTTTTTTTGTTGTCTGTTTATTACCTCTCTATAATATTGAAAGTGAATTTACTTAATAGTTGTATTAGTAAAGACGTTTATCCAATATAAACACCACAATGTCTTTCAGGTCTCTTATTTTAAGGCATACAATACAGTAATTGCAAATGAGAATCAGAATGATTTGTAAAACATTCATAAAAAAAATATATGTACCTACTGATTTTACCATCTCAAATTTTCAGTTACTTTACAAACACAAGCACACAAATGCCACTACTCTCAACATCAAACCACCATAATCCTGACTGTGTAAAATCACTATCATCACATATTGTTAGCTAACTGTCAATGGCTTCAACCACTATAACAGTAACTGTGTGAAATATTATTTTAACATATCATTAGCTCTTCTTCATTTCACCAAGATTGTTATAGCATTTAATTCGTTGCTTATTCTTTCTACCACCTTATTATGATTCAGCTATCTTGTTTGGGTTGTTAATACCATCCTTCTAAATATTCCGACTGAGCTTGAAACTTTGATAATTTCTTGCTGCTTCCACATCACAGCTTTTACACCATACTAATATTTCAGCTGACACTTAACAGTCTTCAAGTTACATGGTTTAATTATCAAACTACCTTTACTTTTTCTCACACAATAACAATATAATTAATTTTCTTTAACCCCACATGACGTTTTAAGTTTGGTATTGAAAAATTCAGTCAAGTTAGCACATGTAAGTAAATTCTTAATAATACTTTAAATCTTCAATCAGCACAGTCCTTTCAATAGAAAAACACTCATAGCTAATTTGTTTAAAAAAATAGGAAGTTTTATCAATTACATAGGCTTACGATGGTTTTATTGTCCTGAAATGTTTTACATTCTCTATAGTAATTCCTCTACTCTGAGTCCAAACATGATATCCATTTTTCTCCATGATGTACAGATTTTTTTCACAAAATGTAATAATGCAATACATAAAAGACCACAAAATAGTTTTGAGACTAAAAGATGTAGATTTTACACATAAAAAAGGATGAATGAGGATGGATATGTGTTTGATATCACTGTTCCTCCCTTATCTTCAGTTTGTTTGTATTTTTGTTAACAAAAGTAATGATAACAAAATATTCATTGTGGTAAATGAAATAATAATTTGATCTGAGTAAGAATTATTTCTTCCCAATTTGTAAAAAATCCTTATGTGATAAAAAATATATATACAAAGCTGAATTATAGAAAATCTGTTATTTAAAACCAAAACAACTTTTATGAAGTTTAAATTCACAGGCCTGTGTTATTACTCCCAGTGAATTATGAATATATGTTGAAAGAAGCATTTTTTTTATTGCATGGAAAAAAAAATGTTTTATATAGCTGTAGTCTTGCCCACATTTTCATTCATATAAAACTTGCTCACTTCTATTTTAATACCTTTATTTAACTGTTTTGACTTATACAGTTAATTTAGTTCTATCATTGTGTATCATACCAATTCAGTACATTTGGGAACTGTAATATATCTGTCAGTCTGATATGTTTTATCAATTTTTATAGCTATGTTACACATATAAATAGATTAAATTCTTCATACTACTTATTTTTCACATGACATGTAATGTATATTGCTTGTTTTAATTTATTTTTACATGAAATTTGTTTTTTCTTACTAGAAAAGATGAGGAAAACCCAAATCAATCCTGTTATACAAGTTCATGTGATAGTAAAAGGCAAAGGAGTCTTAGAGAGGTAAAACATCCATTGCAAAGGTTTAAGTGTCTGGTATCATAACTTATATGTCTTGTTTTTTTGTTTTTTTTATATTTATTATACTTAAAATTTGTATACATTTAATTTTGTATAAGACTGAGGCTTTCATTGAATTATTACACACACTTTATTTATATGTTAAATATTAGTTTGTTTTACGTGATGGCCTTAGTTTTAAAAATATTAATCTACCTGAGAATACACTGTATAAAATGCATTTAAAAAAATGATGCACACAAACACTCTTTGTTTTCAAAATTGCCACTATTTATACAATTGTTAGTTATCAAGAGCTCAAACTGTATTATATTTACATTCACATAATTTTTAAGCTACTGCTTTTATATATATTTTAACTTTATTTAAATAATATTTATTGTTTACATTCAAAATATTAGTTTAAAAATGTTTTAAAAAGTTTTCTGTAAAAAGTTATTACTTCATTTCAGAGCATAATTAATAAATTAACTTAGTGATAAGCAAATATTGTAATTTAGCATTATAGTGGAATTTTATAATGTGTACATGATTATTTTATTGATAAAAACATCAATAATAAAATCATCATGGTAGTCCTTATATTACTACAGTTTATCACAGGTTAAAAATGTAAGATTTAAAACTGCATTTTATCAGGCCATTTGCACTTTTAGTTCATTGTAAGGTAAGTCATTAATGTACTTAGTTTTTTTTATCAACAAAGTTAAATAGAGTATTCATGATTAGCAAACAAAGGTGCAATAGGCAACAGTTACGTGGTTCAGAGTCACACTCAAGAGAAGAGAAAGTCTTTGTACACCTAATCTCCAAAAATAGGTCAGACAGAAAGGACAACATCAATTGATGAAACCATCATTAAATAAAAACTCAGACCTGGAAATTAGTAGTTTATGGCTGCCACTAGTTGAATCATCACTTGTTTCACCAATCACTTTTACCAGAACTATCATCCAATCATATCATGCCTACTTCAGTCCTCCCAGACGACGTATAAACTCCTCAGATATTGGTGCAAGCTGACTGAAAAATGAAAGACAAACGTCTTTCAAAATGTCATCTTTTCTACCTGATCAACTTTTGTAGATTAGTCCTAAAGACTAATTCTACAAGTATTACTCTGAACTAGGTAGTTTTCATCTATTCCACCTTTGTTTGTTGGTCATTACTTCATTTTTTTATTTGATATTGTGTTGCTTGCTGTGATTATATGTGTGTGTTAGCATTTATGTTTGCAGTAACAAAAATATTTTCATAATCATGTAAAGCTTATCAAATATTTTAAAAATATGTCGTTTTTCTGTTTGTTCTAACAGGCATCATCGTAATTCCCAGTTGTTTGTTGTCTGATTTCTATCCAAGTGTTTCAGCTGACAGTTTTGGAGACTTTGTACATTCAGTTATTTAAATGCCTTGTGTCAGTTATATCCTGCTGTTATAGGTAGCAGACTTCTGTCATTCATGTTCAAGTTTTGTGATTTGTCTTGGATAGCAGCCTTGTATTATTCATGTGCATATCTCTACTTACCAACCTACTGTGAGCCATGTCCATGTCTTGGTCTTTGTCATTCTTTACAGAATACATTAACATTGCATGGAACTTACATTCTAACCTGACTTACCAGGATATCTGCTGTCACAAAGTACCATGTCTCAACATAAAGAAACTGTTCTGTGGCTGCTGCATGAAATCAAACTTTGAAAATTAACAGAATGTGGATTGTATAAAGTTCAACATCTGTGATCAAGTTTGTAAAGAAGATGTAGGTTACTGTAAGGAAAGGGAAATGTAACGAATGTCCATCTTTGATTACTAGCCCTGGAAAACAATATATAACCCGTATGGTCAACTTTTATTTCATTTATATTATTACTAACACTACATAATGTATTCCAACTTTAACATATAGATTTCCTACTTATTTGTTTTTTTTTCTGATAATATAAGCACAGTAGCTTCCAGTCTCATCAGTAAATCTTAAGTATCTGACCAGTGGAAAAAATTATATCTTGATTGTTTACTCTTAATTTTGTAGTCGCTTAGTTTAATGATTTAGTTTAACTAAAAAAATCTTGCAAGGATTGTGACAATTAACATTCAAGTTTTTAGCTGTACATGTTTAATCTATATGGATATTAACAAGTTTATCTCCAACTTCATGCAAACTGAATAACAGTAATCATGTCTTCACTGAAAACCAACCTTTTTAATATATGTACTATATAAAACTTGTTTCTCTTCTCAGTCACCAGGAAACTACTTATGAAACTTTGTTATGTATACTTATGACTTGAAATTTCATCATAACATTCAAAATACTATATCAAGATAGTGTGATCAAATATTATTCTTTGTATTCACCTTAAAATTAAACCTCTTATTGCTTCAGTAATCATTAAAATGGATCATCCACTTTGCAGTTTAATCCGTTTTTCTCAACTCCTGTACAACATCAGTAAAGTGTGCTACTACACTTGTAACCTGATAAGAATTCTGTGTGTTTTACCTACAAATATTAAAGGAAAATCTTTGAAAGAGTTAGTGGGAAAATTGAACTATCACAGAGAAAACGTTATCCATACAAAGAAACCTTGATCTGCTGACAGAATCACAGCTTCTAACCAAGCAAGTTGATTTATGAAGAACAGCATTTTAACCATCAAAAGCTGGAAAGTGAACAGTTTAAAAGTATAACCTATAGGTAAGGTCCAGATAAAAATCATTAGTGTTTTTTTATTTTTTCTCTTCCATCACAATGGTACAATCTCTATTTGTTTTAATATTTTTTATTAGAGCCCCCACCCCACCCCATATTGGAAGATTAATATGTCATTGTAACTTTGCAGAAATGAATAAATTACTTTCCACAATTTTTAGCATTCAACTACATATTTACAACCAACATTTTTTACAAAATAAATTTAAAATAATGGTATTTTTGGATAATTCAGTAAACACTCATACATGCTTAGAAAGAACTGTATATAAAATATTTAATATACACATGTTACCACACAGAACATCATAATTTATGCAATAATACTAGCATTTCAGAAAAAGGGAGAAGCATTTTTGCAGATATTGCTCTTGTTTTTTATGAAGTATTATAAGTTACACATTAATTAAACAGAGCAGATGTGCCAGTTTCTTTAGAAATGAGCCAACCTGAAAAAACTATCAAATGCCTTTCTCATAGCTTAAGACTAGCATAAAGAAACGCTTTATATTGCAATATCTATGAATTTTAACTTGGAAATTTATATAATAAATATAATAAAGCAATCAGATTTCTACCATTTACATATAACTTTTTTCGATGAACTCGTTCAGATTTAAGAGATGGTCCACGTCACACAGTTCCCATTGGTTCTTTTATGTATGTCATAAACTACATTTCTGCATGAACTTCTTTAAATATTTGTCCTAAAGTTGCAAGTTAACAGTCATCTTATGATACCTTGAGGTTTTGCTACGGTTTTGCAGTTTAACTGTATTGAGAGTAATAATAATTGACAATTAAATTGTTTCATTAATCTTAAAAAATTATTAATTCTAAAAAGTACCCAGTTGAAATGTTAAAAGCCAAAATACTACTATTAGAATATCAATTTCACAGAATAAGTGAGTTGAATTAAAAATTACAATTTTCATGTTTATTATTTTGCTTTTTCCTCAGATATAATAGGTAAGGTTTTCAAACTTTGTTAAATAGCTTTAAAAGCTTAGAAACCACTTTTTGCTATTTTATATTTGTTGAATTGAATTTTAACTTAAAATTCTAATTACCTTACAACACTACATAATTTTGTAAATTACTTGAGATGGGATAGCACCCTTCAATAACACTAACATATCACAAACATGGTTTCTTAATTGAACTAACAGTCAGTTTGTTTGTTTTTACCTAATATTTATTAGTTTATTCTCAAATTGATCAACATATTGTTTTTATTACCTCCACTTGTTAAACTGAACTTTATTCACTCTAGTGTATTCACAGTCAAGGAATACCCTGTGAGCAGCAGGATATCACCACCCATAGACAGGAGATGATCTATGCCCTAGAGAAAATGGTTATATTCTTAATATGTATTCAAGCATAGTTTGTTTATAGTTGTTAAGATTTCTTTCAAGAAATATAAGTTGTTTATTAAATGTAGAAACAAGTTATTGGATTAACAAAAAATTAAATGACAGTTAATAACAATAATATTATCAGATTATTATTATTGTTAATAATACCATAATTAATATTTGCAAGTAAATTATTTTGTCAGTTAGTTTTAGACCAGTTGTTATTGGTTCTTTTCAGAGACACATACTTTAAGTAGGCCATGGTGTTATATTGAAATTAAAAGGTTATAATTTCAACATAAAGAAGGAACTTACAACATAAAAACATTTGTTCATAAGTGTGTACATGGAAGGATCAGTTTTGTTTTTCAAATTACCTAAATGTGTATTGCATTTTGCAAATACTACCATTTTAAAAATGAAAATACATGCATATATGTTTTAAGTGTTGAACATGAGGAACTCCACATTAATAAAGGTTCATTAATGATATCATATCAAATATACCATAACATTAATGCTTCAAAATACATTTATTTATTATCTTAATGATAATCAGCTTGAAGAATATTAAAGAAATGACTACAAAATAGAAAAGCAGAAAAGTGAGAAGTTTCACAGCTGAAAAAAAGTTAATAAATTAATATATTTTCCAAAAGTTAAGACTCGTATGTTGTGTCACACCCTCAAAGTATAGTAATATCAGTCGTTGGTCATCATCAGATGCGAACTCTGTATCTTAGCAAATACTTAAATTATTTTCTCTGTAAACTTATCAACTCTTTCAGTTTTCTCTCATTTTTTTCTTTCTTTAAAAAAGATGAATTTTTATTGTGTACACACACACACAAATATATATATATATAGAGAGAGAGGTTTGTAGACTACTAAAATGTCAAAATTAATTTATGAAATACTCATTAGTTGCACTAGTCATGACACTTCAGAATATTAAGACTTCTAAAAATATCTGTCATAGTGAATAAATGGCTTAGCTGAGAGAACACAGTTTTGTTAAGGAAAATGTTTTTACATTAAGCCTCCAACTACAGGTTTGTTTCTTTTTAAAGATCTACTACCTATACAAACTACCACATATTCATTTAACAACTTAATGAGCAGTATTATGAACTGTAGATAACTGTTTTATCTAGTATTGATGAATGAGCTACATTAGGTCAAGTTACTATATGTTAGTTACAAGGTTAAAAATATATACAGCTTTTAAACTAGCTGTGGAGTATATTTGAACTCCACATATTTGAACAGTTGTTGTGTGTTGTTTATTTTACTTCAGATCTTGAATCTCAGTTGTGATGTTAATCAAGCATAGGATAGTGTTTATCTTTTACCTTTCTCAAAGAACTTGTAGTGTATTTCTCACTGATCTAATTTATGTTGTGATTGGCAATGGTAAAAAATTGTACTTTTGAATAATTTTAGTTTAGAACCAGACCTGTGAATTCATAATTATGATTTCTCCAACAGATGTAAGTTGCAAGTAAAACAATGTTTTATTGTTTAAATACTTACTGCTCTACTTTAAAGTTTCATTCAACAATTTGTTCCTTAAATTAAGCTGTACAGTGCTTAGTGCTAATCACAGTCAAAGCAAATATGAAAGATTTTAAATTCTCAGCAGTGGCCTTCTACAGCCATATAGAAAATGCCTATCATAAGGGGTAAATTAAGAAAACAATGTTAATCTTCATACAGTTCAAATACAAAATGTAAAAGAAATTCATTGTTGTTTCATAATACATGCTATTAGTTAAGGATAAAATACTATTACTAAGATTTAAGAAATATGGTAGTTAAATATATTCAGAGTACTGGTTTCTTCATTTTGATAGCATGTTACAAAAATATATTTTTCTACACGTGTGAAGTTTTACTTATTTCTAAAAATAAGGGCATTATATAAATAAAACAAATGTAATGAATCAAAATTATCATAAAGATGTCCTCACTTATTAGAGGAGTGTAATTAGAATAAGAATCTGAAAATAGTTATTTTATTTTTTGACATAAATGGTAGAATTAATATCTTTTATAGTGGTAGAACTTGTTACTTGTTTTGTTTTTTATCACTGTTGTGCATTGTAATTTTTTTATTTAGACCAACTTAAAAGTTTCAGTCGAAGAATAAATAATGTAACTAATTAATATCTATTTAATTCAAAATAATATGTAATGTTCTTTCAACTTCAATTACAGATTTTCCCAAAGAATTTTAATGTGAAGAAAAATATTTGAAACAGTTACATCTACAGATAAATTTATAGGCTTTCATCACATGCATTCACTTTTCTAAATATTCAGTTGAGGTTAGATGCAATTGACATGTATGTACATGAAAATGACTAAGTCTCAGTTACAAGTGTTTTAAGCTGAGTAACATAAATGTAATTAATTACATATTTAACATTTTGGTTATCAATGTATCCATTAGATTTAGGAAATTTTGTTGAGTAGAGGACAGTAAGAAAAACTTCAATGTTTGTAAATGTAAGCTTTTTGAAAGTATGGTTGAATTCCTTCCAAGACCAGATGAATATTTATTAAATGGATTGAAATGTTGAAGTTTCTCAATATGGGAAACTGCTATCTTGTATATATGTATACAATAGTAAACAATGTAAAATATGTATATTGAACGGTTGTTTAAGTTACCTTTTGCAAATGTATAAATTACTGTTTGGAAGAAGGTTAAGATGAAGCCTGGTTACACAATTTTTGGTTTTTCAAATTAGACAATAAATTAATCTTTCATCTTTATAAAACATGTTTACTTGAGTGAATTCCATTCTGTGCTGTTGTAAATATTAAGTATATTTCACTATTAAGCATAAACAGAGTCAATGATTTCTATAAGTTTAACATTAAATGTTTGATTGTGAGAAACCTTAGAGATGGAAACCATTGTGTATTATCAAAGATTCATTAAAGAGATTTGTAAACTATTGTATCAAACTGTGTACTCAAAAACATGAAAACAATAGCTAAGTGGTGCTTATAAAATAGCAGTATTTATCAACTCCAAAACTGTCAAATACACAAACAGTAAAATGTGTTTTGAATAGAGTTGCACACATTTGACTAGAAGTTTCAAAAACAAAAGGTACTGTCATTTGAAATTTATTACTATATGTTAAAGATTGCTTTTAACAGAAACAATATGTAATTACATTGGTCTAAAATACCAAAACAATAGGAAATGTACTAATAATGCATTGTAGGAATTTACAAGTCACATATGTTGTTTCTGATATCACTTAAACCTATTTGCAGGAAGCTAGCAATAATATATTTTTTTTAATTCACTGTTTGACAAGTACCGTGTTTCTCCGATAATAAGACCTACCCATAAAATAAGACCTAGTGTGATTTTTGGGGATAGTTTTAATATAAGCCCTACCCTTAAAATAAGCCCTAGTTAAGAGTGGCAGGAAGAGGAAAGAAATAAAAAAAAAATTAATTTATTATTTAGTTTAATAGTTAGTTAATTAGTTTGTTTAAGTATTAATCAGTTAGTTTAATAGTTTATTTTAAATGGTTAGTTTAATAGTTTTACTTTGTAACTTCATTTTTTTAATATATCAAAATAAGACATCCCCCGAAAATAAGCCCTAGTGTCATATTTTGGAGTGAAAATTAATATAAGCCCTGTCTTATTTTTGGAAAAACAGAGTAGTACATATATTCTCAATAAGTTAGATATGTTCAACTTGTATTTATCTTGGAGATTTATTCTGAAAGATTCTGAAATAAAGATACATATGTGCTTTTGCCTGCACATGTTTATAACTGTAGAAAGAGTTGAATAATCTTAGTGTTTAACCTTTTGTATGCACAAAAGATAGCATGCTTTTTCAACAGTTTTAAGAAATGTCAGTTTTGATACCAGCCAGCCATAAGCAAAAACCAGTGGATTTCCTATACATGTTAAACATGAACCTCACTTCTCTCTATTTTTATAAATAATAACACTTACCCCCTTGATCAACAGTAGTGTGACAAATAATGCTATAGAATGCCAGCAAACAAAACACCACTGAAATGTATAATAGGTAACTTGGCAGTAATTTAGGATTAGTATGTAATAAGCACCTAAAGGTCTTGAGAGACAATCTGGGGCACTCAGAAACTATTGTTTCTCTTCAGCTACAACACGTGAATTTGAGATTTAAATATACTTGAGACTAGACTTTTAGACATTTTGGTAGGTATGGTAATTATGCTTATTTAGGTAATTGACTAGGGATTTAAAATTGAGTCCTAACTAAAGAGTGTAACACTGCCTAGCTATTTGCCATAGAAGCAGGTCAGACAAGACAAAGTAATCATGAAGAAGGATGACTTTATCATGATAGAAGCTTGGAGTGTAGAGGTGCTGTGAGTCTGGGACACATGGAATGCACGTGTTTCTCTGCACATTTGATGGTGATAACAGGCTATGAAGCTGTCAAAGTCAGAGTAATGAGCAGAGAGATGTAGTGTGTAGCAAAACCTGCTAAACTACGAGTTTTGAGCTCAAGTATATTAAATGTTTAAAATACCCTAACAATTACATTAATGTTTTGGACTCACAGGTATTTGTTTGTACATGTGGTGGTGACAACAAGCTATAAAGTTGTCATTGTTGAAGTAACGAGAAGAGAGACTGCAGCATGTAGCAAAACCTGCTAAACTAAGAGTTTTGAGCTCAAGTATATTAAATGTTTAAAATACCCTAACAATTACATTAATGTTTTGAATAAGATTAAAACAGTTAAACTTACAACAGTATTGGTTATAAATTCAAGAAATTACATTTTATAGTTAACAATATAGAATAATTACTATTTGCACATACAAGGTGCAGTCCTCAGCTGGGAAATTTTTGATGAGGGAAGGCATAGTATCCAGAGAACAAGTTTGTATTGAATTTTGCACAAAGCTACACAAGGTCTATCTGCACTAGCCGTCCCTAATTTAGCAGTGTAAGACTAGAGGGAAGGTAGCTAGTCGTCACCACCCATCACAATTTCCTCAGCTACTCTTTTACCAATGAATAGTGGGATTGACCATCACATTATCACACCCCACAGCTGAAAGAGTGAGCAGTCAAAGATACAGTTGGTTTATTACACATATAAGTATTATGGTTTCAACTTAGTTCATGACTCTATTAATCATATTAGAGGATACTTATCTTGTCCACAAGGCACAATTTGGACAAATACTTGAGCTTGTATAGTATTTGGATGCGAGTCTGATAAAATGCTCTTTTAAGACAGGGAGTGAATGTATTCAGATGAAGTGTACATTAGTAGACTGTGGATTACTTTAATTGCTTTCTTTTGAAGAACTTGTATTCTGGTCCCCTGCTGATACAGCGATAAGTCTATGGATTTCAGGTATCTGAATACATTACTACATAAACTCAAGGTTCAAACAATATGAATGATGTAAGATATCAGGTATTTGAATACATTACTGCATAAACTCAAAGATTAAATAACTTGAATGATATTAGACATCAGGTACCTGAATACCAACACAGCTTCAAGATTGAAACAATATGATTGGTGAGGATGTCCTTTGTTCATTTTCCAAACCAAAATAAATTTAATAATTAATATTTTGTTGCTAAAAAAACAAATATTGTAAATGTGGTTTATTGTTAGAGTACCATGTGTAAAGTTATTATGTATATTTCAGGATCAGTATCAATATTAGCCAAACCAATGTATTTTTCTACTTTTTTTTAAACTACAGTTATCATTTGGTATTTCAAAGACTAAAATATCTGGTTCTAAGAAATCAGTCAATTTACAAAAAACTTATCAAAACATGTACAACTAAATTACACAATTTCAAATTTCAGTAATTCTTTATATCCTCTGTATTTCCAAGATCATATGTGGTCCATACTATTACTCTATGCAGGGTTATTATTAAGACCCCCAGTAACAAAAAAACCAACCCAAATTTTGGAAAAAACATCAGAGCTGATAAATGGACTGGTTATGCAAGACTATATAACCATAATCCAATAATACAGTCTTAAAACAAATTTCTTCTTAGGACTGATAAACTATACTTGTAAGTAAAATCTGTAAAATTTTCTGATACAAAATTAATTAAATGGTTATTTATGAAAATGTGGAATATGTTTTGTAGTTTAATTCATGTGGACACAGAGTAAATTTAACAGCAGCAACTAAGTTAGCTTCATTCTTTGAACTATATGCTATAAAAGTACCAAATATTTATTAATGGACTACTAAATATTTGTTAATTACATGAATCCAGAATAATACCTTCAATACAGGAATTAAAACAGTCATGATCATTTTGGGTTACATAATTCATAAATTCAGTACACGTCTTCTACACTTATGGTGAATTCTGATCTAGAATTGGATGGTCCAAGAAGTCAATAGATAAAACAGTGTTGTGTAACTCAAATATCAAAACAGTATTGTCACCATATCTTAGTAGAGGGCTTGGCACATATAAAGTCTGCTGTGGTCCAACTTTCCAATAACGACCAATGTTAAAACCATTAACAAACACAACACCTTTCTGCCAACTTTCAGAGTACAAGAAAGTATCTAATGGTTTCTCTGAAAGTTGAAAGTCTATCTTGTATAGAGCAGGTCTACAGAGCTGAGAACTTGGCTCGAATATTTCCCATTTATCATCATATTCTAGTTCTTGGATGAAAGGTTTATCAAAAGTTAAAGGAAACACAGTCCAATTATGAATCTCTTGTTCATTTAAATAGACTGGACCACGTAAGCCTTTTCTTTGATTATTGAGGTCATCAGGCATACCATAGTTTATTCGACCAAGGTTCTCCACTAGAACATCAAGAGTATGGGACTCTGATATTTCTGTTTTCGGAAGTTCAACTTTCGGCATGTTTCCTGCCAACCAATTTACAACTGCTATTTCAGATCCATCCCAATAAATTACTGCTCTATCAGCCACCCCACCTGACAAGATCAAAATCCCACTACCACTTACTTTGGTTCTATACATAACAAAACCAAAGTTTTGGCCAAAGTTGTTCCCAAGGTCCAATATTTCCATATTAACTGGGGCCACTGTGTGTTGTGGCTTTATTCTGCCTGTAATTTTAGCCCAGGGTAAAATTTTACTGACAGTCAGATTTAACAAACTCATTTTCTTGCTTTCATAAGGTAATGGAGGGTTTCTAAGTTTTGGACTGGAACAGCATTCTTTTATTATTTCCCTTGTTTTAAAGTATTTCACAGTGTAATCTCCAGACTCTGTTAAGGGAGCATCATAATCATAACTGGTAATTGTAGGACTGTAAGGGATTTCTGGGTGTGGAAACTTTACATTAGCACCATTTAGAAATCCAAAGTTAGTGCCACCATGGAACATATAAATGTTTACAGATGAATTTAGTTTCAGGATGTTTTTAAGTTCTTCAGCATATGCTTCTGCAGGATGCACGTTGTGTGTTTCAGTCCAGTGGTCAAACCAACCAGACCAATACTCTGCAACCAAGAGTGGTTTATCTAGCTGCATTTTTTTCAGATAATTTAACTGTTTCTCAGCTCCTTCCTTGAAATTAGCAGTCATTAGAACTCCAGGAATGGACCCACGATGTCCATCTGATATTGGTTCGTCAGATGTAAAAAACAATTCTTTGATGCCAAATTCCTCCATTGTTGACTTTACAAAAATCATATATTCAAGGTCTTCATCATTTTCTTCAGTGTTTCCAAATGAAGCAAATTCATTTTCAATTTGCACAGCAATAATTGGCCCTCCATTTTTGCTGAACTGAAAGTTGCTTACCAAAGGAATCAATTGAGAAAAATACTTCTTTACTGCCTCCTTAAAGGGCTGATAATTAGAACGAACTTGCATAGAAGTATCTCTAAGAAGCCAACTTGGCAAACCACCAAACTCCCACTCTGAACAAATGTAAGGTCCTGGTCGCAACAACACAAACATATCTGCTTCTTTAACTTCTTTCAGAAACTTTCTCAAGTCAAGAAAATCACCAAAATCAAATTTGCCAGGATGTTCTTCATGTAAGTTCCATGGAACATACAATTCTACAGTATTAAGTCCACAAGCTCGCATCTTTATTAGTCGATTCTGCCATTGCTCTGGTACAACACGAAAATAATGTAATGATCCTCCCAATATTTGAATTTTTTTCCCATTTAAAATAAAGTTATCTCCACTTGCTTCAAGACCAGATTTTATTCCATTTTCTGTGTAATATTCGTATAAGGAAGGAAGTTTTTCAACTCGATTATCCATTTTAAACCAGTTCTTTAAAAACAAGCAAAAAGCTCAAAACAATGCAGTTCCTCAAACTCACAACTGTGAAGCAATCTTGAAAATGCAACTTTCTGAACTTTCAATCTAGAAGTAAAATATATATAAATATATATATTTATACAATGATTTTTAAAAAATAAATCATTTTATATCAATAAAGATACTTAAAATTTTACTACCTTTTTCATTATAAAAGTATACAAAATTAACACCAATTTGTTTTCTACTTTTAAAAACCTTTAAAGCTCTTGTGAATAAAATTCATTATTATCAATTGAGATGAGCTGATAAAACTTGAAAATGTAGTATTCAGTTACCTATGTTATCAAATGTTGTCCAATATAAACAAATTTACATTTCAATCTACACCACTGGAATGTGAACAAAAGAACTAAATCTATTTGTAAAATCAGACAAATATATTATAATTTGTTTGTAATTAAACACAAAGCTACAGAATCGGGTTATCAAAACCAAATTTCTAGAATGGTAAATTCACATATTGCTATAGCACTGGGAAGCAAATAAATTATGAAAAGAAATATGTTGTGCATATATTACACATGCAGTTTACACTGTTTTAACATATAGTTTCAGTGGACTGACCATGAATTGGAGAAGTAATGTTGATTACAATTTTGAATTTACTACACTTACCTATACAAAATGTGACAATGTTTTAGTAAACTACATGAGTATGTCGTACACAAATATTAAAACACACTACACGAGCAGTTGCAGTAAATTAATATCAGTCTGAATTAGACTCGGATGTCAGAGTGCAAGGTACTGTTCACATGAAGAATAAAACTACTTTCGTCCACCAATAGTCTGCGTATTCGATTTGCATGTTCTTTAGAATCTTTGAGCTATAGTTTTTTTTGTTTTGTTTTTTTTAGTATCTCTTAAAACTGTGAAGGCCTGGCATGGCCTAGCGCGTTAAGGCGTGCGCTTCTTAAGCTGAGGGTCGCGGGTTCGCGCCCGAGTCGCGCCAAACATGCTCGCCCTTCCAGCCGTGGGGGCGTTATAATGTTCGCTCAATCCCACTATTCGTTGGTAAAAGAATAGCCCAAGAGTTGGCGGTGGGTGGTGATGACTAGCTGCCTTCCCTCTAGTCTTACACTGCTAAATTAGGGACGGCTAGCACAGATAACCCTCGAGTAGCTTTGTGCGAAATTCCAAAAAACAAACAAACAAACTTAAAACTGTATCTGGTATTTACTAAATCGGCAATGTAGGGTAAATTAAATATTTTATAACATTACGGCCCTACTGGCACAATGCCAAAATCAAATATCTATGGAGATTTGTTAGTTAGATATTAAATTCAAGCATTAGTGGAATAGCTGAAATTATTGAAGTGGAAAAACTAACTTTGTGGAATAAAATCAAAGTAATTGAATACGTCAAACTTTAGAAGCACTAGAAATTAATTTTAAAGAAAATGGAAACCTCATGCTGTCTTGATAAGAATATTCCCTCCTGTTCCCATTAGAAACAAAATTAATTACACATAAATAACAAACATTACAACAGAGCTAAATTTAAACAATTATTTTTTCATTATCACTTACAGTTTTCAACATTAAGTCATAACTGATAATGTCTGTGGTCAAAACGCTCCAAAGAGTTGGGGATATTTTGTCTATTCACTTGCTAATATTAAACAAGACTGCAGCTCTTTAAAAATTCAATAGTTAGAAGTTGAATGCTTACAAATTAGTTACATCCACATATCAAATCTTACTACTTTTACTCCTTAGTTTTAGTTTCGTTGGTTGGATGGTTGGTTTATTTAGTGTTTTATGGCACAAAGCGGCTAGGCTATCTGCGCCAAACATCCGGTAAAAATTTAAAAGTACATTTAGTAAAATTCATAAAAGGAAATTAAGGTAAAACAAAACAAAGTTTATAAATACACATAAATAGCATAAAACCAATGTTTATATCTAGTCTACAACGTTAAGAGAAAAACTACTGTAATTCAAGTTGTAAAGGACTTTCTGTAGCGTAATAGTAATTATCATAACTCGCCAGGAAGACTAACAGGTAGGTACAAAAACCACTGTCAATCATCTGAAGTCGGCCTTTCCAGTCCTGGTTCCGAGTTATTTGACGTTATGGCCATTTTGAAAAAGGAAAGTAACAAAAAAGTTTTAAAAGACGTGTAGCAAAATTATAATAATAACTCGCCAGGATGACTAACGGGTAGTTCAAACAGCAGCGTTAGTCCTGAAGTTGGCCTTTCCAGTTCTGGTTTCGAGTTATTTAATGTTACGGACAGTTTCTAATTTCAAATTGAACTAGATGAACTGTGATTTCTAAAAGGGAGCCACATTAAAAAGGTGTAATGTATAAATTTAAAAAGCAACTTAAATGGCATTAAACAGATTAATGGCCTTTAAAAAACTAAAAACATTACCAAGGTGGGCAGTATTACCATCACTAATAACACTATTTAACGTGACGGACAAACCTTGGGACAGAACATGTTTAAAATGGTGCTGTCGTTAAGAGTCGTAACGACGACAGAAAAGTAAAATGTAGCTTACTGTGATCTGAGTGTTACACAAACTACACACTGGTGCATCAGTTCCAAATAAAAGAAAACAACGAGTTAAAAAACTGACCAATGCATAGTCTAGCAAGACGGCCAAAGTTCAATATAGGGTTTTATTTGGAAAAGGTTGTTTTCGACTGCCAGCTGGCACAGAGCCAAGTCTTTAATACAGGACCATGGTCTATGTGTGGGTCAGGCACAGCGGTGTTTGTGCCAGAGCAGATACACTTAGCTGCAATGTCGGCAAGCTCGTTGGTGCGTATACCAACGTGGTTCGGTATCCAGAAAAAACTGGATAGAAGTAGATGTTAAAAAGAAATGAGCCAGTCGGTTTTGAATATCGGCGAGAACAGGGTGTGAACCAGGGGGGTAGATTTTTTACACCCGATGGGGGGATGATTTTTGCAACCACTTATGTGGACTGTTCAATTTGCAAATTAGTAATCTCTGATTACGTGAACCTAAAAGCTGTAAACATGCAGTCACAGAGTAATCTTGTTGCCACGATACTTGCATATATACTTAGGCGTACTGACTGATACTTACGAACTATCGCTTAGATCGAAAAGCTTAGAAGCACGCCTATATTAAAGATGTACATTTCGGCTACTGAAAAAGCCTACATCTAGGTCTAATTATGTAATTCGATTGGTAAGAACACGAGAATCACAAGAACAAACACACAATTTGTAGGCCTGTGATACAATAAAACAATTCAACAGTCCAAACTGTAGGGGGGGATGATTGTATGCACCATACCCCCATCTAAAATGAAGGGGGATGCATCCCCCATCCTCCCAGGATCTACGCCCCTGGTGTGAACTAACGTGAAGCGATTCCAGGGCCAGTAGAGAACTAAGCGAGTCTGTATAAATAGTGCAGTTTGAGTACTGCTTAGCTTCTATGTGATCTAGGGCAAGAGAAATGGCGTACAGTTCAACACTGAACACTGAAGTTGTTGAGGGAATTTTGTGCACAACCACAATAAACCATAGCAGAGCCCACACAGTAACCTGATTTCGAACCATCTGTATAAATAGGAATAGAAAGACGGTTCGAAGGATGTTCAGCAAATAACAGACAGTATTTCCAATCGGAAGTATCTGCTTTTCTCAGATGACTTAATGATAGGTCACATTTGGGGACTGTAAGAAGCCATGGTGGGATGGGTTGACCAGTGGATACAGCAATGTTATCCAAGGACAGACCCAATTCATCCAACTGCGCCTGGATACGAAGGCCAAAGGAGCAATGGCAGATCGTCCGTTCTGAAAAAGCATAGCCCACCAAAGAAGAAAAACACAACCACAGGTGGGATACTTTGGTAAGGAACAAAGTTTTGAAGCATATAGTAAAGATAGTTGCAAACGGCAGAGGTACAAATAATGTTCATGAGACTCTATGTATAAGCTCTGAACTGGGGAAGTGTGGAAAACCCCAGTGCAGAGCCAAAGTCCTTAATGATGAATAGGGTCCAGCATCTTTAAGGCCGATGGTCTGGCAGAGACATACACCAGTGATTCATAGTCGAGTTTCGATCAAATAATAGCACGATATATCTTTAGCATAGAATGTTTATCTGCTCCCCAAGTGATGGAAGAGAGGACGCGGAGGATGTTCAGTGTTCTTGTACATTTGACCCGTAGCTTGATGTGTGGTATAAAGATTAGCTTGCAGTCAAAGATAAGCTCCAAAATCTTTGTCTCAGGGACCACAGGCAGCACAACTTCACTGATACAGAGTTCAGGATCAGGGTGAATACCCAATTGGCGGCAAAAGTGCATGCAAATGATGTTAGAGAGAAAAAAGTTAAAGCCATTTGCTGTAGTCCACTTCAGTAAATGATTGAGAGCAGCCTGTAGCTGCTGCTCAATATATCTGATGTTCGACGACTGATATGAGATGTGAAAGTCGTCCACATGGAGCCCATTTGTAACAGTGAGAGGGAGCTGTTCAGTGATGGCATTAAATTTTGTATAGAAAAGTGTGACATTCACAACACAGCCCTAAGTTCCTGTAGAAAAGAACGGGAAAGTGTCAAACCCACACAAAATTGGAATCTCCTAACCACTGAAAAAAAATTTAATAAAAATGGACAAATGGCCACATAACCGATATATATGGAGGTCTCGCAAAATGCCATACCTCCATGTTGTATCATAAGCCTTTTCAATGCCAAAGAATATTGATACAAGATGTTGTCATTTGAGAAAGGCTTCTCTGATTGACGTTTCAAGTCGAATCAGATGGTCCATGGTGGAGCATTGTCGGCAGAACCCACACTGGGTAAGCGAGAGGAGGTTCTTTGATTCGAGGAACCAAACAAAACGAGCATTAATCATCCTCTCTAAGGTCTTACAGAGACAGCTCGTTAAAGTAATTGGACTGTAGTTTGAAGGAATCTTGAATTCTTCCCAGACTTAGATAAAGGTATAACAATAGCCTGGTGCCAGGCATCAGGAAAACATTCTCCTGCCAGATCTCGTTAAAAACAATAAGAAGAATAGCAAGAGAAGCAGGAAATAGATGGCGCAGCATTTCATAGCGTATATCATCTGGTCCAATTGATGTACTGCCAGACCAATGAAGGACCAGTTTGAGTTCCACCAGTGTAAAGGGACGATTTTAGTCACAGAGAGAATCAGCTCAAAAGAAAAGAGGTGATTGCTCTGCCCGAGTCTTGATGGCTAAGAAGGTAGAAGAAGAAACAGAAATGCTAGATACTCAATAAAAGCTTTCACCTGGAGTATTGGTGATGCTCCAGGTATCAGCTACTTCCTACCATCAAAGAGCAAGATCGAGAGGGGGACAGAATTATATTGCCTACTGACCTTTCGAATCCTGTCCCATATGACTTTAGAAATGGTGGTAAAATATGTGCCAAATGTGAACTTAGTCCAAGATTCCTTCTGGCTTTGATGTCTTACCCACCGAGTATGTGCATGGGCCCACTGGAAAGCAATGAGGTTCGAGAGTGTGGGATATCTACAGAAAGTACCCCAGGCCAATTTTTGAGCCTTCTGTGCCATGTGTCAGACAGGATTCCACCATGGGCGAGGATATAGTGGAAAACGTGTCGAGGTTTTAGGAATACATTGAGCAGCTGCTTGTATAATACAGTCAGTTACTGCTGCCACACAGTCGTCTATTTATGGCTTACAGATGACGGTAGGATCAAGTTCTGCAAGAGTAGTGAAAGAGGGCCAAGTTTGTCTGATCCAGCTTCCACCGGGGCACGTGGGCTGGGTGGCATCGACCACAGTCAGTCTCTCTCAAGATTATAGGAAAATGATCACTGCCTCATGGATTATTGTCAACCCTCCATGAAAATGGGAGAATAATGAAGGAGAACAAATTGAGAGATCAATAGCAGTAAAAAACTGACTCAGTGCATGGAAATACGTAGAAAAACCAGTATTAAAAAGAGGAAGGTTGTGATAAGAAAGCATACACTCTATAGAGAGACCCCTCCTATCTATATCAGCACTTCCCCTGACGTCCATTAAAGTTCCTCAGGAGTAGAAAGGGAAACGGCAACTGTTCAATGAGAGCATCAAGGTCTAATTGATCATATGTTTCTCCAGGCGATGGGTAGAGAGAACAAACAGTGATAGTATGACCCAAGGAAACAATGATGGCGACAGCCTCCAAGGGTGTATCGAGTGGCAAAGACAAGGTGGGCACATATTGATCAATCAGCAGTGCCACCCCACTATGCACTTGTCCATCACACAGCCTGTTATTTCTGTACAAAGAAAACCGCCGAAAGGTGACTGTATCGGTAGGTTACAGAAATGTTTCCTCTAAGGAAAGACATACAGGATGGTAGGAAGCAATCAGTGTTTTGAAGTCATCCAGATTAGAACGTAAACCTCGCAGTTCCATTGTATCAGGGTGGCCATTTTTATTTATGTGTAAACGAATTGGGTGGAGAACCCTTCTGTTTTTACGACCACGTCTTTTTTCCTTATGTCCTTAATCGAGGGAGGTCTATCGACCTCCTTGGATCTTGCCCTGAGTTGATTGGGCAGGTCTTTGCTGTTAGAAGGGGATTCCAGTAACTGAAGACGTGAACGAATGATTCTTTTGCATCTTGAAGTGGGAGAAGATGTATCCGAGGAAATACCTGTTTCTGGAACCATAGGATATGGATCTTGGGGTTTGCTGGGATGTATGTAAGGGACAAAGATAGGTGTTGAATTTGATTTATCAACTTTTCTAACCATGGAGGTCAAATACTTTTCATTTGTTTGGAGAACGATTCTTTTAGAGGCACATAGAGATCCGTCTGCACTCCCACTGTAGTTGTTGAATGAAGTGCAGCAGCATACGTCCAAGATGAGGTGGTGGACAGCAATTTTCGAGCATCAGGATAAGTAATGTTATGAATCGTTTTCAAATCCTGCACCTCTTTTTCTTCCAACCATTTATGGCAAGAACGAAAGTAGGATGGGTGAGAGTCATTGCAATTGATGCAATGAGGGTCCGTTTCACATTCATAGGCATCATGGTCCTTGCCACTGTAACGAGCACACGTCAAGGAACCACGACGTGACGTCTTCGAGTGACCAAATTGCTGACACTGGAAACATCGGAGAGGGTTTGTAATGTATGGCCGTATTCTGCAATTAAGATAACCTGCCTTGATGGTGACAGGCAAACGTGGTGACGTAAATGTGAGAACGAGAACACTGATCGGCACCATAATTCCATCTTTGCAAGTGGATATATCCTTCACTGCAGAAACTTCTTGGGTGGAGAAACCAGCGAGAATCTTCGACTCTGGGATGTTCTTCAAATCCCTCTCAACAATAACTCCTCGTGATGAATTCGAAGTAGCATGAGGTGTAACCTCAATAGGTATATCCCCAATTGCCTTTCAATGCAAGATGAGTTCACTTTGTTGAGATGTAGATGTTTCCACCAGTATGTTACCAGATCGAAGCTTCTTTACTGACTTTGGAGAGCCAGCAAGTCCCTCTAGTCCCTTCTGAATGAAAAAGGGAGACATTTCCCATAAAGGTTTGTCTGAAAGCGAATGCAATATAGTAAAATGAGGTACAACAGGTGGTACAAATGGTGATCATTGCTGCTCAGAATCTTCAAGACGTGGTTGTTTACCTATAAACTGTTTTTTTTTTACTATTCGTTTGACAAAAAACGAAATTACAAAAACAATCGCTAAAACACAAGTATCATTGTTACATCCATTAAAAACACGATGATAACATACAAGCCATTCGTTTAAAACAAAAATACTCAGAAATCGTTTGACCAATTAACAAAATAATTTAACCTATCATTAATTTCCGATTATATCCCACCCTTTTAGAAACAAGAATACATTCTTATGTTTTTAAAAAAGGCAAACAAGCGAATACACCACCAAGTTACAGACCAGTCAGTTTAAGAAGTTGTATAGGCAAAAACTTTAGAAAGAATAATTGGTAATATATTTTCGACATTTTTAAATATTTGCTTGTTTGTTTGTTCTTAATTAAGCAGAAAGCTACACAATCAGTTATCTGTGGTCTGCCCAACCCGTTTAAGTCCGCAGACATACCGTTGTGGTACTGTAGGGGGGCATCTTTAGACATAACGTCAAAATTACTTGAAGCGCAAAACTTTTCAGAACATTTTGAGAAACCATAATATATAGTTCCCTTCGTAACACCCACCAATTTACAACCAGTTATCCATTAAAAAATTGAATAGTGTCAGAAAAATTCAATAAACCTACTAAAAGCAAATATAGAAGTGTTAAATCACACATACACACAAAAAATGCAGACAGAAACCAGAATTATACTTAAGTGGAACTCTTTTAAATACCATTACGCCAGTAAAATTTCTTGTCCTAATATATGATTCGAAAGTAATATGGAAAACTCATATTGGTCAGTATACGCCCAGTAAAATAATATCCATTTCCAGCAAGGGTAAATGTAGCACTATTTGTAGCATAAATTTAAATAACTTACAAAGAATAAAAATTCAGTTATTACTAAAGTTTATAGAGTTCCAGATTAACAAATTCTGAAGTCATACACAAGTATGGAAATACAAACCCAATCCACGACAGGTTACTAGATTGCTCTTCAAGTACTTTGTTGAAAATTTATAAAAGAATAATTTATTAACTTCTACAGATCGATGTATCATACATGAGGATACCTCTGTTATCTAGCTACTCATTCTTACTATAACGGACGCAGGGTATATGTTAGTACCTATTTACGCAATCAAAATATCAGTGCCATCTATTGAATTGCACTCATAAACAAAATTCCGTTAAAAATTTGACACTTTGGATATTCAAGATTCAGACAATTCGAAAAATAACTCTTGTATGTGCGACAACCATTTATTTGTGATAGAAAATATTTTAATTAAAAATATTCACCTAACAACATGAGTTCCACTAGGACTGTACGAGAGGGTTTGGTTATATTTTTATTGATGTAATTTTTACATGTAGTACTTAGCAAATGGGTATCTTAAAAAACTTTCAATAAACGGTGACACTTTTAATATATAGAAACATTAGTTTATATCAGTAGAATTCATAAAAATTTCGAGCTCTGTACATGGAATAATTTTTAAGGAAATAATTTGTGTATTCAAACACAATCTAAACATTTTTCTCGTAATGAAATTTCGTAGAATGGACGACAACTGCTTGTTGTGGAGACAAGTGTAGAGTATGATGTTTCAAAAGTCTTCCGCCTTTCGTCTTCAGGTCCTCAACACTTGTGTCTTCACTTGCCGTCCATTCTACGAAGCTTCATCATGAATACTGTCTAAACAACCTATCAAAGAATTTTTCTCGCACCTTTTTCTTTCCATTAAAGAAATCGTGTTTTTACAAAATCTTCACTTTTTCTTACATTTTTCCAATCAGGTATGAAACTACAACTGATAACTGGCTGTACAAACAGCCACCTGTAGGTAAGAATGTTCACTTACAATAGACAATAATATATCGCTTTGGTTAAATTAACATAAATTTATCTAAACGAGTGTTTATGTCAAACTCCCAGTTTGACCCTGAAAAAGAAAGGTCCACTTTTCGAAAACGATCGGGTTATAGGCTTTCTATTTCATTTCTATCAAGACTTTTTAAACCTATTTGTTTTTCTCACCTCATGAATGTTCACAGAACTCTAAGCGAGTTTTTAACGAGCAAATGAAGAGAAGTGTCCAATTAGAATTAAATGCTATAGTGTAATATTTAGGGATATGGGCCTAAAAAGGATAGATAGGATTACTGTATATTTATGTACGATAATTTAATAAATATTGAACATAGCATTTCACAGTTTACATCAAAAACAATTGAGGGGGAAGACGTTTGGAAAGAACCTAACCCTCCTGGATCGCGCACAACAACACGATCAAATCCCACCTGAAATTAGGCAATAAACAATATCTGTTTACCATTGGTCATGTAATAAAACACAGCAAATAATTTTTTTTTCTGTGTCACTGAAAACAAAAATCTAAACAGATAGATTCTAGCAATATAAAACCATTTTAAAAATCTTTACTGCTTTTTGTTATGAAGGTATTAACTCTGAAATTTTTGTATAAAATGTAATAGTTGTATAAACGTGGTCACAGGAACTGTGAAACACTAATTTGACATCCGATTTGATTATCAGTAAAAGATACAAATAATTAACAACAAAATATAATACCCATGTTAAAAACATTTCACAGTCTCTACAGTCTCAACATAATTTCAAAATTTCAACAAAAGTCAAGAATCCAGGTAATATTAACAAAATGAATTATTTTGGTGTACCATTTTAAACGCTACCTCCCAGTGGCACAGTGGTATGTCTGCGGACTTAAAAAGCTAGAATTCGGATTTCGACACCCGTAATGATAAGAGCAGAGGTAGCCCACTGTATAGCATCAAACGACAATAATTTTAATCGCTATGAAGTAATTATTTTCAAAATTAATTTGTACTCATACTTTTAACATTATAATCAGAATTAAATAGCTTAACACCCGCAGGCGACTGCGACATATCTCCGTTACACAATCTCAACGTGGTCAATTTTGCCATAAGAAAAACACAGTAAAATTGAAAACTGCCTAAACCACTACTTGTAATGCTAAATCCCATTAAGGTGGTTGACATACACATGAATAGTTCATGAAAACTCCAAACTGTACCTTCCTTGCTGAAAAATTCAACAAAAGATAAAACTTGTCTATATTTCTGATTGCTATCTGCAAAGAGTATCTTTATACCAAACTCCATGTAAACTGGTCGAAATAAGGCTACGTAAGTGACCAAAACTCCTAACATTATTTAATGTTTTGATCTGCCTTTTATGACCAGAAATAGACAGATCTCATATTATTTGGATGTATATCTATAAGATGTGTAAAAAAGTATCTTTGAACCAAATCAAACGCAAATTCGACAAAATACGGCAAAGTAATTGTAAAAAAAAAAACAACTCATAAAAGTATGCATTTTATGGAATCTTGACCCCCCATATAAATACTAAAAATAGACAAGTCTACCCTTTTTGTTTGTAAATGTAGAGGTTCTCTACAAAAGTATCTCTGAATGAAATCCCATGTAAAATGGTCAAATTATGGTCGAGTAATTGTACTTGTTTATCAGCTGTAATTTCTGTAAAAGAATACAAACAGCAAATACAACTTTTATGTATATCAGCATGTTGGGCGCATGAGTTTATATTTGTGCCAATTTTCATATTGACTGCAAACAAGTTTAAAATAAGCATTTCAGAGTTATTTCACCTTTCATTTCATAAAATCCTTAAAAGGTTTTAATTCAAAAAGAAAAGGCATTTCGGCAGATTGGTCCAAGGTGTAGCCTTACTAAGGTTCAAGTCAATCCGCCAAGAAATGGTAGAATGGTGGTCGGTTGAAAAGTTTTTGGAAAAATAAGAAACAATTGGAAAACAATATGTCTCTCTGCGAATACAATTAAGGCACAACTCAGCATTCCTATATTTGTTACTCACACCTAGACATTCCATACTGCAATAATCAATCAATTCCTGTTAGGGATTTTTGTAACAACTCTTAACATACAAGGCACATCATGGTCCTTTTATCAGCATCACAAGAACAATTAAGAGTTGGACCCGAGTATTTCTGGGGTAATTTTTTATCTCTAGGATTCGATATAAAACCTGTTGCAATCCCTATAATTTTCTACCACTGACGCTAAAATGTTAGTTCACAAACAAAAATATCAGGAAGGCAGTTTTATTAACTCAGATTACGACAGTACTAATACCATGACTTGTTTTAAAAACGTATAGCTCCTATTTGTACTTATTATAAAATCATTCCACAACAACACACTGACAAAAAATAGAGGGCGTACTGTTGTCCTGAGTGTAATAATAGTTTTAAATTTTTTGAATTTCATTTTAGAATAACAAATTTTAAACTGAAAGTGATCTTTATTATTCCTTCTCTCTTTTATGGAATCTTGTTTATTGGCAATTTTCTACACTACATAACATTGTTTCGATTATCATAAATCTGATGGCACTTATAGTAGGAATGAGTTAGATATGAAATGTGTGTTATACAAATAAAAATCTCACACTGCAAACAGTATATAAACAAAGCTTTATAAGTACTACACAAACCAACTGCAGAATAACATCCCACTTAAAGCTCTTGAAAAACTCGGTAGTAAAAAAAACTTTTACAAAACCACAAATTTATCAGTCTGATTATCTGACTGACTAACGTCGTTGAAAAGGTATAGCTGTCACCTGCCTTCACTTCATGCTAAACCAGTGGTTTTAACCTGGGTTCAATCGAACTCCGGGGGTTCGGCGGAGGTCAAGACACACACACACACACACACACACACACACACACAGTGTTTGTATGTTTGTTCCGTTCACCCCACCCGTATAATTCGTGACGTCATGCTCCACTTGGCCATCATTGGCCGCGGCTGATCACGTCACATCAGATGGCCTTAATATCTGTGATGCAGGGAACTTCGTGCGTTTAGCAGTCGACCTGTGACTGTAGTAATCGTGCGTCATTTGTGATTTCTCCTAATCTTTCAATCCCTTCATACTAACTATGTCGAGCAAAAACAGAAAGTGGTCAGACGAATACATACAATATGGATTCACGTGCATAACGGAACATGATGGGAGTCAACGTCCTCAATGCATGATTTGCAATGCCAAGTTGAGCAATTCTAGTGTAGCACCGGCAAAACTAAGAGAACACTCCCTAAAGCTGCATAAAGATGGAAAATACAAGAACACAATGCTTGCTGAAAGAGAGCCAGGTTTGATGAAAAGGCTACTTTGCCTGTTCTCGGTTTTGTACCCATCGACAAACCGATCCTCACAGCATCGTACGAAGTTTCGTACTTGATCGCAAAGCAGGACAAATCACACACCATTGGTGAAGCACTCGTAAAACCAGCTGCGTTGAAGATGGCGAATATCATGCTGGGAAAAGCTGCTGAAAATAAATTATCCAAAATTCCTCTTTCAAATGACAACATCAGCAGCAGAATAGATGACATGAGCGATGACATCTTGGTTCAAGTAGTTACAGATCTAATTTCAAGCTCAGCAAAATTCAGCCTACAACTCGACGAGACCAACGACGTTTCCATTCTAAGCCAGCTTGTTGTATTCGTGCGCTATGTGAAGAACGACGAGATAAAAGAAGATTTTTTATTTTGTAAGCCTCTTACAACAACAACTAAGGCAGTCGACGTGAAGAAACTTGTGGATGACTTCTTCAGAAACAACGATCTTTCGTGGGATATGGTTTCTGCAGTTTGTACGGACGGAGCTCCAGTCATGCTGGGACGAAACTCTGTTGGTGCGCTGGTGAAAGCCGATGCACCACACAACATTGTGACGCACTGTGTTCTGCACAGGCATGCATTGGCAACAAAAACCTTGCTTTCAAAACTGGCAAAAGTATTAAAAATTGTAGTGGAATGTGTGAACTTTGTGCAAAATAGTGCCCTGAAGCACCACATCTTCAAAGAGCTGTGTAGTGAAATGGGCTCTGAATTCGAGGTACTTCTGTATCATTCTAATGTCTGGTGGCTATCCTGGGGAAAGGTGCTGAATCGTGTTTTTGCCATGTATGTGGAATTAAACCTGTTTTTGCGAGAGCACCAACATTGTCATGCAGATTGCTTCGAAAAATCTGAGTTCATTTTCATTTTGGCGTACACGGCCGATATATTTAATGCTCTCAGTCATCTCAATCAACAGATGCAGAGTGGTGGAGTCAACTTTATCGAAGCGGAGGAAAACCTGAAGGCTTTTCAAATAAGCTACCGTTATGGAAACGACGAATAGAGAATGATAACTTCGCAAACTTTTCCCTGCTGGACGACTGTGTAAGTAACATCGAAGATGTATCTGAAATCGGAGACATTTCTGTACCCGGGGAACTGAAGCAAGCAATTGCCATGCACTTAAATGAGCTCGCAAAGTCTCTCGACGGATACTTCCTGACCAGAGAGTCATATCCAGCATGAGTGAGACAGCCGTTCACGTTTAATGTTGCAACAGCAGATGTCAATGATGAATACCTCGACGAAATCATTGAACTTCAGCAGAGCCAGGTTCAACAGCAACTTTTCGGAACAACAACGTTCTCAACGTTTTGGTGTCACCAAATCTTAGCGTACCCTCTTATTTCTAAGAAAGCCCTTGAGATACTAATACCGTTTGTTACAACGTATTTTTGCGAGCAATCCTTTTCGAGGATGGTAGACATAAAAACGAAGAAAAGGAACAGACTTTGTTGCGAAAACGATATGAGAGTGGCACTTGCTGAGGTGAAGCCGCGCATTTCTGAACTTATCTCTGAAAGGCAACAGCAAAAGTCACATTGATTTGCAGTAAATATTCATTGAATTATGTTTTGGTTTTTGTGTGAAATTCACGTTTTGTTGGTTTTGTTCTTTGAACACAGTGATATTGTGCGCAACTGGTGCATGGTTCATTTTGTGCACTAATAAAATCTACTTATGTTTTGAATTTGAAAAAAATCATATTTTATTTTTCCAATTACGAAGGGTTCAGTGAATGAAAGTACGAAAGTTCCGGGGTTCAGTACCTCCAACAAGGTTAAGAACCACTGTGTTAAACTAAATGCACATGACTAAATTAAGCTACCTTGGCTAAAAGCGTTTTTCTTGGTTTTACTTACAACCTAGACAATAACTATAACCATTTTGCAACACTAGTAACGAAATAATAATACAATAGTGGCCATATTCTATTATTACAAATATGCCCTATGAGTTGTTAAGTGACAACCTGCCCTCATATCATTTGTGAATGCACGATTGCTTATGTGCACACACTACGTGTTCAGCTTGCAGCTGTATCAGTTACATAAAAAAAAAAAAAACGTGGACTAGGCAGATTTTTCTAAATCTACATTCAACTTATGGTATACCACTGAAATTAACGTTCTAAGTTCTATACATCTGACTGAAGAGTTTTGTGTTGGATTATTAAATTTTGCCATAGCAGTTGTTGCCTAAGACTTAAGTCTCCAACGTTAGGACAAACACTATCACCGTTTATTGTGACACGACTTTGCTCGAGCATTCTGGACTTTAAACACGAATGATAAGTTGCATAATTTACCTTTGCATTGTTTTCAAACTGAATGTCACCTATTAACATCTAATAATGTATTTGAAACAGTGCAATTTTTAAAACATGTCCTTCTAGGAAAGAAAAAGGAGAAAATATCAAGTTAACCTTAAAAAGTCTTTGTCCCAATGAAGAGAGTATTACTGCAAGAGGTTGAAAACAGTAATGCTGTATGTACAAAACAAGACTTAGCCATTAATTTAACCAAAAAAAGGTTGTAATCATGACTAGATGGAAAATCTAAAGCAAAATATCAGTAAAAGCCACAAAATGTTGAAAGATGGCTCCAAGAAAAGCAACGAGGAGGATAGGTCTAGAGCCCAGTCACCCCGTTAAATGCTAGTTGTTTTCTTTTTTACACTAGTCAACAAAGTCTATAGATCCACAGTCACACATACCTAATTTCAGTAATGTTTAATATGAAAACATAAAATCTGTTAGAATAATAAAATCGTATGAAAAATACAAATACAAGCCCTGATTTAATAATTAAAGTTACCTTAATTATAGTTCGTGCCATTGATTTTCAACCACTTCAGCTACCAACATGTCTGAGGTCGTTTAAACGTCACACAATTCAAAAATGCGATAAAATGTATATTCACACGATAATCAAACATATGTACAAAAGAAAAACTGTCATTTGGCACGTTAGTTAAAACATTCGCTTACCGCAGGAAATCTCAACTTACATTTTGCTGTATAGTACATTGGTTCACTAAAATATCTGTTAGAATTACACACGAACTTTGTTTCTAGGCCTAACTGTTTCGTCATGGAGAATGGGTTATATGGACAGTTTCACCAGATTTTACAAAAAACGGATGATGCCTCACTCAAATATTTTTTTCAAGACACCTTGAAAGTTGGTTTGTTTGTAATTTCAGGTTGGTTTGTTATCAAGTGAGAATCTATTTGGTTAGGTAATTTGGTAATTATAGCTTGTATTTTTCAAATGAGAAATTTCAAATTGTTTCAAAACATTCGGCACTTTGTTGTATAAAATTGGCGTCTCATTAGAAGGAAATAGTTCTATTTCAATTAAACAATTGTCAAACACATTTTTCAGTCGAATAGACGAGACTAAAAGTTTTCAGAAAACGATTGGAAAGTAAAAAAAAAACAAACATGTATACGAAAACACAATTTTGTCTAAATACAAATAAAAAAATATCACGATTCAATTCAACTAAAGAAAAACTTAGAGCAATTGCCCACAATTGAAATATCATACAAAAAAAAAAAAATTATTGAATATTTATAAATACAGTGGTACCTCGGTTCTCGAACTTAATCCGTTCCAGAAGGCTGTTCGAAAACCGAATCAATTTTTCCCATAATAAATACTACAAATTAAATTAATCAGTTACAGACCTCCAAAAAATTACGCATTATGAAAAATTTTAAGTAAACATATTGCTTATTTATACCTGTATAATAATACAGGTATAATACATGCATAAAGTCAACCACAAAAACTATAAACACAATAAAAAAACAATAATTGAAAACCTAACTGCACTTTACCTGTGCTGAGGAGAGCTGATGGCGTAAGTGAAAGGTGGTGAGGAAAGTGGCGAGTAGTAGGGTTATTATTGTTTGGAAGGGGAGTCACCTTCCATAAAAACGTCAGGTAACTCTCCTTCTGGGTTCTTTCTCTTTTCTGTCTCTTTGCACCGCTACAACTTGCTTGAGACTCACTGGACCTATTTCTAACTAAAAAACTTGTCTTATGAGGTTTGTTTCTGCCTGGCACCCTCCCCATGTCTCCCTACACTATGTATGCCACTTCTCTTCCTTAATTTTTCAAACCACCCCTACTAGCCTTAAAGGCGTAACTTGTATCAGCACTCGTTCCAGGGGTGTTTTTCAGGAGGCCAGCATGCAACCGCTTTGCTTTCTCTCAAATGATGGTCTCAGGAATGCTATCACCAGCTAACTGTTTTTCGTTTACCCAAATCAACAACAGTTTTTCTACCTCTTCCATTGTTTGTGATCTGTGTTTCGTAAGCACTGTCATTCCTTTTGCAAAATCAGCTCCTTCGACGACCTCTTTATTTTTCAGTATGGTGCAGACTGTAGACTTCACCATACCAAACTGTGTAGCAAGGGCAGACACGCGAACACCACTCTCATACTTCGCTGTGAGATCTTTTTTCACCTCTATTGTGGCTCTAACAACTTTTCTTTTTGGTTTACTGCTTTAATTATCCTTCTTTGACCCCATGGTGGCTTTATTAATCAGAATATTTAGAAAAACAACAAAAAGAAAAAGAAAAATGAGAAAGTTCACAGCAGATTTTAACGGGGGTGTGGAATGAGCAACAGGTGCGGGTAAAATGTTTTCGGCAAGCTTGGCGTGGGCCGAAAATGGTCGAAGGTCGTTCGGGTCATCAGTCGGGTTATTTCGGGGTTTGGGGCCACGAAAGCTTGGTTCGGGAACCGAGTTTATGTTCGACAACCGATACATTTTTTTCTCAAACAATATGTTCGAAAACCGAATTGTTCGAGAAGGGAGTCGTTCGAGAACCGAGGTTCCACCGTATTAGAGAAATTTTGTTTGTCGACTTCATTTTATTACTGCATTCAAGTCTTATAATATTTCACAAAGTATCCCTCTTATAATTTATCAAAGCAACGCAAATTTTTTGCAATACTCTGTATTTATGAATAGGAGTGCAACATCAAAAGTTAATGTGTTTCAAAGTGAGAGTTAGTAGCCATGGAGATGAGACATTGTCCTGGATCCGAAGAAAGGATAATGGCGTCACCCTAACTATTTTTGCTCGTACTTTTGGGAAATATTGCACTATGTCGCTGATAGATAAGATAGCAAATTAAAACCCATGTTGGGAACTGCTGCTTTAAACTGAGTTTTCTCTTGTCGTATGAAAAGGTGCAATGCATTAAAAATCTTCCATGGCATGTAAAGAAGACATCTCAATGCTAGGAAGATAACAAGTATTGAAATACCTATGGAAAAAAATGTAACCCTTTCTAACACTCTATACGTAAAAGATTCAAAGAAGAATATAAGGAAATTTGTGAAAACAAAGGCTTTTTTATAAAAGAAAAAAATGAATAAATATTCCATATTTGAAAGATAGTTTTATAATGAAAAAATATATATTTATGGTAAAACAATTTCGCAACGCTATGTCATAATAATGTCTTTGTAAAATAATTATTAAAACCAAAACAGGGAAAACTCAAAGTAAAACTTGCACTAAAGAAGTAACACTGTCCTTAGTCCCTAAAACAATTGTGGGATAGCCAGTTTGGTGTCAGATAATTATGGGAGGCCCCATTGATAATTTCTCTTGTTAAAATAGCATTATTAATCATGCAAAATGTGTAAAATAATTATGTAACAATATAATACACAATTTTGCTAATTTTTTTTCTCCTTTTCAGGAGAGACATGTAATTTTAGTTTGTCTTTTCCCACTTTATATAATTACTGGTATCATATTCTAAATACTATTTTATCCTCTAATTCAATTAGGCCCGGCATGGCGAGGTGGGTTAAGGCGTTCGAGTCGTAATCCGAAGATCACAGGTTCGAATCCCAGTCGCACCGAACATACTCACCCTTTCAACCGTGGGGACGTTATAATGATACGGTCAATCCTACTATTCGTTGGTAAAAGAGTGGCCCAAGAGTTGGCGGCGGGTGGTGATAACTAGCTGTCTTCCACTGTTAAATTAAGGACTAGCGCAGATAATCCTCAGTAGCTTTGCGCGAAATTTGAAGACAAACAAAAAAATAAAACCCATTTAATTGCATTGCCTATGTGAAAAAACAACAACATTAAAAAGTTGTGTTTGCTGTTTATTATTTTGTGAAAAATAAAAACTGAAATGACAAATCTCTGGATTAAACCTTTGTATGCATGATACTTACTAATGTAGAACAAATATTCCACTTTTATTAATTACATAAACAAATAAAAAAATGTACATTTACTCAAAAACAGTCCAAAAACAATACGAGGATAAACGAAAAATAAATAATTAAAAGAGTTGTAATGTTTTCAAACTTCACAAAATATAAATTTGTTATCGACTATATGGTATTATAGGTAGGCTAATATTTCAATTGTACCAAGATGAACATTTTTTTCACTAACATTTAACATATACGTGTAATCCAAAAAGTTACTTCCTCATTTTCAGTTAAAATCTACGAGTTCAGTAATATCCCAGTTCTCTATTTAAATACCAAATATATGTAATTAGTAACACTAATTACAATAGTAACAGCAGAAGAAGAACGAGTTAGCAACCCCACGTCTGTGTGAATTTTTTTATAGCAAAGCCACACTGGGCTATCTGCCGAGTCCACCGAAGGGAATCAAACTCCTGATTTTAGCGTTGTAAATCTGTAAACTTACAGCTGTACCAGCGGGGAACTTCGTGTTATATAATTATTTTGTTTGTTTTGAATTTCGCGCAAAACTACTGATTTAGCAGTGTAAGACTAGAGGGAGGGCAGCTTGTCATCATCACTACCCACCGCCAACTCTTGGACTACTCTTTTTCCAACGAAGAGTTGGATTAACCGTAATATTATAACGCCCCCAAGACTGAAAAGGGGACCTTTTTGGTGCGACGAGGATGCAAACCCGCGGCCCTCAGATTACGAGTCGCATGCCTTAACTCCCCTGGCCATGTCATAGAATAGTTTCTTTAACTATAATGTTATATCCTTCTGTTTTTCGTACATTCGTAGAAGTTTTTGTTTTTCTGTTTCATATCTCGAATCCTTAAGTTTCAGAATAAATTGTTATTTATTGCTATTATTTGTATTTTCATGTATTTTATTCATGTCAATAATGCATGAAATAAATTATATCATACATAATGCCATTATACGTTTCAAAGACCAAATATATAACCACAAATATCAAATTTTCTGTCATATAACAATGAACAAACTGTCTAATGGTAACCTTGATTACTACAGCAACCTCTACTACAACTTCGTATCAATAGCCGAGTTACCTGTTACTATGTACGAATCTACTGGCTTCCAAAGTTAACTCTCTGGTACATTATGTCATTGGATTCAACCAAACTATGATATTCCAGGAAGAATTCATCCAACTTGGACTAAAAGTCGTGCTGGACATCAAAGCATTTTTGGAAAAACGACCACACTGACGGAGGCATAATAAATACTATAATAACAGTAGAATATATCTACTTCTCTACAGATTACAAACATCGGCAGCTGAACTAAAAATGTCACAGTAACGTGTCGCTATCTGTAGGCTAACAAAACCACTGCAGCAATCAACATAGGAAAACATCAATCATAATCTACTGAAATAACTATTTTTCCCTGACTTATCTCGATCTGATACTTACGAGGGCTGTTTAAAAAAAATACGCAGACTGTTTGAATTGCGCGGCTCCAGTTGGTTCCAGGGGAATCCGCTTGGTGTCGCTAGGTTAGCACAGATCAGCTGATTACGACGCCATTTCCCGATTGCAGATATCTTCATTTGTGTATTAGCTACGCGGTTTTAAATGAAGTGCGATTTTTTCGTTTGGCGGATTTCAGAATGAATGACCTGAAGGAGCAACGGCTTGCTGTGAAATTTTGTGTTAAACTTGGAAAATCTGCGACTGAAACTTTTGCTATGCTTAACACGGTTTACGGTGATGTTGCTATGAAACGTACGGCATGTTTCAAGTGGCATGAACGTTTTAAGGATGGTCGACAGTCCATTGAAGATGATGAGAGTCCTGGACGTCCTTCCACGTCAACTGACGACCCACACATCGACAAAATCAACACCCTGGTGCGGGCAAATTGACGTCTGACTGTCAGGGAGCTTGCTGAAGAATGTGGGATATCAGTTGGATCTTGTTACGAGATTTTGACCGAAAAATTGAAGATGCACCGCGTTGCTGCAAAATTCAGCCCTCAGAACTCGTGAGTTTTTGGCCAAACACTCGATCACTGTTCTTCCCCCCCCTACTCACCCGACCATGCTCTTTGCGATTTTTTCTTGTTCCCCAAACTCAAAAGACCCTTGAAAGGAAGAAGATTTGAGACGATTCCCTAGATTAAGGCAAATGCGACGAAGGAGCTGGAGGACATTACAAAAGAAGCGTACCAGGACTGTTTCAACAAGTGGAAACACCGTTGGGATAAGTGTGTGCGTTGGGGAGGAGAGTACTTTGAAGGAGTCCCAGACCTGTAACTTCTAAATAAAGTACATTTTGTTTTATGACGCCAGTCCGCGTATTTTTTGAACAAACCTCGTAAAGTACATGCTACTTAACTTTTACTTTCATACACGATCGCTCGTATTACGATGTGATTACTCGTATAAACATTCTGTCAGAGTTCGTCATCAAATCCCACTGGAGTTCTTGTATCACAATTTGCATCCAGCTTAGAAATGAATTACACTTCCTAGCGACTTTCTAATAATTTCAACCGTAAAAGTTCTACTGTTACAACATACAGCATCTGCTGTCGTAGCTACATTGTCGTAACGTGGCTATCATGTGATATAATGCGTACATTGAAATACCACTTGACAGTATTGAAATTAAGGGTTACAACGCTCTTTTTAGTAACTAGTTAATATATTAAACGGCCTTCTAGTTGGAAAATACTTAATCGTTTAACATGCAATGTCTTGAAGACATCTTTCCTTTAAAAAAAAAAGCTTGATAGATTATGGAGACCAATAATTATCATCCTTGCTGGTGCCCAGTCAAAAACCAGAAGATCAACGTCAAACTTGGTTGATCATTTAAGCGGTCACTTCGCTCCTCCATCTGGGTTTCCTCGTCTGACCTCTCTAGGACATTCAGTTAAAGTTGATCTGAATATTTGTAATGAGAATAAATATACAAGAATTTGATTTAAACCTTCACGTTGCTATATCTAATTATTATTTTATATTTACCGTAAGGATTTAATTGAAGTATATATCGAAATTCAATAAATATTTTAATTGCTGACATGAAACTTGAATTTAAAGAAATACAGCTACTTATCTTTGCCAGATTTTCAGGTGAACCTGATTTCCCAAAAGAAAATTGGGAGGTTCGTTACATAATGGGATGACATGACAAAGTAATTCTGAATTCAACTAAAATGAGTTCAAGCAAAAAAAATAAGTTGATCGGAGTCGATATATAACATAGAATGAAAACAGTTTACTAAAGACAAAATGCAATGTGTATACTTGATTGCGAATAATGGCCTCACTCTGTGGTCTTCCCAGACTCACTGATTTCCTTTAAAATAATTGAATAGGAACCACAGATTTAGTGAAGGCTCAATATAAAAAGTAGTGCGGGGCACAAAGAAAGACATTGGACACACGTTTGCACATAGTAGAACAATCTTGACCAATCCAAATAACGATCAAGATTAAATACAGGTGGCGCCTGTTGTGGGAAGAGAGAGAAAAGTGTGATGCTGTATTACCTTAAAAGTTTTTAGTTCTTTAAATTAAATTACAATATTCAGTTGTATTATTTTAAAGTTGAAAGTTCGGCTTAAATGTTGTTGCAGAGTATAAAGTTATTCCATATTATAAAAAAACAATGAAAAAACGGCATTATTTACCCTGAATAATACTTTCTTCTCGGGTTTCAAGCGCTACCATGTAACTGACGATTGCTTTCACTCCATAGTTTAGGACGTGGTTTAGAATTAATACTATTGAACTGAAAGCAGCTAATCAGTAGCACTTACTATCATCAAGTCTTGAGCTTTTCTTGTGGAATTTGACAATATTTTAAAAACTCTCCTGGCTCTAAATTGCTAAGTGCGATTTTTCAACAATGGAATACGAAACTCGAATTCTCAGATTCAAAGCCTATCCAATTCACATTTGGGGTACCCAACAGCTGATATTCTTATAATATTTATAATGTTAATAATTGTTTGTCAGTTCCAAAACAACAAGTTGATATAAAAAAAAAAAAAACACCATTAATGAATATTTCACAAGAAGCGATTGCCATAGTTGTAGACTTTTAGAGTAAAATTAGCAAGCAACTTATATTCCAGTGAACATACATTCACGACCAGAACCAAAACACACTTGAAGCTGAAGAAATTTACTTATTTCTTTATTCTTTTTTCAGTTGATATTAAGAACTTAAATTGGAAGTACTATATATTTTACACGAAATGTATAATTATAAGAAATAGATGTACATGACTAAATAAATATGTATATTTTTTGTTGCCGATGTTAAAACAAAAACATGTAATAGACAATTAATTAAAGCCAGAAATCGTTTGCAATGCCAGTTTTTTTTATATAATGATTTGAAATTTAACGTATATTAACATTAAACTACAGATCTTTCTCTTTTGAAAGCAAAATGCATTCTTTGCTGAAATAAAATGGAAGGTAAGAATTGATAGAGAGAATCTCCCTCATGTGAAGCACATTAACAGCACCGTGCAGATTTCTATCAGTTCATTTCCTCGCACATTGAGTTAATCTGGCTTGTTTAACAAAACTAGAAGGATAACAAAAATAGAACAGAAATAGATTTCTTTATTTATAATTCTTGTAATAAACGAACATAAAAAGATACTGTAACGTTCCAAATTCAGTTAAGTTTTAGCAAATTGTCAATAAATGTAGAAAATAAAAACATAGATAAAAGTAGCCTGAAGTATATTTAATTACGATGAAAAACATTCAGTCTAATATACCATAATCGTTCAGTACTAGCCTTGTGCGATGAAAAACTTAGTTATATGTGGGCGTAGTTATTTTAGCATTAACTGGCTTGTAACACATCATTCATAGATAAACTACTATTTACAAAAATAGTATAATTACATGTGTAAATCAGTTTATCTTAAAACAGTAAATACTATTCTAGTAAAAAAACTCTAAAATATAGTACACAGTAAAGATATATATTATACAATAAGTATAAAACATAAATGGAGAAAAACACCATTGTATTTCAAAATATTGATTTTCTGTTTCAATCGCACATTACTTTGATCATAGACCAAAGTTATATGGTCTTTCATTTTCAGATTGCAGTAGCACAGTCATCTTCACTGCGGTTATTACGAATTTCAGTTAATAACGCCTCATCTCTTTTGTCCACTTTCAACTTGAATACTGCATCAAAAAAGTCAAAATAAATACCAAAATCGGTCATATTATCTGCTCTTTTATTAAACAACACAACTGTATCAGTTAGCGAAGGCTTCCAGCAACAGTAAAAAGCAAGAAACGCCACCCCGAGAACTGTGCAGCCGCCAACAATAATTGTGCTGTACAACTGATGTGATGACCAGGAAAAACTAGTCGGTATGAAAAACCAGATCGCGTATAAACCTGCATTTTCTAAAACGATCACGGCGATATAGATAACGAAACGTCGACCCTCGCGTAATTGAAACATATATGGCCAGTATATGAGTGATGGTAAACCGAAAAGAAAAAATACTAACACGAAATAATGCATTTTCCTCTTATACGATAATTGTGACGGTGTCGGGTTTTCAGAAGTGCCGATTTCATGAGACCTCCAGACAAGCGTTGAAATCCAAACAGAAAATAATAAAGCGTGGATGAGTGAAAAACCTAGAATGCCGTAGTATATGACAGACGTGGCTAAAGCGAAAACTACCGCACGTGAAATAAAAATTGAACCCCATCCTAAATAAGAAAGAAAAGTAGATAATATACCATCGTCTTTTCTTCTAACTGCACATAAAAGGGTCTTGACACTCAGAACGGAAGCCACTAGTTCCCACTTGGCTGTAAAAATATCAAGTAAAACAGATATTTAAGTTTCAAGACTGAAAATTAACTAATATGTTGATTACAAATTTATATATTCTTGGAACAAAACAAATCTGTCTTAATCAGTGATGACGAGAAACCCACTTGTTGAGAAATTTATATGCAAAAACGGCTCGTTTGGGCTGAAAACACTTTAATAGTCATTTACGTTGTTCGCTCTTCTATGTAAAGTGTTTTCAAATGTATTTCGGTGTATTTAACTACATAAATGTATTATAATTCATACTACACATGCACTTATTTATCATAACACGTATTTCATGCTAGTTCTTAATTACGAACGTTTTATTCTGGTATGTTCTGTGATAGCCTGGCTGCAGTTACTACAGTGTTTCTCCGATAATAAGACTTACCCACAAAATAAGACCTAGTGTGATTTTTGGGGATAGTTTTAATACAAGCCCTACCCTTAAAATAAGCCCTAGTTAAGAGTGGCAGGAAGAGGAAAGAAATAAAAAAAATTAATTTATTAATTAGTTTAATAGTTAGTTAATTAGTTTGTTTAAGTATTAATCAGTTAGTTTAATAGTTTAATAATAGTTTATTTTAAATGGTTAGTTTAATAGTTTGCAACATTAAATAGAATGTAATTTTTTTAGTCATTTTCACTCCAGAACAAGATGAATGTAAGAAAAAGTTATTCGATCGAGTATAAAAGAAGCATAGTGGAGGAATCACAGGGCAAGAATCTTACTGCTTTCTGTAAAGAAATGAATTTGGATCTAATGAAACCTCTATTGCTCAACATGAGAGAGTAGGTGCGAAAATTCTACAAGAAATTGAGTTAAGTGAAAACTCAGCAGGAATTTTAAAAACAGATGATTTGCAAGACATTCCAGAGGATGATGATATGATTGTTTTTGAATAAATTCCTGTTAATGAGTTTCTGAATGTTTTTCGTAATTTCTATTTATTTAGAGGTCTTATAATTTTTACTTTGTAACTTCATTTTTTTAATATATCAAAATAAGACATCTCCCGAAAATAAGCCCTAGTGTCAAATTTTGGAGTGAAAATTAATATAAGCCCTGTCTTATTTTCGGAGAAACACGGTACTAGCACATTTCACGTTTGACCCAAATCCTTACACAATCTAAATCGAAAACCAATTCAGAGAAATTGTAGGAGATGATAGCTTGATACACCGAATAATTTGTTCATTCGTACTTCTATAGTATCTGGTCACTGAAGGTCATATATAATAAAGTTAGTGTAAATGTCATCTGACACACGTTGTACACTCAGATAGCCTGGTCAGGTTTGGTGTTACGTTAATAATTCGTTTCAAATAATGTGAAACTGTCATTACTAAAGAAGCCGTAACGGCGAATAATGTAGTTTGTTCTTTGTATAAAAACATGCATTATTAACTCGTATGAATTATTAGGAAACCATTTACAAACAAGGGGGTAATCAAATAAAAAATATATGGATAAGATGTGAAGAAAACAACAACAACAAAGAAACTGTAAATACATGCAACACAACAAACATATGATTTCATCAATAGCAAATTAATGGCGTATATTTACAAGCTTTGCCTTTCAGTGTTTTTATCGGCTGTAAACACAATACTGGAAAACATCTCCGTGAAAGAACGTAACCATATTATAATTAAACATGATATTTCAAACGCAATTCCTATAATAAAGGCCTTGGCCTATGCTAAAGAAATGTACACAGTTCTGTTTCGCCGATTAGATACAAGGTGTCTTTTTTTATATTAATAACGTATAAAATATAACTATTTAATGTCTCAGATAAATACAAAAACTTATACGTAATACAGGTGAATTTTATCTTACTTACAAAGAGTATTGAAATCTATCTTTCCATCAAAGTAAGATACTAATATATACAGCTGAAGAACAACTTGTAGAAATCCAGAGTAGAAATCCAGAAAGAACTGTAAGACCAAAGCGTTTCTTTCCAGTTCGTTGGTTGTTTTTAATTCTTCTTTGTTTGGAGTTCGAACTGGACAAACACGTGGCACAACAAAGTTCAAAACCTCAACATGTCTGTAAAAAAAAAAAAATAGAAAAGTATAACTGAAAATGCAGTAAATCTTTGCATAAACGCATAAAGTTCGATATTAGAGTCGTTTGTGATTTATTTTTGTGGGCTACATTCAAATAGTGTTTGTAATAAAGTGAAAGAGACCGTAGTTTACCATAGCACATTTGTTACACTTGACATTTCTCACAAAGAAATTACAAATAGTTAGAAAACAAACATACCGTTGATTTTCCGGTTCTGTGAAACACACAAAAGTTACGTACGGTAGGTCTGTAAGGCATGTTGTGCCTAACAGATCTTGTTTCTGGATAATATATATATTTTAATCATATTAAGCACAATATAGGAAATAAATAAAATTTACAATATACCAGTGACTGGTTCTCAATTTCTTTTGTTTAAGTATCACCTGAATTTTGTTTAAATATCTTGGTGGATCACAGTCGAATTTGTTCAAAGTCATGAGGTAAATTCTCCGAAACATACATTTGCAAGCATTGCATGTCCAAAGATAATTAACCCTACAAACGTTCATATGCCACATTGGCTGTAAAATGTGTCATTTCATTTTAAGTACCTTAAGAGCAGAAACGTGGAAATACGGTCACAAAGCAGGTCAAGAGATGAGTGATCTGTTGTGGTATTCTTTGATGTATCAGTTATAGTATGGCACCTGTAACACTTTGATACACCGCTCTAATAATAAAAACCCAACAAACAATGACCAAAATGTAGTTTTACTATAAATAGAAATGAAAATTGTTTTGATGTATTAGTCTCTGCTGGCACTGTTGAGGTGTGTTGGATAATCTCAAACACTCCTAGAAATGTGTTTGAAAGTCCATTAGCCACTGTATAAGAAAATTCCTACGATGTGGTTGTACAGTTAATCGAGAGAGGTATTATACTTTTGTTGTAAATTGGTTACCCCAGAATGTTAAAATTTTGTTCAGAGCGAGAAAGGCAGTTCTATGTTAGAGTTGAACAGATATTTATTCAAAAACTGTTGGTTTTCTAACAGAATGACCGTAATATTCTAAAACTGTCAGAAAAACAATTCTATACTTCTAACTTATCACAGTTGAACTTTTAATACGATTGTTTCTTCTAAGATAAAATTTTCACACTATTCAAAAATAAAATACTATGTAACTGTACAGTTTTTATTAAAATATTTATGAAACACATTTTTGAAACATATAGATGTTACATTTTAATGTCGTTAAGTTCAGTTCTTTCTAAAATGCTTCTTTGTATTAGTTCCTTTTAGTGAAGTAAAACGTTTATTAGAAATGTGAAAATAACAACAACAAAGGCCTCGTGATAAAAATTGGTGACAAAGTCAGTAGAGTGTCGTGAGAACAATCATTCTGCTCCTGGTATTGAAGCTAAACGCGTATTGTACAAAATACGAAAATATACTCAAAGGATACACGTGATACATCGTATTACATTATCACAAACGTATCCTTTAAACTCGGTTTGTTTTGAATTTCGCGCAAAGCTACTCGAGGGCTATCTGCGCTAGCCCTCCATATGTTAGCAGTGTAAGACTAGAGGGAAGACAGCTAGTCATCGCCAACTCTTGGGCTACTCTTTTACCAACTAACAGTGGGACTGACCGTCACATTATAATACTCCCACGGCTGAAAGGACGAGAATGTTTGGTGTGATGGGAATTCAACCCGTGACCCTCGAATAACGAGTCGAGTTCCTTAACCACCTGGCCATGCTAAGAATAGCAGTGGTACAGCCTGTCCAAAAATGATCATATAAAGTGTTAAGTTAATAAAATACAGGATACGTTTAACATTCCTACGAAAAGACGTTTCTAGTCCTGATTTCTCCAAGCCCGTTCCCCTGGCTGTGGTTTCGCTAGATAGTAGATAGGGACAGTGGGAATCTCGTTAATCCATTCATTAATGGATTTAAATGGCAATTTCATTTAAATACAAAATTATTAGCCTAATATTAATAACCTTTCAAGTTGCTCTGGGGCCTATTAGGCCCCACTTTTCGTAGGAGTGTTAAACCAACAAGATCACATAGCAGCGTTTTTCAATGTTTTGATACCTGAGGCAGGCTTGCTGCCTTCCTAAACTGTCACGAACCACTAAAATGCATGTACAACGAAAAACCTTTACGACTTATGTACGAATACCTTGTAATTTATTATTTGTTTATTTTCGTAAATTCCCACGAAGAGATTAAGTGGTTATACTGGAAGGTTGGTTAAGAAACATGGCTTCAGATCATGTATAGAGGAAAAGCATTACTCACAGCAATTTCCATCCAAAAGAACAGGTATCAATAAAATGTTTTATTTTTTTCACACTAACTAAGCTACTGCTTTCTCCCTACTAAATGAAAAATAAAATATTTATTGAGTAGCAAGATGTTTATGCTTGTACAATGCCTTCTACAACGGGAGAAGTTATGGGATACCTCTGCAAATGGCCAGATATAGTCAAGTGGGTTAAGGCGTTCGACTCATTATCTGATGGTGGCAGGTTTAAATCCCCGTCGCACCAAACATGCTCGACCTTTCAGCCGTGGGGGTGTTATAATGTGACGGACAATCCCCCTATTCGTTGGTAAAAGAGAATAGCCCAAGAGTTGGTGGTGGGTGGTGATGACTGGCTGCCTTCCCTCTGGTCTTACACTACTAAATTAGGGACGGCTAGCGCAGATAGCCCTCGTGTAGCTTTGCGCGAAATTCGAAAACAAAAACCTCTGCAAACAAAGAATTCCGCCTGATTGGGAGGGGAGGGAATCATCAGATGAGTGGAGATCAAAAGATGGTGCCTGAGGTTACGCAACTGTTAAGTGACAAGCACTAGAGTGATGATAAAGTAATAGTATCGTAGTTTCTTGAAATGGCACCAGAGAATGCTGATGTCTTAAGAAGGGATGACATCGTAGCTCCACAATGCAACAACAGAGGGCGCGTTGGTATGATGACTGAGCTGATAGTTGCGAACTAACGAAAAATGGGTGATGTAGATCAACAGATAAGCATGTTATCGACTTTATAGTTACAATCAAAGTTTTAACATTAATAACTTACCTAATTTACATAATTTACAATTATCAGCAAATAAATGTGTTTTTATCTTTATCACACTTACAGTCTCACTATACAAGTGAAACTTATATTAAATCTGCTATTTTAATCTCCATTTCTTATCATTATTACTAATTTTGTGGTATTCACTTGCATACTTTATTACACAGGCGGATGGTGTTTCTGTAGGCACATAATGTTACAAGGCTAATATCATAGTATAGCCCCTTTTACAATTATCTGTTGCTTTATGTATAAAAGGCTTCGCTAATTCATTTGTTCTGCTTCTCTAATTCATATACATCCTGAAAAGTTGTCCTCATATGCAATATATATTTTTTATAAATACTGAACAAGACAGTTTGTGTAATCAATTGTGTTTTTAAGTATCGATTTACTGCATAACTAACGTACTGATTATAGTTTCACATCTACATTTAATTTAGTATGACATACTTTTTGCAGTTCCTGACGTTTTTATGTAAAACACTTATTGCTAATTCACTTTTACGATTCTTATATTGTAAAACATCTATTTCTCCTGAAGAGAATGCTTATTTAAATCTATAAATAACATACGACAATTACACGTTTAGTGTTAAGTTCATTTGATTCTCTAAAGTTTAATTTTGAAGGATCTACATAAAGTTATGTTTAATCATCATTACTGTAGGAAATTATTACTCAATATTCTGTAGATATTTTAATTTAGAACATTAAACAAACTACTACATATAAGTACTCTTTATACTTCTATCCGGGTCGTTAACAATGAATACAAGCGCAAATGATAGAAAGGTTAATAACTTGTGTGGTCACTTCAACCACAAATGGTGTAGTCAATTCAACCCTATTGGATATTTAGTCTCACTCAATCACAGTTGATGGTTTGTTGACATTTTACTAAGTAAAGAATGGGCCAATAGAATTAAAAGTTCAATATAGGAAAAAAGTAACTTTTCACAAGAAAAGCTGAACGAGTCAATTATAATATACAGCATAGTCGTTATTTACGATTATACACTCATTACTGAGATACAAATCTCATGCATGTGAGATTTTTTAACACTGAAAATAAATTGTAAAGTCTACACATTCCTAAATTAAAAATAATATATTATAACTTTAAATGTTCACCATACTTAAATGGCAATAATAAACTTTTGTACGTCACTGAATTTAGAAGTCACTAAACATAGTTTATTCTTTCATATTACATGGTCTGGATTGGCCAGATGGCCAAGGCACTCGACTCGTAATCCGAGGGGCGCGGGGTCGAATCTCCGTCACACCAAACATGCTTCCCCTTTCAGCCGTAAGGGGCGTTATAATGTTACGCGCAATTCCACTATTCGTTGGTAAAAAAGATTATCCCAAGAGTTGCCGGTGGGTGGTGATAACTAGCTGTCCTCTCTCTACTCTTACACTGTTAAATTAGGAAGGGCTAGCGCAGATAGCGAAGCAGAATATCATGAACATATATTTAATGTTTTGTATCACTATGTAAAATGACAGAATCAACAAAATATGTTTACCGACTTTTAAATTCAGTGACACACACAAATTTATTAATACTAGTTAAGTTAAAGTATGGTGAATGTTAAATTTATAATTCACTATTTTTCAATTTATATAGAAATTGTGTGATTATAAAGACTTTAACTTGTTTTAATTTATTTTCATTGTTAAGTATAAGGTAAATACATGTACGAGATTTATATACTCTTCAAAACAAGAAACGCAAAAGGGATATTTTTTGTTATTTTAAAGAGAAATATATGTAATAACGTTACAAGCTCAGAGTATGTGATGTTACACGTGTTAAGGCACTGATTGTCAGACCAAAATGACAATAAAAGTTGTGCACTTTGAAAACGGAGGAAAACATCGGATTTTTCGCCAAAACGCATGCGTGTCCAATAAATTTGTTTGAGAGATCTGCATGTTCTGCAAGTGCAACATGTGCAAAATCCCTATAAAAGTGACGGGTTCTCGGTTTCCATAGCTCAGTGTTAAGCCAGCGACACGCAATACAGTTACGCCAAGACTGACTGAAGCACAACGCAACAACGCCATTTGTCGCTTAGAAGCAGGCGAATCTCGATCAGATGTTGCCAGAGCTGTGAATGTCCACCCAAGCACCATCACAAGGCTATGGAATCGTCACCAAAAAACATGGATCAGCTCGTGACCGTCCACGATCTGGCAGACCTCGTGTGACCACACCCACACAAGATCGCAACATCCGGTTACGTTACCTTCGGGATAGGACCACCACTGCGACGTCTACTGCCTCAACCATACCAGGGCTGCGTAGGATTTCCGCTCAGACCGTACGCAACCGTCTACGAGATTCTTGGGCCCCATGTGCAACCCATCATGGCGAACGTCAACGACGTTCTTCAACATGACAACGCCCGTCCTCACACAGCCCGACTCACCACTGTCTTCTTGAGACACCACAACATCAACGTTCTTCCCTGGCCCTCCAGATCACCAGATTTAAACCCCATTGAACATCTTTGGGACGAGTTGGACCGACGTCTGCGACGGCGACAACCTCAACTGCAGTCTCTACCTCAGCTTGCAGCAGCTTTGCTGGCTGAGTGGACAGCCATTCCACAGGATGTGATTCATCATCTCATCGCTTCCATGAGCAGGAGATGCCAAGCAGTTATTGATGCTCACGGGGGGCATACTCGTTATTGACGTTGAGTGACGTTAAACTTCACCTAGTGAGCGTGGACTTCACCTTTGCAGACTTTGGATGTTCAGCAGTGAAGGTGCAAAGTTTCACACATGTCATACAGAACTACCCGGAATAAACTTGTTAACAATTTGTCTCATATTTTGCCTTTTGCGTTTCTATTTTTGAAGAGTATATTTTAGTAATGAATGATAATCATAAATAGCGACTTTTAACGTGTATTATAATTCACTTGTTCAGGTCTAGTTTTCATAAAATCTTTTTTGTTCTTTGAATTCTCTCAGTACATTCTCTTCTTCATTGTCAACTGAATCAAACTAAAAATCCAGTAGGGTTGAAGTGTCCACACCATTTGGTGATTGTAGGTGTTAACCTTTCTGTCATTTGCATTCAGTGTTAATGACCCTCAAACAGAAACAGAAACAACACAACCAGCTTTACAAATTCTCTTGTTCAGCATTTATAAAAATGATACATTATGTGTAGTAGCTTTTTAGGGTGTATATCAATTAGAGAAGCGAGAACTAATGAACTACCCAAGTGTTTTACAGACAAATCAACTGTTGATTGTAAAAAGGGCTATACTATAATATTTGCCTCATTCAAATAATATATAAATTATAACAGAATGTGTGAAAACTTGACATACTCTAACAGTTACAATACTTGTCTCGTTAAAACAATGGTTTTACTTGGCTTCACAACTTTTATGACATGTACAAACTAATTATTAAATGAAAACACGATCAGTTCAAATAAGTTTTTCTTGTAACATGAAGACAGATAATTAACTCCAGACATTGATTACATAACCATAGCTAAGACACTGCACTGAGCTAATCTTTTTATTGAACTACGTATTCACCCTAGCGGCATTAAGCTTGGTAACATGATTTGCCAAGTAATACCATAAGTCTATAGAACATTATTAAGACCATTCACCATTGTAAAACGTATTTAATGCAATTAAATGTGTAAGCAGAAACTGTAAAGTTGACAATAAGAAATAGACGAAAACAGCGGATTTAACGTAAGTTTTATTTATAGAGAAAGAGAGATTGAAATATTTCAGTACTGACAACTGTAAATATAAGGTTATGTAAATTAGATAAATTAGCAACGTTAAGATTTCCGTTGTTATTATAAAGTTGATCATATGTTTATCTGTTGATCAACGTAATCCTCTGGTGATTCACTCGGGAATGATTTGCACGCTCGTCATACAAACGTGCCCTTTGGTGCCCAATACAGCCGCGCCCTCTGTAACCACTTTATGAAACTATTACTTCATTACTCTGTCACGCTTCTGCTACCTATTATATGACAGTTATGTAATCCTAAGACACTGGAAACCTTTGTGTGTTTTGGAACAATTATGTAACCCTCTGGTATCGAAATCATTTGGATATTATACAATAATTATGTAACCCTCAGACAGTATCATTTGATCTCCTCTCGTCTGGAGACCCCCTACTGAAGTAAGCATCATTGGAGCACAGGGGTATTCCGATAATTATTAAAGGGGATAAATAATGGTTAACAAAATGTTTACTTACTTTCGAATCTGCCATGGAATGATGAGAAGTCCGTGAAGTACAAGAGTGCAAACTTTATTGAAATTTCCACTATTATCGGAGACACCAGATATTTGTTCAGGAATATATGAAAAACTGTCGCTTCCTCTTGCAAAAGCCTCAAATACTCGGTATACAGTGTAGGTGATGACAGGTAACAAGAGGCACGTCAGTGAAATTACGAACAGGTGAAATTCTCCACTCTCGAAGTACTTCTTTGTTGCATGAGAGTCACCCGAAATTTTACTAATATATTCAGCCAGTTCATAAATTCCTATTACCAACATAACCGGAAAAAATAATTTTTCGAAGTACGAAGTACAGCATTGTAACTCGGACCTCAATAAATTGGATGTGTCTTCGTTCACCAAATATTTTTCTTGTGGCTTTGAACACAAAATATTAAAATTTAAATTTTAGCGACTTCAAATTCATTTATATACGTTCAAACATCATAAACATACTTTTATTTTTTCATTACAAAGTTTTCAGAAACGATTAAGTGTTAAGACTCAATTTTTCAAGAATTTCTTTTCTTACAAGGTTTAGCTAATTATTATCAATGTGATATCACAAACTTTTTTTATGCGTTTTCAAACATCAAATAGTAAATAATATTTTAACTTCAACCAACCAAGAAGGTTTGGCGTGTGAACTGACAAAAGAAAACATTGAATCAAATTCTGAAATGAGTTTTAGCTCTTTGTCAAATTAGCAACAAATACCCATATAACTGTATTACTTTAATCTGGTATCATTTTTGTAGTCAATGCTTTTGGTAAAACGTGTCATACACTGAACAGAATTAAGAACTAAAGGTGTTTTAACCACAGGTAAAGTGAGCCAATATTCATTAAACTTTACCCACACATACACATATATATTAAATTTAACTTTCATAAGTCATTATGCTCTGAAATTCTTCACTTCGGAAATTCGGCAGAAAATCAATTTCAATCAAACGTGATATTTCATAGTGTTGTTTAACGTAAAAATAATAATAACAAAATATTACGTCATCGTTTTGGTTTGTTTTTGTTGTTGTTGTTGCAAGTTTGACCGGCAGGTGTCATTATTTGTGGTGTTTGAAAGTGTTAAACACTGATATAGACCAAACAGAATATCGCTTGGCCTTTCTGTTAGCACCTCGCAATAAACAGCCTCGGAAGTAATAAGAAATGGTGTTTGGTCTATTTTCAACCACAAAACTTAAATGTGAAACTCAAAAGTTAATACAAACTAGTGGCAGTTGAAACTAAAAGATCGAAGATAAAGCTACCACAAACAACAGTATTTTAAAATTAAAACAAGAGATAAATAAAATTATCTTTAATAAATGAAATAATCAATACTCAATTGCTATATATAACCAAAAATAGCGATAATACTAAGTGTACTTTTGAGGGGGCCTCTGAATATATTCTGTTTCAAGAGTGAATTAAATCAAAATTAAGAGTAATAAATATTTTTATTTCTCGCTTTTAAAATTCATATGTCATGCTGTGCTGTAGCTTATGGAGTGCATAATTCTTCTCGCCATTCATGGCATGCGCACGTTTTACTAACGTCATTTTAGTTTGTGCTGACCGGCTCACAGACGATACACTACTGCATTATGGTATGTGTAATTAAAACAGGTGTCCCCTCTAGGCGTTCTTCAACCCCTTTCCGAGGAAATTACATATTTATATTAACTCGAGTAATCTACAAGTATTATGATAACAATAAAATATGAACGATGGCTCTCTTATATTATACGCATGCGCAATACTGCTAAAGCTGATTTACCTTAAATATAGTACCAAAAAAAAAAAAAAAAAATGAAGTTATTGATTATTTACAGTTTCCTTGAGAGAAAATGTGTAACGTAAATAACCTTTTGGCAGTGATTTGTATGCGTGTAGCACAAACGATAAAATCGTCCAATTTCATTGAGAACACTGAAGAAAACGTAGCATTTATCAAAGTCTGCCGTATCATTTTCATAAGTTTTTTTTTCCAAAAAACGACCTTTACCCTCCAGTAATTCTCTTTAAAATTTTAACCGACGTTTCGCTTTTGCAGTTCCTGAAGTTGGTGTAAAGGTCGTTTTTTTCTAAACTTTTTATCAAAATGTCTAAATCCCTCCAGTATGTTATACAAATTTTGAAAGACAACAAACATGAAATTTGCCGTATTTATATTTCTGTATGAGAGCACATTTTTTTCGCCAGCTTTTCATATTAGCTAAATATACGCACATAACTGTATTATTTTTATTAGGCATCTTCTGATTGGTAAATTTTTCTAACGAGACCTATATTGAGCTGACGTCATAAACTAAACAGAATCCACAACAAGGAAGGTTTTGTTTACGTCAGAGATGGTATTTCATAAAGGGTTTGAACTTACCGTTGTTTCTAGTTTTCACGACAAAAATACATTTCAGTAAGTAAAACAATTTTGTGGAAGAGAATGAAAAAACCTAGCATTTACAACGTTCATAGGATCTATTTTGCAACGCAATAATACACGTTATATCATTTATTTTCACTTTTCCTTTAACGGGTTAACTTATTTCGTTTACTAAAATTTATAAAACAAAAATTCAGATATACAAACGTTTAGATTAACATACATATAGAAAATCAATCTCAGACCGTACTTGCATTACTTAATGCTCTAATTAAACCCAGTCAAAACTAGTGTTGGTGGGGTTTTATTTTCAGCGCTTGTCTTACTGTTCTAGTTAAACCCAGCCAAAAATCAATGTTGGGTGGGTTTCACTTATAGATCTCGCATCTCTAGTAACACTGCTATGTTTAAGTTTGGAAACACCTGTAGATTAAACTCTCTCTACTTTTATTTGGAACAGCCAATAAGTAGCTTCTGCATTCTGGCATATGTGGTTACTGTTTCCTTGTTTGTTTGTTTGTTTGTTTTGGAATTTTGCACAAAGCAACTCGAGGGCTATCTGTGCTAGCCGTCCCTAATTTAGCAGTGTAAGACTAGAGGGAAGGCAGCTAGTCATCACCACCCACCGCCAACTCTTGGGCTATTCTTTTACCAACGAATAGTGGGATTGACCGTCACATTATAACGCCCCCACGGCTGGGAGGGCGAGCATGTTTTGGCACGACTCGGGCGCGAACCCGCGACCCTCAGATTACGAAGCGCACGCCTTAACGCGCTAGGCCATGCCAGGCCTCTGTTTCCTTGTAAATAATGTCGTGCTCTCTCAGTCTATAAAATAATCTATAAAGCTATGTAGAAATATTTCTTACGGAGTGACTTCAGAATATCTTATAAAGTGCAATCCAACGCCCTCTGCACATGTTCATCTTTTACTTGTTTTTGCTGTAAAACAAGGTCAAGAAGAAGATTGGTTTTACTTCGTTTACATCATGTTCAGTTTCTTCTCTTCAAACCAGTAAAGTCAAATGTTCATACCTGATTCCGAATTACACGTTTTATCCGTCTCTTTCTCCTGTTTTTGTTTTTATCTGTTACTATTTTGATCTGTAGAACGATCTTGGTTAAATTGCCTGATGTAGGACTACTATTCGGTATACTATTCACAATCATACATTGATAAAATTATGCAGTGGCGGCGCCAGGATATTTTCGTTGGGGGTAAACTGTGGAGAGGCTTCCCAAAATACCATCGATATGAAGTATAGATGGTAAATTATAATAATGTAAATACCAAGGTACATTTCAGAAAGGTGTGCTATTTTGAGCTGCGTTTTCAATGCAGTTTTCATCGAAAACTCATACTCTGATTAATAATGGGCAGCTAATGGGAGTGAGCAAGAGGGGGTAGCGTGCGGCTGGCATATGGATCTCGATCGGGTTGAGCCGATCGTTAGCCGAACGCAGAGCGTACACCATGGTCAGCGGCTCGGTGATCATACGCTTAAGGCGTTCGAGGCAGGAATCACGCGCTCGAACAAAGCAAATCCGCGGCCTGGATATTAAATGGTCATAGTAGCACCAAAACAAAATGTCTAATTTGCAGTTGACCTTCACAGAAAGGCCGGTTTCTTCATAAGTTCACATTATTCATACAGGTCCAAACTGTGATTGTGATATTGTTCTTATTATCATAAGTGTGACAAGCAACTGTTACAATAATGTAACTACTACATTACATTAAATTAGGCACTTCTAAATAGCCCAATGACAATTTCAAAATTCATTCTAGAATTGTTTAGAAATATTATTTGGTCAGTTAACATGTAAGGCTATTATCTAATCATAAGTATAACATTAATTGGATTGTAAGTCACAATTTTAAGTGTATGCCACAATCATCAGTACAATTTTGGATGGCTGATACACAATGCAAAATGATCTCACAGAAGACATAACACTGGTTAAATGCTTCATAGTTTTGACCTATACACAATACACTTATACATGCATGCTATGTTTTACTTTTCAATAAAAAGATAAATGAAATTAATGGGTAAATCCCTGTGAAACCTTTGGTTTATCAAGTAAAATCCCTGATGATCTGTTGTAACTTGAAATCAACGTTGTTGTCTAATCTTCGTCAAAACTCAAGATAGAATGGCATTACACAGGGAGCGGCAATACAGCTCACGAGTTTCAGTGCATTCAGTAGTTGCTATGAGACGCACGACACATACTTCCGTCTTAATGAAGACATTGAGTTCTGCAAATCTATGTCTCTTTGATGTTAATTGTTAAGCAACAACGACGATTGTGTTTTCCATATTTTATGAATATATGTAGGTAACAATATTGGGGGGCTGAGGGGGGCTTGGTTCATTTGGGAGGGCTCAAGCCCCCCCCTTGGCGCCGCCACTGAAATTATGATAGCATAAAATATATCTTAAATATCCTGTTTAAAGAACATACTAAACACTAATGAATTGTATGCAATTTATTTGCTTTTTTGTATTATTTGTAGTGATTTATTTCGGTAATGACGAGTTATACAAGTTGTAAATACTCGTTGTTTATGGCAGTTAAAAGGTAATAATGGATAAATTAACACTTATGAATAAAAATTAGTTGATTTATTTTGTACGATGTTTTTGGAAGACGTCCTTCTTTAGGCAGTAAATACCGTGAAACGTTGAAAACTAGACTAAAACGAATCGTTAAAAAGATAGAATACACAATCATTCTAATTGTACACGTTATACATGGAAGTACTTTAATAAAAAAATATTTAACTTATTTCGTAAATAATATTAAAATTCATAATAACATAGTAAACTTGTAATTTAAGTAAATAAAATTGCAGTTCGGAAAATAAATATGCAAGTACAAAATGTAATAAGTTTACAAAATAAATTAATAAGGTAAAAATCCGGTGAAATATTTATTTCACCAAGACGAGGTTGAAAAATAATTGAATAAGGAGTCTATTAAAAGCACACCTGAAGAAACATTTTATTGAATAAAAATATGTTAGGAAAAATTATTTGAAAGTATATCTTTCGTTAATTTCATCAGCGAACTCGCTGTTGAGCTGTAAGATGAGGCAGTGTTGTTTTTCTTACAAAAACGTTTTCAATTTTGTTACAAATTTTAGCAATGGTAACGAAAAAAAAACCCAAAAACAATCCAACAATGCCTTTGTAACATAGCTCTACGTAGAACGTGTGTATGATTCACGAGAGGTCATCAGTTTTTAAATCTGGAGGATTGAAATCATGTTTACATAAAACTACAAACACTCCAGAAATAAAAACAAACAAACAAAAATGTTTATATTGAAACCCAAAGTTTCGGCTTACAGTTATTCTTAAAATTAAGAGCGTCACAAACAATACAAATTAAAAATCGAAAAGATGTCTAACAATTAAAACCTGACTTAACAATGCTAATGTTACGTGTTATCGGATAAATGTTAAAATGGTACTACAATGACTAAGCAATAGCAAATCGAAAGCTTCCAAACACACAACAATAACATGTATTTGAAGTTGAAACTACGTCCATAAAAAACTACAATAGTAACTACTTTTGAGCAACACTATTCTCGAAGGACTGTATCTTCATTATTTCGAAGGATCCGAATTTGAGCTGTCTAGAAGTGGTAACTACTAACGTAAGTCTTTATATGATACTATCTTTTCATCAATGTTTATATATATTAAGATTTTTGTAAAAATTACGATTCGGCTGAAGAATGTTCAATCTAATTATAATTTTTTGTTCCCTTTGATTTTTTTCTAAACCTTCTGAAATTGATTTCGATACACTGATAATTTTATTCTATGTAATATTACATGGGATGTAGGGTCCACACAACAATAAATCCGCCACTGCTTGAAACAATGGAAAGAAAACGTAAACTTAACAATACCGAAGCTAGACTTACTTTAACATTAAGTTATTGTAAAATTCATGTACAAAAGTTATGGTAGATATGTTTTTAACATACTATAAAAATATTTAACCCAGGCTTGTATATTTCGTGACGTTTGATTCACGTTCTGTCTTACTGAATTGATTTTCTGAAGTCGTGTTTCACGGTATCAACTTATCAGAAATTTAGTCACAGAAGAGTATATTCGTACTATTTTTGCACTTATGAGGATTTCTGATGTAGGTTTGTGATACGTGTTTAAACATTAAAGTTTACATGTTTTAACTGCCTAGAATCACAGAGAAGAATAATTTGCTTTGATTAACATAGGCTTTGATTAACACTTGATCTATGTAGACCACATCCACATTTCATACTTTTTTCGGGAAAATGGTAAAGTCTCAACACGAAATTAAATTTGATGAAATCACGTAACGATTGGTGAGCAACAATGCAGAAAAAACAATAATACATGAGAGGTAGATATGGGGAACAGGGGTGGACATATAGAACGTGTGGATTTCTATCCTTTCAATATAATGCAAATTCGGTACTTTGTTATTTACACAGGAATATGATGACAGTTATAATTACACGAATAACATTACATCTACATAGCTAATTTTCTATTGACTTTTACATAAGTCTACTGACAGTCTGTTAATAGCAGTTGGCCACACTAGGAGTGACTGCTAACCCTACAACATGTACACACGAGTTGCATCCTACCGTAAGTACATATTTCGGCAGTGTTTATTACTGCAGACGTAGAGACACCGCTACATAGTGGCACACGGGGCTTGTGTCCCGATTCTATTTGACAGTGTTCTGAATCTCCAGCTGGTATCTTGAAAAATCAGAATAGAACACCATGATTTGATATCATACTGAAAGATAAAAAAAATTCAGTCCTTATGGGCCCAAGCCCTGATTCTATTAATTAACGTACCAACGCCTCTGTTCAGACACTTCGTGCATTACACGAACATAACAATTCCAACACAAAATTATAATTTTGTTTCTCTTTGTAGTGTTTATAAATTGCCAGTTGAAGTCTATCAGTGTAAAATTTTGTCTACAAAGCTGTTATACATTCTTAGTGAAATAATAGTTTATGTCACTCTACCATTTGCAGAATGTTACGGCCTTTTCGTACAGCTAGTAATACTGAACCATTAATAAGTTGTGTCGTACACAACGCCATCATTTCGAACAATCTATAACGTGAAATCTTTTATCACTAACCTGTTGATTTTCCGTAACATTTCCAGCCTTCTCTGGTAAAGAGTCATCGTTCTTGTTATTTGTACTGAAATCCATGGGGCGTGTTCATACAGCGAAAAGTGTTTACAGCGTAGTTGAAGTAACTTTGTCGTACACGAACTAAACTAGACAGTCTTACAATGTGAGTACATCCATCGTCCAAGGCCTCTCTCTACCGTCATTTAATGACGTAATCGAGAGTTACTCCCACCATGTAAAACTGGTTCTTGAGAGGCCCAATTAACTATTCCTCATTTCTCACGACACATTACAACATGGAAACTCAGTTACTTGATTAAAACATATTAGTCGGTAATTAGACAAGTACGAAAAAAAAAGGATGAATTAATAATTAAACAGTTACTCAGCCACTGGCTTATATGTTTCAACTAAAACTGTTTGTAACTCACATATCATTCAGTTGAAATTGTTGATTCTATTGTGCACAATGATAATGTGTACATTGTTTGAAAAATATATCGTAATCCTTAAAATCGGAGATGAATTAATACAAGCATTGTGTAATGGTTTACTGTAAACCCATGCTTTTATAGTCAGTAATTGTTTTTGTGGTGAACGTTATTTAATAATTTTATTAATATTTATAATATTTTTAAAAATAAAATTAACATTATTTTTATGAACTCTTACATGGATTTCAAGTTGTGTTTCTGTTTCATAGTGAGTACAATTATGTACTCATAATTAAGTATTCATAATTTCATAAAGTAATTGCTATTGTGAAAATATTTATATTGTTATTAATGCCTGGCATGGTCAGGCGGGTTAAGGCATTCGTTTCCCCATGGCATCAAACATGCTCACCCTTTCAGCCGTGAGGGCGTTATAAAGTTACGATCAATCCCACTATTCGTTGGTAAAAGAGAAGCCCACGAGTTGGCGGTGGGTGATGATGACTAACTGCCTTCCCTCTAGTCTTATACTGCTAAACTGGGGATGGCTAGCCTTAAACCAACACATCTAGTGCAACGTAAAATACATCTTGCAAGTTAAATATACTGATATTTATTTTATTTGTTGTTTCCAAGCGCATGTTAACAAAAAAGGAAGATAAAGCCGTTTATTTCTTGTTTAAAAAAAAAAGGTTTATTTTGAAATTTTTGTTTGCATAATTTTGCACAAATGTACTCCAGGAGTGCCTGAAATAACCTTTATTAATTTTGAGTGACGTTAATCAACAACACCCACTGTCAAATCTTGGGTTACTGTTTTTCCAACGAATAGTTGGATTGACGATCACATTATGAAGCTCTCACTGTTAAAAGGATAAGCATGTTCAATCAGGAAATTCGAATACATGACTTTGTATGTATGTATATATATATAGTAATACCGATAATTAATATAGCTTCGAGTCGAAGATGGTAACAGCAAAAGTTATATAACCTGTTTCTTTTCCTGCGCACGGTACGTTTTAACTAAATGTTGTCTATTATGAACTTAAAATTTATAACAATTGAAATGTCCGAAATTACTTTTCCAATTTTGCATATAATGCTTCGAAACAATGGGGTCTTTACGATTTAGTCACGTGTTGTATATATGCAACAAAAATAAATTAGGTGAAACATCACAAAAACTATGAGATATGATAAGACATAAGAGTGGTTGACATTGTTCAAGGTAAAGGAATTGTTCCATGTTAATACTTTGTAAGAATAGTATCGCTACTCTACCTATCAATTATTCATGTGAAGTGTTTGTAAACAATATGTGTTGAAACATCATTAGGGCATATTACACTTGTTACGTATTGTAATTCATCTTGGACGAGCCTTCAAATGATTTGTGATTTGAATCCAAAGGTAAATTAAATGTCTATATCCATCAAATTTACGATATTTTCCAGCAAGACTGATATACACAGTTTTCTTTCTGAACATAAATATATTGTAATATACAAACAACAATAGTAATACATTTATAGTAATGGTTATTACAAGAGTAATAACTTTTATACAAACGTTTTATAAATCTACAAATACTACTGAGATTTCTATATGATCCTGAACTGATTATTTTATCGATAGTTCATGATGAGCGAATGAATTTCGAGTTGATATTGGTACAGTTCACTTAACGAGTAGCTAGCTCGCTCTCTATTCTTGGCTGGTCGCATGTTGTTTGCAAGCTGATTTTTCACCGGCGAAGATATCCAATGTTCTCGTAGAAATACAACATTCGAAGTTAATTCCATGAAATTAAATGGTTTATAATGTTCGAAATCTATAAACGTTCCTGGTCAAATATCTGTAATTTCTCTATTAATAAATCTTTATCACAGTTTTAGCTTTCGAGGTTTATAGTATACTAACTGTAGCAAACCAGACATAGAAAACTGGCTCTCTGCATTGTGTTGGTTTCCTTTTATAAATTTGAGAGGAGATTTCCTACAAATTGCAGCTAAAACAAAATACTTGCGTTTACATACATATATTACATTGTTGGCTCCTAGAACGAGAGTTTTCTACTAATTTAGTAAATATACGGCAACTTCATAATACACATTTAAGAGTATAAGTTACATGCACTTCTAGATATATATTAAACTAAAACAAACATCGATATTGAAATACGTGTATAATAGTAAATCCGTTGCACAATCCCTTAGTTAAACTTTAGATGTCTTTATTCAGTAAAGAAAACAACACCTGTTTGTTAGTTAAAACAAGACAGTGATTCACTGAGAAGCTGTATTCTGTTCACGAGATAAGCTGTATTGCTAACACCATGTCCTGTATAAGCTATTTATAATGTACCATTAACAAGTCCTAATAAATTTCCTGCCGTTAGTTTCCCGATGCACACGTATATTACATTTCAAGCAGTTAATTTGATTATACTTGCCCATCATTTATCATTTAAGCTTCTATAACCTCTAGGCATATTTAAGTCATAAATATACAGCTAATATACTATCTGCATTATATATATAGTTAACATATAAAGTAATGAAAGAAGCTTTATTGCAAATGTACAACGCTTAGACAGGGTCATGGTATCATCAGGTATAAGTAGAACAAACAGATACAGGAATATATATATATATATGTACACGGTATGGAACAAAAAAGTCACATGACAGGAGATTGCTTAACAACTTAGTAAAGGTATTTTGGTTTTCCGAGGTATTGGTTTAGTGTAAGAATGTGTTATTCAGTTAGAATAACTTCCTTTATTTTGCGTTTGTTAATGTTTGATTATTTGTTTAAAACTACAATGCTTTCTATAGATGAATATACTGTGATTTTCTGGGTTGCAATGTTGATAAACATGGAGTTTTTTCTTCTTCTTTCTACTCTCAGTGACTTTGGTTTCCAATTTTCTTACGGTTTTGCTGATGTAGAATAATTACAGTTGTTACATTGTATTTTATATACGACGTTGCTATTGTGCGACTCTACATAATTTTTATTCGGCAATGCAATACATTTAAGTTAATGCCGGATTTCTAAATGAATTTGAAGTCGAAAAGAATTTTGTGTTTAATGGCAAGTTTTCCCCAAGTGTGAATTACTTTTGAAGTCATTTCAAAAATGAATTGTTATCTGAGATGTGATGTTGTGTCATTGTTCAGTGTGAATGGTGATTATGAATTGAGTTTTGGTTGTGAAAGCTATTCGGAAATAATTGTTGAAAATTTGTCGGTGTAAATAAAGGAATGGTTTATGGAGTTGAACGTGTTCATCAACATGGTTGAACAAACAGCATTTTTAAGGTTTTTCAGTACATTGATCTTTGTTTGGATTCATGAGCAAAATTTCAAGGGAGGTACAGACCTGTGCGAGTGATTTTTCAGTAAATTTTTTGTTTTTAATTGTGTCAACTCTAAAAAAAATCTCAGGGTTAAGAAAAGGTGAGTCGTTATTTTCAAGTTCAGTAATAAATTCAATGTTCAGATGAGTGGAGTTTATGTGGTCAGTGAAACTGAAACCAGCTAAAGTGAAATATATCTGTACCAATATAGGAGAAGATAAGGTGCAGATTGTTTATGGATTATGTGCTCCACATCAAAGCTTTAGGGTATAGTTGATTTAATGTGTTTATGTCCGTCCGATCTGTGGTAGTTATTTCGGTTACGCATCTTTCAGGGCCTCAAACGAATCTGACAGATAAGCAGGGGCGATCAGAAACTTTTTTTCCCTCACTCCGCTTTGTGGCTAGTTGACAGGAACTTTGAGAAAAAAAAGTTATTTTAATTTAATTAAGTGAAATTTCAAACTTGTCATATGACAGAATCTACGGATTGAATGCCCAACCTGAGCTGCAAACAAGACTCAATTCGTGAGATGAAACCCAGGAAATGCTCCGAAAGTAAAAAATACCAGCCGATGAGAAGTTAGACCAAGCATACCAGTTCAGATTAACCAGAAATATATACATTACAGTTTAAGGAAAAAAACTATTTCTGTATGGGATAATTAAGTGAATGTTTTTACATATTAAATTTATTTTAACAATCACTTTTATTTTACATTTTAAGTTTATCACTATTATATGTCTTGACATTTCACTGATAAGACGCTAGTAAAGTTTTGAAATATAGCAACTTTAATACATTTATGTCACTCGTTTGGCAAATACACTGTGAAAGTCAAGCATGTTTTTGTGTGTATGTTTTTCTTTCATTGCAGTCCTGGCAAATATTTTGAGATACAAGACGTTTGTGTGTTCTCTTCTCAGATTGTCTGTATACTTTAATAATTTTTTTTTTCAATTGGTGTACGAATGTTGCATCATCTATAAATATAGTTTGTATGTTTAAAAATTAAACACAAAGCTACAAAATGGGCCATCTGTGCTCTGCCCATCATGGGTATCGAAACGCGGTTTTTAGCGGTGTGAGTTCGCAGACATGACGCTGCGCCACTGGGGGCATGAACATAATTAACGTTAACTTATGTCAAAGATACTAAATGCTCAAAACATGGGTGAAGGAGGTAATGAACCCTATTAACATGACCCTTATTTAAAACTATGATCCCACAAAGTTTGGTTGAGATTCACCCAACGACCTACACATAGTAACGAACAAACAAGTAGACACAAAGATGTATGTATGTGTTTTATAGCAAAGCCACATTGAGCTATCTGCCGAGTCCACCGAGGAGAATCGAATCTCTGATTTTAGGGTTATAAATCTGTAGAATTATCACAGTACCAGCAGGTGACAGACTCAAAGATGTTTGTGATTCATACATTATAAATGTACGCCGTTTTCACAAAGGTATGTCATCAATAGCGAGCAGTCGTTTTATTCCCCACTAGCACAATGTCTACGGACTTATATAGGTAGAAATCGGGTTTCGATAACCGTAGTAGACAAAGCTCAGATAGCCTTTTGTGTATAATACCAAAACAAACAAGTAGTTTTATAGACACAAAGAGCTGTGTACATTAACCTTGAGGAAGCCGAAAAAGTAAGACGCTGGTTATAATAGTTAAATACACACACACACACACACACAGAGTAAAGAGGTCATATGACAATATATTGCTTAACAGCTTAGTAAAGGTTTTTAGTACCCAAAAGTAGGGCTGTTTTGCTCAATTACAATAGCTTTTGTTATTTTGCGGTTATGTTTGGATTTTTGTACAAAATTACTGTTTTTTATTTTGTAGTTGCAATGGTGGTAAACTAGGAAGTTTTTCGCCGTGTATAGATTTCTTTTCATCATGTTTGAGGCAGCAGGCAAGTTGTTTGTCTAATGTCTCTTTACGTTTTAATACGTTGTTTCTTTCTTGACATTTGAAATTCTGAGAAGTTTTCATTGCATATTTTGGACAACTCTTTAACAGTATTGGGAATTAATTAATTAGAGCAACATTGTCTGAGAAAGGAAATATCATTTCTCCTTTTACAATTTTTACATTTATGTTACGAAGTTTATAATTGCACAATACCATAGTTTAATGCCAGCGGAAAAGTGAAGGTTTGTTTTGATTTTCGCACAAAGCTACACGAGGGTCATCTGCGTTAGCCGTTCCTAATTTAGGAGTAAGACTGGAGGGAAGGCAGCTAGTTATCACTACCCACCGCCAACTCTTAGGCTACACTTTTACGAACGAATAGTTGGATTGGCCGTCATTTTATAACGTCCCTAAGGATGTTTAGTGTGACGGAGATTCGAACCCACAATCCTCATATAACGAGTCGAGTGCCCTAACCACCTGTACATGCCGTGCCCGAAAAGTGATCTACGTTGGATAACAACCTTTCACGCTTAACCTTGAGTAATCGCCGTGATGAACTTGGACTTGATGACGAAAAACCCATTTTTAGTTCTTTGCCATCAAATAGTTAATATATACATTATTCGTGTATATTTTGAAGTCACCATTCTAAATATACGACAATCCGAATGTTTTCGACACAGTACTTTAAACACACAAGTTTAATACTAGAAGATACTATGTCTACAGTTTATTTTACAATCACGCTATAACACGTAAGTACAAGAGCGGCATTCCCGTCAATTTACCACTGCTTAATCAACTCAAGTTATAATCATGTACGTATGTTTTTAAACTGTTTTATTTGGTTCACTGGCAGGCCGTGGGAAATGAAACGCTTGTATATGGTAAAGCAACAAACACAAAACTACAATACCACTGTAAACATACAGTAATTTAGTTAACCCTAAACTGAAAGTTATATATATAGTTAAAAGGTGTTTTTATGAACTTCATGTACGTTATGATACGACTTTTGTGTGACAAGGCATGCTATTAAACCTACGATAATTAAACAATATTTTAGGCAACTGAGAATTGTATAAATAGCCATTTAATTTCAGTGCTCACTCATCACGTCTATAACACTTGCAACTTCAACCAACACTTGAAAATGGTTTCTCGCATCTAGATAAATATTTCTAATCACATATCATGATTTTCTTCTCTAAGTATTACTCACGTATATTTGTTATAGTTCCATATTTACTGGGGTTCACATGCATGATTCGTAGAAATAAAAACACATTATTTACCATTTTTAAGTGCTTACAATTTTTTCTTACGTTTGATGTTTCCTAATTTCTATGTGGAAAAAAAAACAAACAAACTTGAAAATAGAATCACGAGTATAAAAGTTAACTGTTTGACAGAGTTCTAAGCCTACAAAAATAAAATCCATTTGGGTTTTTACTGTCATTTACTCGATTTCGTGAAATATATATATTTTTTGCTTCGATCATTTAAATGATCTAGCAAGTAAAAAAATTACCTAAGATGCAAATATACTTTCTGAACATGCGTGCGTGTGTATATATTTGCTGGTTAATCGAAGTTGAAATGCTCCAAGTGAAATAACACTACTTTTTCTGCTTATTTGTAAGGTAATTTGTTACTTTCACAAAACAAGCTATAACCAGAAAAACCTTAATAGAAAAAACAGAGTCACTTTCGGAAAGGAGGCATCATGTGGATGGGGGGGGGGGGATCGGAAAGTGGAAGAGAAGAGATACACACTTCAAATGTGCATGTTTCAGTTTGTATCCAATAAAGGAAGAAGATGAATTTTTTAAAAGTGCCTGATTCACATTGTTTCACTAGACAATACAGTTTATTGAGGTAAATCAGTGGTTCCCAACCTTTTTTATGCCCGCATCCCTAAAAAAAATCTAATATGTTTTCGCACCCCTCACAGTAATTATTTATTTAAGAATAAAGGTGAATAAATGTTATCTCGCACCCCCAAGGGAACCACTGAGGTAAATAATTCTCAATGTGGTCCGCGTTAAGGTTACGTAACGTAAGTTCGGAAAGGTAGATCTATCAAATACCTCATCGTAAATAAAAAAAAACAGGGCTAAAATTTCAATATTTGAGAAAAAGCATGTTTTTACGTATTGTTCAAAAATATTATTAATTTTTAAAACATTGGGTAACTACAATTTTTAAAAACACACTAATGGTATCTTGAAAGACTGAAAGAAAGATATTTGGCATTAGCTATGCAAAATTTAAGATTCTGCAAGATATTATGAAATCGGGTAAAATTAAAATAAAACTTAACGCAAACAAAGTAAATCAAGTGTTTTTATTTCAACATTGTTGAGCATTACTCAACAAAAACCATTCTTTTAATATTATATGACAAATTACACTATCTCTTTTTATCCTCCACTTTCATAAAATATAATTATCACCCATGACATTCATTGTCTCCACTGTGCAAATGCTGATGTACTTTGGCTGTAAGTAGAGAAAATCTTTCACTCAAAAAACATTAAAATTCATACACCAAACAAATGCACGTATTACAGTTACATTTATATCTCGCACAGGTTTAATAACCCATTAAATGATTTATAGGGTTTATAAGAACACAGTTATATCAACTTTTGAACATCACAATAATACATGTGACACACTTGTTTTCTTTAAGTTTTTATACTTATCATACACAGAATTGACTTGAGGTATAATATTAACTATGCCTAAAGTCCCACATAAATTAATTCAACTTTCATTTTCACACTATCTGATGTAGGTTGAGTGATACTGAACTACAAAGTCACCAATAATTAACATTATGAAACTAATGTGATGAAAGTGATGAAACTAATAACGTTTTTAAACCAAATAATTTCACAATTTTAGCATTATTCTGATATTACTTATCACAAATTACTTTATATACACACACAAACATATTATATGTAATGATAATAAAAGGGCACGTCTGTGGGTCTGTGTGTGACCATTATAACACCAACATCATGAGGCAAGGTAGCAATAAAAACACATAGAGAAACAGCGTAAACAAATTAAAATTTGCAACCATACTAAGTGTATCTTAAGGGCTTGCACCTGGGTATTATTAGTTATTGTATCCACGTGCATGCACACACTCAACTTTTCAATGACGCAAGCTGGTGAAAAACCACATCAAAAAGAAGAAGGGTTCCTTATATAACAAGTAATATACAGAAAAGCTGGTGTACTTTTGTAAACATGCATTCTACAATACTTTTTATCTTATGTTGGTTAGCAATACAAAATAAAGGTTATACGTTTATACTAAAATAGCTTCAGAATACTTTAGTGTTTGCATAGACACACACAATCTTGATGTTACTTCAACAATAAACAAGAACAGTAACTAACACTAAACTAATGTTTTAAATTGCCTTGCTGATTTATTTTGTTCTTAGGTTAGTTAATAGCTTAAATATATGACATAAGAGTTGTGTTTAAAAAGTCCATTACAAAGGGCAGTTTAGTTATCATGTTATGTTATAAGGTATAGTCACGAATATATACTTATAAGAGATTTTAAGAACAGAAAAAACTAACGATTGGCGAGAAAACTTACTCTTGAGATCAAACCCAGATGGCTGACCTACATAGTAATTGAAAAAAAAAAGAAAAAAAAAAGGAATTATTTAAGACATCATTGTAAAACGACACAAGACTATGTAATGGTTAATCATATACAAGTTCATAATATTAAGTTGAAAACTACTTGTACGTCAAGTTAAAAATCAACCAGTAAGAAATTTTGAAGTCGGTAACTTGTGGAAAATGTATATAAAACTTATCAATAATGGTTAAACATATATAATAAAATGGCAATAAGTTTAATTTGCTTGTTTCTTTACACTTGTTTTATTTATCTGTAAGAATTAAATCTGTTACTTCAACGTATATATCATTATTTATTAAAATTTAGTGTTGACAATTACGACTGATAATGGAAAATAACTGTTTGACTTTAATTTTATTGTAATGTTTGTTTTATATTTAAAATTATTACTTGAAGTGAATAGTTTTGCACTATTGTTTCATTTTATTGTCCATATTCTAGAGATTTATTGTTAAAATTTATTTTCACTTGGGAATTTAAAAAAAAAAAAAAAAAAACACTCTCTTATCTCACATTAAATGAGAATTTCAATATTCCTAGTGTAAAAACAACAACTGATTTTAATATAAAAACAACAACACACTATTGAGCACATCAGAATATTCTAGCTGTTGTTATACTTACTTCCAAATCAGGGCTACCACCAAAACTTGGACTGCCAAAGCCACCAGTGCTACCTGTCCCTGATTGCTGATTAAGACTTCCAAAAGTCTGCTGTCCTTGTTGTGTAAGGGAGTTAAATGATGGAGCTTGGGCAGATGCAGCCAGAGTATCAAATGTTGGAGAATTCATGCTTGCAAACCTAATTTAAAAAAAATTGGGAACATCATTTGTATGGCAGTAAATCTCAAAATTGTATTGAGATAAAATTTAGTTTGAAAATACATCAAAATAAATTGAGTCACTGTGCTTTTAGAGAAAAACCACATACCAAATTGATATTTTAGGTTCAATATCTGTTTTTTTATTCCATCACAGAACAGTATAACTAATAAATTCACAAACTTACAGTCTCATCAGAATACATGTTAAAAAAGAGTTTATGAAATGATAAAATAATATGGAATAATTAAACGAAGCTAAGTGTATATAACACGAGATAAACATACCCTCCAAAACCCATAGTAGTCTGACCAGATCCAAATGAAGGTGAACCACCGAATGGACTACCAAAAGTATTCTGACTTCCAAAAGTGGGCACTGCTCCAAACTGGGGAGAACCTCCAAATGTTGGGCTTCCTCCAAAAGCTGGAGAACCTCCAAAACCACCAGGGTTAACAGCTGTAAAATAAAAACAACTTCAGTAAGGACAAAAATAAATTATTTAGTTACAAAGCAAAAACTTCAAAATGTTGTACTTGAAATAAATATTGCTTCAGTAAATTATCATTTGGTCTTAATGTGTCTTATACCTACAATAAAAAGCCACAAAACACAAAATTAATCATTTATTTTACCCTGCCCCCCTTCTTTTTAACTAAAAGAACAAGTTTATTTCAACTTAAGATTCTGGAGATTCTATTTCTCTTGAGCAACAAGAAAGTTGACTCTAAATAAGATATTTTCAACTGTTTCTTTTATACACTTGCATCCAACATTTATCAACTCTCTTTTTAAGTTGCAAATCAAGTTTATTTTTCCAAAAAATCTTAAGGAATCTCTTACACAGAATCTCCTGCATTCATTGCAGTTTTCAAACATTTAATAGTTGGTGAAATCTGTCAAAAAACCTTTTAGCTGGTTGTTGATTACGAATCTGTTTAATCAACCAGATCCCCCACTAAACATGATTTTCAAAGAAATTCAGTAGTTTCATTTTAATATTTTAAATCATAGTCTTTTTTAGTATATCCCTCAAAAATCAGTTCCTTAAAATTAGAGATTCTGTGTAGCTCCCTTCTATATGCCATATTTAGAATTTAATACAACTTTCTTTTTAAACTTCATATGTAGTTTACTTAAGTTTATTACTTTAACTAACAAGGAACCTTTAAGTCTTCAGATTTAAAGTTCACTTCACTTTATGGAGAGTCTGAAAATTCTCTTTTCATGTTCCTTGTTAAGAGTTCCTAAGTATGGAGTTTATAAGTTACTTCAAGTTATTAAGCATTTATGGAATCTCTTTCTACATTCCAGATTTAAATTTTAAATGTGTGGATTCTCTTTCAATATTTTAGCTACTGAATATAGTTCCCTTTTTTATTTACCAAGATGTTATGCACTCTCCCTTTCTATATATTTAAGATATAAAGTTTACTTCAAGTTACCCATTAATTTATTTTTAAACTCAAAATAAAAATTTTGCTTCAACACATCATTAATTTATAAGTTTTCATGTTAGATTTACAAGTATCCATGAAGAATAATGTTAATATTAAAATGCTTAATGATAAAATCAACCTACAAGACTTTTGTGGAGCCTGTTGAAAACCTCCAAATCCTGACTGTGCCACACTTCCACCACCACTAGAGAAACTTCCACCAGAAAATGCTCCACCTGATTTACTCCCAAAGCCTTCAGACTGCTGATTTCCAAACAAGTCTATATTAACGTAGGGGGAAAAAAAAAACAATACACATAACTACCTACTTTATAGTATGCTACCAAATAGCCTATTAAAGTGAAATAACACATGAAATTTAAATATAAAATTTCATATAGCTTTTTCTCAAATAGCTAATATCAATAAGTGCTGCTTCTGAAAGATAATTTCTACTTAATATATTAAAACAGAATATTTTTCAGTACAGAAATATGCAATGTTATTTTGTATGCCCACTTTTGTTTTCTTAAGTGTTCTAAAGCATTTTATGAAGCTCCACCCAACAAATCACGTGTGAAAAAATTACAAGTGTAAATAGAAACTAAAACCAAATTTTAATGAAAAATCTATAATTTTCTACTTCTTCAAAAATAAATAAAGTAAATGTTATTCATAATATTAAAATATCAAAAGCCAGACGAGAAGATATTTTACAACAACACTCCATTACAAACAATCCACTATTTTTTGTTGAAAGCAATACTGAATGGGTGATGGTATGGTAAGATTTAACAATATCATCCTGTTGTATCAACAATTCTCACAGCTATTTATTACAGGACAATGTTTACTTAACTCTGTTTAAAAGTAGCCTTTTATAAACTAATATCACATGGTTTCACTATAGAGTAAGACAAGCTCTGAGCTGCTCTCATGGCTCATATATCCAAACTTGTTAGATCATACAAGACTTCAAACTAACTGACTAGTACATACTTGGTGAGGTTATATAGTCTTGTACATATTCATGTAAACAAACAGAATACATAGTTCAGTAAATATTGTACATGCATCTACTTGTACTCAAGGTCCACACCACAATCACAGAATGATTACAGGATGAAATAAAATTCCTTCAGCTCATTAAAAATCAAAAGCTAGTAAAGAACAGATAGATATAAAAGGCAGAAAAGTTTGAAAAAATGTTACCTTTGTAATTCACAAGTATTTTAATTGAATAACATGTGAATTATGATATATATTACTATTAAACCATGTGGTTAGAAAATTAAATTGGAAAGAATAACTTGTACGCTCGTATATAAAAAACAAAAAAGTGACAGAATGTCCACAATTTTAAATGTACATCAAGATTTGGGAAAGTTAAATATAATTTCAGAATGTAACTAATGATGCAGTAATAATAAACATTAAAAATATATTAGTTCCCAATAGGCTTAATGCTTTATTTGGTTGTAAAAACTGAAAGGATTGTAATGCCTTATTGATATCTTTCTTTCTACATCTAATCAATTCTATTACAGTGTGATCAGAATAAAAACAAACAAACAATAGGAACACAAACTAGTTCTACAATCAATAACTTAAAAGCAACAACTAACATCCACATCTGATCTAAAAAATATGAAATTATTATTTTATTTCTATGATTCTAACTTTGTTAATAAACATAGATTAAAAAATCCTATGGTAAACCTTTCACAACTATGTATTTCCTTATTTTAGCTACAAGGGGTACCTGGTATATTAAAGACTATTTAAAATTCTATTGTTTTAACATTAAGGAATGTTATAAATTTGTTTTATTAATATATTTTTCCACAATTTTTAAATTCTTTGGTTTCATACCATAATTTCTCTCAGAATGCACAATTATTTTCTTGAGAGCCTAACTTTTATGTTGCCTCAACTCATATATAATCTATGTTCTATACAGTTCATTCTACAAAATTAGAAACTTAAATACAGTTACACTAAAAACATCTTAACCCTTTAAAAATGAGCTTGGTATAACATACATATTTGCACACATTAAGTATTTATATTATACTTTTTGATGCAGTATATGCATCTTCAAAAAATGTGGTAGACTTTTAGTAACAATTAGAAGTTTTTGTACACAAGAAATCAGATATTTTAATGAAGTATTTCTACTAAAATCTGTTTGTGAAAATAGAGTCAGTATTATTAATATTCAAAGTGCAAATTGATTTTCCTATTATTTAAAGCCATTTGTTCTAAAAATCTCAAATATTATTTGTGTAATCTCTTAAACCTCCTCAATACATTTCAAATGTTTGTTTTCAGTAATAATTTATATTTTGTTTCTTGTTTTCTCTACCTTAACTGCATGGGGTCTGTCAATTTGACTGACCTTGTAACCATAAAAAAAAATGAAATAAATATAAACTATACTATTTTTCGTACTAGAATGACTACAAATTATAACATAAAAATGCAAATATTCAGTCTAAGTAGCTTAAGTCTCATAATAATATATATTTATTATTATATTGACCTTTCAGCCATGCCTGGTTAACAAAACATAACTTATATTGACACAGTGCATGGGCACTCATGTTACTGTATCCAATAATATAAAACTGGCCTGTACTTTTCCCTGTCTTGGCTGTGTTAAAGTAGATTAGTATTTTGTAAAACATAACAGCATTTATTTTATTATACATTATATATGTATATAGATTATCACTATTTAGAAATACATTACTAAACTTATTTTTTCTTACAATACAAAAAAATAAATAAAAAAAATAAAGCAAACAATTATTTCTTTTAGCTATGACTCTTGAACATAGTCGATGCTGGATGTAGGTTGCCAAGTTTTTATAAAATTGCTCACATGGAAGACATGAATTGAAAAAAAAACATTTTAAAGGTTTTATATATATATATACAGTTGAATAACCAAAAAATTATTAATTATTATAGTGATACCACAGAATTTCACCGTAATTTATCAAACTTAGTAACTGTATTTAGGTGTAAAAAACAACAACAAGAAACTTCCAGCAAATTTAAGACATAACCTATCTCTTTGAAATCTTGGTTCAAAAGAATGAGATAGCCATTTAATAGATTAAAATGCTTGGAAACAACCACTTGTGGAATATTCTAAGCTGTTGATAAGTTATTCACATCATATATTGAAGTATTATAAAAAAAGGACTATTTTCAAAACAGAAAAAAGGTGAATGGGGCCCAATATATTTGATTCAGTACATAAACCATGTGTCAGCAAATTAAAAAGATACTTCTTGTATTATATCTTGTCAGTATTGATAATTTGAGTTAACGATTTGTACAAAAGTACAGACTCAGTATTTTGACATCACAAACATCTAATTTCAACCAGTACTGCATTCAAACATACCAAGTGACACACAAAAACTGATATTTAGGTGCATTATTTTAATTTCATGACTTAAAAGTAAGTATTAACTCATATAATAATTAAATTTAGATTATAATTTACAACATGATACCAAACTTATTGACAAATTCATGGTATAGTAGTTTAATAACATTTTGAATGCAAGTCAAGAAATGTGAAGACATGGCCTTTGAACAGTGGCCTGCAGAGCAAGGATTAACAAGTGACTTATTCATCAAATGATACACTGTATAGTTTTAAATATATTTATAAATTTCCAATTATTTAACACTTTTGCTGTTTTTTGCAAATATCATATCATTAACAGCTGTATTTTAATACTTGTTGTGTTTTACCATTGGTATTTTATTTATAATGGTTGTTTTTAAGGGATATTTCCACACACACACACACAGTTAACTGTTAGTAGTAGTGTTTCTAGCTCAAATTACATTATAGGGAATATAGTATTCAGTTTATTTAACTGATAAACTTGGTCAATTTAAAGGAAAACGTTTATGTAGGAGATCCAATTATGCCTTTTCCTCACAGCTGAGCAACTGTTTAAAAATTGCCTTCTAAGAATATCATGTCTTCAATATTTATAAGAAAGAAAATATCCCCACTAATAACAGAGGATGTGAGAGTAGCAGTAGTCAATAAGAGACAACACTAACTCAGACTAGTCTGTCCACTTCCAGAAGGAGCACCAAAAACATTCTTCCCCACATTTTCTGAACTTGGTTTGCCTCCCAAACCTGTAAAAAAACTTGACTGAGCAAAGAGACCCCCAGATGAGGATGATCGAGTTGCAGGCTGACCAAAAGGAGAGGTGCTAAAAAGGGAGGGGAAAGAGTAAATACACTTGAGTTATCACATCTAAAGCTTACCAAAACAAAATATATAAATATAGCATAACACTAAAATCTAATTACATCAAGTTACAATATAATAATACCTACACAACTGGTTGCATTAAATAGAGTTTGATGATAAAAGAACACTTACAAATGACACAGATGTAAATAAGACAACTAACAGAAATGTCAAGTTGTAAGCAGCAGAACTTAGAATATTTGCAAACCTATATAAGCACATTTACTTACTCAAATGATAACACTGAAAATGAATTAAAATTGAGAAATGTATTTATAAAGCACTTGACAGAAAACCATTAGACATATTAAAAAATTAAATGTTTTTTTTTTAAATAACAAGCATGGTGAGGAATTGTTGTTGTTTGAAACTAGGAAATATCAATAAAAGTGATGTTATTGGAGCATAAGAGTATTGTGTGAAGATCAGCAACTGGTTTCTTACACAAAAATGTTTTGTTTGTACACGAATCATTTTGTTAAATGAATTTCACATATTTGATAATGATTAAAATTCTTTGGAAAAACCTTATCAGTTTAAATACACATAATAAAAAGATATTTTAGTAGTCATTCTAATTACATTAACTGTATTTGTAGTTGTTCAGTTTTCTTAATACTGCTGTGTAAAAATCTATTAGAAGACCACAAAATACTCCTTTAAACTAACAAATGCATTTTTGTTTCTAAATGTTCTTTGATGGTTTTTTTTTTTTTTTAATCTTGTTTAACAATGAACATACACACACAATGTTGTTAAATCCTAATAGTATGACATCACTAATAAAAAAATGAATTCTATCCCCTGGTGAACCACATGTTTTGTATTGTTAGTTTATTATGCTTACATACTGAATGACTGATTGCTTTTTATTTGTAAGCATTCTAAGAAATGCTTTTAATTTTACCTGAAAACATAAAACCAGTGGAAACAAGTGTACTTGAAAGAGTGCAATCAGAAAATTTGGCTTGAATGCACCCTGAATTTCAGCAAGGTTTCTGAATGATGTACATTTAGTATCTCATTCTTCTGAAATTTTGTGCATTACCTTAATAAATAACAAGTGTAAGTAACACTGTATTTAGTTACTCATATTTGTGAACTTGTTTGTAACAATTTTAAGCAAACAGTGAATATTGATGGAGGGCTGGATAATGATATTCAACTCATGAATTTGAGAATTTTTCTATGCCACTGTTAGAATTTTAAAGGCTAATACAATGCATCACTTGCAGTGTAGTAAGTAGAGCCTATAATATATTTTTAATAATATGGCACAACTACAGAATAAGAAATATTTATTTAGTTATAGCATAAGCAGTCATCATAGGTTATTGGATGATTTCCATCTCCTGTTTCTCAAGAAATTAGGAAGTTTCCAGGCACTTCACATTTACTGATGACAATGTGATTACTTCTGAGGTTGCCAATCAGTGGGGGAAGAGTGATGCCTCACTTATCCAAGTACAAGAGTCTTGTAAATGTCACAGTATTAAGTAGGAAAGTAAGTTATATTTATTCCACTCAGCATTTTTATGTAAATACTTAATACAACACACTAGCTACCTACCAATCATTATTTCCAAATGGTTCATAACTGGTATGAGTTGGCAAAAGGTATGAAAATACGTTAAAAAAATAAGAATAGTTTCAAATTTTACACTTAGCACACTCGTCTTAAGTTAAATACTTTTAAAGCTTTTAAGGTCTCATATTTGACACTGAAAACAAGGTTTTTTTTCAATGTTGTTTAAGGCTATGTGTAAACCCAGTTGAGGGACTTCCCTTTGCCATCACCATATTTCATTTGGTCAGTATAATGGCCAATTAATCTCAAAGGTCATTCATTTAATTGTCTTTGCATAAAAAGCAAATTTTGTTGAGAGTTTAAAATAGCATGGAATAGAATGTTTTTTTTCATATCGTGATATACCTTAACAGTCCTCAAACAGTCAATGGTACAGGTTTCACATAACAAAATCCAATTTCAAGGGACCATTAAATAAACCTATTAGGTTTAGCAGCAAATACAAATATTTAAGATGCTACAATTTAAACATCAAAAATTTTTTGGTTAAAACCAAGTGTGCAACTTAACTTACTTAGCTGTCTGTGGTCTGTTGACCAAATACAATAGATCCACTCTGACCAAAGTTGGTTTTGTTCAAAGCCACTAAAATACAGAAAAAAAATTAACTTGTTAAAAGACATTTCTTTGAGTTGCTTAGAAATTTTCCGAAAATGTTTACACAAAGTTTACACAACATAGGATAAAATAATGGAAAATCACACACTGAATGATTTTACCTCTCAAACAACACAGAGCAATTTCAGTTTAATGCCACTTTATCTAAATGTATAACACAGATGTTTTCTTAGCATACACATTGTTATTATGATATAAAATTATTAGTGAGCTTAAGAGACACATTTTAGTTGTAAAGGAAGATAAAAGTACTAGACTCTTTCTTCCAAAAATTGTTGAAGCAATAAATTTAATACTTAATTTTAATTAATTTTATACCAAAGAAAGTG